>NC_079196.1:130730400-131330400 GCF_029499605.1 Hyla sarda | reverse complement strand
AGGATCTGCGCAGCAACTAACGCAGTGAGTAAGGCCTGAGCCTTGCGGCAACGGCTGAACAATTCTAAGTCTAGAGTGTATCAATTTCCAGACACTCTGCAGCATCACCGGACCTAATAATACCCCTAAATCCGGACGGATCTGCAAATATCTACCCTAAATTCAGAGACTGTATGACTAGCTCAAGGTCCGCAACAACTGCCAGTCACTAAGCAAGATAAGGACTGTTTATATGAGACTGTTACTGTCCTTGGATACTGCAAGCACTTAAGTAAAGTTGTTCAAGTTCAAGTTCAATCTCTTTGTGGACCTTCAGTCATTTCATGCACCTATCATTACTGGGAAGGGCGGCGATGGGCCGGAGCGTTGACTCAGCATACCAGCCCTCAGCCTGGCGTCACGAACTATAGGGTTAATATTAACCCCTCCTATACCGATACTATACCACCACTACCATACACCCCCCAAGGGCTACCACATAGTGGTGCATCTGCTGGTTGCATAACTAGAACTCCCAGCATGCCCATTGGCTGTCGGTGACTGCTGAGAGTTGTAGTTTTGCAACAGCTGAAGGCACACTGGTTGCGAAACTCAGAGTTTTTTTTTACCTAACTCAGGGTTTCACGACCGGTGTGCCTCCAGCTGTTGCAAACTACAACTCCCAGCATGCATCGTACATGCTGGGAGTTGTAGTTTTGCAACAGCTGGAGGCACACTGGTTGTGAAACACTGAGTTAGGTCACAAACTCAGTGATACATAACAAGTGTCTCTACAGCTGTTGCAAAACTAAAACTCTCAGCATGTACAGACTGTCAGCACTTGCTGGGAGTTGTAGTTTTGCAACAGCTGGATGTCCCCCCCCCCCAATGTGGATGTTCCCCCCCACTCACATGGGCAGAGGTTTACAGTAAGTATCCGGTTGCAAGTTTGAGCTGCAGCAAATTTTCTGCAGCAGCTCAAACTGCCAGCGAGAAACTACTGTGAACCCCCGCCCGTGCGACTGTACCCTAAAAACACTATACTACACTACACTAACACAAAATAAAATAAAAAGTAAAAAACACTACATATATACATACCCCTACACAGCCCCCCTCCCCTCCCCTCCCCAATAAAAATGAAAAACGTCTGGTACGCCACTGTTTCCAAAACGGAGCATCCAGCTGTTGCAAAACAACTACTCCCAGTATTACCAGACAGCCACTGACTGTCCAGGCATGCTGGGAGTTTTACAACAGCTGGAGGCACCCTGTTTGGGAATCACTGGCATAGAATACCCTTATGTCCACGCCTAATCAAGTCCCTAATTTAGGCCTCAAATGGGCATGGCGCTCTCACTTTGGAGCCCTGTCGTATTTCAAGGCAACAGTTTAGTGACACATATGGGGTATCGCCGTACTCGGGAGAAATTGTGTTACAAATTTTGGGGGGTATTTTCTGCTTTTACCCTTTTTAAAAATGTAACATTTTTGGGAAAACAAGCATTTTAGGTAAAAACATTTTTTATTACATATGCAAAAGTCGTGAAACACCTGTGGGGTATAAAGGTTCACTTAACCCCTTGTTATATTCCCCGAGGGGTCTAGTTTCCAAAATAGTATGCCATGTGTTTTTTTTTTGCGGTCCTGGCACCATAGGGGCTTCCTAAATGCGGCATGCCCCAGAGCAAAATTTGCTTTCAAAAAGCAAAAAGTGACTCCTTCTCTTCTGAGACCTGTAGTGCGCCAGCAGAGAACTTTTCACCCCCATACGGGGTGTTTTCTGAATTGGGAGAAATTGGGCTTCAAATTTTGGGGGGTATTTTCTGCTATTACCCTTTTTAAAAATGTAACTTTTGGGAAACCAAGCATTTTAGGAAAAAAATGCCATGTGTTTTTATTTTTTTTTTTGCTGTTCTGGCACCATAGGGGCTTCCTAAAGGTGACATGCCTCCCAAAAACCATTTGTTGTTCCTTCCCTTCCGAGCCCTCTACTGTGCCCGCCGAACACTTTACATATACATATGAGGTATGTCCTTACCCGAGAAAAATTGGGTTTCAAACACAAGTAAAAATTTTCTGCTTTTTAACCCTTGCAAAAATAAAAAAATTGGGTCTACAAGAACATGGGAGTGTAAAAAATGAAGATTGGGAGTTTTCTCCTTCACTTTGCTGCTATTCCTGTGAAACACCTAAAGGGTTAAAACGCTCACTGAATGTAATTTTGAATACTTGGGGGGGGGGGGTGCAGTTTTTATAATGGGATCATTTGTGGGGTATTTCTAATATGAAGACCCTTCAAATCCACTTCAAAACTGAACTGGTCCCTGAAAAATTGTGAGTTTGAAAATTTTGTGAAAAATTTGAAAATTGCTGCTGAACTTTGAAGCCCTCTGGTGTCTTCCAAAAGTCAAAACTTGTCAATTTTATGATGCAAACATAAAGAAGACATATTGTATATGTGAACCAAAAAAAAAAAAAAGTATTTTGAATATCCATTTTCCTTACAAGCAGAGAGCTTCAAAGTTAGAAAAATGCAAAAAAATTTTCATCAAATTTTGTGATTTTTCACCAAGAAAGGATGCAAGTTACCACAAAAATTTACCACTATGTTACTGTAGAATATGTCACGAAAAAACTATCTCGGAATCAGAATGATAACTAAAAGCATCCCAGAGTTATTAATGTTTAAAGTGAAAGTGGTCAGAATTGCAAAAAATGGCCGAGTCCTTAAGGTGAAAAAGGGTTAAGTCCTTAACCCCTTCACGACGAGTGACGTACATGTACGTGTACAAGTGTCACTTGGCGGTGATCGGGCCGGTTCCGGGTCAAACGGGTCACTGGTGACCCGGTGACCCGGAAAATAAGAGGGATCGGTGGTGTCCGAGACACCCTTGATCCCCCTGAAGGGATAGGAGTTTGGTGGCAGGGGTGCCACCCCTCCTATCCCTGCTATTTGTCGGCCGAGCGACCGACCAAAAGCAGACCGGGGGAAGGGGTTAAAGTTCGGTTCCCCCGCTTTGCCCACCTATCGGTGTCCGGGCAAAACGGGGAACTGTCCAGGGAAGGTCGGCGCCGAAGGTCCCTTACCTGGATCCAGGAGCGCGATCCTCCATGCGGGTATCCCCCACGTGTGGCGGCGGCGGCAGCAATACATCCGGGTCCTGCTAGGTGAGTTGTTGCCTAGTAACATCCGGAGGGCCACAGTTTACAGTGGTCTCTAAACCGTGGCCCTCCAGATGTTGCAAAACTACAACTCCCAGCATGCCCAGGCAGCTGTTTGCTGTGTGGGCATGCTGGCACTTGTAGTTTTGCAATATTTAGAGGGGTCCAGGTTGTAGATCACTAAGTGGTCTCAAACTGTAGCCCTCCAGATGTTGCAAAACTACAACTCTCAGCATGCCCAGACAACAGTTTGCTGTGTGGGCATGCTGCGAGTTGTAGTTTTGCAACATCTGGAGGGTCACAGTTTTGAGACCACTGGACAGAGATTTACAACCTGAACCCCTCTAAATCTTGCAAAACTACAACTCCCCAGCATTCAGGAAAAGCATAAGGCTGTCTTGGCATGCTGGGAGTTGCACTTGCGTGCCTGCAGCCGTTGCATAACTACATCTCCCAGCATGCCCCTCCGCAATCAGTACATGCTGGGAGTTGTAGTTTTGCAACAGCTGGAGGCACTCTGGTTGGAAAATACTGAGTTAGGTCATAGAACCTAACTCAAGGTTTTCCAACCAGTGTGCCTCCAGCTGTTTCAAAACTACAACTCCCAGCATGCATAGTCTGTCAGTGCATGCTGGGAGTTGTAATTTTGACCCCCCTCCCATGTGAATGTACAGGCTACATTCACACTGGCGGCAGATTACAGTTAGTTCCCCGCTTCAAGTTTGAGCTGTGGCAAATTTTCCGCCGCAGCTCAAACTCCTAGCGGGAGACTCAGTGTAATCTGCCTTCAGTGTGAATGTACCCTAAAAACACTACACTACACTAACACAAAATAAAGAGCAAAACAGTACATATACACATATACACTGCCCCCCCCCTACCACCCCCCTTCCCCAATAAAAATGAAAAGCGTATTGTATGGCAGTGTTTCTAAGATGGAGCCTCCAGCTGTTGCAAAATAACAACTCCCAGCATTTCTGGACAGCCACTGACTGTCCAGGCATGCTGGGAGTTTTACAACAGCTGGAGGCACCCTGTTTGGGAATCACTGGCATAGAATACCCCTATGTCCACCCCTATGCAAGTCCCTAATTCAGGCTTCAAATGCGCATGGCGCTCTCACTTTGGAGCCCTGTCGTATTTCAAGGCAACAGTATAGGGTCACATATGGGGTATCGCCATACTCGGGAGAAATTGCCTAACAAATGTTGGGGGCTTTTTCTCCTTTTACCCCTTATGAAAAGGAACATTTGGGGTCTACACCAGCATGCTAGTGTAAAAAAATAAAAAATTTTACACTAACATGCTGGTGTTGCCCTATACTTTTCATTTTCACAAGAGGTAAAAGGGAAAAACGCCCCCCAAAATTTGTAACGCAATGTCTCCCGAGTACGGAGATACCCCATATGTGGGCACAAAGTGCTCTGGAGGCGCACAACAAGGCCCAGAAGGGAGAGTGTGCCATGTACATTTGAGGTGATTTGCACAGGGGTGGCTGATTGCTACAGCGGTTCTGACAAACGCAAAAAAAAAACACACCCACATGAGACCCGATTTTGGAAACTACACCCCTCACAGAATGTAATAAGGGGTGCAGTGAGAATTTACACCCCACAGGTGTCTGACAGATCTTTGGAACAGTGGTCCGTGAAAATGAAAAATTTTGCACAACCCACTGTTCCAAAGATCTGTCAGACACCAGTGGGGGGGGTAAATGCTCACTGTACCCCTCATTACATTCTGTGAGGGGTCTAGTTTTAAAAATAGCATGCCATGTGTTTTTTTTTTTTGCTGTCCTGGCACCATAGGGGCTTCCTAAATGCGACATGCCCCCCGAGCAAAATTTTCCCTCGAAAAGCCAAATATGACGCTTTCTCTTCTGAGCATTGTAGTTCGCCCGCAGTGCACTTCAGGTCCCCTTATGGGGTACCTCCATACTCAGAAGATATGGGGTTACAAATTTTGGGGGGTCTTTTCTGCTATTAACCCTTGCAAAATGTGAAATTTGGGGGGAAACCCACATTTTAGTGGAAATTTTTTTTTTTACATATGCAAAAGTCGTGAAACACCTGTGGGGTATTAAGGCTCACTTTATCCCTTGTTAAGTTCCTCAAGGGGTCTAGTTTCCAAAATGGTATGCCATGTGGGTATTTTTTTGCTGTCCTGGCACCATAGGGGCTTCCTAAATGCAACATGCCCCCCGAGCAAAATTTGCTCTCAAAAAGCCAAATATGACTCCTTCTCTTCTGAGCATTGTAGTTCGTCCGCAGTGCACTTCAGGTCCACTTATAGGGTACCTCCATACTCAGAAGATATGGGGTTACAGATTTTGGGGGTCTTTTCTGCCATTAACCCTTTAAAGAATGTGAAATTTGGGGGAAAAGCAACATTTTAGTGAAAAAAAAATATTTTTTTTACATATGCAAAAGTCGTGAAACACATGTGGGGTATTAAAGGGTCTAGTTTCCAAAATGGTATGCCATGTGATTCTTTTTGCTGTTCTGGCACCATAGGGGCTTCCTAAATGCGACATGCCCACCAAAAACCATTTCAGAAAAACGTACTCTCCAAAATCCCCTTGTTGCTCCTTCGCTTCTGAGCCCTCTACTGCGCCCGCTGAACACTTTACATAGACATATGAGGTATGTGCTTACTTGAGAGAAATTGGGTTACGCATACAAGTATACATTTTCTCCTTTTACCCCTTGTAAAAATTAAAAAACTGGGTCTACAAGAACATGCAAGTGTAAAAAATGAAGATTTTGAATTTTCTCCTTCACTTTGCTGCTTTTCCTGTGAAACACCTAAAGGGTTAAAACACTTACTGAATGTCATTTTGAATACTTTGGGGGTTGCAGTTTTTATAATGGGGTCATTCATGGGGTTTTTCTAATATGAAGACCCTTCAAATCCACTTCAAACCTGAACTGGTCCCTGAAAAATTGTGTGTTTGAAAATTTTGTGGAAAATTGGAAAATTGCTGCTGAACTTTGAAGCCCTCTGGTGTCTTCCAAAAGTAAAAACTCATCAATTTTATGATGCAATCATAAAGTAGACATACTGTATATGTGAATCCCAAAAAAATTATTTAGAATATCCATTTTCCTTACAAGCAGAGAGCTTCAAAGTTAGAAAAATGCAAAATTTGAAATGTTTTCATCAAATGTGGGGATTTTTCACCAAGAAAGCATGCAAGTTACCACAAAAATTTACCACTATGTTAAAGTAGAATATGTCACGAAAAAACAATCTCAGAATCAGAATGATAAGTAAAAGCATTCCAGAGTTATTAATGTTTAAAGTGACAGTGGTCAGATTTGCAAATAAGGGCTTCGTCCTAGAGGTGAAAATGGGCTCCGTCCTTAACCCCTTAAGGACCGGAGGTTTTTCCGTTTTTGCATTTTCGTTTTTTGCTCCTTGCCTTTAAAAAATCATAACTCTTTCAAATTTACACCTAAAAATCCATATGATGGCTTATTTTTTGCGCCACCAATTCTACTTTGTAATGACGTCAGTCATTTTTCCCAAAAATCTATGGTGAAGCGGGAAAAAAAATCATTGTGCGACAAAATTGAAAAAAAAACGCTGTTTTGTAACTTTTGGGGGCTTCCGTTTCTACGTAGTACATTTTTCGGTAAAAATGACACCTGATATGTATTCTGTAGGTCCATACGATTAAAATGATACCCTACTTATATAGGTTTGATTTTGTCGGACTTCTGGAAAAAATCATAACTACATGCAGGAAAATTAATACGTTTAAAATTGTCATCTTCTGACCCCTATAACTTTTTTATTTTTCCGTGTATGGGGCGTTATGAGGGCTCATTTTTTGCGCCGTGATCTGAAGTTTTTAACGGTACCATTTTTGCATTGATAGGACTTATTGACTTATTTATTCATTTTTAAATGATATAAAAAGTGACCAAAAATGCACTATTTTGGACTTTGGAATTTTTTTGCGCGCACGCCATTGACTGAGCGGTTTAATTAATGATATATTTTTATGATTCGGACATTTCCGCACGCGGTGATACCACACATGTTTATTTTTATTTTTATTTACACTGTGTTTTTTTTTTTATTGGAAAAGGGGGGTGATTCAAACTTTTAATAGGGTAAATGATCTTTATTCACTTTTTTTTTCCACTTTTTTTTTGCAGTGTTATAGGTCCCATAGGGACCTATAACACTGCACACACTGATCTTCTATGTTGATCACTGGTTTCTCATAAGAAACCAGTGATCAACGATTCTGCCGCATGACTGCTCATGCCTGGATCTCAGGCACTGAGCAGTCATTCGGCGATCGGACAGCGAGGAGGCAGGAAGGGGCCCTCCCGCTGTCCTGTCAGCTGTTCGGGATGCCGCGATTAGCCGCGGCTATCCCGAACAGCTCGACTGAGCTAGCCGGGAACTTTCACTTTCACTTTTAGCCGCGCGGCTCAGCTTTGAGCGCGCGGCTAAAGGGTTAATATCGCGCGGCGCCGCGATCGGCGCTGCGCGCTATTAGAGGCGGGTCCCGGCTTCACTATGACGCCGGGCCCGCCATGATATGACGCGGGGTTACTGTGTAACCCCGCGTTATATCGGAAGAGCAGGACCAAGGACATACCGGTACGTCCTTGGTCCTTAAGGGGTTAAGGAGTTAAGGGGTTAAAGGGGTACTCCAGTGGAAAACTTTTTTTTTTCTAAATCAACTGGTGCCAGAAAGTTAAACAGATTTGTAATTTACTTCTATTAAAAAATCTTAATCCTTCCAGTACTTATCAGCTGCTGAATACTACAGAGGAAATTATTTTCTTTTTGGAACACAGAGCTCTCTGCTAACATCACAAGCACAGTGCTCTCTGCTGATATTTCTGTCCATTTTAGTAACTGTCCAGAGCAGCATATGTTTTCTATGGGGATATTCTCCTACTCTGGACAGTTCTTAAAATGGACAGAGATGTCAGCAGAGAGCACTGTGCTCGTGATGTCAGCAGAGAGCTCTGTGTTCCAAAAAGAAATAATTTCCTCTGTAGTATTCAGCAGCTAATAAGTGCTGGAAGGATTAAGATTTTTTCACAGAAGTAATTTACAAATCTGTTTAACTTTCTGACACCAGTTGATTAAAAAAAAAATTATCATTCTCCATCGGAGTACCCCTTTAACCCCTTAACCTCTTAACCCCTTAAGGACCAAGCCCATTTTCACCTTAAGGACCAGGCCAAATTTATTTTTGCATTTTCATTTTTTCCTCCTCGCCTTCTAAAATCCATAACTCTTTCATATTTCCATCTACAGACCCATATAAGGGCTTGTTTTTTGCTTGACCCATTGTACTTTGTAATGAAACCTCTGATTTTACCATAAAATGTACAGCGAACCCAAAAAAAGATTTTTTTAGGGAGGAAATTTAAATGAAAACCACAATTTTGCAAATTTTGGTGGGTTTCGTTTTCACATTGTACAATTTACGGTAAAAAATACATGTGTTCTTTATTCTGTGGGTCAATACGATTAAAATGATACCATTGGCCAGATACTTTTATATTTTTGTACCGCTTAAAAAAAAATCTAAAACTTTTTGTGCAAAATCAGTAATCTAATTTCATTTTTCCGTATATAGGGCGATATGAGGGCTCATTTTTTGCACTCTCATCTGAACTTTTTATCGATACCACATTTGCATATATAAAACTTTTAGATCATTTTTGCTAATTTTTTTTATAAAATGTTACAAAAAAGCAGCATTTTAAAAAAATTTTTACGTTTACGTCGTTCACCGTACGGGATCATTAACATTATATTTTGATAGTTCGGACATTTACACACGCGATACCAAATATCTTCATAAAAAAACAAAACATTAACGCTCTTTGGGGGCAAAATGGGAAAAACTGACAATTTTTATTTTTATTGGGGGAGGGGATTTTTCACTTTTTTTTTTACTTTTTATTTTTATATTTTTCAACTCTTCTTTTTTTTTACACTTTTTATGTCCCCACAGGGGACTATCTATAGCAATCCTTTGATTGCTAATATTGTTCAATGCTATGTATAGGACATAGCACTGATCAGTATCATCGGCTATCTTCTGCTCTAGTCTGCGCGATCTCAGACCAGAGCAGGAGACGCTGGGAGACGGCCAGAGCCAGGTGAGGGGACCTCCGGCCACCATACTGGATGATCAGAGCGCCGCGGCAGCACTGCTGGCGATCCGATCATCCATTCAAAGTACCGCACTGCCGCAGATGCCGTAATCTGTATAGATTACGGCATCTGCGGGGTTAATGGTGGACATCGGCATGATCGCGGATGTCGGCTGATAGCAGCCGGAACCTGCCGTGTATGAAGCGAGCGCCGCTCCGATGCTCAAGGTCATACACAGGATGTAAATGGGAAGTCCCGCCAAACCAGGACGTACATTTACGACCATGGTCGTTAAGGACCAAGGATGTACCGGTACATCCTGAGTCCTTTCCCTTTCTATAACGCGGGGCCAAGGCCGAGACCCGTGGCTAATAGCGCGCAGCACGGTGCTGCGCGCTATTAACCCTTTAGATGCGGCATTCAAAGTTGAACGCCGCATCTAAAGTGAAAGTAAATCACTGCCGGTTAGCTCAGGGGGCTGTTTGGCATCACCACGGCAAAATCGCGGTGTCCCGAACAGCTGTAGGACACGAGGAGGGTCTTGTACCTTGCCTCTTAGTGTCCGATCGCTGAATGACTGCTCAGTGCCTGAGATAGAGCATCATTGAATCATTGATCACTGGTTTCCTATGAGAAACCAGTGATCAATGTAAAAGATCAGTGTGTGCTGTGCTATAGCTCCCTATGGGAGCTATAAAATTGAAGAAAAAAAAGTGAATAAAGATCATTTAACACCTCCCCTAATAAAAAAAAAAAACAGTGTAAATAAAAATAAACAAATGTGGTATCGTCGCGTGCGGAAATGTTCGAATTATAAAAATATATCATTAATTAAACCGCACAGTCAATGGCGTAAGCGCAAAAAAATTCAAAAGTCCAAAAATTGTGTATTTTTGGTCACTTTTTATATCATGAAAAAATGATTAACAAGTCTGATCAATGCAAAAATGGTACCGCTAAAAATATCAGATCACGGCGCAAAAAATGAGCCCTCTTACTACCCCATATGCGGAAAAATAAAAAAGTTATAGGGGTTAGAAGATGACAATTTTAAACGTGTACATTTTCCTGCATTGATTTTTTTCAGAAGTATTACAAAATCAAACCTATATAAGTAGGGTATCATTTTAACCGTATGGACCTACAGAATAAAGGGAATGTGTCACTTTTACCGAAAAATGTACTGCGCAGAAACAGAAGCCTCCAAAAATTACAAAATGGCGTTTTCTTTTTCAATTTAGTCTCTCAATGATTTTTTTTTCCGTTTTTGTCGTAGATATGTGGGTAAAATGACTGATGTCATTACAAAGTAGAATTGGTGGCACAAAAAAATAAGCCATCATATGCATTTTTAGGTGCCAGATTTAAAGAGTTATGATTTTTTAAAGGTGAGGAGAAAAAAATGAAAGTGCAAAAATGGAAAAAACCCTGGTCCTTAAGGGGTTAAGGACCAGGCCCATTTTGGCCTTAAGGACCAGACCAATTTTATTTTAGCATTTTAGTTTTTTCCTCCTCGCATTCTAAAAATCATAACTCTCTTATATTTCCATCCACAGACCCATATGAGGGCTTGTTTTTTGCATCACCAATTGTACTTTGTAATTCCATCACTTGATTTACCATAAAATGTACGGCGCAACCAAAAAAGTATTATTTATGTGGAAAAATTGAAAAGAAAACCTGAATTTAGCAAATTTTGGAATGTTTCGTTTTCACGCTGTACACTTTCTGGTAAAAATGACATGTTTTCTTTTTTTCTATGGGTCAATACGATTAAAATGATACCCATGTTATATGCTTTTCTATCATTGTACCACTTAAAAAAAATCTCAAACCATTTTAGCAAAATTAGTATGTTTGAAATTGCCCTATTTTGACCACCTATAACTTTCTCATTTTTCTGTATATGGGGTGGTATGAGGTCTATTTTTTTGCGCCATGATCTCTAGTTTTTATTAGTACCACTTTTGCTTAGGTTTTACTTTTTATAAAATTTTTATTAATTTTTTTGGAATAAAATGTGACAAAAAAGCAGCAATTTTGGACTTTTTTTTAACGTATACGCCGTTCACCGTACGGGACAATTAGCAATATACTTTAATAGTTCAGACTTTTATGCACGCGGCGATACCACATTTGTGTATTATTTTTTTTTTACGCTTTTTTGGGGGTAAAATGGGAAAAAACTGACATTTAACTTTTGTATTGGGGGAGGGGATTTTTCACTTTTTTACTTTTTTATTTTACATTTTTTTCCTTTTTTTTGTACACTTTTTATGTCCCCATGTATAGGACATAGCACTGATCTTTATTATCGGTGATCTTCTGCTCCGGTCTGCTCGATCTCAGACCAGAGCAGAAGACCCCGGGAGACGGCCGGAACAAGGTAAGGGGACCTCTGGCCGCTATGCTGGATGATCGGATGCCCTTGGGAGCGCTGTGGGCGATCTGATCATTCATTCAAAGTACCGCACTGCCGCAGATGCCGTGATCTGTATTGATCATGGCGGCGCGTAAATGTACGTCATAGACCATGATGTACATTTATGTCCATTGTCGTTAAGGGGTTAATATGATCAGAAGCCGAACCACAGGTGGAATAGTTTCACAGTTTGCTCAACATGTTGAGGCCCTGGTTGACTCTTCAGGAGACCCCCAGGGCCTCAACATGTTGAGCAAACTGTGAAATGAAGAAATGGACAAAAAAATTCTGAGGGTACCTTAGGAAAAAAAAGGATATTGCACAAAACCATTTAAAACTAGCTAGAAAAAAAATTGGATCAGTGCACATTCAGACATAATACACAGTTCTAAGAAAATGAGCTCAAAAGCAACAAACAGGGCTTGAATAAGTAAAAATAATCTAAACACTGTATATACCTTAGCAAAGCCTGATACCAACGGGAAAAATTTCCCTGCTGAGACATACGCCAATGCAGAGGATGGACCCAGTATCTGTGTCTTACATGCGAAATAGGCTGGAAACAAACATTTCAAATTATAAAAGGTTTACATACAATTTGATAACAGTTTTAAAAAACATGACTTGACAAAAATACATACCCCATACACATCACCTGGATTCTGCGTGCCAAAAGCAACATCAGTTTGCATAACCATTTGGGGCCAATCTTCTAAGTGGAGCAGACATTCTGAATAAAGGATGCCTCATAAAACACTGAAAAGAGAAAAATGCCTCTGCTGGAGAGGATTTAACCCCTTGGGGACAGAGCCCATTATGACCCTAAGGACGGGAGCATTTTTTTGCAAATCTGACCACTGTCACTTTAAGCATTAATAACTCTGTAATGCTTTTACTTATAAATTTGATTCCGAGACTGTTTTTTCGTGACATATTCTACTTTATGTTAGTGGTAAATTTTCGGTGATACTTGCATCCTTTCTAGGTGAAAAATGCAAAAATTTCATGAAAAATTTGAAAATTTTGCATTTTTCGAACTTTTAAGCACTCTACTTATAAGGAATATGGATATTCCAAATAAATTATGTATTGATTCACATATACAATATATCTACTTTATGTTTGCATCATAAAATAGACGAGTTTTTACTTTTGGAAGACATCAGGGGGCTTCAAAGTTCAGCAGCAATTTTCAAATTTTTCGCAAAATTTTCAAAATCTGAATTTTTCAGGGACCAGTTCAGGTTTGAAGTGGATTTGAAGGGTCTTCTGGTTAGAAATACCCGATAAATGACCCCATTATAAAAACTGCACCCCTCAAAGTATTCAAAATGACAATCAGTAAGTGTGTTAACCCTTTAGGTGTTTCACAGGAATAGCAGCAAAGTGAAGGAGAAAATTCAAAATCTTCATTTTTTACACTGGCATGTTCTTGTAGACCCAGTTTTTGAATTTTTACAAGGGGTAAAAGGAAAAAAATCCTCTCAAAATTTGTAACCCAATTTCTCTCGAGTAAGAAAATACCTCATATGTGTATGTCAAGTGTTCGGTGGGTGCACTAGAGGGCTCAGAAGCGAAGGAGCAACAATGGGATTTAGGAGAGTGAGTTTTTCTGAAATGGTTTTTGGGGGGCATGTCCCATTTAGGAAGCCCATATGGTGCCAGGACAGCAAAAAAAACCACATCGCACACTATTATGGAAACGATACCCCTCAAGGAACGTAACAAGGGGTACGGTGAGCCTTAACACCCCACAGGTGTTTGACAACTTTTTGTTAAATTCGGATGTGTAAATGAAAAAAAAATATTTTTCCACTAAAATGCTGGTTTTTCCCCAAATTTGACTTTTTTACAAAGGGTAATAGGAGAAAATGCCCCCCAAAATTTGTAACTCCATTTCTTCTGAGTATGAAAATACCCCATATGTGGACGTCAAGTGCACGGCGAGCGAACTACAATGCTCAGAAGAGAAGGAGCACCATTGAGCTTTTAGAGAGATAATTTGTTTGGAATGGAAGTCGGGGGCCATGTGCATTTACAAAGCCCCCCGTGGTGCCAGAACAGTGGACCCCCCCACATGTGACCCCATTTTGGAAAATACACCCCTCACGGAATGTAATAAGGGGTGCAGTGAGCATTTACACCCCACTGGCGTTTGACAGATCTTTGGAACAGTGGGCTGTGCAAACAAAAAAATTAAATTTTTCATTTTCACAGACCACTGTTCCAAAAATCTGTCAGACCCCTGTGGGGCGTAAATGCTCACTGTACCCCTTATTACATTCTGTGAGGGGTGTAGTTTCCAAAATGGGGTCACATGTGGGTATTTATTATTTTGCATTTATGTCAGAACCGCTGTAAAATCAGCCACCCCTGTGCAAATCACCAATTTCGGCCTCAAATGTACATGGTGCGCTCTCACTCCTGAGCCTTGTTATGCGCCCGCAGAGCATTTTACGCCCACATATGGGGTATTTCTGTACTCAGGAGAAATTGCGTTACAAATTTTGGGGGTCTTTTTTTCCTTTTACCTCTTGTGAAAATAAAAAGTAAAGGGCAGCACCAGCATGTTAGTGTAAAAATATTTTTTTTTTTACACTAACAGGCTGGTGTAGACCCCAACTTTTCCTTTTCATAAGGGGTAAAAGGAGAAAAAGCCCCCCGAAATTTGTAGTGCAATTTCTCCCGAGTACGGAAATACCCCATATGTGGCCCTAAACTGTTTCCTTGAAATACGACAGGGCTCCAAAGTGAGAGAGCACATGCGCATTTGAGGACTAAATTAGGGATTGCACAGGGGTGGACATAGGGGTATTCTACGCCAGTGATTCCCAAACAGGGTGCCTCCAGCTGTTGCTAAACTCCCAGCATGCCTGGACAATCAGTGGCTGTCCGGAAATGCTGGGAGTTGTTGTTTTGCAACAGCTGGAGGCTCCGTTTTGGAAACACTGCTGTACAATACGTTTTTTATTTTTGTTGGGGAGGACAGTGTAAGGGGGTGTATATGTAGTGTTTTACTCTTTATTAGGTGGTAGTGTAGTGTAGTGTTTTTAGGGTACATTCACACTGGCGGGTTACGGTGAGTTTCCCGCTAGGAATTTGCGCTGCGGCGAAAAATTTGCCGCAGCTCATACTTGAAGCAGGAAACTTGCTGTAAACCCGCCCGTGTGAATGTACCCTGTACGTTCACATGGGGGGGGGGGGGGGGGGGGCAAACCTCCAGCTGTTTCAAAACTACAACTCCCAGCATGCACGGTCTGTCAATACATGCTGGGAGTTGTAGTTTGGCAACAGCTGGAGGCACACTGGTTGGAAAACCTTCAGTTAGGTTCTGTTACCTAACTCAGTATTTTCCAACCAGTGAGCCTCCAGCTGTTGCAAAACTACAACTCCCAGCATGCATGGTCTGTCAGTACATGCTGGGAGTTGTAGTTTTGCAACAGCTGAAGGCACACTGGTTGGAAAATACTGAGTTGGGTTCTGTTACCTAAATTTTCCAACCAGTGTGCCTCCAGCTGTTGCAAAACTACAATTCCCAGCATGTCTGATCACAGAAGGGCATGCTGGGAGATGTAGTTATGCAACAGCTGGAGGTACGCAACTACAACTCCCAGCATGCCGAGACAGCTGTTTGCTGTGTGGGCATGCTGGAATTTGTAGTTTTGCAACATCTGGAGTGCTACAATTTAGAGACCACTGAACAGTGATCTCCAAACTGTGGACCTCCAGATGTTGCAAAACTACAACTCCCAGCATGCCCAGACAGCAAACAGCTGTGTGGGCATGCTGGGAGTTGTAGTTTTGCAACATCTAGAGGGCAGTATAGAGATCACTGTGCAGTGGTCTCTAAACTGCAGACCTCCAGCTGTTGCAAAGCTACAAATTCCAGCATGCCCACACAGCAAACAGCTGTCTGGGCATGCTGGGAGTTGTAGTTTTGCAACATCTGGAGGGCTACAGTCTAGAGACCACTATAGTGGTCTCAGACTGTAGCCCTCTAGATGTTGCTATGCAACTACTCACCGGCTTCCGTCGCATCCGTGAGCCGTCCTCTTCTGCCGCACACCGCCACAGATCCCCGTCGCTCCGCTGCCTCCGGAGGGGTAAGTGGACGTCGGTGCCCAGTCCTCTTCGTTTTCCCCGTTCTGCCCCGCCTATTGTGGGAGGGCAGGACGGGGAAAACGAAAGTAAACCCCTCCGCCCCAGATCTGCTATTGGTGGTCGCGTCTAGACCACCAATAGCAGAGATAGGAGGGGTGGCAACTCTGCCACCTCACTCCTATCGCTTTAGGGGGATCGTGGGTGTCTTAGACACCCGCGATCCCCCTTCTATTCCGGGTCACCGGGTCACCATAGACCCGTAATGACCCGGAATCGGCGCAAATCGCAAGTGTGAATTCACTTGCGATTTGCGCCGATCGCCGACATGGGGGGGTCTAATGACCCCCCTGGGCATTTGCACGGGGTGCCTGCTGATAGATATCAGCAGTCACCCCGGCCCGGTCCCCGCCCGGCGCGCGGCGGGGGCCGAAATTCCCACGGGCGTATGGATACGCCCTTCGTCCTTAAGTACCAGGACGAAAGGGCGTATGCATACGCCCTTCGTCCCCAACAGGTTAAAGGGGTACACCCTTGGTAAACTTTTTTTTTTAATCAACTGGTGCCAGAAAGTTAATCAGATTTGTAAATCACTTCTATTAAAAAATCTTAATCTTTCCAGTACTTTTTAGGGGCTGTATTCTGAAGAGAAATCCAAAAAAGAAATGCATTCCCTCTGATGTCATGACCACAGGCTCTCTGCTGACCTCTGCTGTCCATTTTAGGAACTGTCCAGTGCAGGAAAAAATCCCCATAGCAAACATATGCTGCTTTGGACAGTTCCTAAAATGGACAGCAGAGGTCAGCAGAGAGCACTGTGGTCATGAAATCAGAGGAAATGCATTTCTTTTTTGGATTTCTCTTTAGTATTGAGCCCCTAAAAAGTACTGGAAGGATTAAGATTTTTTAACAGAAGTGATTTACAAATCTGTTTAACTTTCTGGCACCAGTTGATAAAAATAAAAATAAACGTTTTCCATGGGAGTACCCCGTACTTGTTGTCTCCTTAGATATTTATGAATGCTTAGATAAGCAAAGGGGGCTAGTTATATTCTCTAGAAGACACTAGTACAATTCACCCAAGTGAAGGGGGGTTGACATGAGGAAACTGTGAAACTTATAATTATGTCTTATTTAAATGAACCTTAGTTCCTTATACATAAGGTAATCAGTAGGATATCAAGTAAAGTATTGGCTAAAGGGACATCAATGCATACATATTATGTTATGGCCCATACTGTATAAGGTTATAGGACATTGTAACATATTAGTCTCTCACTGAAGAGTGTTGCAGTCATTAGCATCTGTGAACATTCCAAGTGTGAACTGTGACCTCGTAAAAAGCTGTGCCAGTATTGTATATGTTATTGTAACTAACAATTACCCATTTGACTGGACAGATAGAGAGTTCATACATCTGTGTTGGAGAATCCTCCACTGTATTCTTATCTTTCCAATAAATTTATAGTTGGGAATATGTTCAACTAGGTTCAAAGATGTCTGAGAGTCCACCATGGTTAATTACTTAAATTGTCATAATTAATCCCTATAGTTCTAATTTATTAGCCATATACGTTATGCGTGGAATGTGGATTTAGACTTGGACAGTTAACCCTTATTGGTAATGATGCTAATTACCTATGCATAGCATAGCACCCACTAGTGTATGGGTAGTTGACATTACACCAACAGAATGTGATGTACACAAATGCATTCTGGTTATTACAGTGACATCATAGTCATTACCATATGTACATGCCTAGCCTACAATCATTGGGGAATTCATATTTAGGAGGGTGTGTTTAACTGATTAGAACCTATTAATAAACCACATGTTCAAGAGACAGACCTAGAGAAAAGACTTAGACAAATAAGCCTGCCCCTGAAAGAGGTCCAACAACATGGAAGCCATGAGAGCCATACTGAGATCAATGTAAATCCCAGCAAGCCGGACTGATCACATGGTACAGAACTATGGCTACCCATGACGATGCGATGATGGACACATAAATGATATTCCATTTAATTAAGACTAATTTGGATAATGTGGATGGAATTATACCATTTAGATTGGCAAATAAATAAATAAATTACATTAATTTATCTCCATACTGAGATTGTAGTCTTAGGATGTATTATTATGTATTATACATATTATATATGTATTGTAGATTCTAACTGCAGAAGCGTGTATTCACCAGATCTATAAGAAGCATTGAACTCCTCTTTCTCCAAGCTAATTGTTATAAGTATTCCCACACAGAAACTTGTTTCACGTTCTTCCTAATATATAGTCTATAATCCTAACATGAGAAACATACACCAATGAGGTAGATGATGTAGTGAAACTTAGCCTTTACTTCAATGTCACATAAAAATAAATAACATATACAAATGTGTGAGACAAAATCATAAATTATACCACCATAGAAAGGAGGAGAAAGGGTACAGGTGAATACCTAAATCTGACCCTACCTATAAGTGGGCCCTTCCTATTACTAAGTGTGGATAGGGAAAGGGAATGTTAAAATGAAAAAATGTGACAGACTTCTCTTACCAATTCATTTCGCCCTTCAATATGGAGGGCTCATCAGGGATGAAACAAGACACCACAGAGTGAACCACGGGGTGTCACATGATAAAGATATTTTAATACTTTATATATGATAATCAATATGTCCTAGGTACAGTATATAACTTGGATATACAGTAGATAATAATTAGAGAAGAAAGATTCTATCGCGCAAATCTCTTCCTTAAACATCATTTTACAGCGTTCCAGGCTAAAGGAGACCTAAAATGGCAGATTCACATGTCACTACATGCGGCAGGGGATTATGGGAGGGCGGGAAGGGAGGTATGCGGGATGAACCTGAATCACATGCGAGATGCATCCTATCATCATTCATTGACCCCTGTGATGTCACAGCCCTATATAATCAGCAGCCGCATCTTTCATGCCATATACACTGCAGATATAGGACGGACTGCGTGTCTGTGTGTGTTACACAGACATGCTGAATTGCTTATACCACAGTGTTCCACTGCCAACTGCTAGTCACATCAGCATTGTGGACAGAGAGAAGTGCAGTGCTTTGCTTGTTCTGACTGAGTGATTTTTACGCCACAAGCCTCCCATTCACTTTATTGAGCATTTCATCAGAGAGGGGCAGATAGCTTTTCGTTGCCTCATACATATCAACAAGCTGCCTGAACTTCATGAACCTTATCACAGGAGGCAGGAAAGATTCTTTGTATTTTTTCCACAAGAAATCATCTGCTGCTTACAATAGTCTGTAGACGGTACAAAAAACAGTTCACACCATTCTTAACACTCTGTGACAGAGTGAAATTTAGGGTTTAATCCCCGTTTTTCTTTCTTTTTTTTTTTTTTTTTTTGTGGTGCTGCACTGCTGTGTCCTGCTGCTGTGCAAAAAACTTTTTTTTCAGTGGACTGTAGTGCATTTGTCTGCCTTCATACGTGCATACCCCATACCTTCATCAAAGCAGTCTACTATTTTGTATCTCTCAAGTCTAGATACTGGGAAAGTCCAGGTAAAAGTAATCACCGGGTTGGTGTTTTACAAAATTACAGAGTTTTTTGGTGTATTTTAGTTCCTTTTTATCCCCTCATCAGTGCATACCGCATACGTACATCTAATCAGTGTACCATTTTGTACCTGTTAATCTGTGAAAGGCTTACATACTGTGAAAGTCCAAGTAACAGTACTCACCGGCTGGTGTTTTACAAAAATACTGAGTTTTTTGGCATATTGTATCACATTTTTCTGCCCTCATGAGTGCATACCGCATACATACATACATCTAAGTAGTGTACCATTTTGTACCTGTTAATCTGTCAAGGGCCTACATACTGTGAAATTCCAAGCAACAGTACTCACCGGCTGTTGTTTTACAAAAATACAGAGTTTTTTTTGCGTATTGTTGCGCATTTATTTGCCCTCATACTTGCATACCACATACGTACATCTAATAAGTGTACCATTCTGTACCTGTTAATCTGTGAAGGGCCTACATACTGTGAAAGTCCAAGTAACAGTACTCACCGGCTGGTGTTTTACAAAAATACTGAGTTTTTTGGCGTATTGTAACACATTTTTCTGCCCTCATCAGTGCATACCGCATACGTACATCTAATTAGTGTACCATTTTGTACCTGTTAATCTGTCAAGGGCCTACATACTGTGAAAGTCCAAGGAACAGTACTCACTCACTGTTGTTTTACAAAAATGCTGAGGTTTTTTTTTTGCATATTGTTGCGCATTTTTTTGCCTCATACGTGCATACCACCTACGTACATCTAATAAGCTTATTTCATTTTAATACACTGGCACTATAACATGCACCTTCTGATGTATGACAATATATGTATTGAATGTACAGTACTCGTAACTTTTTTTATATTCATATATAATTATGTATTGATTGAAATGTTTTTCACCTGTGGAATTTTTATTGCACTTTGTACTTTGTTTGGGTATAAATACCCTGTTAGCTGTATGTATCACTAGGCTTGAAAATGGCTCCATAGGAGCAGAAACATTGCTGTATTGAGACATGTTTGAATAAATGCACCTTTTTTATTGGAGTGCTGCGCCATTGGAATTTCTTGTCTATGAATAACCCTGATCAGTTTTGGACGCTGGCACCCTTCTTTTGTTAAGCAGAGCTGCACTGCAACTTCCTTTTTCTTGTTATATACGGTGATCTACTGTTGCTGTCACGCTACATTATGGAGGAATCTCATAGAAATCAAGGTTCTCATGTCTCTTCTTTTGCCGAGGGGGAAGTGAGTAGGATTTTGGGTGGACTGAGGGGTGAGGCAGCCTTTCTGGCAACACCTACAACTATTGATGTAAAACGGAATTTTGAAAGTGAGTCAAGGAGATATATTGTTTTGGATTTGCATCTCATTACCTTGGGAGAGTATTATAAGTGTAAGAGAATACCTCGGGGCATGAGGTCCCAATTACAACCATCTGTATATACTGAGAATGTGGACTTTAAGAGACGTTTTGAGGAAATCTCAGATCGCTATGCTTTGGACTTTATTTTATTAAATCTTGATTTTTTGCAACATGAGTTGATGGTGGTGAAGACCAAATTGGAGGACTTAGAGTCTAATTTGAAGAGTGTTATCCAGTGAGGAATTTAGGGCGTATATGGAAAAATCAAAGGGCTTCATGGACAAATTTAGGATGGACATTATGGACATTAAGAAAAGAAAGTGGTTTAGAGACCTTAACGATTATGCCAAGAATAGAGTGTATGACTGGAATAAATCTTCCCCCCAATAATGGAAAAAAAACATGGGGGCTACTTCCTGGCAGGGCAAAAAGAATAAGAACCCTACTGTGATCAATAACAATAATGATGCTTTTTCATCCGACTCTAAGGATTTTTTAGAGGAACACCCAGATTCAAACACACCAACAGAAAACCGACAAGAAGAGGGGGCCGCAGGAGACACCCAAGCAGGAAAAACCAGAAGGCAGAGGAACTACAATCGTCAACAGGAATTCAAGAAGAAGGTGTAAATCAACATGACACAGCGGTAAATATCTCTTCATATGAACTATCTGACTGTGAGATCTCTGTATTAGCCAAGGGATTATCGTATTGTCCTACCCCTAATATAGATTGTTTTAATTTGGAGGAGGATTTACAGATGTTTTTCAGAAGGATTAAATTGAAAATTTGGTTTGACAGGCAGGAGAACAATAGTCAAATTACGAGTATACAGGATCAGAAACTGTTGTATTTGAAGAACTATGAGTTGTATATTAGGAGTACATTTAATCCAACCCTTACCTCCCATCCCTTTGAAACATATATGCTCCTGGTGCAACAGAATTTTGAGCAGCTTAAAACTGCATGTTCTAGAAATAGTAACTATAGATCTAATTAACAAGGGATGAGAGGACAGCTTTAGATACATTAATGAATAACCACGACCTCACCATCAAACCTGCGGACAAAGGTGGTTGGGTCATGGTTATGAATACAGTGGGTTATAGACAAGAGGTATTGAGACAACTGGTTGATACGAATACGTATAAAAAATTAGAAAGAGATCCTAAACTTGAAATGTTATCAAAATTGACAGATGTGGTTGAACAAGCATTTTGTAACAGTATCATTGATGAAGAATTGAAACAGTTCTTAATAGTGAAATATCCCATCACTCCGGTAATTTACATCTTGCCGAAGATACACAAATCATTATCAAATCCCCCGGGACGCCCCATAGTTTTGGGGCGAGGCTCTTTAATGAGCAATGCCTCTATTTTTCTGGATTGAGTCCTGAGACCTTTTGTTCTCCAGACTCGATCTTACATTCAGGACACCAATGATTTTCTCTCTAAAATCAGGGACATAGAGATCACTGATCAAACACACCTGGTATCCTTTGATATTGTAAGTTTGTATACTTCTATCAGTCACAGTAAAGGCATTGCTGAAGTCCAGCGTGCGTTGTCATCCTCAGAGCTCCCCATAGCGGCCCAGAATTTTTTGTTGTTACTTTTGGAAATGATACTTACTAGTAATTACTTTACATTTGAGAACACTTTTTATTTACAGTTAATTGGGACCACTATGGGGACAAATGTGGCGCCAATGTACGCTAATCTTTTTGTGGCCTCACTGGTGGAGGATGTCGTCTTTAGATCCCACCATTTTAGACAATGTCTGGGATGGTTTTGTTTTATTGACGACATCTTCCACCTGTGGGATGGCACCAAACAAGAATTAGATGACTTTCATAAATTTCTTAATGACATGGACCCCAACATTGATTTTACCATGAATGAATTCAGTACCCAAATTAACTTTCTGGATGTACTGGTGATAAAAAAAGGTACACGTTTACATACTCAACTTCATGTAAAACCGAAAGACAAGAACACACTCCTCCACTATCAAAGCCACCACCCCAGGAAAATGATCGATGCCTTACCTTTTAGTCAGATGCTTAGGGCTAGGCGTGTGGTGGATGATAACAAAACCTTACAAACAACCCTGGACAGAATGCAAAACAGTTTTCAGACTAGAGGTTATCCAAAGCATCTTGTTTACTCACACAAGAAAAGAGTGGAAAATATGGACAGGGCGATCACCCTTAGTAAAAGAGAGAAAAAGATACAACAGAATCCCATTTACCTTAACATACAGTGAACAGAGTAATGCCATTTCAAAAATTCTAAAAAGACATTGGTCTATTCTGAAAAATAGTTTCCCTACTGTTAAGGAATTTGCGGTGAATCCACTTATATCCTATAGGAGAAGTAGAAATATCAAAGACAGAGTAGTCCATGCCGAAATTAAAACAGAGACAAGGGCAGGACAGACGTTTCTGGCGACCCTGAGACTAGGGTCCTTCCCTTGCCTCTCATGTGTAAATTGCCCCTCAATGATGAAGGGTTCACAATTTATACACCCACAAACAGCACGAGTATACAATCTTAAACACTACTTAATATGCGATTCTACATGGGTTGTGAATGTTTTAATGTGCCCTTGCAAAAAACTGTATGTGGGCCAAACCACCTGGAGTTTAAAGACTAGAATAAACAACCATAGGTACAGTATTAGAAAGGCAAAAGTAGACCTACCTGTCTCTAAACATTGTATAGACTTTAAACATACAGAAAAATAAATTACATTTATGGCAATAGATCAAATAGCTGTTCCCGTTAGAGGAGGGGATCGCTTGGCCCTACTTAGACGACGTGAATTATGGTGGATTCATGAGCTCCAAACTTTATGCCCTTATGGGCTCAATGTTGACTTCACCCTGGTATAAATTTAAATGTATTTATTGAGCCACCCTCATTTCTCCTAGACTCCCAGAATTGCTACCCTCATCTCCCTTGCTTCTTTGATAGATACAGTGTAAATAAATACATTTTGTTAATACATATTGTTTATTGATTTTTCTTTTTTCTTTATAGATCTTTATTTGGGAAGAACTTGTGAGAGATGAATGTATCACCCGCTCTGTGACCATGATCGCCTTTATCTATTTTTTGCCTTGAATTGAAATTTTTTTTTTTTTGTGTAGGGTATTGAGTTGGCAGGGTATGCTGAACACTACATGTAGGAGAGCCTGCTCTCTATGAAGCCTTTTTTGGGGGGATAATTATTGGTACACTAGTTTGTTCTTCATTTGGATTCAGAAATAATGGAGGATCTTTTTTGGAAAATTCCATATTTTTTTGTTTATTATTTATATTTTATTTTATATATAATTTTTTTTAATATATTTTCTTCATATGTATTCCTTTACATATTTATAATTTTCATCTTCCTCTACTTTTTCCATTTGTATTTATTTTTCATTTTTTCTTTTTTTTCTTTTACAATTTTTATAATTTTTTAATTATATTTTTTATTATTTCTTTATTGATTGTGTGTCTCAGCTCAAGGTTGAAGCCCAGCTTGTGATGAATAATGGAGCTTGCGCCACTGAAATAGTGGGCACCCACTAATGAAATCGGGGTGTGGAGGGACCACAGGACTAGTTGAGACTTCATTGGCTTGACAGTTGTGGAGCCCCCCTTTGATGCGAATCTGCTCTTTCCATAAAAATGGGGAGAGTGCTCTAGCGTTCCCCGGTACTATTGGGGGTGAACCTTCTCCACGAATATGTAATATGGGTCTTCATACCCAGTGGGCTAGTGGAGCTAGTGATAATGACCTATTGGAATTCATTGGTCTATGACTTGAACCTTTTTTTGATTTATTTTTCACATATTTGAGTTTCCCCCCCTTTTTTTTATTAATGTTTTTCACATATTTCTTTATTAATTATTTATAATTTTTTATTTGTATATTTATTTTTATATCTTTTTTTATTTTTTTTATTTTTATTTAATTTAATTTTAATTTTTTTATTTATTTTTGACATTTATTATTTACTATTTCTTTATTCATTTATTTATTCTATTTTTTATTCCTCCCTTTTTTTATTATGACCAAGTCTAAAATTTTTTGGGAGAAGTCTTTTTTAAAAGAGATACCTCCATTATTGGTGAAAATACACACACACACATATATATGTATAAAAATGTTTTTCCTTGTAATTTATCACATATTAGGGTATATTTTATTGTGGGGGTAGTGATAGCAAGTAATAGCACCTTTATGGAAGAGCATGCATTCCCTGATCTAGTGGTGATTTGCTGTGTCCTCCGCCAGCCCTTTTTATTGATATTGCAGAGTTGACTATAGAGAACTGAAAGGTAGAAAGTCTGTTTACAAACATGGATCACGTGATGTGGACGAGGTCACGTGATCGGGCTGGCCGGGTTCCTCTGCCTGACGCCGCAAGCATAGTAATATGATGCGGAGTGGGTGGTGAGTCCTAGCCTGCAGTGTAAGATCGCGAGACTCCGACCGCATCACTGGTCACATGATCAGGAGTTTACTTGTACATGCGCAGTGGTTTTGTACCCACGCTATTGGCGCCATGATGGATACACAGAGCGGGTAGGATACATCTTCTTAAATGGGCACTGTCATGAAATCAAAAAATTGATATGTTGTAGTACTTAAGTACTACAACATATCTCTAATATACTTTAATAAAAAAAAAAAAAGTGATTTTAAACCAGTTTAAAATCACTTTTAAATTCGGCCACTAGGGGTCGCCCTCCTAGTGGGCGAATGCATTCTGCAGTGATGTCACTACAGAATTTCGACTCATTTAAGCCTGGCAATGAGTCGAAATTCAGTCACTGCGGTGCTCGCTTCTGCCTGTCAATCAGACAGACGGGAGCGAGCGCTTTTAAGGAAGTGGATGCGCGCAGGCTCCCGGGGACAAGGTAAAGTATTATTGGGGGGGGGGGGGGGCGGGGTGTGTGTTGCGTGCTCACCTATACATTATGCCTCCAGTTTCCCCACTACAACTCCCAGCATGCCCTGACAGCCAATAGATGTCCGGGCAAGCTGGGAGTTGTTGTGGAGAAACAGCTGGAGGGACACTGAATAGGTGAACTAAGGGGGGTGGGGAGGGGGAGTGGGTTGAGCAGAGCGGCGGGGCTGGGGGGTTGCGGTAGGGCTGGACGGTATACCGGTCACGGGATGTGCAGGAGCGGGAGCCGCTGAGCTCACGTGCGGTGCACATCCCCGCTCCCCCTGCAGCTGCCGCTGGCTCTCAGTGATCAGAGCCAGGGGAAAGCACAGAAACTTCATCCCCTGGCTTTGATGTTTCCCTCAGCCCCGAGCCTGCTCAGCCCCCCTCTCCCCTTCCTGCAGGCTGTTTGTTTATCATGCCCGTCTCAAGGTGCAAGCTCTGCAGGGCCTCCTTCCCGCTGCAAGCACTAAATGTGACAGGCAGGCACAGGGCATCTGATCTTCATCCCCGAGCGGGGACCGGGATCAGAAGCTCTGCAGCGCCTGTACATTCAGCGCTTGCAGGGGGAGAAGGCTCTGCTGATTCTCACATTCCCGTCCCTGCTCGGGGATCAGAGAACAGAGCGGGGATGAAGATCAGAAGCACTGTGTCTGCGCTTGCAGGGGGAGAAAGCTCTGCAGCGGTCGCAGCTGGGGACCGGGATTATAAGCTGTGCAGCGGCGAAAATGTAAGTGAATAGCCGTCAGTGCGCCCATGGGGGAAATCATGATAGCGCTGCGGCTGACAGTTAACCCCTTCCCCGCCATGGGGGCCGTGCGCACGGTCCCCATGGCGGGGAAGGGGTTAACTGTCAGCCGCTGCACTTATACACTGTTTCCCCCATGGTATCACGGTAATACCGTGATATACATATTAGGTCATACCGCCCAGCACTAGGTTGCGGGCTGCGCGGCGGGGAGGGGGTACTCTGGGTGAACTGAGGGGGAGTGGGTTGAGTGGCACGACGGGGCCGGGGGGCGTTGTGGGCTGCGCGGCGGAGAGCAAGCTGGGAGTTGCAGTGGGGAAACAGCTGGAGGCACCCTGTATAGGTGAACTACTGGCGGAAGTGTTGGCCCCAGCAGGCATCAGTGACGTGGTGCCTGCTGGGGAAGTCTGCCTGGTAGTGAGCACACTGCCAGGCAGACAAAAGGCATTTTTAATATGTAAAAAAAAAATTTATGCAAAGAGGGGGTTAGGGATAGATGGGTAATAGGCAGGGACAGAAAAAAGAAAAAAAGTGATGGTGGGAGCTACCCTTTAATTAATTATTTGTAATATATGCTGTACACACCTGTATGCTGACCATAATTGAGAGTGATTAATGTTATATACTATGTTTAAAACCTATGGACTAATTTTCTTTCAAGCTTATTTAATTTTAATACACTGGCACTATAAGGTGCTTCTGATGTATCACAATACATGTATTGATGTACAATACTCGTAACTTTTTTTTATATTCATATATAATTATGTATTGATTGAAATGTTTTTCACCTGTGGAATTTTTATTGCACTTTGCACTTTGTTTGGGTATAAATACCCTGTTAGCTGTATGTATCACTAGGCTTGAAAATGGCTCCATAGGAGCAGAAACGTTGCTGTATTGAGACATGTTAGAATAAATGGACCTTTTTTTTATTGGTGTGCTGCGCCATTGGAATTTCTTGTCTAATAAGTGTACCAGAGATGAGTGAATTAAAGCTGATGAACCCGAATTGGTTACGAGTTTCATGAAATATTCGATTTGCAATGAACGCGAATATCACCGCGATTCTATTGCGCGAATCGCTTCATTAAATTCCATTTTACAGCATTCCCGGCTAAAGGAGACCTAAAATGGCGGATCCACATGTCACTACGGCGGGAAGGGAGGAAGGTGGGATGGCCCTAAATCACATGCAAGATGCAGCCTATCAGCATTCATTGACCCCTGTGATGTCACAGCCCTATATAATCGGCAGCCATCTTGCGGCTGTTCATTTAATCCATGCACTCAGAGAGAGAGGACGTACTGCGTGTCTGTGTGTGAATTGCTTATACCACAGCGTACCACTGGTAATTTCTAGTCAGATCATCATTGTGGACAGACAGAAGTGCAGTGCTTTGCTTGTTCTTCTCACTGAGAAGGATTTTATGCCATAAACCTCCTATTCACGTTATTGAGCATTTCATCAGAGAGGGGGAGATAGCTTTTCGTTGCCTCATACATATCAACAAGCTGCCTGAACTTTATGAACCACCTTATCGCCTCATTTTTCAGCGCAATTCTGTACTTCTCTTCCACCAGAAATCATCTTCTGCTTATAATTGTGTGTAGACGGTATAAAAACCAGTCCACACCATTCTTAACACTCTGCGACAGAGTGCAATTTAGGGTTTAATCAGTTTTTTTTGTGTATGTGGTGCTGCACTGTTGTGTCCTGCTGCTGAGCAAAAATGCGTTTTTTTCAGCGGACTGTAGTGCATTTGCTTGCCCTCATACGTGCATACCACATACCTACATCAAAGCAGTCTACTATTTTGTATCTGTAGCAAGTCTAGATATAGGGAAAGTCCTGGCAAAAGTAATCACTGGCTGTTGTTTTACAAAAATACGGAGTTTTTTTGTGTATTGTTGTGCATTTTTTTGCCCTCATATGTGCATACCCCACACGTACATCTAATAAGTGTACCATTTTGTACCTGTTAATCTATAAAGGGCCTACATACTGTGAAAGTCCAAGCAACAGTACTTACCAGCTGGTGTTTTAAAAAATTTAGTTTTTTGGCATATTGTTGCGCATTTTTCTGCCCTCATTAGTGCATACCACATATGTACATCTAATTAGTGTACCATTTTGTACCTGTTAATCTGTCAAGGGCCTACATACTGTGAAAGTCCAAACAATAGCACTTGCCGGCTGTGTTTCACAAAAATTACAGCGTTTTTAGGCTCATTGTAGGGCATTTTTCTGCCCTCCTAAGGGCATAACGCATACGTACATCTAATACCGTATATACTCGCGTATAAGCCGACCCGAGTATAAGCCGAGACCCCTAATTTCAACCCAAAATCCCAGGAAAAGTTATTGACTCGAGTATAAGCCTAGGGTGGGAAATACATCATCCCCCCCTGTCATCATCCAGACCCGTCATTAACATCCTCATCATCATCACCGCCTGTCATCATCCAGACCCTCATCATCATCACCTGTCATCATCCCCTTGTCATCATCCCACACATCCCCCCTTCATCATCCCCTTGTCATCATCCCCACCCCCTTCATCATCCCCTTGTCATCATCCCCACCCCCTTCATCATCCCCTTGTCATCATCCCCACCCCCTTCATCATCCCCTTGTAATCATCCCACACCCCCCCTTCATCATCCCCTTGTCATCATCCCCACCCCCCTTCATCATCCCACACCTCCCCTTCATCATCCTCTTTTCATTATCCCACACCCCCCCTTCATCATCCTCTTGTCATCATCCGCCCTCAGTGGTCTTCAACCTGCGGACCTCCAGAGGTTTCATAACTACAACTCCCAGCAAGCCCGGGCAGCCATCGGCTGTCCGGGCTTGCTGGGAGTTGTAGTTTTGAAACCTCCGGAGGTGCGCAGGTTGAAGACCACTGCGGCCTTCGACATCATCCAGCCCCCTCTCACCCCCCTTTAGTTCTGTACAGTACTCACCTCCGCTCGGTGCTGGTCCGGTGCTGCAGGACTGTCCGGAGAGGAGGTGGTCCGGTGGGATAGTGGTTCCGGGCTGCTATTTTCACCGGGGGCGCCTCTTCTCCGCGCTTCGGGCCCAGAATAGAGTCATTGCCTTGACAATGACGCAGAAGTACGTTGGCAATGAACGTACCTCTGCGTCGTTGTCAAGGCAACGTGACTATTCTGGGGCCGGGCCCGAAGCGCTTAGAAGAGGCCTCACCGGTGAAGATAGCAGCCCGGAACCACTATCCCACCGGACCACCTCCTCTCCGGACAGTCCTGCAGCACCGGACCAGGGCCGAGCGGAGGTGAGTACTGTACAGAACTAAAGGGGGGTGAGAGGGGGCTGGATGATGTCGAAGGCCGCAGTGGTCTTCAACCTGCGGACCTCCGGAGGTTTCAAAACTACAACTACCAGCAAGCCCGGACAGCCGATGGCTGCCCGGGCTTGCTGGGAGTTGTAGTTTTGAAACCTCTGGAGGTCCGCAGGTTGAAGACCACTGCGGGTGGAGAGTTCACTCGAGTATAAGCCGAGGGGGGTGTTTTCAGCACGAAAAATCGTGCTGAAAAACTCGGCTTATACTCGAGTATATACGGTAAGTTTACCATTTTGTACCTGTTAATCTGTCAAGGGCCTACATACTGTGAAAGTCCAAACAATAGTACTCGCCGGCTGTGTTTTGCAAAAATTACAGTGTTTTTAGGCTCATTGTAGGGCATTTTTCTGCCCTCCTAAGGTCATAACACATACGTACATCTAATAAGTTTACCATTTTGTACCTGTTAATCTGTCAAGGGCCTACATACTGTGAAAGTCCAAGCAACAGTACTCACGGGCTGGTGTTTTGCAAAAATATAGAGTTTTTTTTTGCGTATTGTGCATTTTTTCCCCTCATACGTGCATACCACATAAGTACATCTAATAAGTGTACCATTTTGTACCTGTTAATCTGTCAAAGGCCTACATACTGTGAAAGTCCAAGCAACAGTACTCACCGGCTGGTGTTTTAAAAAGAAAGAGTTTTTTGGTGTATTGTTGCGCATTTTTCTGCCCTCATCAGTGCACACAGCATACGTACATCTAATTAGTCTACCATTTTGTACCTGATAATCTGTCAAGGGCCTACATACGGTGAAAGTCCAAGCAACTGTACTCACCGGCTGGTGTTTTACAAAAATACACCGTTTTTTGGCGTATTGTTGTGCATTTTATTTCCCCTCATACGTGCATACGTGCATACAGCATACGTACATCTAATTAGTCTACCATTTTGTACCTGTTAATCTGTGAAAGGCCTACATACAATGGGGATCAAAAGTCTGGGCACCCCAGGTAAACATTTGTATTAATGTGCATAAAGAAGCCAAGGAAAGATGGAAAAATCAAATGATAGATTAGACATTCTTATAATATGTCAACAAAAGTTAGATTTTATTTCCATCATTTACACTTTCAAAATAACAGAAAACAAAAAAATGGCATCTGCAAAAGTTTGTTCACCCTGCAGAATTTATAGCATGCACTGCCCCCTTTGCAAAGCTGAGACCTGCCAGTGTCATGGATTGTTCTCAATCATCATCTGGGAAGACCAGATGATGTCAATCTCAAAGGTTTTAAATGCCCAGAATCTTCTGACCTTGCCCCAACAATCAGCACCATGGGTTCTTCTAAGCAGTTGTCTAGAAATCTGAAACTGAAAATAGTTGACACTCACAAAGCTGGAGAAGGCTAGAAAAACTTTTTCAGATGTCAATATCCTCTGTTCGGAATGTAATTAAGAAATGGCAGTCATCAGGACCAGTGGAAGTAAAAGCAAGATCTGGAAGACCGAGAAAAGAAAAGCTTGCAGGATTGTGAGAAAAACAATTCAAAACCCACGTTTGACTGCACAATCCCTCCAGAAAGATCTGGCAGACACTGGAGTTGTGGTACACTATTCCACTATAAAGAGATACTTCTACAAATATGGTCTTCATGGAAGCGTCATCAGAAGAAAACCTCTTCTACGTCCTCACCCCAAAAATCAGCATTTGAACTTTGCAAATGAACATATAGACAAGTCTGATGCATTTTGGAAACAAGTTCTGTGGACCGATGAGGTTAAAATTTTACTTTTTGGCCGGACTGAGCAAAGGTATGTTTGAGAAGAAGGGGAACAGAATTTAATGAAAAGAACCTCTGTCCAATTGTTAAGCATGGGGGTGGACGAACCATGCTTTGGGGTTGTATTGCAGCCAGTGGCACAGAGAACATCTCATGAGTAGAAGGAAAAATGGATTAAATAAAATTTCAGCAAATTTTGGATGCTAACTTGATGCCATCTGTGAAAAAGCTGAAGTTAAAGAGAGCATGGCTTCTACAAATGGATAATGATCCTAAACACACCTCGAAATTCACGGGGGATTACATCAAGAGGTGTAAACTGAAGGTATTGCAATGGCCTTCACAATTTCCTGACCTCAACATAATTGAAAATCTATTGATAGACCTTAAAAGAGCAGTGCGTGACAGGCAGAAATCTCAAAGAACTGGAAGACTTTTGTAAGGAAGAATGGGCAAAGATACCTCAAACAAGAATTGAAAGACTTCACCCAGCCATCTGCTCTCCCTCTTCTTTCTTCTGCTTTTAGCTGCTGGGGACATTGCTCCTAACCCTGACCCACCTTTCACTAATATTTGCTCTACACTACCTGCCTCTTGCGGAACCATTACAAACTTTAACTGCGCTCTTCTAAACTCCCGATCTGTGTGCAATAAGCTCACCCAGATTCATGACTTATTTCTCACTAATTCTCAAATATGCTGGCTCTCACAGAAACATGGATAGAACCTTCTGACACTGCTTCTCTCGCTGCTTTATCTTATGGTGACCTTCACTTTTCCCATACCCCCAGATCTGACACCAGGCATGGTGGAGGAGTTGGGGTGCTTCTAGCCCCACAATGCACTTTTCAAGTCATCCCCCCATTACCCTCACTCACATTTCCCTCTTTTGAGGTCCACATCCTCAGGCTCTTCTGCCTATTGCCTCTCAGAGAGGAGGTCATCTATCGTCCTCCTGGTTCTCCCCAAATGTTCCTGGATCATTTTGCCACCTGGCTCCCTCACTTTCTTTCCTCAGAAACACCTACACTCATCATGGGTGATTTTAATATCCCCATTGATACCCCAATCTCCTCTTCTGCCTCTCGGCTTCTGTCTCTAACCTCCTCCTTTGCCCTTTCACAGCTTACATAGTTACATAGTAACATAGTTAGTACGGTCGAAAAAAGACATATGTCCATCAAGTTCAACCAGGTAATTAAGGGGTAGGGGTGTGGTGCGATATTGGGGAAGGGATGGGATTTTATATTTCTTCATAAGCATTAATGTTATTTTGTTCCAGGAATGTATCTAATCCTGTTTTAAAGCTGTTAATTTTTCCTGCTGTGACCAATTCCTGAGGTAGACTGTTCCATAAGTTCACAGTTCTCATGGTAAAGAAGGCGTGTCGCCCCTTGAGACAAAACTTTTTCTTCTCCAGACGGAGGGAGTGCCCCCTCTTCCTTTGGGGGGGTTTAACTTGGAACAGTTTTTCTCCATATTTTTTGTATGGGCCATTAATATACTTATATGCGTTTATCTTATCCCCCCTTAAACGTCTCTTCTCAAGACTAAACAATTGTAACTCCTTTAATCGCTCCTCATAGCTAAGATGTTCCATTCCCATATTAGTTTAGTCGCGCGTCTCTGCACCCTTTCCAGCTCCACAGTGTCCCTTTTATGGACAGGCGACCAAAACTGAACAGCATATTCCAGGTGAGGTCATACCAATGCTTTATAAAGGGGGAGTATTATGTCTCTGTCCCTTGAGTCCATGCCTCTTTTGATACATGACAATATCCTGCTGACTTTGGAAGCAGCAGCCTGACATTGCATGCTATTCTGTAGTCCATGATCTACAAGTACACCCAGATCCTTCTCTACCAGTGACTCTGCCAGTTTAATCCCCCCTAAGACATACGACGCATGCAGGTTATTAGTACCCAGATGCATAACTTTACATTTATCCACATTGAACCTCATTTGCCAAGTGGATGCACAGACACTTAGTCTATCCAAGTCATCTTGTAACCTATACACATCCTCTATAGACTGTACCGTGCTACAAAGCTTGGTGTCATCTGCAAAGATAGAAACAGAGCTGTTAATACCATCCTCTATATCATTGATAAATAAATTAAACAACAGCAGGCCCAGTACTGAACCTTGGGGTACACCACTAATAACCGGGGACCAATCAGAGTACGAATCATTGACCACCACTCTCTGGGTACGATCCATGAGCCAGTGCTCAATCCAGTTACAAACTAAAATTTCCAAACCCAAAGACCTTAACTTACCTGTCAGACGTCTATGAGGGACAGTATCAAATGCTTTAGCAAAATCCAGAAACACTATATCCACAGCCATTCCTCTGTCAAGGCTTCTACTCACCTCTTCATAAAAGCAAATTAGATTGGTTTGACAACTTCTATCCTTAGTAAACCCATGCTGGCTATCACTTATAATACAATTATCCCCTATGTATTCCTGTATGTAATCCCTTATAAGTCCTTCAAACAATTTACCCACAATGCATGTTAAACTTACCGGTATATAGTTTCCTGGGGAAGACCTAGAGCCCTTTTTGAAGATTGGCACCACATTCGCCTTGCGCCAGTCCCTTGGCACAATACCAGACACCAGTGAATCTCTAAATATCATGAACAGAGGTACAGATATTACTGAACTTACCTCTCTAAGAACTCTTGGGTGCGATCCATCTGGCCCTGGAGATTTGCTTACATTTATATTACTTAACTTACCTTGTACCATCTCTACATTAAGCCAGTTCAGTACATTGCATGATGTGTTACCAGCACTGACCTGGCCAATGTCGGCTCCTTTTTCCATAGTGTATACAGAACTAAAGAACCCATTCAGTAGCTCCGCCTTCTCTTGATCGCCCGTGACAGCCTCCCCATTATCATTATTAAGGGGTCCTACATGCTCTGTCCTGTTTTTTTTGCATTTATATATCTAAAAAAATATTTAGGATTAGTTTTGCTTTCTTTGGCCACCTGTCTCTCGTTTAGAATTTTTTCTGTTTTTATTACATGTTTACAGATTTTATCAAGCTCTTTGTACTGTTTAAATGTTATAGCTGACCCATCAGATTAGAATTTTTTGAAGGCTATTTTTTTGTTGTTTATTGCTCTTTTAACATAATTTGTCAGCCATGTAGGATTTAGTTTTAATCGTTTATATTTGTTCCCCTTTGGTATATATTTAGCTGTATAGTTATTTAGAGTTGATTTAAAGATGTCCCATTTACCTTCTGTATCAGTATTTGAGAACACCTCCCCCCAGTCTATGTCCTGTAGTGCAGATCTCAGCCCAGGGAAATTTGCCTTTTTAAAGTTATATGTTTTTGTCTTCCCCGCCTGTCTTTGTTTTCTACATTTTAAGTCAAAAGTAACTATATTGTGGTCGCTATTACCAAGGTTTTCCCGCACAGTTACATTACCAACCAGCTCTGCGTTGTTGGAAATGATCAGATCCAACAAGGCATCACTTCTTGTTGGGTCCTCCACAAACTGGCCCATAAAATTATCCTGCAATAAATTTAGGAATTGTCGCCCCTTTGTAGTTTTAGCCAACCCCGGGCCCCAATCTATATCTGGATAGTTAAAATCTCCCATTATTACCACTGTACCTGCCCGGGCGGCCCTCTCTATTTGTTTATGAAGCTGACCTTCTATCTCTTCAGTGATATTAGGGGGTCTGTAGATTACACCAAGTATTATTTTTTCAGTATTTCCCTCCTTTTGTAATTCTCCCACACACAAGGATGGGAATACACTGGACTTGATCTTCTCTAGACTTTGCGCTGTCTCTAAATTCACTAATTCCCCTTTTGAGCTCTCTAATCACAACCTTCTCTCTTTCTCTATCAGTAACTCCTATCCTCTTCCAGACACTCCAACCTTGTACCCTTACAGAAACCTGAGTGCCATAAACACCTGAGTGCAGCCAAAAATACCCTACGGCAGTGTTTCCCAAACAGGGCGCCTCCAGCACTGCCTGGACAGTCAGTGGGAGTTGTTGTTTTGCAACAGCTGGAGGCTCAGTTTTGGAAACAGTGCCGTATGGAACATTTTTAATTTGGGGGGGGGGGGGGTGTAACAATGTAAGGGTGTGTATATGTACTGTTTTACTCTTTATTTTGTGTAGATATAGTGTAGTGTTTTTATGTTACAGTCACACGGGCAGGGGTTTACAGAGATTCTTCCGCTGGGAGTTTGTGCTGTGGCGGAAAATTTGCCGCAGTTCAAACTTAAATTGGGAAACTCACTATAAACCCTCGCCTGTGTGAATGTACCTTGTACATTTACATGGGGGGGGGGGGGAGTGCGCAAAACCTCCGCTGTTGCAAAACTACAACTTCCAGCATGCACTGACAGCCCGTGGATGCTAGGAGCTGTAGTTTTGCAACAGCTGGAGGCACACTGGTTGGGGAACAGAGTTAGGTAACAGACTAACTCAGTATTTCTGTACCAGTTTGTCCAGCTGTTGCAAAACTACAACTCCAGGGATTTACGGTCTGTCAGTGCATGCTGGAAGTTGTAGTTGTGCAACAGCTGGAGGCACACTGGTGCGGAAAAAGGGGGGGGGGGTGATTTTCCTGCTGTAGAACTAATCACTGACTGCTGCCATTCAGAGAATAGCATGATTAATTTCTGGGGGAAAGATAGTTTGAAAGAAAAGACATGTACAGTTTACAACACAGCATGCACACAGATAGCAAAAGCAATTGGCTGGCAGCCATTACACAGAGCTGCACTGACTGCTGGGGGTTGTAGTCTGGGCTGTAAGCAAGAAAACAGAATATTCAGGAGACAACAGGGGGCCACGGGATCTGGCAAAACCAGATTGATAATGACAGGGGACATAGAACAAGCATTGTGGTGTCTTTGGGGCATTTTTATTTTTTCTACTTCACGGAAACACCCCTTTAAATAACTTCATTAGTTTTATTTTTAACTTTTCTACACTATTTTAAAGTCCCATAGGGGACTATTACATGCAATCTTCAGATTTCATACACTGTTCATGGCTGTACATGACTGACTGGAGCTTTGGATCCCTGTTTGGATGGAGAGGAGGCAGGTAAAGGTCCTCCCGCTGTCCTCTCAGCTGATCGGGACACCGTGGTTTGACTGCTGTGGTCCCGATCAGCACCGCTGAGCAGCCAGAAAGTGTTTTTCAACATTTTAGACACCATGATGAACTTTGATCGCGGCGTCTAAGGGGTTAATGCCGTGCATCATCGCAATCGTTGATGTCCAGCATTAGCCACAGGTCCACCAAACTATGACCCGCCCTCAGCTCTTGGGTGTGCATCATAGAAGGGGAGTGGGACAAAAGCATACAGGCACGCCCTTCGTCCTTAAGAGGTTAAAAAAAAAATTCATGTTCTCCTTTACTTTTTATACCTATTTTATTTTAATTTTACAATGTGTTAAGAAAGCCTAAGACTAAATGATTATAAACTATTAATCTTTTGAATTAACAGTACTTCAGCTAATCACCTGACATAAGAAAGCATAATGACTTTTTTTTTAGAATGCACATTAAAGTTTTAAAGCATTTACACAGCTGATTCAGCTGGAAAGTTAATCTTTAAACAATTCCACCAAGAGTGTTCTCTATAAATGTAAGGACTGCTACAAGTTGCATTGGAACCCATGCGTATATTCTGTTGCTCTTTTATAACAGAATAGAGCCATTTATGGCTTGAGTACGTGCGATCAAAGTGGTGCACGCAGTATAATAATTTTAAATCTAAGTATGCTCATGGCTAGTCAACTTGCAAAACAATTTATGCCTTTTTTTTCTAAAGCTGCACTTCATAAATCTTACATAGATGATAAGATATGCTTGGAAGTGAAGAGCATTTGTTAATACATATTGATTTTGCAATAGTTGCAAATTTTTGAGCAACTAAGAGGCTTGCACAAAATATTTGGGACAATTTAACATCTCAGTAATTATTCATTTCACACAAAAACTCTAAATTGGACTCATGACTTCACTTTAGCATCGGTTTCTTTGGTTGTACCGTAATTAGAGATGAGCTAATCGAAGCTGACGAACCCGAATTTGTTACGAATTTCATGAAATATTCGATTCGCAAATCGCTTAATTAAATTCCATTTTACAGCGTTCCCGGCTAAAGGAGACCTAAAATGGCGGATCCACATGTCACTACATGGGGCAGGGGATTATGGGTGGGCGGGAAAGTACGGCGTGAAGGGAGGTAGGTGGGATGACCCTGAATCACATGCGAGATGCAGCCTATCAGCATTCATTGACCCCTGTGATGTCACAGCCCTATATAATCGGCAGCCATCTTGCCTCTCTTCATTTCATCCATGCACTCAGAGAGAGAAGACAGGCTGCGCGTGTGTGTGAATTACTTATACCACAGCGTACCACTGGCAACTGCTAGTCACATCAGCATTGTGGACAGACAGAAGTGCAGTGCTTTGGTGTTCTCACTGAGAAGGATCTTACGACATAAATTTCCTATTCACGTTATTGAGCATTTCATCAGAAAGGGGCAGATAGCTTTTCGTTGCCTCATATATATCAACAAGCTGCCTGAACTTTATGAACCATCTTATCACTTTATTTTTCAGCGCAATTCTGTGCTTTTTTTTCCTCTAGAAATCATCTGCAGCTTATAATTGTGTGTAGACTGTATAAAAATCAGCCCACACCATTCTTAACACTCTGTGACAGAGTGCAATTTAGGGTTTAATCCCTGTTTTTTTTTTTTTTTTTGGTGGTGCTGCACTGTTGTGTCCTGCTGCTGTTCACAAATACGTTTTTTCAGTGGACTGTAGTGCATTTGTCTGCCCTCATACGTGCATACCACATACCTACATCAAAGCAGTCTACTATTTTGTATCTGTAACATGTCTAGATACAGGGAAAGTCCTGGCAAAAGTAATCACCTGCTGGTGTTTTACAAAAAATACTGAGTTTTTCTGCGTATTGATGCGCATTTGTCTCTGCCCCCATCAGTGCATACCACATACGTACATCCAAGTAGTGTACCACTTTGTACCTGTTAATCTGTCATGGCTAGAAGGGTGGAGGAGTGTTTAAACTAGGGACTGGGGGGAGGGAAGATAGTGTAGATAGAGAGGTGAGAATTATAAATGTAGCTGGGGGTGGAGCGGAGGGAAAATAAAGCTTACACCCTTGAATCCCATTAACCCCAATAACATAAAGGATGGAAATGTAAAGTGTATGTTCACAAATGCCAGAAGCCTAGAAAATAAAATTGGGGAGCTTGAGACCTTGATACTGGAAGAACATATTGATATAGCTGGGGTCACTGAGACATGGCTGGACTCCTCGCATGACTGGGCTGTCAATCTGCAGGGGTTTACATTGTTTCGCAAAGATAGAATGAACAGAAAAGGCGGTGGAGTCTGTCTGCATGTAAGAGGTGGTATGAAAGTCAGTGTGAACGATGCCATAGTGTGTGATGATTCTGAGGATGTGGAATCACTGTGGGTAGAATTACAAAAGGAGGGAAATACTGAAAAAATAATATTTGGTGTAATCTACAGACCCCCTAATATCACTGAAGAGATAGAAGGTCGGCTGCATAAACAAATAGAGAGGGCCACCCGGTCAGGTACAGTGGTAATAATGGGAGATTTTAACTATCCAAATATAGATTGGGGTCCGGGGTTGGCTAAAACTACAAAGAGGCGACAATTCCTTAATTTATTGCAGGATAATTTTATGGGCCAGTTTGTGGAGGACCCAACAAGAAGTGATGCCTTGTTGGATCTGATCATTTCCAACAACGCAGAGCTGGTTGGTAATGTAACTGTGCGGGAAAACCTTGGTAATAGCGACCACAATATAGTTACTTTTCACTTAAAATGTAGAAAACAAAGACAGGCGTGGAGGGCAAAAACATATAACTTTAAAAAGGCAAACTTCCCTGGGCTGAGAGCTGCACTACAGGAAATAGACTGGGGGGGAGGTGTTCTCAAATACTGATACAGAAGGTACATGGGACATCTTTAAATCAACTCTAAATAACTATACAGTTAAATATATACCAAAGGGGAACAAATATAAACGATTAAAATTTAATTCTACATGGCTGACGAATGATGTTAAAAGAGCAATAAACAACAAAAAAATTGCTTTAACCCCTTAAGGACCGGGGTTTTTTCCGTTTTTGCATTTTCGTTTTTTGTGCCTTGCCTTTAAAAAATAATAACTCTTTCAATTTTGCACCTAAAAATCCATATGATGGCTTATTGTTTGCGCCACCAATTCTACTTTGTAATGACGTCAGTCATTTTGCCCAAAAATCTACGGTGAAATGTAAAAAAAATCATTGTGCGACAAAATTGAAAAAAAAAACACAGTTTTGTAAATTTTGAGGGCTTCCGTTTCTACGTAGTACATTTTTCGGTAGAAATGACACCTTATCTTTATTCTGTAGCTCCATACGATTAAAATGATACCCTACTTATAAAGGTTTGATTTTGTCGGAGTTCTTGAAAAAATCATAACTACATGCAGGAAAATTAATACTTTTAAAATTGTCATCTTCTGACCCCTATAACTTTTTTATTTTTCCGTGTATGGGGCGGTATGAGGGCTCATTTTTTGCGCCGTGATCTGAAGTTTTTAACGGTACCATTGATTTAACGGCATTGATAGGACTTATTGATCGCTTTTTATTCATTTTTAAATGATATAAAAAGTGACCAAAAATGCACTATTTTGGACTTTGGAATTTTTTTTGCGCGCACGCCATTGACCGAGCGGTTTATTTAATGATATATTTTTATAATTCGGACATTTACGCAGGCGGTGATACCATATATGTTTATTATTAATTTTATTTACACTGTGTTTTTTTTTTATGGGAAAAGGGGGGTGATTCAAACTTTTAATAGGGGAGGAGTTAAATGATCTTTATTCACTTTTTTTTTTCCCTTTTTTTTTGCAGTGTTATAGGTCCCATAGGGATACACTGATCTTCATCATTGATCACTGGTTTCTCATAGGAAACCAGTGATCGACGATTCTGCCGCATGACTGCTCATGCCTGGATCTCAGGCACTGAGCATTCATTCGGCGATCGGACAGCGAGGAGGCAGGTAGGGGCCCTCCCGCTGTCATGTAAGCTGTTCGGGATGCCGCGATTTCGCCGCGGCTATCCCGAACAGCCCACTGAGTTAACCGGCAACTTTCGCTTTCGGTTTTAGCCGATCGGTGCGGCGCGCTATTAGAGGCGGGTCCCGGCTTCACTATGATGCCGGGCCCGCCGTGATATGATATGATGCGTTATATCAGGAGAGCAGGACCAAGCACGTACCGGTACATCCTTGGTCCTTAAGGGGTTAAAAAAATACAAATCTGATGGGTAAGCTATAACATTTAAACAGTACAAGGAGCTTAAAGGGGTTCTCCGGTGCTTAGACATCGTATCCCCTATCCAAAGGATAGGGGATAAGATGCCTGATAGTGGGAGTCCCGCCGCTGGGGACCCCCGGGATCTTGCACACGACACCGGGTCTGATTACGTGTGACTTTACGCCTCCGCCCCCGTGTGACGTCACGCTCCGCCCCTCAATTCAACCCTACGGGAGGGGTTTTGATAGCTATAACGCCCCCTCCCATAGGCTTGCATTGAGGGGCGGAGCGTGACGTCACACGCCGCCGGCCCTGTGGTCGCTCGTAATCAGACCCGGAGGGAACATGCTCAGGGGATTGATTACAATCGGGGTGGCGCGTGCATGATCACGGGCATCCCCAGCTGCGGGACTCCCGCGATCAAGCATCTTTGGATAGGGGATAAGATGTGTAAGCACCGGAGAACCCCTTTAATAAAATCTGTAAAAATGTAATAAAAACATCAAAAATTCAAAATGAGAGACAGGTGGCCAAAGAAAGCAAAACTAATCCTAAATATTTTTTTATATATATATAAATGCAAAAAAAAAAACAAGGACAGAGCATGTAGGACCCCTTAATAATGATAATGGGGAGGTTGTCACAGGCGATAAAGAGAAAGCAGAGCTACTGAATGGGTTCTTTAGTTCTGTATATACTAAGGAAGAAGGAGCTGACATTGGACAGGTCAGTGCTGGTAACACATCATGTAATGTACTGAACTGGCTTAATGTAGAAATGGTACAAGGTAAGTTAAGTAATATTATTGTAAACAAATCTCCAGGGCCAGATGGATTGCATCCAAGAGTTCTTAGAGAACTAAGTTCAGTAATATCTGTACCCCTATTCATGATATTTAGAGATTCACTGGTGTCTGGTATTGTGCCAAGGGACTGGCGCAAGGCGAATGTGGTGCCAATCTTCAAAAAGGGCTCTAGGTCTTCCCCAGGAAACTATAGACCGGTAAGTTTAACGTGCATTGTGGGTAAATTGTTTGATGAACTGATAAGGGATTGCATAGCCAGCATGGGTTTACTAAGGATAGAAGTTGTCAAACCAATCTAATTTGCTTTTATGAAGAGGTGAATAGAAGCCTTGACAGAGGAGTGGCTGTGGATATAGTGTTTCTGGATTTTGCTTAAGCATTTGATACTGTCCCTCATAGACGTCTGACAGGTAAGTTAAGGTCTTTGGGTTTGGAAACTTTAGTTTTTAACTGGATTGAACACTGGCTCATGGATCATACCCTGAGAGTGGTGGTCAATGATTCGTACTCTGATTGGTCCCCGGTTATTAGTGGTGTACCCCAAGATTCAGTACTGGGCCCGCTGTTGTTTAATTTATTTATCAATGATATAGAGGATGGCATTAACAGCTCTGATTCTATCTTTGCAGATGACACCAAGCTTTGTAGCACGGCACAGTCTATAGAGGATGTGTATAGGTTACAAGATGACTTGGATAGAATAAGTGTCTGGGCATCTACTTGGCAAATGAGGTTCAATGTGGATAAATGTAAAGTTATGCATCTGGGTACTAATAACATGCATGCGTCCGTATGTCTTAGGGGGGATTAAACTGGCAGAGTCACTGGTAGAGAAGGATCTGGGTGTACTTGTAGATCATAGTCTTCAGAATAGCATGCAATGTCAGGCTGCTGCTTCCAAGGCCGGCAGGATATTGTCATGTATAAAAAGAGGCATGGAATCGAGGGACAGGGACATAATACTCCCCCTTTATAAAGCATTGGTACGGCATCACCTGGAATATGCTGTTCAGTTTTGGGCACCAATCCATAAAAGGGACACTGGAGCTGGAAAGGGTGCAGAGACGCGCAACTAAACTAATATGGGGCATGGAACATCTTAGCTATGAGGAGCGATTAAAGGAGTTACAATTGTTTAGTCTTACGAAGAGATGTTTAACCCCTTAAGGACTCAGGGTTTTTCCGTTTTTGCACTTTCGTTTTTTCCTCCTTACCTTTTAAAAATCATAACCCTTTCAATTTTCCACCTAAAAATCCATATTATGGCTTATTTTTTGCATCGCCAATTCTACTTTGCAGTGACATTAGTCATTTTACCCAAAAATGCACGGCGAAACGGAAAAAAAAATCCTTGTGCGACAAAATCGAAAAAAAACGCCATTTTGTAATTTTGGGGGCTTCCGTTTGTACGCAGTGCATATTTCGGTAAAAATTACACCTTATCATTATTCTGTAGGTCCATACGGTTAAAATGATAGCCTACTTATATAGGTTTGATTTTGTCGCACTTCTGGAAAAAATCATAACAACATGCAGGAAAATTTATACGTTTAAAAATGTCATCTTCTTGCCCCTATAACTTTTTTATTTTTCCACGTATAGGGCGGTATGAGGACTCATTTTTTGCGCCGTGATCTGAAGTTTTTATCGGTATGATTTTTGTTTTGATCTGACTTTTTGATCACTTTTTATTAATTTTTTTAATGTTATAAAAAGTGACCAAAATACGCTTTTTTGGACTTTGGAATTTTTTTGCGCGTACGCCATTGACCATGCGGTTTAATTAATTATATATTTTTATAGTTCGGACATTTACGCACACGGCGATACCACATATGTTTATTTATTTATTTTTTTACACTGTTTTATTTTTTTATGGGAAAAGGGGGGTGATTCAAACTTTTATTAGGGAAGGGGTTAAATGACCTTTATTAACACTTTTTTAAAAAACATTTTTTGCAGTGTCATAGGTCCCATAGGGACCTATAACACTGCACACACTGATCTCCTATGCTGATCACAGGCGTGTATTAACACGCCTGTGATCAGCATTATCGGCGCTTGACTGCTCCTTCCTGGATCTCAGGCACGGAGCAGTGATTCGTCGATCGGACACCGAGGAGGCAGGTAAGGGCCCTCCCGGTGTCCGATCAGCTGTTCGGGACACCGCGATTTCACCGCGGCGGTCCCGAACAGCCCGACTGAGCAGCCGGGATACTTTCAGTTTCACTTTAGAAGTGGCGGTCAGCTTTGACCGCCGCTTCTAAAGGGTTAATACCGCACATCGCCGCGATCGGCGATGTGTGGTATTAGCCGCGGGTCCCGGCCGTTGATGAGCGCCGGGACCGAAGCGATATGATGCAGGATCGCGGCGCGATCCCGCTTCATATCGCGGGAGCCGGCGCAGGACGTAAATATACGTCCTGCGTCGTTAAGGGGTTAAGGGGGATATGATAAATGTTTATAAGTATATTAATGGCCCATACAAAAAATGTGGAGAAAAACTGTTCTAGGTTAAACCCCCCCAAAGGACGAGGGGGCACTCCCTCTGTCTGGAGAAGAAAAGGTTTAGTCTTAAGGGGCGACACACCTTCTTTACCAAAAGAACTGTGAACTTATGGAACAGTCTACCTCAGCAACTGGTTCCAGCAGGAAAAATTTACAGCTTTAAAACAGGGTTAGATACATTCCTGGACGTATGTCTTTTTTTCAACCATACTAACTATGTAACTAAGGTCCTTCATACTGTGAAAGTCCAAACAATAGTACTCACCAGCTGGTGTTTTACAAAAATTACAGAGTTTTTCTGCGTATTGTTGCTCATTTTTCTGCCCTCATCAGTGCGTACCGCATACGTACATCCAAGTAGTGTACCATTTTGTACCTGTTAATCTATCAAGGGCCTACATACTGTGAAAGTCCAAACAATAGTACTCACTGGCTGGTGTCTTACAAAAATACAGAGTTTTTCTGCGTATTGCTGTGCATTTTTCTGCCCTCATCAGTGCATACCGCATACGTACATCCTAGTAGTGTACCATTTTGTACCTGTTAATCTGTCAAGGGCCTACATACTGTGAAAGGACAGCCAAAAGTAATCACCTGCTGATGTTCTAGACAAATACTGTTTAAAGAATAGTGAAGCGTATTGCAATACTCTCATATACGCACTAAGTATGTCAGGCAGAGAAGTGCCAGGACGTGCACAGAGGATTGGCAGAGGCATAAATACTTCAGGCAGAGGTCGCAGCAGACTAGGGGCAAGTGGCAGCAGGAGTCACAGTGAGAGGCCTGAGCTCCTGTTATCAGCCAGCAGTCATGTCTCGACCAGCAACCCCTCTGCCGTCGTCGATTGGTTAACACGCTCATCCACTTCATCACAAGTGACATTTGACACCCCCAGTCAACAGACGGTTGGTTCCTCAGATACAACCCTCAGTTGGCATGACCCGGGAGCAGTCCTTGTCCTCCCATTGCCTTTGTCCTTTGCTGTTCCCTCTCCTTGAGAAGTATCTTATGCTGTGGGTTCAGCTCCACTATTCACTGAGGAGGATCTAATAGAGGACAGTCAGCAGCTACTGCCCAGCCAAGAAGGTGAGGAGACATGCGCCGCTTGCTCTGCTAGGCGGCCAATTAGTGATGCGGAGAGTGACGTGGGAGGTGGTGTTGCCAGGGTTCATGGTCCATTGTTGGGTAAACTGAGGAGGACATCAGTGACATGCAGACACCTGTTGATGAGGATGAAGCCGATCACAATTGGGAGCCGGGTGCAGAAGGGGCTTCATCATCATCAGGAGAAGAGAGTTGCAGATTGCCCTTGAGTCAGCAGCTGAGCCAGCAAGGCGGTAGCACGGTTGGCAGTCAGCATGGTGGCAGGAGTGGAAATTCTGGAGCCAAACGTGCCCGGGGGAGACCATCTACTTCGCGGCAGCCTACATTTCCAGGAGGTAGTGGAACAGGGGTTCCTGGAGACGGCACCAGTAGCAGTCAATTAGTACGGACTGCACGTGGGAAAATCAGCTACTTGGCAGTGTGGCAGTTTTTCATCGGGCATCCGGAGGAGGTTCACGTAGCCACCTGCAAGATATGTCGGCAGAAGGTGAAGTGTGGCCAGGGTCCCAATGTCGGCACCTCGGCCCTGCGTCAACACATGCTTCGCCACCATAAAGCGGCCTGGAAGAACCGTGGCTCCGATGTAGTAGTCCAGCCTGTTGCATCACCCAGTGGCCATGCGCTCCCTCCTTCATCCAGCCAAGGCTCCACCACCTCAGCCGAAGGGAGCAATGTGTAAAACCCTCCTTCTGTCGCTCCAGATGCTCCTGATTCTCCTGCTATTAGTCAGCCATTCCGCCAACAATCCATCGGCAAAGCCATGTCCAAGAGACAACAGTATGTGCCCGCTCATCCAACGGTACAGAAGTTGAATGTGCTCCTGTCTAAGTTGCTGGTGCTGCAGTCCTTCCCTTTTCAAGTGGTAAACTCTGCACCTTTCAGAAAATTGATGGCTTGTGCCGAGCCGAGGTGGAGAGTCCCAAGCCGTTATTTCTTTGTGAATAAGGCAGTACCAGCCCTGCATAAGTTTGTACAAGAGAAGGTGGGCCAGTCCTTGAGCCTGTCGGTGTGTTGAAAAGTGCACGGCAGCGCCAACGTGTGGAGCTGTAACTAAGGGCAGGGTCAATACATGTCTTTTACGGCCCACTGGGTAAATGTGGTTCCTGCACAGCCACAACAGCAACTTGGACAGGTCGCACCGCTTCCTCCTCCACGCTCTTGTTCTCAGGCAGTTGGTCCTGTGACAGTGTGTGTGACTCCACCTCCTTATCCTCCACCGTGTCCTCGGCCTCCACTGCATGTACAAATCTCGGTGGCCCTTCATCATACCATGTGTGTAGAGCACGGCGGTGTCAAGCTGTTCTTCACACGGTTTGCCTTGGCGAACGTCACACAGGGGTGGAACTGCTAAAATTCATTCGTCAAGAAATCCGAGTATGGCTTACTCCACGAAATCTGGAAATGGGAACCATGGTGACCGACAACGGGAAGAACATCGTGTCCGTGCTGCGACAAGGAAGTGTGAAACATGTGCCCTGCATGGCACACATGTTGAATCTGGTTGTCAAGCACTTCCTGAAGTCTTCACCCCATTTGCAAGACATCCTGACAAAGGCAAGGAAACTGTGCATGCACTTCAGCCACTCGTACACCGCAAAGCACACCCTCCTTGAGCTGCAGCGTCAGAACGGTATCCCACAACATAGTCTTATTTGTGACGTTGCCACACATTGGAATTCCACCCTCCATATTTTGGACAGACTATATGAACAAAGAAAAGCCATCACCGATTTCTTGATGATCCAAGCAGATAGAAGTACTCCCCTGTCTAACTTCAAAGTGAACCAGTGGCAGCTCATAAGTGATAAATGCCGTTTGCTGAGGCCCTTTGAGGAAGCCACATTATTTGTAAGTCGCCTGAATTACGGCATGGACGACGTAATTCCACTCCTACATTTCCTAACAACAAATGATTGAAACGATGGCTGGTCACGGCAATGGAGACGTTAAGCCTACATCTCAAGGTTACATGAGCCCTGTGGGGGCTGAACTAGAGGAGGAGGATGAGTGGAGCACAGTTTAGGTTGAATGAATTGGCCAGTGTTTCTAGTCATCGGACAGGAGAGAAGGAGCAGGAGCAGCCAGAGGAGCTAGAGGGTTATGAGGAAGGCGAGACAAAGGACCCAGACACACGTGGCAGTATGCAGTGGAGATGGAGGCAGGTAGTCCCTCTGAGTCACTGGCCCAAATGGCACGATGCACGCTCAGTTGCTTGTGTAGTGACCCCCAAATTGTCAAAATTCATCAGCGGGATGACTTCTGGATCTCCACCTTATTGGACCCTCGCTACCGTCCTAGAATGGGGGCCTTTTTTACACCCACTGAGAGGGAGGACAAACTTACCTACTACAGAGAAATCCGACGTAGTCAGTTGGCCGATGCCTATCGGCGACATGGTCCATCCACTCGCAGGTCTGACTCGGGGGGCCCTCTGCGCTCACCTTTCACTGCCATGGCTGCTTGGGAGGGGAGGGGTGGCAGGAGCAGTACCAGCTCCATCAGCAGCAACTTGAGTCTACAGTCGCTGATGAGTAGCTTTCTTCACCCGCATAGTAAAGGAATACGGTATTAGTCAGTAGTGGAGGTCACGGTGTGGCGGTATTATTTGTCCCTACTGGTAAAATACAAAACTAGCAGTGTGCACCTGTGCACCCATTTCATTTTGTTTGGAGATTCGGACCATTTTTGCTTTTTGTACTGGTATTATTGGTAATTTTGTAAAATTTTGGTCAGTAATGGTGGCAATTTGTATGGTAATAATATTCCTCCTTGTATACTGGTATTATTGGTAATATTGGTCTCAGTTTTGGTCAGATTTGGTTAGTAACAATATGGTCGTAACATGTATGGCGATAATATTCCTTCTCGTATTCTGTTATTATTATTGGTAATATTATTCTCAGTATACAGGATTTGGTCAGTAACAGTATGATGGTAATGTGTATGATGATAATATTCCTCCTTGAATACTGGTATTAATGGTAATATTGATCTTAATATGCCGGATTTGGTCAGTAACAGTAAGATGGTGATAGGAATGTGATTGCTGAAATAGTTGCCCGCTGATAGTAGTGAGCATATTTATGGAGGAGGCTGTGTGTGATTGGGCATGAATGAGGGTGTGGGTAGGGGCGTTACTGGGGGGGGTGTTTTTTAGGGCTGTGGTTTATGCTATGGGTTCTTGCCTATGGTCTTTTGGAGAACTCACAACGCCACTGCCCGTGTGCTAGCTTTTTACAGAGAAACCTGTATATATATATATATATTTGGTGGCCCAGTACGGAATGGTGTTTCCCTGTACCCTTCTCCTGCCCTGTCAGGCAGAGTCCCTTTATGTCTCCAGGGCCCCCTGCAATGGTACCCCATTGTACATACGTTATGTATTAAAAGTGTAATTTTTCTTTAATTACTGTGACCATGTGATTGCTACCCAGAAGGCACTAGTGACCAGGTGATCCCCCCAAGTGACCAATGGGCTCCTTGCACAGCCACCCTATAAAACCTGGGGAGGGGCTGCAATCTCTCTCTTCTTCCTGAGGTCCAGTGCAGTCAAGATTTCTTACAGTGTGTGTCCAGAGTATTGGAGGCCTCAAGCCTAAAGTCTGCAGCCACAAAGTCAGCTCAAGTAAGCTCAAAGTCATCTTCATGTCAATTGTCAAGTCAGTCAATCACCGTGGCCTTAACTAAAGTGTCTCTACATACTGCAAGTCCCAACAAGCCTGCGAGGTCCCCTGTGTCACTGGTCACCTCCTTGGGATATTGGCTGTACTGCACAGACTGTATCACCTGTCGGCCCTCAGTAAAGCTACCGTTGTCCGTAACTTGGCGTTGGTGTCTTCATTGCCCCCGTGCCTAGCCCAGGACCATTGGTATTACCTTCGGTAGGCCTGGCATCACGACAAGAAGGGGTTAATAGCATCTGCCCCCAGGGTTAAAACATCTGCCTTGCATTGCACCCTGCTGACACCACATATATACACAAATGTTTGTTCGCTTTTTGCCTAAAAAAGGGGAAAGGAGCTCCCCAAAAATGTGCAGTAAGTAAAGAACTGAGCAGTAAATAGAGTACTGAGCTCCAATAAAATGACTAGTGCAGAAGCCCTTTTTCAGTGAACACTTCAGTGTGGAATTTAGTAAGCAATCCAAACAAGGTAACATTTCGGTCCAATGAGGACCTTCCTCAGACCTATAGATAGTACACAAAATAAATGATATGTGAAAAATAGATATCTAGTAATGAGGAGTCAAGGAAAACTGACAAATTAAGAAAACAGAAAAATATAGAAAAATAGCTAATCCCATACAGACGATGAATATAAAACTTCACAGTTGGTGCAGTAATTATTTACATATACATGAGCACTGGATCTGGACTGTTGAGACCAAGTGTCCACAATATACAAATGACATTCGACATATACATTGATAAATATAGCGTCAAGCGGTTTCTAGCGAGTATACAGATATCACGTACTAAAGACAATGGGGGAGATTTATCATTATTTGTCTATTGTAGACACAGTTCTGCCCCTTTACACTGCTTGTCTAATTTACACTCTTGCTCAGAATTTACTAAGGTTGTGCACTCCTTTGATAAATCTTGTGCAAATATAGAAATGCCCCCCCCCCTCGCTCTACCGTACACTCCTTCTCTACCTCACAGGAAAAGTGGACGTAAGGATTTTGTTCTATTGCTTCGAGGTCGGATTCCATTGAGGTTTTTTGTCCATCAGCAAAAACGCCAGAAAAACGGTCCCAGCTTTTTCCTGCATTTTGTCAGATTTTCTTGCATTGTTTCCTTGCGTTTTTGCTGGTGTGTAGAAACAAAAAAATGTACTAAACTTTTTGTTGTTTTTTTTTCTTCAAAATAACACTTTAGATACCTGAATGCGGAGGACTATGTCAGATTTAGTGGATTGCGACAATGAACAGCGTTTTTTAAAATGTCAATAAATGGGTTGACGAGGGCTGTGGGGGAGTGTTTTTTTAAATAGCATCTTTTTTTCAATGTGTTGTGTTGTGTGGCAGTGTGGCTGGAGAATCCACCTGTGGCCTGATTAATGAGGTATCAGGAAGGGGAAGTGTGTTTAAAGGAAAGGAAACAGAATAGTTGGGGCTCTCCCTGGGAAACAGCATGTCGCTGTAGGGGGAGACACTTGGGCCCTGTTGAGGAAGCACACAGCTGGAATCTGTGAGTGGCCCCAAGTGACAGTGTGAACTGTGAGTAAAACAGGTTGCAGGGGCACATGCGTTATGCTGGCTGAGGGTAGCTCACCAGTTAGTAGTCAGGGCATGCTTACATGTGTAGTCAGTGACCAGATGGTCTAGGACTTTGGTTTGTTCCTGTGTAATGTTTTGTTTTACCTGCAACCTGTGTAAATAAAGCTGGTGAGGTGCCAGACTTGTATGCAGAACGGTTGTCTGGTGTGTCATTGCGAGGAAATGTGTCCCGTGGCAAGTGACCAGGACGATCCCAGAGCTAATCCCCGAGATGGAATGTCACATTTGGTGTCGGATGCGGGCAAATCGTTGCTAGGAGCAACCAGTGGTCGAGTTGCATTGAAGTTGTTGCCAAGAGAAAACTACGGTGCATGGTGCAAGGGTGTACTCTTTCTCAGAGACGGGTCCAGCTGTGGAGTACAAGAGCAGGACAGAGCCTGCGGTGAAGTTGTTGCTAGGGGCAACAGATCGCATCAAGCGAGTGGGCGCTCTTTCTCAAGTAAGGAGACAGGTGGACGGGCCACCTGCAGAGTGCAAATGAAGTTTTAAGACTGTGTAAAGGCGTTGCTAGGGGCAACGGAAAATTTTGTTGGCAAGCGGCTGACATTTCGGCAGAGGACTGTGCTGTGTTTGCAAGATGGATGTCCTGATAAGTGTTGTGTTGCAGACTGCTGCAGCGCAAGAGGAAGCAACCTTTGCAGAGTTTGAAAGCATTGCTATGCATGAGGCATGGCCCAAGACACACTGGGAAACTTGGTGTTTGGATTCATTGGAGGAGAGGCCCAAAAAGTTCATTGTGAACAGGATCCAAAGATCTTACGGGACTATGAGAAAGTCAAGACAGAGATCCTGACTCAAGTGGGAGTAAGCCAAGCTGCAAGACTACAGAGTTCACTGCCCCGGGTGTCACTCTCAAGGGGGGTGCCAGGGGCTGACAGGGGCTGACAGGGGCTGACTGACCCGCCGCCGCCGCAAAATTAATTATTTATTTATTTTTATTTTTTTACACTTTGCCACCTGTGTGCTGCGGCCCGCGCTCTGTGTCCGCCCGCAAACACCCCCCCCCCCCAGAGCCGTGCCCCCAACCCCCAGGACCCCCCCTTCCTTACCTTACCTCCCAGACAGCCTGCGGCGTGCGGCCCTACAGAACCGCTGTGGCTGCCTAGGAGAAGCGTGAGACGTGGTGCCGGCAGAGAGGAGCGCGCTGGAGATGAGCATGCGCCCTCCAGCAGTTTTGTCTGTTCCCGCAGAATATTGCAGCGCCAGGCCTCCTGCTACTCTGGCCGTACAGGTAACCCCCCCCCCCCTCCCCACCTGCATGGCCTCCCTCCCATCACCCACCACCATATAGGTAACCCCCCCACCTGCCTGCCCCCCTTCTACCTCCCCTTCAACCCCTTTGGCTGTCGGGGCATGCTGTGAGTTGTAGTTTTGCAAAAGCTGGAGGTGCCTGGGTTGACAAACACTGCCTTAGGGCCTAACCCAGTGTTTCCCAACCAGGGTACCTCCAGCTGTTGCAAAATTACAACTGCCAGCATGCCCGGACAGCCAAAGGCTCTCCAGGCATGCTGGCAGTTGTAGTTTTGCAACAGCTGGAGGCGCCCGGGTTGGCAAACACTGCCTTAAGGCCTAACCCAGTGTTTTCCAACCAGGGAGCCTCCAGCTGTTGCAAAACTACATCTGCCAGCATGCCCGGAAAGCCTTTGGCTGTCTAGGCATGCTGGGAATTGTAGTTTTGCAATAGCTGGAGGTGCCTGGGTTGGCAAACACTGCCTTAGGACCCAGAGTATTGTATTATACTCCAGAGCTGTACTCACTATTCTGCTGGTGAGATCACTATGAAACAGAACCACTTTTTTTTTACATTTATTATTTTATGGTTATATAGATGTATAGAGGGTGGGGTGTAGCTCTGCATATACCTATGGGGAAGAGGGGGGGGGGTGTAGCTCTGCATAGGTATATGCAGAGCTACACCCCTCTCTTCCTCATAGGTATATGCAGAGCTACCCCCTCTTTCCCATAGTATATGCAGAGCTACACCCTCCCTCTTTCCCATATGTATATGCGGAGCTACACCCCCCCTTCCCCATAGGTATATGACCTATGGGGAAGGGGGGGTGTAGCTCCGCATATACATATGGGAAAGAGGGGGGGGGGGTGTAGCTCTGCATATACTTATGGGAAAGAGTGGGGGGTAACCCTGCATATACCTATGGGAAAGAGAGGGGGGGGGGGTAACCCTGCATATACCTATGGGAAAGATGGGGGTTGTAGGTGTGCATATGCCTATGGGAAAGAGGGGGGGGAGTGTAACTCTGCATATACCTATGGGAAAGAGGGGGGGGGTAACTCTGCATATACCTATGGGAAAGCGGGGGTTACCTGGCTACCTACCTACCTGCCCTTTTACTGTGCAGGACACCAAGGAGTGCATTATTACAGTTTGTGGGTCTATAGATGGAAAGATTGTAGAGGAGGGGAGGGCACTGAAAAAAATGCAGAGTCTGACATGTTTTTCCTGCAGATGTTAAGAGATCCACATGGCGGTCCTATCCAGACAGAGAAGAAAAAGAAAGAGGACGCCGCTGATCAGAAAAGACGTAATTGTGAATCCCAAAATGTAACTGTAATCACTTATATGGTATACACATCCTGTGTACAGCTGATATCTACCGCCATATGGTCCTGTATATAATCACTTATACAGATCCTTTATAGTATACTGGTCTATGTATAGTAGTTATATTCAGTACATTATGGCGGTATTATCCAGTTATTGTGTGGTGGTATATATTTGCTCATTGTATACCAGTATTATTGGTCATGGAAATTTACCTACGTTAAAGTGTTTCTTACATATATACATTTATTGTGTGTGGGATTTGGGTGGAATAGGAGCGTGTCAGAAGATTGACGAGCTGCAGTGCCTAGCAGGGGCCCTTGCCTTTTTTTTGGTCCGGGGGCACCGAGTGTTGTCAGTCCGCCCCTGGGGGGAGGGGAGGGAGGTGGTGTAATTAAGGGGGGTGCATGTGTGTGTGTGTGTGTGGGGGGGGGGGTACCAAACAAAGGGTCCGCCCCGGGTGCCAAATGCTCTAGGTACGCCCCTGGTTCAGCGCCAGCCCTTAACTGACTGGTAAGACTGTTCCAGGGGTTATGGGGGCCATGTTTAGAGACTATGAGACTGTACATAAGAATGATGGTACTGTTCATAAAAATGCTCAGTCGGAGGGTGGTGTTTCCCTAGTTGACTGTTTGAACAGTGTTCAAGTTGGTACCAACTTATGTCCAGTTGCAAAATCATGTAAGGGTGGGGAACCCCTCATGAAGACGGATGAAACTGTTCACGCTGTGCAGATCGAATTAAAAAAATTTGGTGAACAGAAAATGTTGAATGCAGGACTGGTAGAAAATTTTACAAAACACACTTTGCCTGAGTTAGGTCCTAGTGCTATGAACTGTCCTGTAAATTTTGAACATGTGCAATCTATCTGATAATGTTTTTGTTGAAAAACTTATGTTGTGTTCAGATATAAAGAGTACTGCTGCCACCTCTGACAGGACAAAAGAAAACCTGCGTGAGCTGACAATAGAAGGTAAAAAGATGATGGTTGTGTTAGAACCTAGTTGTGTAATAAGTCTGGTAAAGTCCAGCAGCAGAAAGCAAGACCCCACTATAATGTCTATGCAGGCTGGTATTTGGGGTTATAAAACGGTTAATGTCTGTATTTCTACTCCCTATGGTACCGTGAGTCATAAGGTTGCAATAGAGCCTTCCTTGGAGTATGATGTAGTACTGGGGACGGATTTTCCATTTTTTCAGCAATTATGGGAAGACTGTCAGGTGACTAGAGCAGGTACACCTGATAGGCCCACAACACTTGACTTGCACCACACACTAGTGGAGAGTTACTCAGCAGAGGCTGAGGATAGGGAGTATCAGCAGTCACTAGATATGTCAGATGGGGGTCTGCCAGGCTGCTGGGGGAGCTGAAGACCAGACCGTGAGTCAAGTCCAAGAGGATTCAGAGACTCAAGTGACAAGTGTGCCTCTGACTGAAACAGAATCTTCAGTAAAACCAGAAATGGATCAGGTAAAGGAACATGGGTTCCATCTGCCAGCTGTAGATGAGCCCAAGGTGGGGCTAGAGTTGCGCTGTCACCTGGAAGAAATGAATGAGACTGAGAAAGAGGAACCTATGCTGAACCTTGTGAATAAAGATGTGCCAAAAGGGGGGTTGAAATTGCATGGTCATCTGCCAGAGGTGACCGGAAAAGAAGCTACAGAGATGATCACAGGAAGAAGTAGTAATAGCGGAGCAACTCACCCGGTGTGCTGGAGGTAATTCAACCGAAGAACATTCCGGTCAAGCGGGGAAGCAGCGGGATGCTGAAGATGTTACGGGGGGAAGTCAGACATCAGGCCCCAGCAACGTCATCATGTTCCCTCTGGTGGTTTTTATCTGCTGTGTCATGTGATTACAGGTGAGTAGGTGTGGTTCACCATTAACTCTTTGTGCACTCAAAAGAAACAAGAAAAAAGCAGTGAATATAAAAACTGTGAGGAGAAAACATAATCCTGCATGTGAACAGGTACTAAGAGATTTAAATATCAAATTAGAGCACCCAACTCATTTTTATCATTTAGACCCAGCGGTCCTAATGCGTTGAGTCCTTCAACAAAAGAGTTTGATCTTTATTTTTTCCTGGAACAGGAGATTCAATTCTTTCCAATTCACCAAATTTTAACACAGAGCCATCACCTCCATGAATTTTAATCATGTGATCTATAAATTTAGGAGATCCTTTTTTTGTAATTAATGATCTGAGGTGTTCGCGTATCCTGTGAAATAATGGACGTTTAGTCTTTCCTATGTAGAAAAAGCCGCATGGGCAAATTATACTATATACAACATAACTCGATCTGCAAGTAATGGGTTGTTTAATGTAAACTGTATAATTCCCTAATTTGATGGTTTTGCTTTTTATATTCAAATGACAATATGAGCAGGTACCACATGCATGATTACCAGTCTGTCTTGTGTCAGTTAACTATTTTGATTTATTTTGTTCAATGCTTCTCTTAGTGGTATTTGAAGATTTGAAATAATCAGAAATAGTTTTATTTCGTGTGTATGTTATGATTGGTTTTTGAGAAGTAAGGTCATTTATGTCTGGATCAGTTTGCAATATGTACCAGTTAGAATGAATTGCATGATGAATTTTATTGTTCATTGGAGTATTCCGAAAAATAAAAGAGGCTCTTGGGGATTGTTTATGGATCTTGCGATTATTTATTGATTCACTGTTTATTAGTTTCTCTTGGGATACTGTCAATCCGTGCTTTTGCTTGAGTTATAATTTCTTTGGGGTAACCCCTGGCAGTTAATCGATCAGCTAAGTCCTCAGCTTGTTGGAAAAAAATTTCTGGTTCACTGTTGATTCGCTTTAACCGGACCATTTGACTGTTTGGGATGCTGTTTTTTGTTTTTACCGGATGGGATGATTTGTAATGTAAAAGAGCATTCCGTGCAGTGTCCTTCCTGAAACCTGATGTATGGATCTGATTGTCATGTATTGTAATTCTCACATCTAAAAAATCAAGGGTGTTACCTCCAAAAACAAATGTGAAAAACATATGCATGTCATTAATGTCATTAAGATACTGGACAAATTCTTTAAATTGACAGGAGGTACCTGACCAGATGACAAAAATGTCGTCGACAAATCTGAGAGTTTTTTCAATATACTGTATAAAAGGGTTAAGTGGTGTGAAAATGTAATTTTGTTCAAATATTGCCAAAAAGATGTTGGCATAGGAGCAAGAGACAGGGGTCCCCATTGCAGATCCCTGTACTTGCCTATGCCATTTACCATCATATTGAAAGCAGTTATTAGCCAATATCAATTCCATCGAGTCCACAACAAATTTAACGAAATCCTCTGAGTTGTCAGTTGAAGATAGAAAGACACGGAGAGCCTCCACCCCGGCATCATGGGGGGCGCGGGTGAAGAGGCTCTCCATGTCAATGGATGCCAGACCCCGAGTTCCATTTAAATTCCCGTAGGGAGGTGATAAGATCACCACTGTCCCTCAGAAAAGTGGGTATCGATTTAAGTAAAGGGGAGATCAGCCATTCGACATAACTCGATAAATACTGGGTAGGTGACCCAATCCCAGCGTCGATTGGTCTGCCTGGAGGTGGATTTATTTTTTTATGGGTCTTGGGTAGTATAAAGATGTGTGGCTTTGATGGGTTAATAGGGAGGAGTTTTTCCGCAGTTTTTTCACTTAAGATTTTTTTCTCTACATTTTGTCTGAGTAGAGTTCTGACTTTTTCTATGATTTTTGTGTATGTCGACGTATCATTAAGTAGTTTCATGATTTCATTTTCATAATCCATAGTCTGCCATACAACAACCGCACCTCCTTTGTCAGCCCTGGACACAGTTATATCTGTCCTATTTTTCAACCAATTTAGACCCTTGCGTTCCTGCTCGGTTATGTTACTTTGTGCTGAGGGATATTTCAATGCCTGCATATCTTTCAGAACGGCCTTATAAAATAAATCAATAGGGCTGCCCGGTACAATAGGGGGGGGGGGGGTAAAAGTTGATGGGTTCCCTCTACGAAAATAATCATGTGTATTGCTGTCATCTTCATTTGCTGTAAATTCACCCTCTTCCTAATCCAGTAGACTGATTAAATCTCTAGCTACTGCGTAGCCACTTTGTTTTCCTCCCTCAATAATCCAAAAACCCAATGGTTCAGAGGTGCGTTGTGCTCGTTTTTACTTGATTTTTGTTTCTGCAAAATGGCAAAAAATGTCTTTAAATTAATTTTCCTAATAGCTTTAAATACCGTATTTATAGGGGTATACCACGCACCGGCCTATAACACGCACCCTCATTTTACCAAGGATATTTGGGTAAAAAACGTTTTTTACCCAAATACCCATGGTAAAATGAAGGTGCGTGTGTGCGCGTGTATACCCCGATACACCCCCAGGAAAGGCAGGGGGAGAGAGGCCGTCGCTGCCCGCTTCTCTCCCCCTGCCTTTCCTGGGGTCTAGAGCCCTACTGCCGGCCCTTCTCTCCCCCTGACTATCGGCGCCGCTGCCCGTTCTGTCCCCCTGACTATCGGTGCCGGCGCCCCGTTGCCGGCGCCGATAGCCAGGGGGAGAGAAACGGCGCCGACAGCCAGGGGGAGAGAAGGGGCAGCGGCACCCATTGCAGGCGCTGCAGCCCCGTTGCCTCCCCCCATCCCTGGTGGCATAATTACCTGTTGCCCCGTTGCCTCCTCCCATCCCCGGTGGCATAATTACCTGTTGCCGGGGTCAGGTCCGCGCTGCTGCAGGCCTCTGGCGAGCGTCCCCTGCGTCATTGCTATGGACGGTGCGGCGCACTGACGTCATGCGCCGCGCCGTGCAGCACATAGCACGACGCAGGGGACGCACGCCGGAGGCCTGCAGCAGCGCGGACCCGACCCCGGCAACAGGTAATTATGCCACCGGGGATGGGAGGAGGCAACGGGGCAGCGGCGCCGGCAATGAGTGCCGCTGCCCCTTCTCTCCCCCTGGCTGTCGGCACCGCTTCTCTCACCCTGGCTATCGGCGCCGGCACCGATATTCAGGGGGACAGAATGGGCAGCGGCGCCGATAGCCAGGGGGAGAGAAGGGCCGGCAGCAGGGCTCTAGACCCCAGGAAAGGCAGGGGGAGAGAAGCGGGCAGCGACGACCTCTCTCCCCCTGCCTTTCCTGGGGGTGTATCGGCGTATAACACGCACATAGACTTTAGGCTAAAAATTTTAGCCTAAAAAGTGCGTGTTATACGCCGATAAATACGGTAATTCTTCTTCAAAAATGGAAAAATTTAATTCTTCATTCAGTCCAAAATGTAACCCTTTATTTAATACTGTGAGGCATTCAGGTTGTAATTGTATGTCCGCCAAATTGACCACTACGGTCTGTTCTGTATGTCCCTCCATGATACATTCTTCCTTTTCACACTTTTTTGGGGGTGAAATCCTCCTCCGTCCTCCCCTTCTTGTATGTTTCCTCTTCGGGTAGGGAATCTGTCCCCCGAATTAGTGGTGGTGACTTTAGTATCCATTTCATCAGGACTGGATTCAGATTCGGTAGTAAAATAGTCTGAGGCTTTTTTTATTATGTCGTTTGTGGTTTCTGTACATCTTCCCATTTTTGTTTTTGTAAAATTTACCGGATTGCTGAAATTTATTTTTATTCCAAGAGAAAACTTGCTTAGTTTCGAAATCCCTTTTGTCTCTTAATAGTTTATCTTGTTTAATCTCTTTTATAGTGATCTGTAGTGCGTTTAATTTTTTTCTCAAGATTTTTCATGAAAGATGCATAATTATTCTCAGTAATGCGAGTTTTGTATTCAAGTTTAGCTTTACATAAATCTGCAGTAATTAGTTCATACTGAGTACGATTTTGTTCCAGAACCAATTGCTGGAGATTTAGAGAGTGTCGTAAATTTAAATTATCCCATTTAGCTAGAAAATCAGCATTGTCCAAAAATTTAGATGGTGGTTTGTATACTCTAAGTCCTCTAGGTGTCCGACCGCTATTGCTATATGCTTGGAGTGAGTTTATAGTCCAGAAAAGTTTGGTTTCATGTTCTGCTAATGTGTGAATCTTAAATTCCAGGGTTTTGGTGCTCATAATGTGGATCTCTTCATTTTGTTCACATGCTGACAAAAATTCCCCTGGTTCAGCTCTCCCTGCTGCGAATGCGTTATCAGTAGACATGTCAGCTGTGTCCAAATCCATATGTGTATAGGAAAGTATTAATTGTAGAAATAATATTAAGTACAAGTAAATAGTGACGTGCTCTGGATATAGAAAAACTAAATGTAAACCCAGAAGAAAAGACAGATCCGGCACAGTCCTATGTGACTCTGAATGAAAACTCCTGATACAACGTAATTTGGTAAGGCAGGTATGCAGACTTCTATGGGTGGTGCTCTAACCCTAATGGCACAGGTAAAAAGTAATGATCACAGGAAGAAGTAGTAATAGCGGAGCAACTTACCTGGTGTGCTGGAGGTAATTCAACCGAAGAACATCGCAGTCAAGCGGGGAAGCAGCGGGATGCTGAAGATGTTACGGGGGGAAGTCAGACGTCGGGCCACAGCCGTATCGCACCGTTTGGTGCTTCGTCATGCCTCAGCGACATCATCATATTCCCTCCGGTGGTTTTTATCTGCTGTGTCATGTGATTACAGGTGAGTAGGTGTGGTTCACCATTAACTCTTTGTGCACTCAAAAGAAACAAGAAAAAAGCTGTGAATATAAAAACTGTGAGGAAAAAAACTAATCCTGCATGTGAACAGGTACTAAGAGATTTAAATATCAAATTAGAGCACCCAACTCATTTTTATCGTTTAGACCCAGCGGTCCTAATGCGCTGAGTCGTATAATCCATCTGGATTCCTTCAACTAAAGAGTTTGATCTTTATTTTTTCCTGGAACAGGAGATTCAATTCTTTCCAATGCACCAAATTTTAACACAGAGCCTTCACCTCCATGAATTTTAATCATGTGATCTATAAATTTAGGAGATCCTTTTTTTGTAATTAATGATCTGAGGTGTTCGCGTATCCTGTGAAATAATGGACGTTTAGTCTTTCCTATGTAGAAAAAGCCGCATGGGCAAATTATACTATATACAACATAACTCGATCTGCAAGTAATGGGTTGTTTAATGTAAACTGTATAATTCCCTAATTTGATGGTTTTGCTTTTTATATTCAAATGACAATATGAGCAGGTACCACATGCATGATTACCAGTCTGTCTTGTGTCAGTTAACTATTTTGATTTATTTTGTTCAATGCTTCTCTTAGTGGTATTTGAAGATTTGAAATAATCAGAAATAGTTTTATTTCGTTGTATGTTATGATTGGTTTTTGAGAAGTAAGGTCATTTATGTCTGGATCAGTTTGCAATATGTACCAGTTAGAATGAATTGCATGATGAATTTTATTGTTCATTGGAGTATTCCGAAAAATAAAAGAGGCTCTTGGGGATTGTTTATGGATCTTGCGATTATTTATTGATTCACTGTTTATTAGTTTCTCTTGGGATACTGTCAATCCGTGCTTTTGCTTGAGTTATAATTTCTTTGGGGTAACCCCTGGCAGTTAATCGATCAGCTAAGTCCTCAGCTTGTTGGAAAAAAAATTCTGGTTCACTGTTGATTCGCTTTAACCGGACCATTTGACTGTTTGGGATGCTGTTTTTTGTTTTTACCGGATGGGATGATTTGTAATGTAAAAGAGCATTCCGTGCAGTGTCCTTCCTGAAACCTGATGTATGGATCTGATTGTCATGTATTGTAATTCTCACATCTAAAAAATCAAGGGTGTTACCTCCAAAAACAAATGTGAAAAACATATGCATGTCATTAATGTCATTAAGATACTGGACAAATTCTTTAAATTGACAGAAGGTACCTGACCAGATGACAAAAATGTCGTCGACAAATCTGAGAGTTTTTTCAATATACTGTATAAAAGGGTTAAGTGGTGTGAAAATGTAATTTTGTTCAAATATTGCCAAAAAGATGTTGGCATAGGAGCAAGAGACAGGGGTCCCCATTGCAGATCCCTGTACTTGCCTATGCCATTTACCATCATATTGAAAGCAGTTATTAGCCAATATCAATTCCATCGAGTCCACAACAAATTTAACGAAATCCTCTGAGTTGTCAGTTGAAGATAGAAAGACACGGAGAGCCTCCACCCCGGCATCATGGGGGGCGCGGGTGAAGAGGCTCTCCATGTCAATGGATGCCAGACCCCGAGTTCCATTTAAATTCCCGTAGGGAGGTGATAAGATCACCACTGTCCCTCAGAAAAGTGGGTATCGATTTAAGTAAAGGGGAGATCAGCCATTCGACATAACTCGATAAATACTGGGTAGGTGACCCAATCCCAGTGTCGATTGGTCTGCCTGGAGGTGGATTTATTTTTTTATGGGTCTTGGGTAGTATAAAGATGTGTGGCTTTGATGGGTTAATAGGGAGGAGTTTTTCCGCAGTTTTTTCACTTAAGATTTTTTTCTCTACATTTTGTCTGAGTAGAGTTCTGACTTTTTCTATGATTTTTGTGTATGTCGACGTATCATTAAGTAGTTTCATGATTTCATTTTCATAATCCATAGTCTGCCATACAACAACCGCACCTCCTTTGTCAGCCCTGGACACAGTTATATCTGTCCTATTTTTCAACCAATTTAGACCCTTGCGTTCCTGCTCGGTTATGTTACTTTGTGCTGAGGGATATTTCAATGCCTGCATATCTTTCAGAACGGCCTTATAAAATAAATCAATAGGGCTGCCCGGTACAATAGGGGGGGGGGGGTAAAAGTTGATGGGTTCCCTCTACGAAAATAATCATGTGTATTGCTGTCATCTTCATTTGCTGTAAATTCACCCTCTTCCTAATCCAGTAGACTGATTAAATCTCTAGCTACTGCGTAGCCACTTTGTTTTCCTCCCTCAATAATCCAAAAACCCAATGGTTCAGAGGTGCGTTGTGCTCGTTTTTACTTGATTTTTGTTTCTGCAAAATGGCAAAAAATGTCTTTAAATTAATTTTCCTAATAGCTTTAAATACCGTATTTATCGGGGTATACCACGCACCGGCCTATAACACGCACCCTCATTTTACCAAGGATATTTGGGTAAAAAACGTTTTTTACCCAAATACCCATGGTAAAATGAAGGTGCGTGTGTGCGCGTGTATACCCCGATACACCCCCAGGAAAGGCAGGGGGAGAGAGGCCGTCGCTGCCCGCTTCTCTCCCCCTGCCTTTCCTGGGGTCTAGAGCCCTACTGCCGGCCCTTCTCTCCCCCTGACTATCGGCGCCGCTGCCCGTTCTGTCCCCCTGACTATCGGTGCCGGCGCCCCGTTGCCGGCGCCGATAGCCAGGGGGAGAGAAACGGCGCCGACAGCCAGGGGGAGAGAAGGGGCAGCGGCACCCATTGCAGGCGCTGCAGCCCCGTTGCCTCCCCCCATCCCTGGTGGCATAATTACCTGTTGCCCCGTTGCCTCCTCCCATCCCCGGTGGCATAATTACCTGTTGCCGGGGTCAGGTCCGCGCTGCTGCAGGCCTCTGGCGAGCGTCCCCTGCGTCATTGCTATGGACGGTGCGGCGCACTGACGTCATGCGCCGCGCCGTGCAGCACATAGCACGACGCAGGGGACGCACGCCGGAGGCCTGCAGCAGCGCGGACCCGACCCCGGCAACAGGTAATTATGCCACCGGGGATGGGAGGAGGCAACGGGGCAGCGGCGCCGGCAATGATTGCCGCTGCCCCTTCTCTCCCCCTGGCTGTCGGCACCGCTTCTCTCACCCTGGCTATCGGCGCCGGCACCGATATTCAGGGGGACAGAATGGGCAGCGGCGCCGATAGCCAGGGGGAGAGAAGGGCCGGCAGCAGGGCTCTAGACCCCAGGAAAGGCAGGGGGAGAGAAGCGGGCAGCGACGACCTCTCTCCCCCTGCCTTTCCTGGGGGTGTATCGGCGTATAACACGCACATAGACTTTAGGCTAAAAATTTTAGCCTAAAAAGTGCGTGTTATACGCCGATAAATACGGTAATTCTTCTTCAAAAATGGAAAAATTTAATTCTTCATTCAGTCCAAAATGTAACCCTTTATTTAATACTGTGAGGCATTCAGGTTGTAATTGTATGTCCGCCAAATTGACCACTACGGTCTGTTCTGTATGTCCCTCCATGATACATTCTTCCTTTTCACACTTTTTTGGGGGTGAAATCCTCCTCCGTCCTCCCCTTCTTGTATGTTTCCTCTTCGGGTAGGGAATCTGTCCCCCGAATTAGTGGTGGTGACTTTAGTATCCATTTCATCAGGACTGGATTCAGATTCGGTAGTAAAATAGTCTGAGGCTTTTTTTATTATGTCGTTTGTGGTTTCTGTACATCTTCCCATTTTTGTTTTTGTAAAATTTACCGGATTGCTGAAATTTATTTTTATTCCAAGAGAAAACTTGCTTAGTTTCGAAATCCCTTTTGTCTCTTAATAGTTTATCTTGTTTAATCTCTTTTATAGTGATCTGTAGTGCGTTTAATTTTTTTCTCAAGATTTTTCATGAAAGATGCATAATTATTCTCAGTAATGCGAGTTTTGTATTCAAGTTTAGCTTTACATAAATCTGCAGTAATTAGTTCATACTGAGTACGATTTTGTTCCAGAACCAATTGCTGGAGATTTAGAGAGTGTCGTAAATTTAAATTATCCCATTTAGCTAGAAAATCAGCATTGTCCAAAAATTTAGATGGTGGTTTGTATACTCTAAGTCCTCTAGGTGTCCGACCGCTATTGCTATATGCTTGGAGTGAGTTTATAGTCCAGAAAAGTTTGGTTTCATGTTCTGCTAATGTGTGAATCTTAAATTCCAGGGTTTTGGTGCTCATAATGTGGATCTCTTCATTTTGTTCACATGCTGACAAAAATTCCCCTGGTTCAGCTCTCCCTGCTGCGAATGCGTTATCAGTAGACATGTCAGCTGTGTCCAAATCCATATGTGTATAGGAAAGTATTAATTGTAGAAATAATATTAAGTACAAGTAAATAGTGACGTGCTCTGGATATAGAAAAACTAAATGTAAACCCAGAAGAAAAGACAGATCCGGCACAGTCCTATGTGACTCTGAATGAAAACTCCTGATACAACGTAATTTGGTAAGGCAGGTATGCAGACTTCTATGGGTGGTGCTCTAACCCTAATGGGACAGGTAAAAAGTAATGATCACAGGAAGAAGTAGTAATAGCGGAGCAACTTACCTGGTGTGCTGGAGGTAATTCAACCGAAGAACATCGCAGTCAAGCGGGGAAGCAGCGGGATGCTGAAGATGTTACGGGGGGAAGTCAGACGTCGGGCCACAGCCTTATCGCACCGTTTGGTGCTTCGTCATGCCTCAGCGACATCATCATATTCCCTCCGGTGGTTTTTATCTGCTGTGTCATGTGATTACAGGTGAGTAGGTGTGGTTCACCATTAACTCTTTGTGCACTCAAAAGAAACAAGAAAAAAGCTGTGAATATAAAAACTGTGAGGAAAAAAACTAATCCTGCATGTGAACAGGTACTAAGAGATTTAAATATCAAATTAGAGCACCCAACTCATTTTTATCGTTTAGACCCAGCGGTCCTAATGCGCTGAGTCGTATAATCCATCTGGATTCCTTCAACTAAAGAGTTTGATCTTTATTTTTTCCTGGAACAGGAGATTCAATTCTTTCCAATGCACCAAATTTTAACACAGAGCCATCACCTCCATGAATTTTAATCATGTGATCTATAAATTTAGGAGATCCTTTTTTTGTAATTAATGATCTGAGGTGTTCGCGTATCCTGTGAAATAATGGACGTTTAGTCTTTCCTATGTAGAAAAAGCCGCATGGGCAAATTATACTATATACAACATAACTCGATCTACAAGTAATGGGTTGTTTAATGTAAACTGTATAATTCCCTAATTTGATGGTTTTGCTTTTTATATTCAAATGACAATATGAGCAGGTACCACATGCATGATTACCAGTCTGTCTTGTGTAAGTTAACCATTTTGATTTATTTTGTTCAATGCTTCAATGGTATTTGAAGATTTTAAATAATCAGAAATAGTTTTATTTTGTGTGTATGTTATGACTGGTTTTTGAGAAGTAAGGTCATTTATGTCTGGATCAGTTTGCAATATGTACCACAATCTCAAGATCCATAAACAATCCCCAAGAGCCTCTTTTATTTTTCAGAATACTCCAATGAACAATAAAATTCATCATGCAATTCATTCTAACTGGTACATATCGCAAACTGATCAAGACATAAATGACCTTACTTCTCAAAAACCAATCATAACATACACACGAAATAAAACTATTTCAGATTATTTAAAATCTTCAAATACCACTAAGAGAAGCATTGATCAAAATAAATCAAAATGGTTAACTGACACAAGACCGACTGGTAATCATGCATGTGGTACCTGCTCATATTGTCATTTGAATATAAAAAGCAAAACCATCAAATTAGGGAATTATACAGTTTACATCGAGTTATGTTGTATATAGTATAATTTGACCATGCGGCTTTTTCTACATAGGAAAAACTAAACGTCCATCATTTCACAGGATACGCAAACACCCCAGATCATTAATAACAAAAAAAGGATCTCCTAAATTTATAGATCACATGATTAAAATTCATGGAGGTGATGGCTCTGTGGGCGAGGAGTCTCGTGCTCACTGAGCAGGCACTCTCGGGAATAGAGGTGGGGGAGGACAGTGGGACGGAGTTGCAGGACAGTCAGGCAGTTAGCTGGGTTACAATTAGAAAGAGGGTTAGGGGAAAAAGTGTCAGGGAGGCTAGTCCTGAACTGGCACACCCCAACAAGTTTGCCCGCTTGGCAGATGAGGGGGATGCCATTACAGAGCTAGCAGAACTGCAGCAGGATACCGCCTCTGACCGCCAGGGGGGTGTCTGCTCCAGTAAGGAGGGAGGGAGGAGTACAGGGCAGGCCAGACAGGTACTAATGGTGGGGGACTCAATTATTAGGGGGACAGACAGGGCAATCTGTCACAAAGACCGGGATCGCCGAACAGTGTGTTGTCTGCCTGGCGCACAAGTTCGGCACATCGCGGATCGGGTTGACAGGTTGCTGGGTGGGGCTGGAGAGGACCCAGCAGTCATGGTACATATTGGCACCAATGACAAAGTAAGAGGTAGGTGGAGTGTCCTTAAAAATGATTTCAGGGACTTAGGCCGCAAGCTAAAGGCAAGGACCTCCAAGGTAGTATTTTCTGAAATACTACCAGTACCACGAGCCACACCAGAGAGGCAGCAGGAGATCAGGGAGGTAAACAAGTGGCTCAGAAGCTGGTGTAGGAAGGAAGGGTTTGGGTTCATGGAGAACTGGGCTGACTTCGCTGTCGGTTACCGGCTCTACCGTAGGGACGGGCTGCACCTCAATGGGGAGGGTGCAGCTTTGCTTGGGGAGAAGATGGCTAGAAGGGTGGAGGAGTGTTTAAACTAGGGACTTGGGGGGAGGGAACCTACAGCAAAGAGGGGGAAGATAGTGTAGATAGAGAGGTGGGAATTATAAATGTACCTGGGGGTTGAGCGGAGGGAGGGGTTAGAAAAGTTAATAGGAATAGGCTTCATAGGAAAATAAAACTTACACCCTTGAATCCCATTAACCCCAATAACATAAAGGATGGAAATGTAAAGTGTATGTTCACAAATGCCAGAAGCCTAGCAAATAAAATGGGGGAGCTTGAGGCCTTGATACTGGAGGAACATATTGATATAGTTGGGGTCACTGAGACATGGCTGGACTCCTCGCATGACTGGGCTGTTAATCTGCAGGGGTTTACATTGTTTCGCAAGGATAGAATGAACAGAAAAGGTGGTGGAGTCTGTCTGTATGTAAGAAGTGGTATGAAAGTCAGTGTGAAAGATGCCATAGTGTGTGATGATTTTGAGGAGGTGGAATCACTGTGGGTAGAATTACAAAAGGAGGGAAATACTGAAAAAATAATATTTGGGGTAATCTACAGACCCCCTAATATCACTGAAGAGATAGAAGTTCGGCTTCATAAACAAATAGAGAGGGCCGCCCGGGCAGGTACAGTGGTAATAAAGGGAGATTTTAACTATCCAGATATAGATTGGGGTCCGGGGTTGGCTAAAACTACAAAGGGGCGACAATTCCTAAATTTATTGCAGGATAATTTTATGGGCCAGTTTGTGGAGGACCCAACAAGAAGTGATGCCTTGTTGGATCTGATCATTTCCAACAACGCAGAGCTGGTTGGTAATGTAACTGTGAGGGAAAACCTTGGTAATAGCGACCACAATATAGTTACTTTTGACTTAAAATGTAGAAAACAAAGACAGGCGGGGAATGCAAAAACATATAACTTTAAAAAGGCAAACTTCCCTGGGCTGAGGGCTGCACTACAGGACATAGACTGGGGGGAGGTGTTGTCAAATACTGATACAGAAGGTAAATGGGACATCTTTAAATCAACTCTAAATAACTATACAGCTAAATATGTACCAAAGGGGAACAAATATAAACGATTAAAACTAAATCCTACATGGCTGACACATGATGTTAAAAGAGCAATAAACAACAAAAAAATAGCCTTCAAAAAATACAAATCTGATGGGTCAGCGATAACATTTAAACAGTACAAAGAGCTTAATAAAATCTGTAAAAATGTAATAAAAACAGCAAAAATTCAAAACGAGAGACAGGTGGCCAAAGAAAGCAAAACTAATCCTAAATATTTTTTTAGATATATAAATGCAAAAAAAAACAAGGACAGAGCATGTAGGACCCCTTAATAATGATAATGGGGTGGTTGTCACATGCGATCAAGAGAAAGCGGAGCTACTGAAAGGGTTCTTTAGTTCTGTATACACTATGGAAAAAGGGGCTGACATTGGCCAGGTCAGTGCTGGTAACACATCATGTAATGTACTGAACTGGTTTAATGTAGAGATGGTACAAGGTAAGTTAAGTGATATAAATGTAAGCAAATCCCCAGGGCCGGATGGACTATACCCAAGAGTTCTTAGAGAGGTAAGTTCAGTAATATCTGTACCCCTGTTCATGATATTTAGAGATTCTCTGGTGTCTGGTATTGTGCCAAGGGACTGGCGCAAGGCGAATGTGGTGCCAATCTTCAAAAAGGGCTCTAGGTCTTCCCCAGGAAACTATAGACCGGTAAGTTTAACGTGCATTGTGGGTAAATTGTTTGAAGGACTTATAAGGGATTACATACAGGAATACATAGGGGATAATTGTATTATAAGTGATAGCCAGCATGGGTTTACTAAGGATAGAAGTTGTCAAACCAATCTAATTTGCGTTTATGAAGAGGTGAGTAGAAGCCTTGACAGAGGAATGGCTGTGGATATAGTGTTTCTGGATTTTGCTAAAGCGTTTGATACTGTCCCTCATAGACGTCTGACAGGTAAGTTAAGGTCTTTGGGTTTGGAAATTTTAGTTTGTAACTGGATTGAACACTGGCTCATGGATCGTACCCAGAGAGTGGTGGTCAATGATTCGTACTCTGATTGGTCCCCGGTTATTAGTGGTGTACCCCAAGGTTCAGTACTGGGCCCGCTGTTGTTTAATTTATTTATCAATGATATAGAGGATGGTATTAACAGCTCTGTTTCTATCTTTGCAGATGACACCAAGCTTTGTAGCACGGTACAGTCTATAGAGGATGTGCATAAGTTACAAGATGACTTGGATAGACTAAGTGTCTGGGCATCCACTTGGCAAATGAGGTTCAATGTGGATAAATGTAAAGTTATGCATCTGGTTACTAATAACCTGCATGCGTCGTATGTCTTAGGGGGGATTAAACTGTCAGAGTCACTGGTAGAGAAGGATCTGGGTGTACTTGTAGATCACAGACTACAGAATAGCATGCAATGTCAGGCTGCTGCTTCCAAAGCCGGCAGGATATTGTCATGTATCAAAAGAGGCATGGACTCAAGGGACAGGGACATAATACTCCCCCTTTATAAAGCATTGGTACGGCCTCACCTGGAATATGCTGTTCAGTTTTGGGCACCTGTCCATAAAAGGGACACTGCGGAGTTGGAAAGGGTGCAGAGACGCGCGACTAAACTAATATGGGGCATGGAACATCTTAGCTATGAGGAGCGATTAAAGGAGTTACAATTGTTTAGTCTTGAGAAGAGACGTTTAAGGGGGATATGATAAACGTATATAAGTATATTAATGGCCCATACAAAAAATATGGAGAAAAACTGTTCCAGGTTAAACCCCCCCAAAGGACGAGGGGGCACTCCCTCCGTCTGGAGAAGAAAAAGTTTAGTCTCAAGGGGCGACACGCCTTCTTTACCGTCAGGACTGTGAATTTATGGAACGGTCTACCTCAGGAACTGGTCACAGCAGGAACAATTAACAGCTTTAAAACAGGATTAGATACATTCATGGAACAAAATAACATTAATGCTTATGAAGAAATATAAAATCCCATCCCTTCCCCAATATCGCGCCACACCCCTACCCCTTAATTCCCTGGTTGAACTTGATGGACATATGTCTTTTTTCGACCGTACTAACTATGTAACTATGTAACTATGTAACTATGTGTTAAAATTTGGTGCATTGGAAAGAATTGAATCTCCTGTTCAAGGAAAAAATAAAGATCAAACTCTTTTGTTGAAGGAATCCAGATAGATTATACGACTCAACGCATTAGAACCGCTGGGTCTAAATGATAAAAATGAGTTGGGTGCTCTAATTTGATATTTAAATCTCTTAGTACCTGTTCACATGCAGGATTATGTTTTCTCCTCACAGTTTTTATATCTACTGCTTTTTTCTTGTTTCTTTTGAGTGCACAAAGAGTTAATGGTGAACCACACCTACTCACCTGTAATCACATGACACAGCAGATTAAAACCACCGGAGGGAACGTGATGACGTCGCTGGGGTCTGACGAAGCACCAGATGGTGCGATACGGCTGCGGCCCGACGTCTGACTTCCCCCCGTAACATCTTCAGCATCCCACTGCTTCCCCGCTTGACCGCGATGTTCTTCGGTTGCATTACCTCCAGCACACCGGGTGATTTGCTCCGCTATTACTACTTCTTCCTGTGATCATTACTTTTTACCTGTGCCATTAGCGTTAGTGCACCACCCATAGGAGTCTGCATACCTGCCTTACCATATTACGTTGTATCAGGAGTTTTCATTCAGAGTCACATAGGACTGTGCCGGATCTGTCTTTTCTTCTGGGTTTACAACAAGCTACAGAGATGTCTGTGGATAATACAGAAGTACTGAAGAGAGTACATGTGGAGCTGGGGGCTGTGCTTACTGTCACAGACAGAGTCTTGAGTGAAGGAGATGTGACGTCTAGACCAGAGATGGATTGTGACCAGGATGGTCGAACCACTGGACCAGATGTTGTTGCAGACCCTGGAGCCCTAGACCTTTCTGCTGGGCAGCGGAGAGACGGTGTTGAAGTGAAAGAGAAGTCTGCCAGTGAGCACAGAGACACTGTCCGGGAACTACCCTGAAGCCCAAGTGGCCAAGACCCTTGAAAAGAGGGAGACTACTCCTAAAGGTGAAGAGTCTGAAGGCTTGAAGGAAGAGACAGACCAAGGACAGGTGACTGTCAGAGGACAAGAGAATGTCTCAAGGTCCAGCAGCGAGAGTAAGGAGATTGCTGTAAGTAAGAGATCTAGGAAAAAACAAGCTGGTCTTTGTAAAAAAAAAAAAAAAAAGGGAGCAGATCCAGAACCTTGAAGAAACCTTACAGATGGTCTCTGCTAAATTGTCGCAAAAGGAAGAAGAGGTTCATCACCTGACAGAGGAGAAGGAAAAAATGCTTGCAGACTTGAATAAAGAGCAGGAAGCAAAGCTACAGCTGCAGAAAGAAATGGAGCGCCACAAAAGTGAATGGGTGGCTCTGCATTATGAACTGTCCCGCTCCCAGGGTCTTGTGACCAGCAAAGAGAGAGAATTGGAGAGTCTGGCCAAGCAGATCTCATTCAAGGAAGAAGAAGTGAGTGTCCTGTGTGGGGCATGTCTGGCTCCACAAAGTGATCACAAGTCTAGGTTGGTTGCAATGGAAGAGCTGGAGAAGGAGAAGGTGGTAATTGCTCATAAGGTGCAGAGCCTGGAGTCGCAGAACGAAACGCACATTAAGTCTCACACAGCTGCCTTGGATTCACTGGGTATTCAGCTCTCTGAACAAGAGGCTCAGCTAAAAGTCTATGAGCACAAAGTGTCCAAGATGGTGCAGCTGAATAAAGACAATGAGCAGATGAGAGGACAACTGCTGTCCCTGGAGGATACTGTCAAAAACTTGACAGAATTGCTGGAAAGTGAGAAGTTGAACTCTACTAAGCTCAAGAATGAGCAGCAGAAATGTTTAAAGCTGGAAGGGGACATGAAGGTCCTAAAAGAAAGGAGAGACCAAGCTGTAGTAGAACTGGCTAAAGAGAGGTTAAAAGGGTCTCAGATGGAAACTAAGACCAAAGCCACAGCCGTCTGTGCAAAAGAAAAACTGCTTGTGGGCCAAAAGCTACTGGAGACAAGGATGCTTTCTCTAAAAGTGGTGGAGTCTGAACAATGGACGCAAGAAACAGTAGAGTCTGAAGACCAGGAGAAGAAGCCATATGAGAGGTCCTCTGAAGCTGAGACTGAGGTGAAACCATATGGGAAGTCCTCTGAAGCTGCAGAGATATTGATATTGGATGGTGAAAATGCTGAGGAAGATAAGTTCTCTGAGGCAGAAGTTAAACCAGAGATGACTGCAGAAGCTGCAAGTAAAGTCAGTGACACATCTGAAGGTGCAGGTGAAAAAAGGCTTAGAGGAGCCAAGAGTTCTCAGCCTGCAGATGAGCCTGTGAAGGTCGGCGTCCCTAAATAAAGGGCTAATAAGAAAACAGAGTCCTTAAAAAGAGGTCACTGTGATAGAAGACTGGGTCGTGGTAGAATCCCTGAGAGGCGCTGGATTGGTTCCAGAAAACACCGGAAGAAAGTCTGCAGAAGTAGAATTTGGAGAAAAGTCCGTCTCAAGGAGAAGATGGACAGGTGCATTAAAGGGAAGCCTCCTGAAATTGTGGAGGGTGCCTTAAAAGTCCTGCAAATGGGTGATACAGGCTCGGTTGGTAACCAGCAAAGTTCGGGTGATGGTCATACCGTTGACAGAAGAAGACAAAGGCCTGGAGCATCTGCATTGTCCACACCTAGTGTCCATAGCACTGCACAGACCAAGATGAAGAACCTGGTGTTGGAAAGGTGTGACATGAATGGAGCTTTTTACAAGGAATTTGTCAAAGGTGACCAAAAGTGTTGTGCTTGGTTACATAGTTACATAGTTACATAGTTAGTACGGTCGAAAAAAGACATATGTCCATCAAGTTCAACCAGGGAATTAAGGGGTAGGGGTGTGGCGCGATATTGGGGAAGGGATGAGATTTTATATTTCTTCATAAGCATTAATCTTATTTTGTTCCAGGAATGTATCTAATCCTGTTTTAAAGCTGTTAATTGTTCCTGCTATGACCAGTTCCTGAGGTAGACCGTTCCATAAATTCACAGTCCTCACGGTAAAGAAGGCGTGTCGCCCCTTGAGACTAAACTTTTTTTTCTCCAGACGGAGGGAGTGCCCCCTCGTCCTTTGGGGGGGTTTAACCTGGAACAGTTTTTCTCCATATTTTTTGTATGGGCCATTAATATACTTATATACGTTTATCATATCCCCCCTTAAACGTCTCTTCTCAAGACTAAACAATTGTAACTCCTTTAATCGCTCCTCATAGCTAAGATGTTCCATGCCCCATATTAGTTTAGTCGCGCGTCTCTGCACCCTTTCCAACTCCGCAGTGTCCCTTTTATGGACAGGTGACCAAAACTGAACAGCATATTCCAGGTGAGGCCGTACCAATGCTTTATAAAGGGGGAGTATTATGTCCCTGTCCCTTGAGTCCATGCCTCTTTTGATACATGACAATATCCTGCCGGCTTTGGAAGCAGCAGCCTGACATTGCATGCTATTCTGTAGTCTGTGATCTACAAGTACACCCAGATCCTTCTCTACCAGTGACTCTGCCAGTTTAATCCCCCCTAAGACATACGATGCATGCAGGTTATTAGTACCCAGATGCATAACTTTACATTTATCCACATTGAACCTCATTTGCCAAGTGGATGCCCAGACACTTAGTCTATCCAAGTCATCTTGTAACTTATGCACATCCTCTATAGACTGTACTGTGCTACAAAGCTTGGTGTCATCTGCAAAGATAGAAACAGAGCTGTTAATACCATCCTCTATATCATTGATAAATAAATTAAACAACAGCGGTCCCAGTACTGAACCTTGGGGTACACCACTAATAACCGGGGACCAATCAGAGTACGAATCATTGACCACCACTCTCTGGGTACGATCCATGAGCCAGTGTTCAATCCAGTTACAAACTAAAATTTCCAAACCCAAAGACCTTAACTTACCTGTCAGACGACTATGAGGGACAGTATCAAATGCTTTAGCAAAATCCAGAAACACTATATCCACAGCCATTCCTCTGTCAAGGCTTCTACTCACCTCTTCATAAAAGCAAATTAGATTGGTTTGACAACTTCTATCCTTAGTAAACCCATGCTGGCTATCACTTATAATACTATTATCCCCTATGTATTCCTGTATGTAATCCCTTATAAGTCCTTCAAACAATTTACCCACAATGCACGTTAAACTTACCGGTCTATAGTTTCCTGGGGAAGACCTAGAGCCCTTTTTGAAGATTGGCACCACATTCGCCTTGCGCCAGTCCCTTGGCACAATACCAGACACCAGAGAATCTCTAAATATCATGAACAGGGGTACAGATATTACTGAACTTACCTCTCTAAGAACTCTTGGGTGTAGTCCATCCGGTCCTGGGGATTTGCTTACATTTATATCACTTAACTTACCTTGTACCATCTCTACATTAAGCCAGTTCAGTACATTACATGATGTGTTACCAGCACTGACCTGGCCAATGTCAGCTCCTTCTTCCATAGTGTATACAGAACTAAAGAACCCATTCAGTAGCTCCGCCTTCTCTTGATCGCCTGTGACAACCTCCCCATTATCATTATTAAGGGGTCCTACATGCTCTGTCCTTGGTTTTTTTGCATTTATATATCTAAAAAAATATTTAGGATTAGTTTTGCTTTCTTTGGCCACCTGTCTCTCATTTTGAATTTTTGCTGTTTTTATTACATTTTTACAGATTTTATTAAGCTCCTTGTACTGTTTAAATGTTATCGCTGACCCATCAGATTTGTATTTTTTGAAGGCTATTTTTTTGCTGTTTATTGCTCTTTTAACATCATGTGTCAGCCATGTAGGATTTAGTTTCAATCGTTTATATTTGTTCCCCTTTGGTATATATTTAGCTGTATAGTTATTTAGAGTTAATTTAAAGATGTCCCATTTACCTTCTGTATCAGTATTTGAGAACACCTCCCCCCAGTCTATGTCCTGTAGTGCAGCCCTCAGCCCAGGGAAATTTGCCTTTTTAAAGTTATATGTTTTTGCCTTCCCCGCCTGTCTTTGTTTTCTACATTTTAAGTCAAAAGTAACTATATTGTGGTCGCTATTACCAAGGTTTTCCCGCACAGTTACATTACCAACCAGCTCTGCGTTGTTGGAAATGATCAGATCCAACAAGGCATCACTTCTTGTTGGGTCCTCCACAAACTGGCCCATAAAATTATCCTGCAATAAATTTAGGAATTGTCGCCCCTTTGTAGTTTTAGCCAACCCCGGACCCCAATCTATATCTGGATAGTTAAAATCTCCCATTATTACCACTGTACCTGCCCGGGCGGCCCTCTCTATTTGTTTATGAAGCCGAACTTCTATCTCTTCAGTGATATTAGGGGGTCTGTAGATTACCCCAAATATTATTTTTTCAGTATTTCCCTCCTTTTGTAATTCTACCCACAATGATTCCACATCCTCAGAATCATCACACACTATGGCATCGTTCACACTGACTTTCATACCACTTCTTACATACAGACAGACTCCACCACCTTTTCTGTTCATTCTATCCTTGCGAAACAATGTAAACCCCTGCAGATTGACAGCCCAGTCATGCGAGGAGTCCAGCCATGTCTCAGTGACCCCAACTATATCAATATGTTCCTCCAGTATCAAGGCCTCAAGCTCCCCCATTTTATTTGCTAGGCTTCTGGCATTTGTGAACATACACTTTACATTTCCATCCTTTATGTTATTGGGGTTAATGGGATTCAAGGGTGTAAGTTTTATTTTCCTATGAAGCCTATTCCTATTAACTATTCTAACCCCTCCCTCCGCTCCACCCCCAGGTACATTTATAATTCCCACCTCTCTATCTACACTATCTTCCCCCTCTTTGCTGTAGGTTCCCTCCCCCCAAGTCCCTAGTTTAAACACTCCTCCACCCTTCTAGCCATCTTCTCCCCAAGCAAAGCTGCACCCTCCCCATTGAGGTGCAGCCCGTCCCTACGGTAGAGCCGGTAACCGACAGCGAAGTCAGCCCAGTTCTCCATGAACCCAAACCCTTCCTTCCTACACCAGCTTCTGAGCCACTTGTTTACCTCCCTGATCTCCCGCTGCCTCTCTGGTGCGGCTCGTGGTACTGGTAGTATTTCAGAAAAGACTACCTTGGAGGTCCTTGCCTTAAGCTTGCGGCCTAAGTCCCTGAAATCATTTTTAAGGACACTCCACCTACCTCTTACTTTGTCATTGGTGCCAATATGTACCATGACTGCTGGGTCCTCTCCAGCCCCGCCCAACAACCTGTCAACCCGATCCGCGATGTGCCGAACTCGTGCGCCAGGCAGACAGCACACTGTTCGGCGATCCCGGTCTTTGTGACAGATTGCCCTGTCTGTCCCCCTAATAATTGAGTCCCCCACCACTAGTACCTGTCTGGCCTGCCCTGTACTCCTCCCTCCCTCCTTACTGGAGCAGACACCCCCCTGGCGGTCAGAGGCGGTATCCTGCTGCAGTTCTGCTAGCTCTGTAATGGCATCCCCCTCATCTGCCAAGCGGGCAAACTTGTTGGGGTGTGCCAGTTCAGGACTAGCCTCCCTGACACTTTTTCCCCTACCCCTCTTTCTAACTATAACCCAGCTAACTGCCTGACTGTCCTGCAACTCCGTCCCACTGTCCTCCCCCACCTCTATTCCCGAGAGTGCCTGCTCAGTGAGCAGGAGACTCCTCTCCATGTTGTTAATGCTTCTCATTGTTGCCAGTCGCCCCTCTAGATGCAGGATCTGGGCTTCCAAACGGACAACTAGAAAGTGGTGGCTGATGAAAGTGCGAATGAAAGAAGGGTGCACCATTAAAGTGGTGCAGATAAAATCTGCTAATGAAGGAGGCCAAGTGCCTCAAAACCTGTTGGACAGAGTTATTCAAGGAAAAGGAAAGGCAGTTGGACTTTGCCTTTTGAATAAAAATGCTTCTTCCCGGTGGTCTGAGCAGAGGGGGGGGGGGGGGGGGGGAGGGAAATATGTGGCAGTGTGGGAAGGAAAGGGTGTATTTCCCTTGCTAACTCTGGAGAATCCACCTGTGGCCTGATTAATGAGGTATCAGGAAGGGGAAGTGTGTTTAAAAGGAAATGAAACAGAATAGTTGGGGCTCTCCCTGGGAAACAGCATGTCGCTGTAGGGGAAGACACTCGGGCCCTGTTGAGGAAGCACACAGCTGGAATCTGTGAGTGGCCCCAAGTGACAGTGTGAACTGTGAGTAAAACAGGTTGCAGGGGCACATGTGTTAAGCTGGCTGAGGGTTGCTCACCAGTTAGTAGTCAGGGCATGCTTACATGTGTAGTCAGTGACCAGACGGTCTAGGACTTAGGTTTGTTCCTGTGTTATGTTTTGTTTTACCTGCAACCTGTGTAAATAAAGCTGGCGAGGTGCCAGACTTGTATGCCGAACGGTTGTCTGGTGTGTCATTGCGAGGAAATGTGTCCCGTGGCAAGTGACCAGGACGATCCCAAAGCTAATCCCCGAGATGGAATGTCACAGTTGTTTATAATTGAATTTTCAGCCTTATTAGTGGAAGGCGTCCTGTAGACCGAATCTATTACTAGGCCGGGGCTTAGCATTAGCCCCCAAATCAGCTAGTGCTAACCCTCCTATTATAACCCCGGTAGCCACCACTACAGGGGTTCCGGGAAGAGCCGGTACCAACAGGGCCGGAGTGTAAAAAATGGCGCTCCTGTGCCTAGGCGGTAACAGGATGGTGTTATTTAGGCTGGGGAGGGCCAGTAACAATGGTCCTCGCCCACCCTCGTAACGTCAGGCTGTTGCTGCTTGGTTGGTATCTGGCTGATACTGAAAAAAATAAGGGAACTACACACTTTTTTTATTTATTAAAAAAAATGCATAGGGTTCCCCCTATTTTCAGTATCAGCCAGATACCATCCAAGCAGCAACAGCCTGACGTTACCAGGGTGGGCGAGGACCATTGTTACTGGCCCTCCCCAGCCTAAATAACGCCAGCCTGTTACCGCCCAGGAGCGCCATTTTTGACGCTCTGGGCCTGTTAGTACCTGCTCTTCCTGGCACCCCTGTGGTGGTGTGTACCAAGGTAATAATTAGAGGTTAGCGTAAGCTGATTTTGGGGCTAACGCTAAGCCCCAGCTTAGTAATGGATTCAGTCTATATGACAGCTTCCACTACTAACCCTGAAAATTCAATTATAAAAAAACTCGACACATTGAAAATATTTTTTATTTAAAAACAACACTCCCCCACAGCCCTCGTTAACCATTTTATTGAAATAAAAAAAAACGCTGGTCGTCATCGCAGTCCACCGAATCTGACGTAGTCCTCCGCATTCACGTATCTGAAATGAGAAGAAAAGAAAAACAAGAAATATGGGTTAGTACATTTTTTGCTCTCTCCATCTGGGAAGAGAGCACATAATTCAGCGTGTTCCTAAACAGGGAGCCTTCTATTGTTGCTAAACTACAACTCCCATCATGGGGGGCTGTAGTTAAGCAATAGTTGGAGTCTTCCAGTTTGGGAACACACTGCCAGAAATGCTCTGTTCCCATTATGCAAAATGCATAATGTGAACAGAAATCTGTCCCTCTGCCCTTGGACTACTAATTCTATCATGGGACAGAGTCTGTCCTATGATGGGAGTAGTTGTAGTACCGCGGTGCTGCTGAGGGATGGCACTTGCACATCCACCGGCTGCAGTACTTTTAGAACTACTACTCCCATCATGGACAGACTCTGCCCATGATGGGAGTTGTAGTCCAGGGGCTGAGGTGCAGATCGCACCGGGTCATTCTGCAGAGACCCACTGCGATCCACATTTATTAACTGTAAAAGCCGGCGGTACATGCGGCTCCACTGTGCTGCCGCCTGCTCCTATAAACACTGTCGTAATTCATAATCCCCGCCGCCGGGACATGGGAGCTCTGATTGGTCAATAGCTATTCACCAATCAGAGCTCCAGTCTCCCGGCGGGGATTATGAATTATAAGAACTGTATATAGTAGGAGCCCGCTGGCAGCGCAGTGTAGACGCATGTACTGCTGGCTTGTATAGTTAATAAATGCGGATCGCAGCAGATCTCCAGAGAATGATCTGCTGCGATCTGCCCCTCTGCCCTTGGACTACTACTCCCATCATGGGACAGAGTCTGTCCCATGATGGGAGTAGTTGTAGTACCGAGGCACTGCTGAGGGATGGCACTAGCACATCCCCCGGCTGCAGGACTTTTAGGACTACTACTCCCATCATGGACAGACTCTGCCCATGATGGGAGTTGTAGTCCAGGGGCTGAGGTGCAGATCTCAGCAGATCATTCTCTGGAGTTCTGCTGCGATCCACATTTTTTAACTGTAAAAGCCGGCGGTACATGTATCTGCACAGGCGATTATGAATTATGACAATGTTTATAGAAGCAGATGGGCAGCACAGTGGAGACGCATGTACCGCCAGTTTGTATAGTTAATAAATGCGGATCGCAGCAGATCTCCAGAGAATGATCTGCTGCGATCTAAAAGCTGGCAGTACATGCATCTACACTGCACACCCCACCTGCTTCTATATACATTGTCATAATTCCTAATCCCCGCCGCCGGGAGAGGGGAGCTTTGATTGGTCAATAGCTATTCACCAATCAGAGCTCCCGTGTTCCAGTGGAGGCGATTCTGAATTATTACAGCTGTATATAGAAGCCGGTGGGGTGCGCAGTGTAGACGCATGTACCGCCGGCTTTCACAGTTAATAAATGCGGATCTCAGCGGGTCTTTGCAGAATGACCCGGTGCGATCTGCACCACAACCCCTGGACTACAACTCACATCATGGGCAGAGTCTGCACCTCAGCCCCTGGACTACAACTCCCATCATGGGAGTAGAAGTCCTTACTGTGCCAAAATAGACACTTTGGAACGTGTCCTCCGAGGTGGTATATATTTGCGCAAGAAAATGCTGTTGGCGCATTTTTGTGCGCAAAAAAAGCAGTTAGTAAATCCAATTTTACAGTAGAAGATCCTTTACGGTAAACTTAACCGTAGACAAGGCAAGGAAAAATTCTATCAAATTTTGCGCAAAAAAGACGCAAAAAAACACTTGCGCATAATTTTGCGCAAAAAATTTACACAAAACAGCTCTAAAAACAGCTCTATATATACAATGATAAATTCCCCCCTATATGCAATAATAGTAACAGGCATTATATCAGTATCATATCAAATTATAACAAAAATGACAATATACAACAATAGAGTAGTCAGGATCACCACTGTACATAATATTGACATTAGAGATGAGCGAATCAAAGTTGACGAACCCGAATTCATTACGAATTTGCTGAAAAATTCTATTCGCAACGAATATGAATATCACCGCAATTCTATTGTGCGAATCGCTTAATTAAACTCCATTTTACAGCGTTCCAGGCTATTGGAGACCTAAGATGGCGGATCCACATGTGAGTACATGGGGCAGGGGATTATGGAGGGCGGGAAACAGCGGCGGGAATGAAGGTAGGCGGGCTGACCCTGAATCACATGTGAGATGCAGCCTATCAGTGTTAACTGACCCCTGTGATGTCACAGCCCCTATATAATCGGCGGCCATCTTGCCTCTCTTCATTTCATCTATGCACTCAGATGGAGAGGACTGGACTGCGTGTGTGTGAGTTGCTCATACCACAGTGTTACACTGCAACTGCTAGTCGCATCAGCATTATGGAAAGGCAGGAGTGCAGAGTGCTTTGCTGTTACACTGAGAAGGATCATTGATAGCTAAACCTCCTATTCACGTTATTGAGCATTGCAGCAGAGAGGGGCAGATAGCTGCTGCTATCACATCAGCTGCCTCATACAGATCTCCAAGCTGCCTGAACTTTCTGAAGCATCTTATCTCCTCATTTTTCAGCCCAATTGAGTTTATTTTTTTTGCTCCACAAATCTTCTGCTGCTCAGAATTGCGTGACAGAGTGCAATTTAGGGTTTAATCCCTGTTTTTTTTGTTTTTTTTGTTTTGTGGAGCTGCACTGTTGGGTCCTGCTGCTGTTCAGAAATACGTGATTGTTCAGTGGTCTGTAGTGCATTTGTACCATTTTGTACCTGTTAATCTGTCAAGGGGCTGGCTACATACTGTGCAAGTCCAAACAATACTATTCACTGTTTAAAAAAAAAAAAAAAAATTCTGCGTATAGTTACTCATATATAACTGCCCTCATCAGTGCATACCGCATAGGTACATCCAAGTATTGTACCATTTAGTTCCTGTTAAGCTGTCAAGGTGCTCCATACCGTCAAAGTCCAAGCAATAGTATCCACCGGCTGGTGTTTTACAAAAATACTGATTTTCTTCTGATAATAGTTAGGCATATTACTGCCCTCATCAGTGCATACCGCATAGGTACATCCAAGTATTGTACCATTTAGTACCTGTTAAGCTGTCAAGGTGCTCCATACCGTCAAAGTCCAAACAATAGTATCCACCGGCTGGTGTTTTACAAAAATACAGAGTTTTTTCTACGTATAGTTAGGCATATTACTTGCCCTCATCAGTGCATACCGCAAAGGTACATCCTAGTATTGTACCATTTAGTACCTGTTAATCTGTCAAGGGCCTACATACTGTGAAAGGACAGCCGTAAGTAATCACCTGTAATCACAAGTGACATCTGACACCCCCAGTCAACAGTCGGTGGGTTCCTCAGACACAAGCCTCAGTTGGCATGGCCTGGGAGCAGTCCCTGTCCTCCCATTGCCTTTGTCCTATGCTGTTCCCTCTCACAAAGAAGTATCTTATGCTGTGGGTTCAGCTCCACTATTTACTGAGGACAATCTAATGGAGGACAGTCAGCAGCTACTGGACAGCCAAGAAGGGGAGGAGACATGCGCCGTTTGCTCCGCTAGGCGGCTAAGTAGTGATGCGGAGAGTGATGTGGGAGGCGGTGTTGCCAGGGTTCATGGTCCACTGTTGGGGAAACTGAGGAGGACATCAGTGACATGCACACAACTGTTGATGATGATGAAGCCGATCGCAATTGGGAGCCGGGTGCAGAAGGGGCTTCATCATCATCAGGAGAAGAAAGTTGCAGGTTGCCCTTGAGGCAGCAAGGCGGTAGCACGGTTGACAGTCAACGTGGTGGCAGGAGTGGAAATTCAGGAACCAAACATGCCCGGGGGAGACCACCTGCTTCGCGGCAGCCTATCTTTCCGGGAGGTAGTGGAACAGGGGTTCCTGTAGACGTCGCCAGTAGCAGTCAATTAGTGCGGACTGCAGGTGGGAAAATCAGCTACTCGGCGGTGTGGAAGCTTTTCATAAGGCATCCTGAGGAGGTTCACGTAGCCACATGGAAGATCTGTCGGCAGAAGGTGAAGCGTGGCCATGGTCCCATTGTCGGCACCACGACCCTGCGTCAACACATGCTTCGCCACCACTTAGCAGCCTGGGAGAACCGTGGCTCTGATGTAGTGGTCCAGCCTGCTGCATCACCCAGTGGCCATCTGCTCCCTCCTTCATCCAGCCAAGGCTCCACCACCTCAGCCAAAGGGAGCTGTGTGTCAAACCCTCCTTCTGTCGCTCCTGCTTCTCCCGCTTTTAGTCAGCCATTCCGCTAACAATCCATCGGCAAAGCCATGTCCAAGAGACAACAGTATGCGCCCACTCCTCCAACGGCGCAGAAGTTGAATGTGCTCCTGTCCAAGTTGCTGGTGTTGCAGTCCCTCCCTTTTCAAGTGGTGGACTCTGCACCTTTCCGAGAATTGATGGCTTGTGCCGAGCCGAGGTGGAGAGTCCCAAGCCGTCCTTTCTTTGCGAAGAAGGCAGTACAAGCCCTGCATAAGTTTGTACAAGAGAAGGTGGGCCAGTCCTTGAGCCTGTCAGTGTGTTCAAAAGTGCACGGCAGCGCCGGCGCGTGGAGCTGTAACTACGGGCAGGGACAATACTTGTCTTTTACGGCTCACTGGGTAAATGTGTTTCCTGCACAGCCACAACAGCAACTTGGACAGGTCACACCGCTTCCTCCTCCACGCTCTTGCTCCCAGGCAGTTGGTCCTGTTACAGTGTGTGACGCCGCCTCCTCATCCGCCACCGTGTCCTCGGCCTCCACTGCACGTCCAAATCTCGGTGGCCCTTTATCGAACCATGTGTGTAGGGCACGGCGGTGTCAAGCTGTTCTTCACATGGTTTGCCTTGGCGAACAGAGTCACACGGGGAGGAAGTGCTAAAGTTCATTCGTAAAGAAATCCGAGTATGGCTTACTCCACGAAATCTGGAAATGGGAACCATGGAGACTGACAACGGGAAGACTATCGTGTCCACGCTGCGACAAGGAAGTGCGAAACATGCGCCCTGCATGGCACACGTGTTGAATCTGGTTGTCAAGCACTTCCTCAAGTCTTCACCCCATTTGCAAAGCATCCTGAAAATGGCAAGGAAACTGTGCATGCACTTCAGCCACTCGTACACCGCCAAGCACACCTTCCTTGAGCTGCAGCGTCAGAACGGTATCCCACAACATAGTCTAATTTGTGACGTTGCCACACGTTGGAATTCCACCCTCCATACGTTGGACAGACTATATGAACAAAGAAAAGCCATCACCGATTTCTTGATGATCCAAGCAGATAGGAGTACTCCCCTGTGTAACTTCAATGTGAAGCAGTGGCAGCTCATACGTGACACCCGCCGTTTGCTGAGGCCCTTTGAGGAAGCCACGTTATTTGTGAGTCACCTTGATTACGCCATGAACGACATAATTCCACTCCTACATTTCCTACAACAAATGATTGAAACCATGGCTGGTCACGTCAATGGAGACATTGCGCCTACATCTCAAGGCTACATGAGCCCTGTGGGGGCTGAACTGGAGGAGGAGGATGATGAGGGGGCAGAGTGGAGCACAGTTTAGGTTGGATGAGATGGCCAGTGCTTCTAGTCTTCGGACAGGAGAGGAGGAGTAGGAGCAGCCAGAGGAGCTGGAGGGTTATGAGGAAGTTGAGGCAGAGGACTCAGACACACCGTGGCAGTATGCAGTGGAGATGGAGGCAGGTAGTCACTCAGAGTCAATGGCGCAAATGGCACGATGCATGCTCAGTTGCTTGCGTAGTGACCCCAGAATTGTCAAAATTCGTCAGAGGGATGACTTCTGCATCTCCACCTTATTAGACCCTCGCTACCGTCCCAAAATGAGGGGCCTTTTTTACACCCACTGAGAGGGAGGACAAACTGACCTACTACATAGAGATTCTACGTAGTCAGTTGGCTGATGCCTATCGGCCACATGGTCCATCCACTCGCAGGTCTGACTCGGGGGGCCCTCTGCGCTCACCTTCCACTGCCATGGCTGCTGGGCAGGGGAGGGGTGGGAGAAGCAGTACCAGCTCAATCAGCAGCAGCCCGAGTCTACAGTCGCTGATGAGTAGCTTTCTTCACCCGCATAGTGAAGCAACTCATCAGCAGCAGGTAGACTTGGAGCAGGACCTGAACCAGCAGGTGGTGGCATACCTTGACATGGCCATGCCAACAGACATTGAAGATCCGCTGGACTTCTGGGCAGCCAAACTTGATTTATGACCACAACTAGCAGAGTTTGCCCTGGAAAAGCTGTCCTGCCCGGCTAGTAGTGTGCCATCAGAGCGGGTGTTTAGCGCGGCCGGGGCCATAGTCACCCCAAGGCGAACTCGTCTGTCCACTAAAAATGTGGAGAGACTGACGTTTGTCAAGATTAATCAGGGATGGATCAGCCAGGATTTCCAGCCACCAATGCCAGATGCCTCAGAGTAGGTTGACCATGCTGCTACACCAACATTTCCCAAATATGGTTGGTTATGAAACCCTCTTAGGTTATCAATTAGGATTATGAAACCCTCTTTGGTACTGCAATTGCCTGCTCCTGGCTCACCCTGTGTCTTTCACCCTGTGAACTACTTGCCTCCCTGCCCTCAGGCCTTACATTTTTGGATGTTTAGCAGTAGCTAAATACATGCTTTTTTTTTTAAATTCGTTTTATTGAAAAGTAAATAACTGTAGACCACAGGCCCATTAAAGTGAACACGAAGCATATCTACAGTACATAGAAAAGGGTCATGAGACCATACATCAAGTTACAGAATGCAAGCGACAGGATACTCCAGGTTACATCACATGGTATACATCGAAGTCATAAAACACTACCCAACTGAGGTAGGTAAACTGAAAACAAAATAGAACAAGAAGGCGAACATTCGCCAAAATTAGCAATCGTATACCATCCCGCGAGGAGCACCAATACTATCACTAGTTAGTGGTACCATCAAATAACCCATGATAAATAACCCCGAAAGGCACCCACGCATCCAAGGAGGTAGAAAAAGAATCGACAAACGTACACAGAAAGAGAAACAAAGGTTAGTAGAGACCACAGACAGCAAGCATAGCATCAATGTATCTTACACTGTCCCAGAGGGGGTCACAGAGTACGAGCATTGAGTCAAGGGAGAGGAACACCAACCACCCCACACAGAATAAAATTTACCCGGGCACTTCCTATTTTTGTACACTATGTGTGAGAAAGGCAGTGTAGCATTTACCATAGCCTTCCATTGAGTCAGGGTAGGAGAGCCGGGGTCCATCCATTTAAGAGCAATAGCCTTCCTGGCCAAGAACAGAGTTTCCCGCAAAAACGTACGTACGTGATGTGTCCATATCTCTTCATCTAAGATACCAAAAAGGCAGATCAAAGGATCAAGAGATAGGGAAGGTTGAGCCAGAGTAGCTAAAAAAGTGAGCACTGCATGCCAGAAAGCTGCGATATAGGGGCAGGCCCAAATCAAATGCCAAAAGTCTGCCCTGGCAGCGCTACAACGATGACAAGCATCGGAGTCTGAACGACCCATTCTATTGAGCCTTAAAGGAGTGATATAACTATAGTGTATAATGTTCAATTGGATCAATTTATTATTCGCTGCCGGGGACACTAACATGTGGGAGGAAAAAATGTCCTCCCATACATCCTTAGTCAAATTAGGGATATGGGATTCCCAATGCCGGACCGCCGGTACTGGATTGCGGGAGTTCTTGGCCTGAATAAGGTGCGTGTACAGGATGGACACCAGCCCCCTGGGACCCTGTGACTTCAGAACCCCAATGAGGGGAAACGCTGATATCAATGGGCTCCCCATTGGGAACTGGGCATTCAGGGCGTGTCGGAGCTGGAGGTATTTAAAAAAACTGTTTCTGGGAAGAGCATGACTGGATTGCAACTGATCAAATGAACAGAGCACATTGTCACGATAAACATGCCCCAAGGTGAGCACCCCCGCGTTCTGCCAGAAGACTGGGTCCAGAGCATCGCTCACTTGAGGAAGTTGAGGATTATGCCATAGAGGGGTATCCTCAGCGATGTCAGTATATCTATATATCCCCTTAACAGCCCGCCATACCTTTATGGCCAGCTTATGAAGTTGGAGATAAGCTCTACCACCCAGGACAGGGCTATCTAGCAGCATCCTAAGGGTCATTATCGGGACAGACCTAGCTAGGGACTGTTCGGAATCCGGCACCACATCCCCAGAGATCCAGTGCCTGATATACCGAAGTTGACCGGACAAATAATATAAATAAAAATCAGGGAGTGACATTCCCGCCGCCAACTTGGGGCGTTGTAACGTGGTTAGCCGAATTTTAGGTCTATTGGGGCCCCAAATAAATGGTGAAAGAAGGGAGTGAAGAGAATCAAAGAAGTGTCTAGGTACAGGCACTGAGGCATGCTCCAGCGCATAAAGGCACTTAGGTAAGACAATGAGTTTAATAAGATTGATACGGCCAGCGACCGACAATGGGAGCGTGGCCCACACCCGGAACTTCGCTTTAACATAAGGAAGTAGAGTGAGTATGTTGGCGGACAGGTCAAGCAAAGGATCTCTGTGAATGTGCACCCCCAAATACTTAAATGAGGAAACCACCGGTAGGCCATTCATTACCGGGGGCCAATCCCTAGACAGAAGCGGCATCACTGCAGACTTAGTCCAGTTGATGAGTAGACCAGAGAAATACCCAAATCGGTCCATGAGTGTCATGACATAAGGAAGCATCAATGTAGGGTCAGAGAGGAATAACACCATATCATCGGCATAGAGGCCTATGCGCTCCTCCCGGCCCCCCGTAGACATACCTCGGAAGCCAGGATCCTGCCGAATGCGGAGGGCGAGGGGCTCCACTGCCACCGCAAGCAGAAGCGGGGACAAGGGACACCCCTGACGTGTGCCCCGGCCGAGAGCAAATGGGGAAGAACACACACCATTCACCAGGATCTGGGCCTGCGGGCATCTGTACAGGGGGGACACCCATTTTCTAAAGTTAGGACCAAAACCAAATTTAACAAGGGTAGCCTGCAAATAACCCCATTCCACGGAATCAAAGGCCTTGGCGGCGTCCAGCGACGCCAAAGCCCAATCTCCCCCCAGAGCGTTTCCCACCTGGACAGCCGCCTGTACCCTACGGATGTTATCGGATGTGGATTTGCCAGGCATAAAGCCGGATTGATCTGGGTGAATTATGGATAGGATTACCTTGTTCAATCGGTTAGCTAAAACTTTCGTAAGCACCTTATAATCCAGATTCAGCAGCGAAATGGGTCTGTAAGAACCGCACTCCACAGGATTTTTATCAGGTTTTAGGAGGACAACTATGGTTGCCTCATACATAGAGGCAGGTAAAATACCATCCTCAAATGCACGTTCAAACATTGCAAGCAGGGAAGGAAGGAGCATGTCGGAATACCGCAAGTAAACCTCCAGTGGAAGGCCATCAGGGCCCGGAGATTTACCCTTAGTCATGTCCCCCATGGCATCCTGAATCTCCAGTAAGGAGAGGGGGGCCTCCAACATCATCCGATCACTATCCGATAGTACCGGAAAGTCAATACCGTCCAGGTAGGTGTCCAACTCCTCAGCACCATACTGCACCTGTGAAGAATAAAGATTAGAGTAGTATGTGGCAAAGCAACGCGCAATGTCCGCAACCCCCAACAGCTCGGACCCATCCGAGGCCACTATCTTAAGAATCGCAGGGGCAGAAGAGTTCTGCCTGACTATATGTGCTAACAGCTTACTAGATTGATTGCCATGTTCAAAGTAGAATTGTTTTGTGAAAAACAGCTTTCTATTGGCCTTCTCTGAGAGGTGCAGCATATATTGCCGCCCCGCACACAGCCATTCAACCTTATTAGCCTCGGATGAGTCCGCAACGTATCGGGCCTCCAGCTCCGCACATCGTCCAGCCAGCTCCTCCTCCCGCCTAGACGCTGACTTTTTGAGAAAGGAGATAGTGGAGCGCAAGCACCCCCTCAAATACGCCTTCAATGTCTCCCATACCAGGATGGGGGAACTCCCAGGGGAATTGGCCTCAAGAAAGACTCGAAGCTGGTCCGGAATACGGTCGCAGGAGCCTATCTGTTCCAGCCAGAAAGGGTGGATTTTCCACCTCCGCGGTGAACCAGGATCTACCATGGAGACATCAAGCATTAGGGGGGAATGGTCTGATATAGCCCGCGGTTCATAGGAAACCGCTGAAACTTGGGGAAGAAGGAGCGAGTTGCCACATGCAAGGTCGATCCTGGACAGCGCATTTCTGCCCAGAGTGTGACAAGAGTATTGCCTAGCCTGAGGGTACCTGGCCCTAAAAATGTCTACCCATCCAACCTCCTCCAAAAACAGCGATAAAGGGCCACCCCCAACTCCCACCGGGACCCCCCTGGGGCTATGACGATCTAGGGACGGATTCGGTACCATGTTGAAGTCCCCCATACAGAGGACACGGGCAGAGGGATAACTAGCTGCGAAGGTAACCGCCCCGTGGAGTATATCCATAGAGGCAGGGGGAGGGTTGTATATGAATAAGAAGACAAAAGGCACATTATTTAAAAATGCGTATACAAAGATAAAACGACCCTGTGAATCCTTACGTACTGTAACTGGGTCCCACCTTACTCTCCGACTAACCAGTAGGGAAACCCCCCTTGAGAAGGACGTGTGATAGGAGTGCAAGGACCATTGGACCCAGGGTTTAGAAAACTGTCCAGCTTTATCTGGGGTAAGATGTGTCTCCTGCAGTGCCACAATATGAGGCTGATACTTCCTAATATGGGAGAATATCATAGTGCGCTTGCGCGGGGTGCGTGCTCCTCTAACATTCCATGACATTATCTTAATATCAGCCATAAGAAGAGACAACACGTAAAACAGCAGGGGGAGAGGTAAAGACAGAGAAGACATACATGCCCCAGCCGGGGTGAGAAACACTGACAGGGATGCGCGGGACCATATATAGACCGTAGTACTGAAGTGGTAAGACAAAAAACCCTACTAATAGGCGACCTCGCGGGTAGGTATCTTGGAGGCAAAATGAAACCCCAAACTAAGTAGGGGACCAGTAAATAAATCAAACAGTAAACAGATCTATACCAGTGTTGCATAAGCATCAGTGGAGCAACAGCTCCATCTAGTGGGGAGAACCTGCTCATACATGCTAACAGTGGAGAACCCTGAGTATGTTCATCAATCAGTAGGTGAATATTAGTCCAACTGGGACCCGAGAGAAGAAGTGGAGGAGAATACAGGAAAAATAAAAAATAAAAAAAATAAAACAGGGGGGGGGGGGGGGAAGGGAAAAGGAGGAAGAGAAAAAAAAAAAAAAAAGGGGGGAAAAAAGGAGAAAGCAGGGAGAGAGAGGAAGGAGAGAGAGGGGGGACGGGAGGGGGAAGAACAGGGGGTGGAGGGAGGGTCTTACGAAGGAGAGAAGGATAGGGGAAGCAGGAGAAAGAGAGAGGAAATAGAAAATGATAAAACACATATGATCAACAGTAAATCCCATCCCCTGCTCAGGAGATTGTCCACCCGTCACCCCGACCCCCCCACAAATGGAAAAAAATAAAAAAGAAAAAACAAAAAATAATAATCCCAGCAAACAGGAGTCACACAGCAAGGGACAGTCCAGGTAATCGAGGAACAAAAGGCCTAAGGCACTATGAGGGGGGGGGGGGTTTCGGTTAGGAAGGGAGAACGGGAAGGGGGGGGGGGAAATTGGCACATCAGGGAGGGGGGAAGGAGACCAGATAGAGATCGTGTACTAGTAGTCCAGCGGCTGATGTCCTCCAAGTCTGTGACTCAAAAATAAAAAATAAAAAAAGGAAAAAATGAACCGACCCAGGGAAAAGGGACAGGGTGACGTGGGAGGTAGACTGGAGAGGGACAGAGTAAATCCCTTCAGAGGGTCAGGGTAGGGCCCTCATGCAGTCCCGGAGGAACAGTCCTGAATCAGGGCACACAGCAGTCCAAAGTAAGCAACAGGATGGGGGCGAGGGAAGGGAGAGGTAAGGCCTGGGATCATCAGGGAGGCATTAGGTGCATGGGGAGAGTGGAGGGCCTGGGGAGACTAGGCTCCCGGGGAGGGGGGAGGAGGAATCACAGTACCTTGAGCTCCGCAAAGGGGTCCAGGAGACCGGGGCCATACAGGGGGATAGAGGCAAGGAGAGGGAGGGTAAAGGTCATGGCAGGAGGTCCTGTACCAGCATCTCCATCTCACCACGTAATCCGGGGTCACCTACAGGATCCGGATCAACGTTGGCGCCGTAGCCAGTCATCCGCATCCTGCGGGGAAGTAAAGAAAACCGCCCGGTCACCATCCACGATCCTCAACCGGGCAGGGTATGCCATGGAGTATGGTACCCCTCTCTCTCTCAGCCGCGCCTTGATAGAAGTAAACGAGGCCCTCTTGCGTTGAAGATCAGAGGAGAAGTCCGGGAAAATGGACACCTTTGCGTTCTGCACTATGATCTCCGGCAGCCGCCGGGCAGAGCGGAGGATCAAGTCCCGATCATTGCAGTTGAGAAACCTCGCCAATAGAGGACGAGGAGGCGCACCAGGGATCGGTGGCTTAGATGGTACTCGGTGTGCTCTCTCCACGGCGTAAGCAGCTGAGAAGGGGGCATCCGGAAAGAGCTCTTTGATCCAGGACTCCACATAGGCCCCCGGGTTCTGACCCTCCGCCCGCTCAGGAAGACCGATCACTCTAATGTTATTCCGGCGCAGCCGGTTCTCGAGGTCGTCATTCTTCTGACGGGCTAAATCCAGTTGCTCCCGGACCTCGCGGAGTGAAGAGGGTAGAGGCTGTACCGTGTCTTCCAGGGTGGAGATGCGTGTCTCAGTCTCCGTCACCCGCTCCCTCAAGGTCTGAAAGTCCTGCCGTAGGAGGCCCACGTCCACCCTGACCTCTTCAAGCTTGCCGGTGAGAGAAGTGCGGCATGTCTGGATCGCCATCAGGAGGGTATCGCTCACCTCCCGAAGGGTAAGGTCAGTAGAATCAGCGCCCTCTTCACGATGTGAAGCCTCTCCTCCCTCCGCAGCCGCTGGTGGAACACGCGCCCCGGCCTGAGCGGCGCCATCTTGCCTGACTGCGCGGGCATAGTCCCGGAGCTTTTCCACGGCCGGTCGATCCTTGTTTCTCGTCGGGTCTTGTTTAGAGGCCATAATGCGGGTCCTCAACCGAGTCTGTGGGGTCAGGGACTCCAGGATTCACCTCAGGATAAGTTAAATGCAGGTTCTAAGCGGGAGCACTCACAGCGTGCGACCGCTCATCTCAACCGCCAAGCCACGCCCCCGCTAAATACATGCTTAATGCAAATTTCAACATTCATGTTTAAATGTAAGGGGTTGGTTATGAAACCCTCTTGGGTACTGCGATTGCCTGCTCATGGCTCATCCTGTGTCTTTCAGGAACTACTTGCCTCATCGATGCTTCTGGCCTTGGGCCTTCAATTTTTGGATGTTTAGCAGTAGCTAAATATATGCTTAATGCAAATGTGAACATTGATCTTTAAATGTAAGTGGTTATGAAACCCTCTTGGGTACTGCAAATGCCTGCTCCATACTCATTCTGTGTCTTTCAGGAACTACTTGCCTCCCTGCCCTCAGGCCTTGGGCCTTCAATTTTTGGATGTTTAGCAGTAGCTAAATACATGCTTAATGCAAATTTCAACATTCATCTTTAAATGTAAGGGGTTGGTTATGAAACCCTCTTGTGTGCTGCGATTGCCTGCTCCTGGCTCATCCTGTGTCTTTCAGGAACTACTTGCCTCATCGATGCTTCTGGCCTTGGGCCTTCAATTTTTGGATGTTTAGCAGTAGCTAAATATATGCTTAATGCAAATATGAACATTGATCTTTAAATGTAAGGGGTTATGAAACCCTCTTGGGTACTGCAAATGCCTGCTCCATACTCATTCTGTGTCTTTCAGGAACTACTTGCCTCCCTGCCCTCAGGCCTTGGGCCTTCAATTTTTGGATGTTTAGCAGTAGCTAAATACATGCTTAATGCAAATTTCAACAATGTTCTTTAAATGTAAGGGGATGGTTATGAAACCCTCTTGGTACTGCGAATGACTGCTGCTGACTCATTCTGTGTCTTTCAGGAAATAATTGCCTCCCTGATGCCTCAGGCCTTGGTCCTTCAATTTTTGGAAGTTTAGCAGTAGCTAATACATGCTTAATGCAAATTTCAACAATGATCTTTAAAGTCTTGGCGCTCTGCTAGGGCCTTCTGCTACCCCGAAGGGGCCTATCCGAGGACCTCCCTAAACCATCCAATCGGTAGTAGAGACATGCGGTGTGTACAAAGGGCAGGGACTTAATGAACCTGAGCTTATGACCGGCGCTTAGTTGTGATTCTTCTTTCCTGGCAAATAATTGCAATCCCTGATCCCTATCGCGAACGGGGTTCAGCGGGTTACCCGCACCTGTCGGTGAAAGATAGACACACGCTGGTCCGTTAAGTGTAGCGCGCGTGCAGCCCCGGACATCTGAGGGCATAACACACCTGTTATTGCTCGATCTCGCGAGTGATCGTGCAATGTAAGGGGTTATTAAAGCCTCTTGGGTACTGCTGATGCCTACTCCTAACTCCTCCTGTGTCTTTCAGGAACTATTTTACTTCATGATGCTTCTGGGCTTGGGCCTTTAATTTTAGGATTTTTGAAATACATGCATACATGCTTAATTTAAATTTCAACATTTATGGTGCAATGTATGGGGTTATTAAACACTCTTGGGTAGTGTTTTTTTTTCAAATTTTCTGATAATTATCACAGTAGTAAACTTGATTTTTCCTCAATAATAACCATTACAACATTGAACGATTGTTGCATGTGATTTTTTTAAGTAAAAATTTCAAAAAAAATACTCAGAGGTTTATTTCATAAAAAAATATTTTATAGAAGAATGTCTTTTGGTGGTCCACCGTCCTGCATTATAGAGTCTTCTGGACTCTTGGATATGCGCTTGTTCTTAAACAAAGGTACAAAAACCAAAAATGGCCGGTCAGGGCTATGGAGACCTTGCGTTTACATCTTACGGCCACATGAGCCCTGTGGATGCTTGTGAGATTAGGTCCTTTGTACCCACACGGCGGGGTCCGGGACACAAATTTTGATTTAAATTTCAAATAAAAAAAATCACACATTTCAATGGTCTCTTCATGCTGCAGCCAACTCCAGGCTGCGTCATTCTGGTAATTATATATAGAGAGCACTCGCTGTCCTAAATTTTCGTAAAAAATGTATGTCTTTTTTATCAGGGATTGTGAAGCTTTGGTGCGTACTCATGCATCAGCCAACTCCAGCCTGTGTCATTCAGGCAATATATGGTTTACTGATGGCGCTGCTGGGCCTGGGTCTGGGAATTTCAAATTTTCTCATAGGTAGCACCCACTATCCAGAAGTCTTCTTCATAAATTTCTACAATTGTTGTGTTTTTTTGGAGGGATTGTGAAGCCCTAGTGTGTACTCATGCATCAGCCATCTCCAGGCTGTGTCATTCAGGCAACATATAGGTAGCACCCGCTGTCCTAAATATTCTTTAAATTATTTTAAAAATGGTTGTTTTTTCTTTGGGATTCTGAAGCCCTGGTGTGTACTCAATGCTGCTTCCTGCTACGCTCTGTCAGCCCGTTGGTCCTGCGACAGTGTGCTACTACGCCTCCACATCCTTGACCATAGGCGTGCGCAGCCTATTGCATTAGGGTGTGCACCCTAAAGCACAAACTCACTCCGCGCACGCGTGTGTGTGTGTTTATGTGTGTGTGTGTGTGTGTGTGTGTATATATATATATATATATATATATATATATATACACACACAGTAACCCCCCGACCTACGATGGCCCCGACAAATGATAAAATCGACATACGATGCTTTTATATGTCGGGGCCATTGCATTAACTGCTATCTGACAGCGCAAAATGCTTAAGCTGCTGTCGGATAGCAGTTTAAGCATCCCGGGCAGATTCGCTTACCTATTCCCGCTGCTCCGGGTCCACTTCGCGATCCTCCGGTGTCTTGCGCATCTTCTCCAGGGTCCGGGCCTCGCTTTCTGGCGTCGTTATTACGTCACTGCGCACGCCGCGCCGGCGCATCAGCGTAATAACGTCACCGGAAAGCGAGGCCCGTACCCTGCAGAAGATGCGGAAGAAGCCAGAGGATCGCGAAGAAGACACCGGAGCAGCGGGACAGCATCGGGAGCCCCTGGGACAGCATCGGGAGCGGTGAGGACCTGGTCCAGAGCGGCGGGGACAGGTGAGTACAGATTCCTATACTTTACATTGCACGGATCCCTCAACATACGAAGGATTCGACAAATGATGGGTCATTTGGAACGAATTACCATCGTATGTTGAGGGACCACTGTACATACACACACTCCTGCTTGCATAATGTACGAGGATTGGATCCAGGGCCAGTTTTAGGCTTAGCATGGCCCTGGGCAAAATCAGAAGTGGGGTCCCAAAAGTCGTAATAGTGCACTAATCAGATTAGCACATTTTTGGTCACTTCAAATACCATAAAAATATCTAAAAAGCAAAAATAAATAAATGGTACCGATAAAAACTACTAATCACAGCGCTAAAAATGACCCTCATACATCCCCATATACAGAAAAATAAAAGTGCTATAGGGATCAGAATAGTACAATTTTATATTTTTGTATTCACATTAGGTTGGCAGCATAGTTCCCCCACATTAGGTTGGCAGTATAAATCTCCAACATTGGGATGGAAATATATTTCCCCCACATTAGGTTGGCAGTATAGTTCCCCCACATTAGATTGGCAGTATAGTTCCCCCACATTAGGTTGGCAGTATAGTTCCCCCACATTAGGTTGGCAGTATAGTTCCCCCACATTAGGATGGCAGTATAGTTCCCCCCACATTAGGTTGGCAGCATAGTTCCCCCACAGTAGGTTGGCAGTATAAATCTCCCACATTAGGATGGAAATATATTTCCCCCACATTAGGTTAGTAGTACAGTTCCCCCACATTAGGTTGGCAGTATAGTTCCCCCACATTAGGTTAGTAGTACAGTTCCCCCACATTAGGTTAGTAGTACAGTTCCCCCACATTAGGTGCAGTACAGTTCCCCCACATTAGATTAGTAGTACAGTTCCCCCACATTAGGTGCAGTATAGTTCCCCCACATTAGGTTAGTAGTACAGTTCCCCCACATTAGGTTAGTAGTACAGTTCCCCCACATTAGGTTGGCAGTATAGTTCCCCCACATTAGGTTAGTAGTATAGTTCCCCCACATTAGGTGCAGTATAGTTCCTCCACATTAGGTTATTAGTACAGTTCCTCCACATTAGGTGCAGTATAGTCCCCCACATTAGGTGCAGTATAGTTCCCCACATTAGGTGCAGTATAGTTCCCCCACATTAGGTGGAGTATAGTTCCCTCACATTAGGTGGAGTATAGTTCCCTCACATTAGGTGGAGTATAGTTCCCTCACATTAGGTGCAATATAGTTCCCCCACATTACGGGCAGTACAGTTCCCCCACATTAGGTGCAGTATAATTTACCATGAGGCTTACGGGACTAATTCTACCCCTGATCTTATATTTGCCAAGGGGTTCAATGGGCGGAGCCAAAGGGTTGTCAAAATTAGGTTTTGCCATGTATGATTGTGACTGTCTATTATATGTAGCCTACATATAATAGACAATCACACATGATGGGGATGTAGTCCTGAGCTGTGAGCCTACATATAATAGACAGTCACAATCATACATGATCAGGACTGGTGCAAGGACTTTTGGCACCCTAGGCGAAAGCTAATTTTGCCACCCCCTTGACCCCACACATTGGCTCTGCCCTTTGATACACCCAACCTTACTACTGGGGTGACACACTGTAACAAACCTCCTCCTTATGTAATCACCTTACTACTGGGGTGACACACTGTAACAAACCTCCTCCTCATGTAATCTCCTTACTACTGGGGTGACACACTGTAACAAACCTCCTCCTTATGTAATCACCTTACTACTGGGGTGACACACTGTAACAAACCTCCTCATGTAATCTCCTTACTACTGGGGTGATACACTGCAACAAACCTCCTCCTCATGTAATCACCTTACTACTGGGGTGACACACTGTAACAATCCTCCTCCTCATGTAATCCCCTTACTACTGGGGTGACACACTGTAACAAACCTCCTCCTCGTGTAATCTCCTTACTACTGGATAACACACTGTAACAAACCTCCCCCTCATGTAATCTCCTTACTACTGGGGGGACACACTGTTTAGCAGACAGTGTATTAGTATTAGATAGAGACAGTATCACACATTATAGGATTAGATACAGGGGCTCAGCAACCAGTATCAGACATAGGGGGATTAGATACACAGCTCAGCAGACAATATCAAACATAAAGGGATTAAATACACAGCTCAAATCACACATGGGGATTAGATACAGGGGCTAAGCAAACAGTATCACACATAGGGGGATTAGATACAGGGTCTCAGCAAACAGTATCACACATGGGAGGATTAGATACACAGCTCATCAGACAGATCACACATGGGGGAATTAGATATAGGGGCTCAACAAACAGTATCACACATGGGAGGATTAGATACACAGCTCAAACAGTATCACTTATGGGGGGTTTAGATACACAGTTTAGCAGACAGATCACACATGGGGGATTAGATACACAGCTCAGCAAACAGTATCACACATGGGGGGTTTAGATACACAGGCTAGCAGACAGATCACACATGGGGGATTAGATACACAGCTCATTAGACAGATCACACACTGGGGGATTAGATACATATTTTATCAGACAGATCACACATGGGGGATTAGATACACATTTTAGCAGACAGATCACACATGGGGGGATTAGATACACAGCTCATTAGACAGATCACACATGGGGGATTCGATACACATTTTAGCAGACAGATCACACACTGGGGGATTAGATACACAGCTCATTAGACAGATCACACATGGGGGGATTAGATACACATTTTAGCAGACAGATCACACATGAAAGGAGCCTCACCATGTCAGTGTCTCTTCCCTGTCCAGCTGAGGCTCTGAGGACAGGAATGGCCGATATTTGTGACCTTTTCACTCTGATTTGAAGACACTGTCGCGCAGCAGCTGAGACAGAGAGAGGCACTTCGGGGGAGGAAGCAGCGCTCCTCGTCAGGATGAAGTAAGCAAAAAAGCAGCCGCATTGTGATCAGGGGTTTGGGGGGGGGGGGGGTACTGGATCTCACAGTGCTTCTCCAGCAACATGAGGGGTGGGGCGGGGGGTGTTGTGGTCTTGCAGCTCCTCGAGCAAGACGAGGCTGAGGGGAGGGATGTATGTTGTCAAGCTAGGTTTGCTGTGACAGGTGGGGATTTCAGGCTGGTGATGTCGGGGATGTCCGGTGGGGCTGGGGTTTAGTAGTGAGGAAAAAAAAAGTCCTGCAGCAGCGGGCCGCGGTGATTAGGGTGTGCCTGTGCACACCCGGCACACCCCGTGCGCACGTCTATGTCCTTGACTGTGTCTTAAGCCTCCACTGCCCAGACAAGTCTCAGTGGCCCTTCAGCATACCATGTGTGCAGGTCATGACGGTGTCACGCTGTTCTTCACATGGTTTGCCTTGGTGAGAAGTCTTGGGAACAATGGCGGGTCAGGGCAATGGAGACATTTTGCCTAAATCTCACGGCCACATGAGCCCTGTGGGGGATTGTTGGATTTGGTCCTTCGTACCCACACGCTGGGGTCCGGGACATGCAAAGGTTGCTTTAAATTTCAAATCAAAAAATGATGGCGCTGCTGGGCCTGGGTCTGGGAATTTCAAATTTTCTCATGGGTAGCACCCGCTATCCAAAATCTTTTTCAAAAATTTCTGAAATAGTGGTGTTTTTTTGGGGGGGGGGGGGGATTGTGAAGCCCTGGTGTGAACTCGTGCATCAGCCAACTCCAGGCTGTGTCATTCAGGCAATATATGGGTTACTGATGCCGCTGTTGGACCTGGGTCTGGGAATTTCAAATTTTCTCATAGGTAGCACCCGCTATCTTCGGTTTAAATTTCTTCATTCATCTTTTAATCTTCGGGATTGTGAAGGCCTAGTGCCTACTCATGCTGCTGGCAACTCCGGGCTGTGCCATTCATCCACTATATGGTCTCCTCATGCTGCCAACACCTCCATGCTGTGTCATTCACCCACTATATGGTCTCCTCATGCTGACAACATGTCCATGCTGTGTCATTCAGCCACTATATGGTGTCCTCATGATGCCAACACCTCCACGCTGTGCCATTCAGCCACTTTATGGTCTCCTCATGCTGCCAACTGTAACGCCGAGCGCTCCGGGTCCTGCCGTCCCTATGGAGCGCTCGTGACATTCTGCTGTCAGCAGCGCTTCGGTCTCTGTCTCCGACCGCGAGCGCTGCTGTGTCCGTGCCGGCGGGTGACGTGATCTGCGTGGCGGGTTATGTCCCCTCGCGGATCGCGCCCCGCTCCACTCACCCTCCTCCAGTGTCGGTCTCATCCCAGCGCGCGCGGCCCGCTCCCTAGGGCGCGCGCGTGCCGGCTTTCTAAGATTTAAAGGGCCAGTGCACCGTTAATTGGTGCCTGGCCCAATCAGTGTAATCACCACCAAACACTACATAAACCAACTTCCCCTTCCTGTCCACGCCGGATCTTGTTGCCTTGTGCCCTGAGAAAGCGTTTAGTGTGTTCCCTTGCCTGTGTATCCAGATCTTCTGCCGTTGCCCCTGTCTACGAACCTTTGCCGCCTTCCCTGACCTTCTGCTAAGTCTGACCTCGCCTCTGTCTAGTCCTTGTGTACCGCACCAGTCTCAGCCGCCAGAGAGGTCGAGTCGCTACTGAGGGACACGACCTGGTAGTTACCGCCGCAGCAAGTCCATCCCGCTTTGCGGCGGGCTCTGGTGAACACCAGTAACTACTTAGAACCGACCCCCCAGTACGACCCGCGCCATCGCCTCTCTGGTCCAGAGGATCCACTTCCAGTGTCCTCACCAGCCGCCAGTCCGGATCCTGACAGTAGATTCGGCCATGGATCCTTCTGAGGTGCCGCTGCTGAGTCTTGCTGATCTCACACCATTGTTGCCCAGCATTCCCAGCAGATCGCCCAACAAGGACAACAGCTGACGCAGTTGACCGCCATGCTCCAGCAGCTTCTGCCTGCCCAGCGTTAACCCTCTCCTCCGTCAGCTCCAGCTTCTCCTCCACTCCGAGTTGCTGCAACTACCTCTAGAGTCTGCTTGTCTCTTCCGGAGAAGAGATTTGATGGGGACTCTAAGATGTGCCGGGGATTCCTGTCCCAATGTTCCCGGCACCTTGAAATGATGTCGGACCAGTTCCCCACAGAACGGTCGAAGGTGGCTTTCGTGGTCAGTTTGTTATCTGGAAAGGCCTTGTCCTGGGTCACACCGCTGTGGGACCGCAACGATCCTGCCACTGCTTCTGTCCAGTCCTTTTTCTCCGAAGTACTCAGCGTCTTCGAGGAACCAGCCCGGGCCTCCTCTGCCGAGACGGCTCTTCTGTGGGCGAATATGCTATCCAGTTCCGCACCCTTGCCTCTGAGCTAGCTTGGAGCAACGAGGCCCTCTGCGCGATCTTCAAGAAAGGTTTATCCAGCCACATCAAAGATGTACTGGCCGCACAAGAAATTCCTGCTACCTTGCCTGAACTCACCCAGTTGGCCACCCGCATAGACATGCGTTTCACAGAAAGACGCCAGGAGCTCCGCCAAGAAAAGGATCTTCTCGCTCGGCACCTCTCTTCCCGAGTTCTCTCTAACTCACCCCTGTGCCTCCCGCCGAGGAGGCTATGCAAGTGGACCGGTCTCGCCTGACCCAAGAAGAGAGGACTCGCCGCAGAAATGGAAATCTGTGCTTGTACTGTGCCAGTACTGAACATTTCCTTAAAGACTGCCCTATACGCCATCCGCGTCATCGAAACGCACGCACCTAGTTAACGTGGGAGAGGCATTTTTAGGTGTGAATTTCTCCTCTCCACGCCTGACTATTCCAGTGCGGATTTCTCCATCCGCTAACTCCTCCTTCTCTGCGGTGGCCTTCCTGGACTCTGGTTCTGCAGGAAACTTTATTGAAGCCGCGTTCATCAACAGATTCAACATACCCGTTTTATGAAACCCTTCTTTATCTCATCTGTAAACAGAGAGAATCTGGACTGCACTGTGCGTTACCGCACAGAAACCTTGCTCATGACTGTTGGAGTTCTCCATCAAGAAAAGATTGAATTCTTTGTTTTGCCGAATTGTACCTCGGACATTTTGCTTGGCTTGCCCTGGCTCCAGCGTCACACTCCTACCCTCGACTGGACCACTGGGGACATAAAGTCTTGGGGCGCCTCCTGCCACAAACATTGCCTTAACCCCTTAAGGACCAGGCCATTTTACACCTTAAGGACCAGAGCGTTTTTTGCAAATCTGACCACTGTCACTTTAAACATTAACCCCTTCCCGCAGAATCACATATATAAACGCCGGGTTGTGCAGTGCGTTCGCGCATCCCGACGTTTATAAATTACATTCAGTTAACCCGGCGATGCGCAGCATCGCACGGGTTAACCAGCAGAGGTCCCGCTGTTTCCAGCAGGGGACAACTTCTGCTTCACCCCCCAGGACCAATCACAGTGACCTGGGGTGAAAGTTCAGATCCCCCGCACTGCCCGCCCCTGGAAGTCGGGCAGAACGGGGGACGATGGCTGCGGGGGCTCTCGGCATAGGTGTGGAACAAGCGGGGACCGGCGGCCTTACCCGAACCAGCGGCGGGACCGAGGAGCAGTGCGGGACCGGCCACAAGGACGAGCAGCGACGGACCGGCAGGTAAGTATATGGTCCTCAGAAGCAGCAGTGAAGATCTTCACTGCTGCTTCTAGGAGTCTGAAAACTACAACTCCCAGCATGCCTAGACAGCCTTTGGCTGTCTGGGCATGCTGGGAGTTGTAGTTTTGCAACATCTGGAGGGCCCCAGTTTGGAGACCATTGTATAATGGTCTCCAATCTGTGCTCTTCCAGCTGTTGCAAAACTACAACTCCCAGTATGCACTGACTGTCCAGGCATGCTGGGAGTTTTAGTTCAGCAACATCTGGCCCTTCAGATGTTGCCAAACTACAACTCCCAGCATGCCCTTCAGCTGTCTGGGCATGCTGGGAGTTGTAGTTTTGCAACAACTGGAGACACACTGGTTGGGAAACATTGTCTGTTTCTAACTAAAAAAAAAAACAAGGACAGAGCATGTAGGACCCCTTAATAATGATAATGGGGAGGTTGTCACGGGCGATCAAGAGAAGGCGGAGCTACTGAATGGGTTCTTTAGTTCTGTATACACTATGGAAAAAGGAGCTGACATTGGCCAGGTCATTGCTGGTAACACATCGTATAATGTACTGAACTGGCTTAATGTAGAGATGGTACAAGGTAAGTTAAGTAAAGTAAATGTAAGCAAATCTCCAGGGCCGGATGGACTACACCCAAGAGTTCTTAGAGAGGTAAGTTCAGTAATATCTGTACCCTTGTTCATGATATTTAGAGATTCTCTGGTGTCTGGTATTGTGCCAAGGGACTGGCGCAAGGCGAATGTGGTACCAATCTTCAAGAAGGGCTCTAGGTCTTCGCCAGGCAATTATAGACCTGTAAGTCTAACGTGCATTGTTGGTAAATTATTTGAAGGACTTTTAAGGGATTACATACAGGAATACATAGGGGATAATAGTATTATAAGTGATAGCCAGCATGGGTTTACTAAGGATAGAAGTTGTCAAACCAATCTAATTTGCTTTTATGAAGAGGTGAGTAGAAGCCTTGACAGAGGAATGGCTGTGGATATAGTGTTTCTGGATTTTGCCAAAGCGTTTGATACTGTCCCTCACAAACGTCTGACAGGTAAGTTAAGGTCCTTGGGCTTGGAAACTTTAGTTTGTAACTGGATTGAACTCTGGCTCATGCATCGTACCCACAGAGTGGTGGTCAATGATTCGTACTCTGATTGGTCCCCGGTTATTAGTGGTGTACCCCAAGGTTCAGTACTGGGCCCGCTGCTGTTTAATTTATTTATCAATGATATAGAGGATGGTATTAACAGCTCTGTTTCTATCTTTGCAGATGACACCAAGCTTTGTAGCAAGGTACAGTCTATAGAGGATGTGCATAAGTTACAAGATGACTTGGATAGACTAAGTGTCTGGGCATCCACTTGGCAAATGAGGTTCAATGTGGATAAATGCATGCATCGTATGTCTTAGGGGGGATTAAACTGGCAGAGTTACTGGTAGAGAAGGATCTGGGTGTACTTGTAGATCACAGACTACAGAATAGCATGCAATGTCAGGCTGCTGCTTCCAAAGCCGGCAGGATATTGTCATGTATAAAAAGAGGCATGGACTTGAGGGACAGGGACATAATACTCCCCCTTTATAAAGCATTGGTACGGCCTCACCTGGAACATGCTGTTCAGTTTTAGTCGCCTGTTCATAAAAGGGACACTGCGGAGTTGGAAAGGGTGCAGAGACGCGCGACTAAACTAATATGGGGCATGGAACATCTTAGCTATGAGGAGCGATTAAAGGAGTTACAATTGTTTAGTCTTGAGAAGAGACATTTAAGGGGGGATATGATAAACGTATATAAGTATATTAATGGCCCATACAAAAAATATGGAGAAAAACTGTTCCAGGTTAAACCCCCCAAAGGACGAGGGGGCACTCCCTCCGTCTGTAGAAGAAAAGGTTTAGTCTAAAGGGGCGACACGCCTTCTTTACCGTGAGGACTGTGAATTTATGGAACGGTCTACCTCAGGAACTGGTCACAGCAGGAACAATTAACAGCTTTAAAACAGGGTTAGATACATTCCTGGAACAAAATAACATTAATGCTTATGCAGAATTATAAAACTATATCCCTTTCCCTTATCCCCTTACACCCTTCCCTTCAATTCCCTGGTTGGACTTGATGGACGTATGTCTTTTTTCAACCATACTAACTATGTAACTATGTAACTCAGTGTTTCCTAACCTGTGTGCCTCCAGCTGTTGCAAAACTATAACTCTCAGCATGCACTAACAGACCATGCATGCTGGGAGTTGTGGTTTTGCAACAGCTGGTGCACCCCCCCCCCCCCCCCCCCTGTGAATGTACAGGGTACATTCACATGGGCGAGGCTTTTACAGTGGGTTTCTCGCTGCAAGTTTGAGATGCAGCAAATTTTGCGCTCGCTGTAATCCCCCGCCCATGTGACTGTACCCTAAAAACACTACACTACACCAACACAAAATAAAATAAAAAGTTAAAAACACTACATAAACACATACCCCTACACAGCCCCCCTCCCCCAATAAGAACGTAGGGTACACCACTGTTTCCAAAGCAGAGCCTCCAGCTGTTGAAAAACAACAACTCCCAGTATTGCCGGACAGCCGTTGACTGTCCACGCATGCTGGGAGTTTTGCAACAGCTGGAGGCACCCTGTTTGGGAATCACTGGCGTAGAATACCCCTATGTCCACCCCTATGCAAATCCCTAATTTAGGCCTCAAATGCACATGGCGCTCTCAATTTGGAGCCCTGTCGTATTTCAAGGCAACAGTATAGGGTCACATATGGGGTATCGCTGTACTCGGGAGAAATTGCGTTACAAGGTTTGGGGGGCTTTTTCTTCTTTAACCCTTCATGAAAAGGAAATGTTGGGGTCTACACCAGAATGTTAGTGTAAAAAAATGTAATTTTTAACACTAACATGCTGATGTTGCCCTATACATTACATTTTCACAAGAGGTAAAAGGGAAAAAATCCCCCCAAAATTTGTAATGCAATTTCTCCCGACTACGGAGATACCCCATATGTGGGCGCAAAGTGCTCTGGGGGCGCACAACAAGGCCCAGAAGGGAGAGCGCACCATGTACATTTGAGGTGATTTGCACAGGGGTGGCTGATTGTTACAGCGGTTTTGACAAACGCAAAAAAAACAAAACCCCACATGTGACCCCATTTCGGAAATGACACCCCTCACAGAATGTAATGAGGGGTGCAGTGAGAATTTATCCCCCACAGGTGTCTGACGGATCTTTGGAACAGTGGTCCGTGAAAATGATAACTTGTACAACCCACTGTTCCAAAGATCTGTCAGACACCAGTGGGGGGCAAATGCTCACTGTACCCCTTGTTACGTTCCTCAAGGGGTCTAGTTTCCAAAATAGTATGCCATGTGTTTTTTTTTTGCTGTTCTGGCACCTTAGGGGCTTCCTAAATGCGACATGCTCCCCGAGCAAAATTTGCTCTCAAAAAGCCAAATATGACTCCTTCTCTTCTGAGCATTGTAGTTCGCCCATAGTGCACTTCAGGTCAACTTATGGGGTACCTCCATACTCAGAAGAGATGGGGTTCCAAATTTTGGGGGGTATGTTCTGCTATTAACCCTTGCAAAAATGTGACATTTGGGGGGAAACACACATTTTAGTGGGAAAAAATTTTTTTTTTTTACATATTCAAAAGTCGTGAAACACCTGTGGGGTATTAAGGCTCACTTTATTCCTTATAACGTTCCTCAAGGGGTCTAGTTTCCAAAATGGTATGCCATGTGTTTTTTTGCTGTTCTGGCACCATAGGGGCTTCCTAAATGCAACATGCCCCCCGAGAAAAATTTGCTCTCAAAAAGCCAAATATGACTCCTTCTCTTCTGAGCATTGTAGTTAGCCCGTAGTGCACTTCAGGTCAACTTATGGGGTACCTCCATACTCAGAAGAGAAGGGGTTACAAATATTGGGGGGTATTTCCTGCTATTAACCCTTGGAAAAATGTGAAATTTGGGGGGAAACACACATTTTAGTGAAAAAAAATATTTTTTTTTTTTACATATGCAAAAGTCGTGAAACACCTGTGGGGTATTAAGGCTCACTTTATTCCTTGTTATGTTCCTCAAGGGGTCTAGTTTCCAAAATGGTATGCCATGTGAGGGTTTTTTGCTGTTCTGGCACCATAGGGGCTTCCTAAATGCAACATGCCCCCCAAAAACCATTTCAGAAAAACGTACTCTCCAAAATCCCCTTGTCGCTCTTTCCCTTCTGAGCCCTCTACTGCGCCCGCCGAACACTTTACAGAGACATATGAGGTATGTGCTTACTCAAAAGAAATTGGGCTACAAATATAAGTATACATTTTCTCCTTTTACCCCTTGTAAAAATTCAAAAATTGGGTCTACAAGAACATGCGAGTGTAAAAAACTGAAGATTGTGAATTTTCTCCTTCACTTTGCTGCTATTCCTGTGAAACACCTAAAGGGTTAAAATGATGACTGAATGTCATTTTGAATACTTTGGGGGGTGCAGTTTTTATAATGGGGTCTTTTGTGGGGTATTTCTAATATGAAGACCCTTCAAATCCACTTCAAACCTGAACTGGTCCCTGAAAAATAGTGAGTTTGAAAATTTTGTGAAAAATTGGAAAATTGCTGCTAAACTTTGAAGCCCTCTGGTGTCTTCCAAAAGTAAAAACTCATCACTTTTATGATGCAAACATAAAGTAGACATATTGTATATGTGAACAAAATTTTTTTTATTTGTAGTATACATTTCCCTTACAAGCAGAGAGCTTCAAAGTTAGAAAAATGCAAAATTTTCAAATTTTTCATCAAATTTTAGGATTTTTCACAAGGAAAGGATGCAAGTTACCACAAAAATTTACCACCATGTTAAAGTAGAATATGTCACGAAAAAACAATCTCGGAATCAGAATGATAACTAAAAGCATTCCAGAGTTATTAATGTTTAAAGTGACAGTGGTCAGATGTGCAAAAAACGCTCTGGTCCTTAAGGCCAAAATGGGCTTGGTCCTGAAGGGGTTAATAACTCTGCAATGCTTTAGTTATCATTCTGATTCCGAGATTGTTTTTTCGTGACATATTCTACTTTAACTTAGTGGTAAAATTTTATGGTAACTTGCATCCTTTCTTGGTGAAAAATCCCCAAATTTGATGAAAAAAATGAAAATTTAGCATTTTTCTAACTTTGAAGCTCTCTGCTTGTAAGGAAAATGGATATTCAAAATACATTTTTTTTGGGTTCACATATACAATATGTCTACTTTAGTAGTTTTTACTTTTTACTTTTGGAAGATACCAGAGAGCTTCAAATTCAGCAGCAATTTAGAAATTTTTCACAAAATTTTCAAACTCACTATTTTTCAGGGACCAGTTCAGTTTTGAAGTGGATTTGAAGGGTCTTCATATTAGAAATACCCCATAAAAGACCCCATTATAAAAACTACACCCCCCAAAGTATTCAAAATGACATTCAGTATGTGTATTAACCCTTTAGGTGTTTCACAGGAATAACAGCAAAGTGAAGGAGAAAATTCAAAATCTTCATGTTCTTGTAGACCCAATTTTGGAATTTTTGCAAGTGATAAAAAGGAGAAAATGTTTACTTGTATTTGAAACTTAATTTCTCTCGAGTAAGCACATACCTCATATGTCTATGCTAATTGTTCGGCGGGCGCAGTAAAGGGCTCAGAAGGGAAGTTGCGACAAATGGTTTTTGGGGGGCATGTCACCTTTAGGAAGCCCCTATGGTGCCAGGACAGCAAAAAAAAACACATGGCATACCATTTTGGAAACTAGACCCCTCAGGGAACATAACAAGGGGTAAAGTGAACCTTAATACCCCACAGGTGGTTCACGACTTTTGCATATGTAAAAAAAAAAAAAAATTTACCTAAAATGCTTGGTTTCCCAAAAATTTTACATTTTTAAAAAGGGTAATAGCAGAAAATACCCCCCATAATTTGAAGCCCAATTTCTCCCGATTCAGAAAACACCCCATATGGAGGTGAAAATTGCTCTGCTGGTGCACTACAGGTCTCAGAAGAGAAGGAGCCACATTTGGCTTTTTGAAAGCAAATTTTGCTCTGGGGGCATGCCGCATTTAGGAAGCCCCTATGGTGCCAGAACAGCAAAAAAAAAAACGTAACAAGGGGTAATGTGAACCTTAATACCCTACAGGTATTTCACGACTTTTGCATATGTAAAAAAAAAAAAATTTTTTACGTAATATGCTTGGTTTTGCAAAATTTTTACATTTTTTAAAATGGTAATAGCAGAAAATACCCACCAAAATTTGTAACACAATTTCTCCCGAGTACGGCGATACCCCATATGTGGCCCTAAACTGTTGCCTTGAAATACGACAGGGCTCCAAAGTGAGAGCGCCATGCGCATTTGAGGCCTAAATTAGGGACTTGCATAGGGGTGGACATAGGGGTATTCTACGCCAGTGATTCCCAAACAGGGTGCCTCCAGCTGTTGTAAAACTCACAGCATGCCTGGACAGTCAGTGGCAACAACTGTTGTGTTGCAACAGCTGGAGGCTCCGTTTTGGAAACAGTGGCGTACCAGATGTTTTTCATTTTTATTGGGGAGGGGAGAGGGGCTGTGTAGGGGTATGTGTATATGTAGTGTTTTTACTTTTTATTTTATTTTTTGTTAGTGTAGTGTAGTGTTTTTAGGGTACAGTCACACGGATGGGGGTTCACAGTAGCTTCTCGCTGGCAGTTTGAGCTGCTGCAGAAAATTTGCCGCAGCTCAAACTTGCAGCCAGATACTTACTGTAAACCTCCGCCCATGTGAGTGTACCCTGTACGTTCACATTGGGGGGGGGGGGGGAGAAACATCCAGCTGTTGCAAAACTACAACTCCCAGCATGTACGGTCTATCAGTGCATGCTGGGAGTTGTAGTTTTGCAACCGCTGGAGGCTCCGTTTTGGAAACAGTGGCGTACCAGACGTTTTTCATTTTTATTGGGGAGGGGGGCTGTGTAGGGGTATGTGTATATGTAGTGTTTTTTACATTTTATTTTATTTTTTGTTAGTGTAGTGTAGTGTTTTTAGGGTACAGTCTCACGGGCGGGGGTTCACAGTAGTTTCTCGCTGGCAGTTTGAGCTGCGGCAGAAAATTTGCCGCAGCTCAAACTTGCAGCCGGATACTACTGTAAACCTCCGCCCATGTGAGTGTACCCTGTACGTTCACATTGAGGGGGGGGGGGGGAGAAACATCCAGCTGTTGCAAAACTACAACTCCCAGCATGTACGGTCTATCAGTGCATGCTGGGAGTTGTAGTTTTGCAACAGCTGGAGGCACCCTGGTTGTGAAACACAGAGTTTGGTAACAAACTCAGTGTTTTGCAACCAGTGTGCCTTCAGCTGTTGCAAAAGCTACAACCTCCAGCATGTACGGACAGCGGAAGGGCATGCTGGGTCTTGTAGTTATGCAACAGCCGGAGGCATACTACTTTGGCTGGGGATGCTAGGGATTGTAGTTATGCAACAGCTGTAGACACACTGGTTTGCTACTTAACTCAGTGTGCCTTCAGCTGTTGCAAAACTACAACTCTCAGCAGTCACCGACAGCCAACGGGCATGCTGGAAGTTGTAGTTATGCAACCAGCAGATGCACCTCTACAACTCCCAGCATGCACTTTAGCTGATTGTGCAAGCTGGGACAACAGCTGAAGGTACACTTTTCCATAGAAAAAATGTGCCTCCAGCTGTTGCAAAACTATAAGTCCCAGCATGCCCATAAGGGAATGCTTGGAGTTGTGGTGGTCTGCCTCCTGCTGTTGCATAACTACAGCTACCTAAAAAAGAGTCCAAAAAATGGCTCCTCTAAATAAGTAGAAAAGGGGTCTAAAAAGACAGAAGACCAATGTATAAACCTACAATACGCTACGAAAGAGCGTAAACCTTGTGGCCCAATAATGAAGTACAAACAGTATAAAAATATATATGTGAATTTTATTAGGTACCAAAACATAAATTAAAAATATATAATATAAAATAGGAACAGGAAAATTCGTGCACAATCAATGTAAATCAATAGATATAAGTTAATATAAAAAATTCATCTCAATTTACAGCATGTAATAATTGATAAAAATAAATATAAAAGCAGGATAAAAAAGTATATAAAGGGAGAGTTGGGTCCGGTAGATAGATTAAGATGTATATATGTATTGAATCTATATGTACATACAGGAGATAGGATAAGTGTACAGAGGTAACTAAGAATAAAGTGCAAGTGCTAAAAAACTGTAAACACTTCTTACATAGTGAAAAATATATCACACAGTGAATAACTAAGCAAAGTGCAACGTACTAGGAAAGCAGTGGTGTTAAAGCAATATAACATGTAATGTGTAAAATACAAGAACAAAAGTGCACAATGGAAATGACAGATGAAATAGAAGGCAGAAGACATATAGATACCGGACTGGACCCTACACCTGCTATGAGTCTCCGACGCGTTTCGCCCGCAACCGGGCTTTCTCGAGGAGTGTGAGTGTGCCCTTTTTGCATGCTGGGAGCTGTTGCTAAGCAACAGCAGGAGGCTGTCACTCATTTCCAACTGCAGATCCAGAGCCGCCGCCGCGCAGGTCAGTCCCTCGCCGCCGCCGTCGCTCCTGGGGCCCCGATCCCAACAGGGACGCCGGGGAACGGGGTCCCCAGCACCCTGGGGTCTTCTTCCCACACCCGCTCACGTCCTCCGGAAGAGGGGCGGAGCGGTTTGCGGGAGTGACACCCGCAGCAGGCGCCCTGATTGGTCGGCCGGAAAACCGTCCGACGAATCAGGGCGATCGTGAGGTGGCACCAGTGCCACCTCACCCCTGCTGGCTATGGCTATTCAGCCAGTAATTCCGGGTCACCGGGTCACTGGAGACCCGATTGACCCGGAATCCGCCGCAGATCGCTGGACTGAATTGTCCAGCGATCTTCGGCCATCGCCGACATGGGGGGACATAATGACTCCCCTGGGCGATATGCCAGGATGCCTGCTGATCGATTTCAGCAGGCATCCGGCACCGGCTCCGCTCCAGCTAGCGGCTGGGGCCAGAAATGCGCAGGGCGTATCCATACGCTCTGTGTCCTTAAAGACTTGGAAACGGGGGCGTATGGATACGCCCTGTGTCCTTAAGTGGTTAAGTCAGTACCAATCAGCCAAGTCCCCATCACTACTCCATTGCCCGGCCTTCCTAAGGCCTACCAGGACTACGCTGACGTCTTTAGTAAAAAGCAAGCAGAGGTCTTGCCACCACATAGACCCTACGACTGTCCTATTGATTTGCTCCCTGGTACCACACGGCACCGTGGCAAAATTTATCCTCTCTCCGCTCCATAAAACCAAGGCCATGTCTGAATACATTCAGGAAAATCTTAAGGTTTTATTAGGAAGTCTTCTTCACCAGCCGGAGCGGGGTTCTTCTTCGTTGCCAAGAAGGATGGTTCACTACGCCCCTGCATAGACTATCGTGGCCTCAATAAAATTACGGTAAAAAAAACGCTACTCTTTGCCTCTATCTCTGAGCTCTTTGACCGTCTGCACGGAGCGAAAGTTTTTACAAAGCTTGACCTCTGGTGCGCCTATAACCTCATCAGAATTCGTGAAGGAGATGAGTGGAAAACCGCTTTTAACACTCGTGATGGCCGCTTCGAATATCTCGTCATGCCATTTGGACTTTGCAATGCCCCAGCAGTCTTTGAAGATTTTGTCAACTAAATCTTTCGGGACTTACTGTATACCTGCGTAGTTGTCTATCTAGATGACATCCTAATTTTTTCCTCCAACCTTGAGGAACACCGGCTCCATGTCCGTCAAGTGCTCCAGCGCCTTCGTGTGAACCATCTTTACGCCAAATTAGAAAAATGTCTGTTTGAACGCAGCTGTCTTCCTTTTCTGGGATACCTGGTCTCTGGACAGGGTCTTCAAATTGATCCTGACAAGCTCTCTGCGGTCTTGGATTGGCCCCTGGTCTTCGTGCTGTCCAGCGCTTCCTCGGATTCGCAACTACTATCATCAGTTCATTCTCCACTTTTCCACCATCGTTGCTCCTATTGTGGCACTGAGGTCGAAAAACGCGAATCCGAGGTCCTGGCCTTCCCAAGCGGGTGAAGCTTTTACTCGCCTTAAGGCCGCCTTCGCTTTGCACCAGTCTTGTCTAGGCCAGATCCACTGAAGCCTTTCTTCCTTGAGGTTGACGCCTCCTCAGTAGGATCCGGGGCAGTCCTTCTTCAAAGAACCGCTAAGGGTAAAAACATCACTTGCGTTTTTTTCTCCAAAACCTTTTCTCCTCCTGAAAAAAACTATTCCATAGGAGACGGTGAACTGTTGGCCATCAAGTTGGCACTTGAAGAGTGGAGACATCTCCTGGAAGGGCCCCTTCACCCTATCACCATCTACACTGACCATTAAAATCTGTCCTATCTTCAATCCGCCCAGCGTTTAAATCCTCGTCAAGCCAAGTGGTCGTTGTTCTTTGCCGGCTTCAATTTTCAAATTCATTTTCGTCCATCTAACAGGAATGTCAGGGCTGATGCCTTATCACGTTCCACCGATGCCTCTGAAGCCGAGACCCTTCCTCAGCACATCGTGCCTCCTGAGTGCCTGATCTCTTCTGCTCCTGTTTCTCTGGTGCCAGTTCCTCCAGGAAAAACTTATGTTCCTCCACGTCTTCGCCTCCAGACTCGTAAATGGGGTCATTCCTCCCACCTTGCCGGTCACGCCGGAATTAAAAAATCCATACAGTTGATTTCCAGACACTACTGGTGGTCTTCCCTGGAAAAAGCTGTGACTGATTTTGTACGGGCCTGTATAGTATGTGCACGTGATAAAACTCAGCGTCAGAAGCCTGCAGGTCTTCTCCATCCCTTGCCGGTGTCTGAACAGCCATGGTCCCACATAGCCATGGACTTCATCACGGACCTTCCTTCTTCTCATGGCAATACTGTCATTTGGGTGGTTGTTGATCATTTTTCCAAAATGACTCATTTCGTCCCGCTTCCTGGCCTTCCTTCTGTGCCACAATTGGCGAAGCATTTTTTTGATGCAGATTTTTCATCTCCATGGGCTTCCCACGCATATCGTCTCTGATAGAGGAGTTCAATTTATCTAAAAATTTTGGAGAGCACTCTGCACTCAATTAAAGATCAAATTGAATTTCTCGTCCGCCTATCACCCTCAATCCAATGGACAAGTGGAGACAGTGAACTAAATTCCTGCGACATTTTGTCTCCTCCCATCAAGATGATTGGGTTGACCTGCTGCCCTGGGCCGAATTCTCGCACAATTTCAAGAATTCTGAGTCTTCCCCCAAATCTCCATTTTTTGTAGTGTCATCCGCTGCCCCCCCTCCCCATTCCCACTTCATCTGGAGTTCCTGCCGTAGATGAATTAACTCAGGACTTCTCATCTATCTGGTAGGAGACTCAAAAGTCGCTCTCACTAGCCTCGTCTCGCATAAAAAGACATGCGGACAAGAAGAGAAGAACTCCTCCTGTCTTTGCTCCTGGTGACAAAGTATGGCTCTCTGCCAAATACATACGGTTCCGGGTCCCTAGCTACAAGCTGGGTCCTCATTACCTTGGGCCTTTTAAAATCAAAAATCTAATTAATTCTGGTTCCTACAAGCTCCATCTTCCTCCCTCCCTTCGTATTCCTAACTCTTTCCATGTCTCCCTTCTCAAACCCCTCATACTTAACTGTAATTCCCCCAAGGTCACCGCCCCTGCTCCTGTCTCTGGGTCCTCTGATGTCTTCTTGGTGAAAGAGATCCTCGCCTCCAAGGTCATCCGAGGTAAAAAAAAAATGTCTTATTGATTGGGAGAATTGTGGTCCCGTGGAGAGGTCATGGGAACCCGAGGCCAATATTCTCGACAAAATGCTAATTCATAAATTTCTGGCTTCCAAAAAGAGGGGGAGACCTAAGGGAGGGGGGGTACTGTAACGGCGAGCGCTTCAGGTCCCGCCGTCCCTCCGGAGCCCTCACGGCGTTCTGCTGTCAGCAGCGCTCCGGTCTCTATCTCCGACCGCGAGCGCTGCTGTGTCCGTTTCGGTGGGGACGCGATCCATGTGGTGGGTTATGTCCGCTTGCGGATGGCGCCCCGCTCCACTCACCCTCCTCCAGTGTCGGTCTCGTCCCGGCGCGCGCGGTCCCGCTCCCTAGGGGCGCACGCACGCCGGCTTTCTAAGATTTAAAGGGCCAGTGCACTGTTAATTGGTGCCTGGCCCAATCAGTGTAATCACCACCAAACACTACATAAACCCACTTCCCCTTCCTGTCCACGCTTTGTGCCCTGAGAAAGCGTTTAGTGTGTTCCCTTGCCTGTGTATCCAGATCTTCTGCTGTTGCCCCTGACTACGAACCTTTGCCACCTGCCCTGACCTTCTGCTACGTCTGATCTCACCTCGGTCTAGTCCTTGTGTACTGCGCCAGTCTCAGCCGCCAGAGAGGTCGAGTCGCTACTGAGGGACACGACCTGGTAGTTACCGCCGCAGCAAGTCCATCCCGCGGCGGGCTCTGGTGAACACCAGTAACTACTTAAAACTGATCCCTCAGTACGACCCGCGCCATCGCCTCTCTGGTCCAGAGGATCCACCTGTCACGAATAGGCAGGCTGGAGGTGGATCCTCTGTGCCAGAGAGGGATTGGCGTGGACCGTGTCGGTGGACCGGTTCTAAGTTGCTACTGGTTTTCACCAGAGCCCGCCGCAAAGCGGGATGGTCTTGCAGCGGCGGTAGCAACCAGGTCGTATCCACCGGCAACGGCTCAACCTCTCTGACTGCTGAGATAGGCGCGGTACAAGGGAGTAGACAAGAGCAGGGTCGGACGTAGCAGAAGGTCAGGGCAGGCAGCAAGGATCGTAGTCAGGGGCAACGGCAGGAGGTCTGGAACACAGGCTAGGAACACACAAGGAAACGCTTTCAGTGGCACAATGGCAACAAGATCTGGCAAGGAAGTGCAGGGGAAGTGAGGTATTAATAGGGAAGTGCACAGGCGAAGGTACTGATTAAAACCCATGCGCCAATCAGTGGCGCACCGGCCCTTTAAATCGCAAAGACTCGGCGCGCGCGCGCCCTAGGGAGCAGCACAGACGGGGAACGAGTCTGGTAAGCAGGTCGAAATGCGCATCGCGAGCGGGATCCTGCATCGCGAGTCGCATCCCGGCTGGGGACATTATCGCAGCGCACCCGGTCAGCAGGTCTGACCGGGGCGCTGCGAACAGTTGAACGCTGTGAGCGCTCCGTGGAGGAGCGGGGACCCGGAGCGCTTGGCGTAACAGTACCCCCCCCCTTGGGTCTCCCCCTCTTTTTAGAACCTGAGAATTTGAGGATAAGGTTCTTGTCAAGGATGTTGTCCTCGGGTTCCCATGACCTCTCCTCTGGGCCGCAATTCTCCCAATCTACAAGAATTTTTTTTTTACCTCTGACCGTCTTGGATGCCAGAATTTCTTTCACCGAGAAGATGTCAGAGGACCCGGAAACAGGAGTAGGAGCAACAACCTTGGGAGAGAAGCCAGTTAAGGATGAGTGGTTTAAGGAGAGAGACATGAAAAGCATTGGGAATACGGAGAGAAGGAGGAAGAAGGAGTTTGTAGGAGACAGGGTTGATTTGGCATTTGATTTGAAAAGGACCAAGATAACGTGGTCCCAGTTTATAACTGGGGACACGAAAGCGGACATACTTGGCGGAGAGCCATACTTTGTCTCCGGGAGAAAAAACAGGGGGAGTTCTTCTTTTTGTATCGGCATGTCTCTTCATCCGGGATGAGGCCTGTAGGAGAGATTTTTGAGTCTCTTTCCAGATGGTGGAGAAGTCCCGAGTCACCTCATCAACAGCGGGCAAACCAGAAGGCATGGGAGTGGGAAGGGGGGAAGAGGGTGACGGCCGTACACCACAAAAAATGGGGATTTAGCGGAAGACTCAGAGACTCTGAAATTGTACGAGAATTCGGCCCATGGTAGAAGATCGGCCCAGTCATCCTGGCGGGAGGAAGCAAAATGTCGCAAATAGTCACCAAGAACCTGATTAATTATTTCCACTTGCCCATTGGATTGGGGATGATAAGAAGACGAGAAGTTTAATTTGATTTTAAGTTGATTACAGAGGGCCCTCCAGAATTTTGACACAAATTGAATGCCTCTATCCGAGACGATATGCGTAGGAAGCCCGTGAAGGCGAAAAATGTGCATAAAAAATTGTTTCGCCAACTGAGGCGCAGAAGGAAGACCTGGAAGAGGGATAAAATGTGCCATCTTGGAGAACCGATCAACGACCACCCAAATTGCCATGGGATAAAGGTAAGTCTGTAATAAAGTCCATACCAATCTGAGACCATGGTCACTCAGGAACAGGCAGAGGATGGAGGAGACCAGCAGGCTTCTGGCGAGGGGTCTTGTCCCGGGCACAGACTGTACAAGCCCGCACAAAATCAGCAACATCAGCTTCCAGGGTAGGCAACCAATAAAAACGAGAGATGAGCTGGATGGATTTTTTGATGCCAGCATGGCCTGCGAGGTGTGAGGAGTGTCCCCACCTGAGAATCCTGAGGCGCTGGCGTGGAGAGACGAAGGTCTTCCCTGGAGGAGTTTGTCTGATGGAAGCTGGAGAAGTGGAGATCAGACAGTCCGGAGGAATAATGTGTTGCGGGGAAGCTTCCATTTCAGAGGCATCCGATGAACGAGAGAGAGCGTCAGCCCTAATGTTCTTGTCAGCGGGCGAAAATGAATTTCAAAGTTAAAACGGGCAAAGAACAACGACCGCCTAGCCTGGCGAGGGTTCAGCCGTTGGGCAGACTGAAGATAAGAGAGATTCTTGTGATCAGTGTATATAATAGCTGGGTATTTGGATCCCTCCAGCAGGTGCCTCCATTCCTCAAGCGCCAATTTTATGGCCAGTAGTTCTCGATCACCAATGGAGTACTTTTTCTCCGCCAGAGAGAAGGTCCTAGAAAAGAAACCACAAGTAACAGCATGTCCGGAAGAATTTTTCTGTAGGAGTACCGCTCCAGCTCCCAGCGAGGAGGCGTCTACATCCAGTGAGAAGGGCTTAGATGGATCAGGTCTGGAGAGTACGGGAGCAGAAGAAAAGGCAGTTTTAAGATGATTGAACGCCTCTTCCGCTTGAGGAGGCCAGGACTTAGGGTTGGCGTTTTTCTTGGTTAGGGCCACGATTGGGGCCACAATAGTGGAAAACTGTGGAATAAATTGTCTGTAATAATTGGCAAACCCCAAGAAAGGTTGGATAGCACGGAGTCCGTAGGGGCGTGGCCAATCCAATACGGCTGATAGTTTGTCCGGGTCCATTTGGAGTCCCTGCCCAGAGACTAAGTATCCTAGGAAGGGAAGAGATTGACATACAAAGAGACATTTTTCCATTTTGGCATATAAGTGATTGTCCCGAAGTCTCTGAAGAACCATGCGGACATGCCGGCGGTGTTCTTCTAGGTTAGAAGAAAAAATCAAAATATCGTCCAGGTAGACCACAACACAGGTATGTAGAAGATCACGAAAAATTTAAGTTACAAAGTCTTGGAAGACTGCAGGGGCGTTGCAAAGCCCGAAAGGCATAACCAAATATTCAAAGTGTCCATCTCTGGTGTTAAACGCGGTCTTCCACTCGTCCCCTTCCCTGATGCGGATGAGATTATATGCACCTCTTAAGTTCAATTTGGTAAAGATGTTGGCGCCACGTAGGCGGTCAAAGAGTTCCGAGATAAGAGGTAGGGGATAGCGTTTTTTTACAGTGATTTTATTAAGACCGCGGTAATCAATGCAAGGTCGTAAGGAGCCGTCTTTTTTGGAAACAAAGAAAAATCCAGCTCCGGCAGGGAAGGAAGACTTGCGGATAAACCCCCTTTTTAAATTCTCTTGGATGTACTCCGACATGGCTTGTGTTTCCGTAGCGGACAGAGGATAGATTCTGCCCCGGGGTGGAGTAGTACCAGGGAGGAGGTCAATAGGGCAGTCATAAGGCCTGTGAGGAGGCAAAGTTTCTGCTTGTTTTTTGCAAAAAACATCAGCATAGTCCAGATAGGCCTTGGGGAGACCTGGTATCGGAGGAGCCATAGGGTTTTGACTGACAGTACTGGGAGCAGGCATAAGACAGTTCTTGTGGCAAGTAGTACCCCAGTTCTTGATCTCCCCGGTGGTCCAATCGAGGGTTGGGGAATGGCGTTGAAGCCAAGGTAGTCGAAGAAGAATTTCCAAAGTGCAGTTAGAGAGGACCAGAAATTCAATCTTTTCGTGATGGGGTCCAATGCACATTAAGAGGGGTTCCGTGCGGTAACGCACAGTACAGTCCAATCTTTCATTATTAACAGAGGCGATGTAGAGGGGTCTGGCGAGGCTGGTCACCGGGATGTTGAACCTGTTGACGAAAGAGGCCAAAATAAAATTTCCTGCAGATCCGGAATCCAAGAAGGCCACTGCTGAGAAGGAGAAGGTAGAAGAAGAAATCCGCACAGGCACAGTAAGACGTGGGGAAGCAGAGTTCACACCTAGAGGTGTCTCACCTTTGTGCGGAGTCGGAGTGCGTCTTTCCTGACGTGGAGGTTGGATAGGACAATCCTTCAAGAAGTGTTCGGTATTGGCACAGTACAGGCAAAGGTTCTCCATGCGGCGGCGTGTCCTCTCTTGAGGTGTCAAGCGAGACCGGTCAACTTGCATAGCCTCCACGGCGGAAGGCACAGGAACGGATTGCAGTGGACCAGAGGAGAGAGGAGCCGGGGAGAGAAACCGCCTCGTGCGAACAAAGTCCATATCCTGGCGGAGCTCCTGATGCCTTTCGGAAAAACGCATGTCAATGCGGGTGGCAAGATGAATAAGTTCATGCAGGTTAGCAGGGATTTCTCGTGCGGCAAGCACATCTTTGATGTTACTGGATAGGCCTTTTTTTGAAGGTCGCGCAGAGGGCCTCGTTATTCCAGGACAATTCGGAGGCGAGAGTGCGGAATTGGATGGCGTACTCGCCAACAGAAGAATTACCCTGGACCAGGTTCAGCAGGGCAGTCTCGGCAGAAGAGGCTCGGGCTGGTTCCTCAAAGACACTTCGAATCTCCGTGAAGAAAGAGTGTACAGAGGCAGTGACAGGATCATTGCGGTCCCAGAGCGGTGTGGCCCATGACAGGGCTTTCCCAGACAGAAGGCTGACCACGAAAGCCACCTTTGACCTTTCAGTTGGAAATTGGTCCGACATCATCTCCAAATGCAGGGAAAATTGTGAAAGAAAACCACGGCAAAATTTAGAGTCGCCATCAAATTTGTCCAGCAATGATAAACGGAGGCTGGATGCGGCCACTCGCTGCGGAGGAGGTGCAGGAGCTGGCGGAGGAGATGGTTGCTGAAGCTGTGGTAGAAGCTGCTGTAGCATCATGGTCAGTTGAGACAGCTGGTGGCCTTGTTGCGCTATTGGTTGCGACTGCTGGGCGACCACCGTGGTGAGGTCAGCGACAACTGGCAGCGGGACCTCAGCGGGATCCATGGCCGGATCTACTGTCACGATTCGGCAGGCTGGAGGTGGATCCTCTGTGCCAGAGAGGGATTGGCGTGGATCGTGTCGGTGGACCGGTTCTAAGTTGCTACTGGTTTTCACCAGAGCCCGCCGCAAAGCGGGATGGTCTTGCATCGGCGGTAGCAACCAGGTCGTATCCACCGGCAACGGCTCAACCTCTCTGACTGCTGAGATAGGCGCGGTACAAGGGAGTAGACAAGAGCAGGGTCGGACGTAGCAGAAGGTCAGGGCAGGCAGCAAGGATCGTAGTCAGGGGCAACGGCAGGAGGTCTGGAACACAGGCTAGGAACACACAAGGAAACGCTTTCAGTGGCACGATGGCAACAAGATCCGGCAAGGGAGCGGGGCCGCGCGCGCTGGGACAGCACAGATGGGGAACGAGTCTGGTAAGCGGGTTGGAATGCGCATCGCGAGCGGGCGCGTTCCGCATCGCGAATCGCATCCCGGCTGGGGACATTATCGCAGCGCACCCGGTCAGCAGGTCTGACCGGGGCGCTGCGAACAGGAGAACGCTGTGAGCACTCCGGGGAGGAGCGGGGACCCGGAGCGCTTGGCGTAACACCCCCTCCAGTGTCCTCACCAGCCGCCAGTCCGGATCTTGACACGAACACCTCCACGCTGTGTCATTCAGCCACTATATGGTGTCCTTATGCTTCAGCTTCATCCAAGCTGTGTCATTCAGCCACTATATGGTGTCCTCATGCTGCCAACACCTCCACACTGTACCATTCAGCCACTATATGGTGTCCTCATGCTGCCAACACCTCCACGCTGTGTCATTCAGCTACTATATGGTCTCCTCATGCTGACAACATGTCCATGCTGTGTCATTCAGCCACTATATGGTGTCCTCATGTTGCCAACACCTCCACGCTGTGCCATTCAGCCACTGTATGGTCTCCTCATGCTGCTAACACCTCCACGCTGTGTCATTCAGCCACTATATGGTGTCCTCATGCTTCAGCTTCATCCAAGCTGTGTCATTCAGCCACTATATGGTGTCCTCATGCTGCCAACACCTCCATTCTGTGTCATTCAGCCACTATATGGTGTCCTCATGCTGCCAACACCTCCATGCTGTGCCATTCAGCCACTAAATGTCTCCTCATGCTGCCAACACCTCCACGCTGTCATTCAGTCACTATATGGTCTCCTGACACTGATGCCACCACCAGGCTCTGTAATTGTGCTGCTGTGCGGCAGTGATTCTAAAAGCGATGCCGGTAATCTGCATGTTATTCTGAATAACAGTATTATTTCACTAATCCACCACACTCCATATGTGTTTTAGAACACAGCAAAGTGTTCCATACCCCTATAGAGGCTGTATGTAGGCTAGAAATAGCCTTTTTTAATATAGATTCGCCGCGAAAAAATTCGGATCGAAGCAAACTTTATCGAAAAATTTGGCGAATCGGCCAAATCAAAGTTTTTAAAAGTTCGCTCATCTCTAATTGACATGATCATATGTAAGTGACTACATGGAGAAGATATATTTCCTCCTATAGGGGACTCACCGGATTGCTGAGGAGGCTGTATGTGAATAAGGTAGAACGGCTCCCAGCCGTGTGGCAGGATAGGTGACCTGTGGTCACTAGGGTATGCAAGGTGCCATGAAGGGGGTGGTTAAATAAGGAGAACACTGGATATGGATGGGTATGTCACACTTCCTGTTAACTGGAGAACAGGAAGTGGAATATGGGTGTTGTAGTGTATTGGGCTGTGATAAATAATAGTACTGGTATGGGGCAGCAGAGATAGAGGGATGATGGCTGTAGTGTAGGGCAATGCATTGTGTGAGGAGAGCTTACATTGGTGGCAGTGGAGAGGCAGGCTCCGGTCCGCGACGTGGAAACTGGAAGTTCGGCTGGCACGTGACCACTGTGTGGAACGCAGCTTGCGCTCCACCACGCATCGGCATGACAGTAAGTTTGGCAATGTTATACGCTGGTGGAACACAAGCTGCGTTCCACTGCGTGTTCCGTATGGAGGCGACTGTTAATGGCCTCAGAGTACAAAGCGAGAAAAGTGTGTGGAATATTGAGAATGCGGGGAGTAATAGGAATGAATGGGGCAAATGGAGATGTATATTTATATACAGTACAGACTAATAGTTTGGAAACACCTTCTCATACAGAGTTTTCTTTATTTTCATGACTATGAAAATTGTAGATTCACACTGAAGGCATCAAAACTATGAAGTTACACATGTGGAATTATATACATAACAAAAAAGTACGAAACAACTGAAAATATGTCATATTCTAGGTTTTTCAAAGTAGCCACCTTTTGCTGTGATAATTGCTTTGCACACTCATTCTCTTGATGAGCTTCAAGAGGTAGTTACCTGAAATGGTCTTCCAACAGTCTTGAAGGAGTTACCAGACATGCTTGACACTTGTTGGCCCTTTTGCCTTCACTCTGCGGTCCAGCTCACCCCAAACCATCTCGATTGGGTTCAGGTCCAGTGATTGTGGAGGCCAGGTCATCTGGCACAGCATCCCATCACTCTCCTTCTTGGTCAAATAGCCCTTACACAGCCTCGAGGTGTGTTTGAGGTCATTGTCCTGTTGAAAAATAAATGATGGTCCAACTAAACGCAAACCGGATGGAACAACATGCCGCTGCAAGATGCTGTGGTAGACATGCTGGTTCAGTATGCTTTCAATTTTGAATAAATCCCCAACAGTGTCACCAGCAAAGCACCCCCACACCATCACACCTCCTCCTCCACACCAGCACACCTGTGAAGTGAAAACCATTTCAGTTGACTACCTCTTGAAGCTCAACAATAGAATGCCAAGAGTGTGCAAAGCAGTAATCAAAGCAAAAGGTGGCTACTTTGAAGAACCTAGAATATGACATATTTTCAGTTGTTTCACACTTTTTTGTTATGTCTATAATTCCACGTGTTAATTCATAGTTTTGATGCCTTCAGTGTAAATCTACAATTTTCATAGTCATGAAAATAAAGAAAACTCTGAATGAGAAGGTGTGTCCAAACTTTTGGTCTGTACTGTATGCAAAATAATTACTGGGCAGTAAATGAAATGGTAAATAGACCTTAAAAGGGGTAGTATAAATGTATCAATGCAGTAGTATATGGATAAAGGGTACAGTATGGGTATACCATGTATAGGGGGGACAGATGGAAGATAAAAGTTAGATATGAAGTAATAATACACCAGGATGGTGAAGAAGGGAGACTAGAAATAGGAAAACATTTTGAAAAAAGGGGGGTAAAGTATATGAAGAGGGGAAAAAAGGGGGAGATAACAGGAGAATGATCAGGAAGAACAAAAATAGTCATGAAAAACATGAATAGTGGGAGAATGGTAGTGAAGGAACCAACTAGTCAGGTACTGAATGTAGATGGATTAATAAAAATAAGTGATGTTAATGACCGGATATCTAGAAAAGGATACAGAAAAATTATGGTAAGGATAACCCGCAGCATTGGTCCAGATCCAGTCAGCCCGATTAACGAATTTAAAAAAGAGAACATATCATCAGTATGTTAGCATTAAGTACAAGAGTTACATGTTGGTGATATCAAAATCTCTATTCAACCCATGTGGTTCCAGCATCTGCAGTCTATGTATCCAATATGCTTCCTGCCTTTTAAGTTGTTTAATTCTATCACCCCCTCTCCTATTCCGAGATGTCTGTTCTAGTATCTAGATTCTCAGTTATGCTGGTGTATGGTTGTGTGTGTCAAAATGGTGGGGGACAGGAAGCAGTAAATTTTTTTGTCTAATGGTCGACTTGTGTTGAGAGATACGATCCCGTATCTTCTGTGTTGTCTCGCCAACATATGTCAAACCATATGGGCATTTTATCAAATAGTACACAACTGGTCCCTAAAGGAAGTCAGGGATCACTTTCTACGAAAAAATTACTAAAGCCCGGGGCAAAGAAAGCCCAGGGCACAAGATCCCTATTGCAGGGAGACTTCCCTAAAACTTAACTTTTAATGGTGCTCTGATAAAATATTTGTGACCAAAACGTTAAAATCTCATGTCAAGGTCCACTGTAATCTAATAACTGTGAGTGAGTTCACTAGGTTAATTGTATAGGGAACTGCAGTTTCCCTTTATCTAAGAGAGCCGAGACAGATTTAAAACACTAACATTTGCCCCCCTCTACTAGTTTCGGCGCTACTGCACCGTCCTCAGGAGGAACAATGGGCAAACACCTTCCCGCGTCTCAAGCACTTCCTTATATATGGTCTGTTTGTGCTGTCATCACTCAGCGACAGGTATATCAACCTATCCTGAGTGCTCCATTCCGGTTTTCCTGTCCTGGATTGTCCATTCACTATGTTGCTGTCTTACCTGTCAACTCCGTGCGCCATATTTCCGCATTGCGCCCACTCATGTGATCTGTCACATGATCGCAGGGCCGTCTCGTTCACAGCCGCACACGCGCGCGGACTTAGAGTTTTTCTGCCGATGCCTCTGTGCTGTATTCCCGAGTGTCTCAGACGCGCAAGCGGGAACTTAGAAACTCTGCCATGTCGGCGCCGCAATATGCCTGCACTATCGCACAGAGCCCCCCTGCTGCGCATGCGCCCGGACTTAGGAATTTATCATATGCATATGCCTACACTATCATATGGGATGGCTATGCATATGGAATGGCTGTGAATATTTACATAGAGCACCAATACTAATACATTGGTTCTCATTCTGTCAGGTATACAATAACCGCATATCTAGAATTTACCATGGAGTTATCTTAGATGTTCACCTCTATAGCGTATAAATCGCATTCGCAAACAGGTAAGTATCTACTGACAAATTCCATTAATACAGTGAAATAAAATAAATTAAGATAAAAATAAAATAAATAATGTCTCTCACATGCCTAATTATATTGTAAACAGGACAGGCATATTACTTTCTTGGATCACTGTGTTGGTTTCTGTCTTATATTTCAATCATCAAAAGTATCAGAAGTACATGGGAAGATAGAAGCTGGTCAATTCATAATATAATGAAACAAGTCTTATATACATAAACTGGTTCATGCTTATTCCAAAAAAGCAGCAAAGGAAAAGCCTTCATTTAGGCCCACCGGTGCCATGCACCTCAAACGATGAATCCATCTCGCTTCTTCTTTCAATAGATTTTTATCAATGTCACCTCGTCTCGGGCCCAAGCGTAGTTGACATATCCCTATAAAGTTAATTTCTGCCAGATTGTTATTGTGTCTCAACTGCATATGTCGAGATACCGAGGTATCTTTCGTCGTGCGTATACAACTGAGATGTTGTGAGATACGCCTTTTCATTTCTTGAGTGGTTTTGCCCACATAAATCCTAGGACACGTGCATATGGCCATGTAAATCACGTTTTTACTGCTGCAGTTTATAAATTGTCTGATATCATAGGATCGGGAGTCTATGGGGTTCACAAATTGTTTCGTTTTTCTCATAAAGGGGCAGAAGGAGCAATGGCCACAGGAAGTAGGGCTTGTCCGGGAAGTAGGGCTTGTCCTGTGGCCATTGCTAATTCTGCCCCTATATGAGAAAAACAAAACAATTTGTGAACCCCATAGACTCCCGATCCTATGATATCAGACAATTTATAAACTGTAGCTGTAAAAACATGATTTACGTGGCCATATGCACGTGTCCTAGGATTTATGTGGGCAAAACCACTCAAGAAATGAAAAGGCGTATCTCACAACATCTCAGTTGTATACGCACGAAGAAAGATACCTCGGTATCTCGACATATGCAGTTGAGACACAATAACAATCTGGCAGAAATTAACTTTATAGGGATATGTCAACTACGCTTGGGCCCAAGACGAGGTGACATTGATAAAAATCTATTGAAAGAAGAAGCGAGATGGATTCATCGCTTGAGGTGCATGGCACCGGTGGGCCTAAATGAAGGCTTTTCCTTTGCTGCTTTTTTGGAATAAGCATGAACCAGTTTATGTATATAAGACTTGTTTCATTATATGGTAAGGCCTGCGCAGCTGGCCTGTAATTGTGGGAGGAGCGGGATGACCATAAGAACCCACGGCTCTTCCCCCTTCAATGACGCCGTGGGTTCTTCAGTTAAGGGTTTGTCACGTGATGTCGGCAGTAGGTGGAGTCACGTTCCCACCGGTCAGCTGACTGCACGAGTCAGCTGACTGGAAGGTCGCTTCAGCCGGCATGGTGGTGGTAAGTGGCCGTGGCTGACCGGGGATAACGCTGGCTGTTCCCGGACACCGGAGGTAAGCCGGAGTTCAGGGAAACCCTTGGTCAGCCCGGCCCCAGGTTATTGTATTACATATCGGCGTTCGGCTTCTTGCACATGCATATCATTACTGCACTATGTGAACGGCTTGCTGCGCATGTATATGATTACCCCACTGTGTGAACAGTCTCCTGCACATGCATATCATTACCGCACTATGTGGTAGGCTTCTTGCACATGCATATCATTACCGTACTATGTGAACAGTCTCCTGCACATGCATATCATTACCGCACTATGTGATAGGCTTCTTGCACATGTATATGATTACTGCATTATGTGAACAGTCTCCTGCACATGCATATCATTACCGCACTATGTGTTAGGCTTCTTGCACATGTATATGATTACTGCATTATGTGAACAGTCTCCTGCACATGCATATCATTACCGCACTATGTGTTAGGCTTCTTGCACATGTATATGATTACTGCATTATGTGAACAGTCTCCTGCACATGCATATCATTACCGCACTATGTGATAGGCTTCTTGCACATGTATATGATTACTGCACTATGTGAACAGTCTCCTGCACATACATATCATTACCGCACTATGTGATAGGCTTGTTGCACATGCATATCATTACCGCACTATGTGAACAGTCTCCTGCATATTTTATCATTTCCGCACCACGTGAACAGTCTCCTGCACATGTATAACATTACCGCTCTATGTGAACAGCCTCCTGCACATATATATCATTATCACATTTTGTAGTTCTGTGCCGCTGGGAGGATCTATATGTGTCTCCGGTATACTGAGACTCGCACACCTTTACACTCAATCGGACTCACCGCTCCGCCCCACCCTGTGGGCTTATGCTTCACCCCCACAGCTGCCAATCTGGTCAGTCTAAGGCACGCTACACCAACAGCTGCTCTCACTTCCAACCTTTGTCTCTTAACTAACTTCCTCACAGTTTTGTTTTCATTTATTTTATATTTATACTTCTGTGTTTCCGGGCGGTGTGCCTCCAGCTGTTGTGGAGCTACGATTCTCACTTATAGGAATCATGCCGTAGGATTCATGCTGTACACATCCTGGTACCCATGCACGTTGGTAGGATTCATGCCGGTAACATTTATACGCCACACACGCTTATAGGGTTCATTAGTTCTCTACGCGCTTGTAGTTTTATACCGTACACACGCTTTTAGGGTCATACTGTACACCCCCTTTGTAAGGTTTATACTGCACACACGCTTGTAAGATTCATACAGTACACACTTGTAGAGTTTATGCCGTTTACTTGCCTACAGGTTTCATACTGTACACTCGCTTGTAGGATTATATTGTACATTCGCCCTTAGGATTCATGCTGTACGCTTGCTTGTAGCATTCATACTGCACTCACGCTTGAGCATATTTGTGGGGTGCATGCTTGTAGCATTTACTCTATACACACGCTTGTACATACTTGTAGCGTTATGTTGCGTACATACTTATAAGATTCATGCCGTACACAGTACACACTGGTAGGATATCCTGTACACACGCTTGTTGGATTCTTACTTTACACACGTTAGGATTATGCAGTACATTCGCCGGTAGCATTTATACGGTACACTCGCTCGCATAATTCATAAAGTTCATGCGGTGCATACCAATGTAGCATCCATACCGTACACTTGCTCGTAGGTTTACGTGGTATACACGCTTGTACTCGCTTGCAGGGTTCATACTACACACGCTCTTGTAGGAGTCATGTTGTACACACTCATAGGAATCATACTATGTACACGCTCATACGAGTCACACTGTACGCACGTTTATAGTATTACATGGCCCCACGCTCGTAGGATTACTACTGAATATGCACTCATAAGGATTGTGCTGCACACCCGCTCGCAGGACTTGTATCGCGCATGTTTGTAGGGTTATATTACTCGGGTGCACGCGGGAATCAGGCTGCGTGTGCACTCGTGGCATGTGTTCTGGACATGCGCTTGCGCTATTTGTGAAGTTCGTACGCCCGCAGTTTTGTGCAGCGCACATGCTCAGACAGCACATGGGGTGTGGCCCTGTACGCAGGTATGTGGTCATAATAGTTACTACTTGCCGGCATATTCTCTGCCATCGGTCGTGGTTAGCTTCAGGCGTTCGCTGGTGGTCTATACGCGTATATGGTTGGCCCGAGTATAGGTTCATCAAGTTGGTGGTACAGCCATGCATAGCGGTTCACGACAGTTTCACACGTAGTCGTTCTGCACGCTTCTTTATATAGGCAGGGTGATACATAGCAGTTGTCGCTGCTGACACATATTCAGAACGACAATTACACGACGCACAGACGGGGCTTACCCAGTAAACCGTTGCAGACGGGGTATGTTTCATTATCGTTGGTACTGACATGGTACAACGACACTGACATTACGCATAGGTGGTGTTTACCTGTTAAGCCTGTCATGTTGCAGAAAGGGTACGTCGCATAATTGTTATTACTGACACGCCTTCAGAACAGCAATAACACCACACATAGGTGATGTATACCCATCATGCCTGCCACGCCTGCAGGGGGTACGTTGCACGGTTGTTACTGACACGCCATCAGAACAGCAATAACGCCACACATAGGTGATGTATACCCATCATGTCTGCCACGCCTGCAGGGGGCACGTTGCACGGTTGTTACTGACACGCCTTCAGAACAGCAATAACGCCACACATAGGTGATAAGATTTGTTTTATTATCCAAGTAATCACCTCATGAACCTGACACGTCTTCAGGTTGTGTTTACTTGTGTTGTCGGTGCACCTCTTTTACGATATAGTCACGTTCTCAAAAAACGGAATTCACGATGTTCTGGGTTGTCATGGTACTCGTATAAACTTTCGCACTTACCACTGGGCACACACTTATCTAGACTCAGTTACGCATACAATTCTCGTCCGACATGTCTTCGGATACTTTCCCTCTGTCCTGGTTTAAAGAGTTGTTTATTGTTGTCCAAGTAATCACCTCATGAACCTGACACGCTTTCAGGTTGTGATTGCTTGCGTTGTCGATGCGCTCCTTTCTCTGTGTAGTCATGTCCCAAAAATGTACTTCATGGTGTTCTAGGTTGATATGGTACTCGTATAACGTTTCGCACTTGTCACCGGGCGCATACTCGTCTAGGCCCGGTTACGCATACGATTCTCGTCCGACACGTCTTCGGATACTTTCCCTCTGTTCTGGTTTAAAGTGTCGTACATTGTTCTCCAAGTAATCACCCCATGAACCTGACACGTTTTCAGGTTGTGATTGCTTGCGTTGTCGGTGCACTCCTTTCTCTGTGTAGTCTCGTTCCTAAAGATGCTCTTCAGGGTGTTCTAGGTTGTTAAGGTACTTGTATAATGTTTCGCACTTGTCACCGGGCACATACTTGTCTAGGTCCAGTCACGTATACAATTCTCATCCGACACGTCTTCGGATACTCTCTCTCTGTCCTGGTGTTAGACGGTCAGCTATGTTATAGATAAATGAGCTTGGCTAGACGGTTAGTTTGGCTGTCCCTACAACATACATTTACTTTCACATGTGCTCACATTGAAGGAGTCCAGAATATTGCAGCAGATGCCTTATCTAGGAACAACCTGTCACATTTCTTTCAGGTGATGCCAGAAGCCGATTCCATAGGGGCGCAAGTTCCCCCATTCCATTCACTAGTCATGAACTCAACCAGCACCTTCGGATAGCCAAACGTTTGGTCAGTGATTCCTTGTCCGCAAATACACAAAAAATTTATGGTACGGCGTGGAACTCATTCTCCAAATTCAGATCCAAGCGCGCCGAGGACGACAAGATTTCAGTTCCCTTCCTATTAGCATATGTCGGGTTTTGCCATACCACACTGCATTTATCCCACAATACTATTAAGAGTTATCTAGCCGGTATCCAACACCATTTATCCTTGACCAATACCCGTAGTTACTCTATACTCTCTTCTCGCTTGGTGAAGTCCGCTCTGAAGGGCATCCTTAAGAAGGAAGTCCCTCGCAGCCCAGTCAGACAACCAATCACAGGCAACATGTTCAGGCAGTTGTCCGACGATCATTTCGAGCTGTCCCTCAGTCAGACCAAGACCTCGTCTCCGGGTCAAACTGTGATTGTCCGGTTTTCCCCACCATGCACAAATGGTGTCCTGTCACAGTCCTCCGTGAATTGTTGAATGCCTGTGTTAACCTATCAGCTGACGACCCTTTACTCCGTTTCAGATCCAACCCGCTAACTACTTCTCAATTCATCAAACATTTACGCATTTTGGTCAGGTCGCTGGGAGGAGACCCGACTTCATTATCCGGTCACTCCTTCCGTATTGGCGCAGCTACAGCCGCTTCTAAGCACGGGGTCCCAGCCCACGTAATCAAGAAATTAGGACGTTGGAAATCCGAATGCTACATGCAGTATATCCCTAACCCTCGCAAAGAAATGGCTAGCGCATTCCAGTCTCTTGTGTTGTAATCTGCAATAAACAAATGTTTGTTTAAATCCGGGTTTTGCCCTCTTTTCCAGGCATATTCTTTACGCCGCAGTTATGGCACACTTCAGACTGCTTAGTTGAGGTTGATAGGTTATTGGTTACAGTTGGTTGTTAGGTTAGTACTAGGGTTTTACGCATATCAGTCATGTAGCAACGACCACAAATGGTAAGGCCTGCGCAGCTGGCCTGTAATTGTGGGAGAAGCGGGATGACCATAAGAACCCACGGCTCTTCCCCCTTCAATGACGCCGTGGGTTCTTCGCTCCCACCCGCCCCCCCTTCTTTTCATTTCATCACACTTACCACAGGGTATGCCCTCTTTTCCAGGCATATTCTTTACGCCGCAGTTATGGCACACTTCAGACTGCTTAGTTGAGGTTGATAGGTTATTGGTTACAGTTGGTTGTTAGGTTAGTACTAGGGTTTTACGCATATCAGTCATGTAGCAACGACCACAAATTATGAATTGACCAGCTTCTATCTTCCCATGTACTTCTGATACTTTTGATGATTGAAATATAAGACAGAAACCAACACAGTGATTCAAGAAAGTAATATGCCTGTCCTGTTTACAATATAATTAGGCATCTGAGAGACATTATTTATTTTATTTTTATCTTAATTTATTTTATTTCACTGTATTAATGGAATTTGTCAGTAGATACTTACCTGTTTGCGAATGCAATTTATACGCTATAGAGGTGAACATCTAAGATAACTCCATGGTAAATTCTAGATATGCGGTTATTGTATACCTGACAGAATGAGAACCAATGTATTAGTATTGGTGCTCTTTGTAAATATTCACAGCCATTCCATATGCATAGCCATCCCATATGATAGTGTAGGCATATGCATATGATATATTCCTAAATCCGGGCGCATGCGCGGCAGGGGGGCTCTGTGCGATACTGCAGGCGTATTGCGGCGCCAACATGGCAGAGTTTCTAAGTTCGCGCTTGCGCGTCTGAGACACTCGGGAATACAGCACAGAGGCATCAGCAGAAAAACTCTAAGTCTGCGTGCGTGCGCGGCTGTGAACGAGACGGCCCTGCGATCATGTGACAGATCACATGAGTGGGCGCAATGCGGAAATATGGCGCACGGAGTTGACAGGTAAGACAGCAACATAGTGATTGGACAATCCAGGACAGGTAAACCGGAATGGATTTTTGTGATTGGTTCCTTAACATCAAGCACTCAGGATAGGTTGATATACCTGTCGCTGAGTGATGACAGCACAAACAGACCATATATAAGGAAGAGCTTGACACGTGGGAAGGTGTTTGCCCATTGTTCCTCCTGAGGATGGTGCAGTAGCACTGAAACTAGTAGAGGGGGGCAAATGTTAGTGTTTTAAATCTGTCTCGGCTCACTTAGATAAAGGGAAACTGCAGTTCCCTATACAATTAACCTAGTGAACTCACTCACAGTTATTAGATTACAGTGGACCTTGACATGAGATTTTAACATTTGGGTCACAAATATTTTATCAGAGCACCATTAAAAGTTAAGTTTTAGGGAAGTCTCCCTGTAATAGGGATTTTGTGCCCTGGGCTTTCTTTGCCCAGGGCTTTAGTCATTTTTTATCAAATAGACTACAAAGTTGGAGTAGCTTGACCCGATCTAGGATGGTGAATACGGTCACCCTTAATGATGGCATTGCATTGGATGCAATGAAGGCAAGGAAACGTACCGGACCTGCGAGGTCTGAATAGTGTTTGGACAGCTTGTCCATGGGTGCTCCCCACATCTGCTGTTACCAAGTTGTCTCAAGTTTTTGGTCTTCTAAAGCAAATCATAAATGGGAATTTGAACTCCTCTATGTTAGGGTAGGCTTTGTTGAGCAAAGACCAATGTTTCCTGAGAATGCCATGTATTTCATATGAAATAGGGTGATAGGTGTGTACAAACAGGATACGGGCAGTGAATCTCATGTAGATAGTCAGTAATTTTTTGGACCACTTTAGCGCTCCCTTTGTCAGCCAGTTTGATCACAATGGTCTTGTCATCCTGTAAATCCTGTAGAGCAGAAAAGTTATTGGGGTAATGTAGTCAACCCCTTTCTATTTCACTACGTAGTGTCATAATGCCACGTTCAACAAAGTCAACAAAGGTTTCAAGGGCTGGTGGTCTGCGGGGGGGGAGGGGGGATCTTGGAGGTAAATCGACTAGGGACAATGAGAGAATGTATGCTGATAGGTACTGGATCTGTGTCAGGGGGAACTGTGTCAGTGGTTTTATCACTGAAAAATACCTTAAGACGGATATTCCATAAAAACCTCTGTAAGTTCAGTTCGAGCTGGAAAAGGTCAAATCGGTAAGAGGGAAAAAATGATAAACCTTTCTGTAATAGTGCAATCTGGGAGAAACTGAGGGATTTGGATGAAATATTACCAACTAATTGTGTGGACAAGGAATTGGGATGGCATACCAGAGATCTGGTGTTCACCGTAAATAGTGTACCAAGTCTTTACTTATGTTGCATTAAGGATTGGGGCTCCTACTTGGGAACACTTCTACACTCAGAGAGTGACGTAATTCTATCTATAGTGCAGAAGCCCTGACACTTTTAACTTGTGGTACAGCAGCTGTCCTCATTTCAACCTTTTCTCCAGTAGAAAGTTAGGAAATAAACCACTCTAAGGAGCACTGCATACACAAGTGCTATAGCCATCGCACGGAGCAGACACAGAATTCAGGAAAACATAAATATCAATACAAAGGAAAAGCTGAGCGCCTATTGATCAACCCAGCACTGTCTGAGGGCGAGTAACATTAAAAATGCTTTTGCACTAGGAGAGCTTATTAATTTTACAGTATCTTTTATAATCCTGCTCCTATCTCTTTACTCTTGTAAAAATGCAAATAATGTCCCTAGTAACTATTACTGGCATCCCCACTTAATTTGCACACAAATAGGCTGTCTGTTCACAGTTTTAATCTGTTGAAACACATTAATAAATATTGGTCAGTAAACCATAAGAAACATATCATATAGTTAACTGGCAGGGAATTTGAAGGTAGGAGAGGCACTTCAACATCTTTCTACCCAGTACATTTCTACTCCAGTTAAGACCTGTCTCCACATGCAAAACCGACTTGCCTGCTTACTTCTGCTAATCCTCTCTGACGGCCAATGCTGAATGTTATTTTCTTACTGTCTCTCTGTTGAATGCTTGTTTCCATGTATGCTGCTTAGGTGTCTTTACTAAATGCAAGTCTAAAAAGAAAATAAATAATCATTAAATCATTAAATACAAAAAAAAAATACTTTATGGGAGACCAACTTTAAGACTTTGTTTTCCAGAAATCTTAGTAATGTTGCCCCACAAACAGTACAAACAGTACAAAACTAAGGCATAACAATTAAAAGGATTAAGAGAAAATAGCAGTCATTAACCAATGTGATTTCTCCAAATATTGTATAATGATCGCACTGCATAAAACAACACATCTAAAATTTAGTAAAACTTTAGTAAGAAAAGCCAGAAAGCGCTCACCACTCTCTAGCAAGAAAAAAACTGTTCTTTATTGCGGTGTAAAATGTTACATAAAGTGCCTAGAAACAAACATGGAGCAACATACAGCAGAAAGCTGTGAGCGCTTTCCGGCTGTTCTTACTAGAGTTTGAAATAATAGTCTACTGTTTCTGGAATCAAGCACCCCAACACCTGGCGTTGAACTGCTAGAGGACCCTCAGAGTGCCCGGCATGGTGAAGTGCTAAGAGAGTGGTGCCGACTTTTCAGTATCTGAATTGTTTCTGTCATTTAGATTTGGTCTTTTACATTAGATAGCAAATGCCATGTTACTCTTAGGCGGGTTCACACTACGGAATTTCAGACCGGAATTCTGCTTCTGAATTTCAGTCAGAAATTCTGCTGTCTGAGGGTAAAACGCAAGTGAATGGGTTTTCTGTTAACCTTTTTACATTGTAGATTTTTCTGGGTGGAATTTCTGTTTGAAAAGTTTGATCTAAATAATCTGCCAGAACATTGAACTTGCTCAATGTTCTGGCAGAATCCCCTCTGCAATGTCCATGCAATTTATTCTTCTGGCCGCAGATTCTGTAGTGTGAACCCAGCCTAAAAGTGCAAATTTACATGATTGTATGACGCCTCAAAAAAAAATAGGACCCTTCAAAAAATAACTGGATAACTTAATACAAACATTAGGCAATAATAAAGATATCAAAACATTGCATTAAAATAGAACTATACACATAACCCAATTATCAAATCTTGTAATGCCTGTAATGTCCATTTCTGTGAATTAGCATTTTTCTGTTTTAGGTCCTGTTCAGACTTTGTTTTTATGTATAAACAGTTTCTGTGCTAATTCTTCCTTGGGTTGGAAAAGTTAATGCTCTCCGCCTATGACAGCTTGGGTGTGGTTTTATAACCCAAGCTCTGACTTCCAATTCCGGCGCAGCCGATGTAGGAGGCTAGCGAGGTGAGCTCCCGCCCGACTGTTACTAGCTGCCTACCTGCTCCGTGCCACCTCTCCGGTGCCCCGACAGTCAGCACGACAGCCGGTCTGCCTCACTGCCCCCTGCGCTCCCAGCACGACCACCATGCAGCCCCAGCAATATTGCCATGGCTGGAAGTACCCAGCAGCCAGCAGTGCCAGGACCCCAGCCACTGCCACCACTGACCTCCTCTCTGCAGCAGATGGACATGGAAGTCCATCTCTTTACAGGGGACACAGATACTGGGTCCCATGGCCTCCCAGAATCTGCTTAATCCGGCACCTTCTGAGCCTTTGGTGCACATTGATTATCAAAAACTAGCTGCAGAAGTGGGGCTCAGAATAACCCCTAATGTCCAGCATATAGTGGAGGAAGTCCTTAAAGCAACATTACAGAATTTACAGTTGGAGATGAAGGGAAATACTGGGCATCTCACTGAGGTAGAACAGAGGGTGTCTCATATTGAGGATGGAGACGTCCTTACAGAAAGGCGCTCTAAAGCTACAGAACATTAACTGGCCAGAGTGAATGACAAGGACCTGGAAAATAAATCCCGGTGCAACAATTTGCCCATTGTGGGTGTTAACCCCTTAACGACAAAGGACGTAAATGGACATCATGGTGACGTGGCGATCGCACGGATGTCCGCCATTAACCCCTCCGATGCCGTGATCAATACAGATCACGGCATCTGCAGCAGTGCAGTACTTTGCACGGATGATCGGATCGCCGGCAGACCAGAGCAGAAGATGACCGATAATACTGAGCAGTGCTGTGTCCTATACATAGCACTGCACAGTATTAGCAATCAACTGATTGCAATGAATAGTCCCCTATGGGGACATAAAAAGTGTAAAAAAAAATAAAAATAAAAAAAAGGAAAAAAATGTAAAATAAAAAAGTAAAAAAAAATTGAAAAATCCCCTCCCCCAATAAAAAAGTAAAACATCCGTTTTTTCCATTTTACCCCCAAAAAAGCGTAAAAAAAATAATTAATACACATATTTTGTATCGTCGCATGTGTAAAAGTCTGAACTATTAAAATATATTGTTAATCATCCCGTACGGTGAGCGGCATAAACGTAAAAAATTTTTAAAAAGTCCAAAATTGATGCTTTTTTGTCACATTTTATTCCAAATTTTTTTTAATAAAAAGTAAAACCTAAGCAAAAGTGATACTGATAAAAACTACAGATCATGGCAAAAAAAAGAGCCCTCATATCGCCCCATATACAGAAAAATGAGAGAGTTATAGGTAGTCAAAATAGGGCAATTTCAAACATACTAATTTTGTTAAAATGGTTTGAGATTTTTTTAAGCGGTACAATTATAGAAAAGAATATAATCATGGTTATAATTTTAATCTTTTTAATTGACCCACAGAATAAAGAAAACATGTCATTTTTACCGGAAAGTGTACAGCGTGAAAACAAAACCTTCCAAAATTTGCTAAATTGCGGTTTTCTTTTCAATTTTCCCTCATAGATAATATTTGTTTGGTTGCGCCGTACATTTTATGGTAAAATAAGTGATGTAATTACAAAGTACAATTGGTGACGCAAAAAACAATGGGTCTTTTGGGTCTGTGGATGGAAATATAAGAGAGTTATGATTTTTAGAAGGTGAGGAGGAAAAAACGAAAATGCAAAAATAAAATTGGTCTGGTCCTTAAGGCCAAAATGGGCCTGGTCCTTAAGGGGTTAAAGAGTCAGTCACCTCCCCTGACTTACAATGCTTTTGTGAATGGGACATACCTAAGAACCTTGCACTCTCTCCCCCTTGCCGGGTGGAACGGGCCCACAGAATCGGTCCGCCGCCTCCTGCCTCCTCACCAGGTACACCTGCAGCCCTAGCCCACCACCCTCGCCAGGTTATGCTGAAGCTCCTGGACTTTAATGATGTGGTGGAAATTTTACAGGCTTATAGGCGACTGTCCCAACCACTGGTGATACACGGCATGTGCCTCCTACTCTTTGATGATTTTTCTGTGGAAGTGGTGAAACGCAGGAGAGCTTTTAGTACACTTTTCAAAACTAAATACCGATTTCAACTACAATGCCTGGCTGTTCTTCGGGTGTTCCATGCAGATGGGACTGTTTCTTTCTACAACACTCCAGAGGCTCCTGAATAGTGTTGCTCGTGAATATTCGCAATGCAAATTTTATTCGCATATTCGCGAATATTCGCGAATATAGCACTATATATTCGTAATTACGAATATTCGTTTTTATTTTTTCACAGTACACATCACAGTGATCACCCTTCTCTGCTTCCAGCTTTAGTGGTGTAAAGAAGGCTCTAATACTACTGTGAGAGACTATGCTAATTTTCGCATATGCAAATTTTTGCTTATGCTAATTTTTGTATATGCAAATTTCCAAATATTACGAATATGCGAATTTATCGAATATGTGACGAATATTCATCCATATATTCACGAAATATCGCAAATTCGAATATGGCCTATCCCGCTCAACACTACTCCTGAATACGTCCTCTGGGCGATCTTCCCACTCAACGCCACACAGAAGATCTCGCTCACCTAGAGGCATCTGCAGCTCAAGATCACCCACGAGAGACCCAGCTTGCTCGACTAATCAGAGGGACCGACACCGCCGACAACGCTCCCCACGACGTGGCTACAGCAGTGATTGCCACTCCTCTCCAGACTGACTTTCTTCACTGAGGTGCATCTTCTTGCAGCTGAGCCTCGACTCCTTGTCATGGACATTCCTGCATTTGGACACTCCACTCAGGTTCTTTATTCCCCAATGCCCGGTTACTTGTTTTTATACTACCTGATAGCCTGCTAGAGCCTGTTTGTCTGCAGCTGTATCCATGCCGGGTTATGCCCCATCCTATTAATTAGATCATGGTCACACCAGAGTTGGCCCAGTCTGGAGGAGGTGGGGAGTTTTGCCATTTGCTTTATATATCCGTTCCCTTTTATTTCTGTCGCTCGAAAAAAGGGAGTCCTTAACCCCGAAGGAGGGTGTCGACCTGAGGGAGACGCCCTTTGGGTCTGCTATTTGTTTTTGTTATGCATTATTGTTCTTTTGTTTTGTTCAATGTTATTTGGCTCCATACTGTGAGTATTATGTTCTACCTCGATGTGCTGCTCCCTACAGGTGTATGATGTGTCCTACCTCATCGCTGCTGCATCCCCCTTCCAAATGCAGTTCTGCTACCATATTACCACTTCTGGATGGTTTCATTATTGCCACCCACACATGGTTAAAATTCTCTTCTAGAATGTGAAGGGCTGGCGCCCTCCGCAAAACTTAGGCTTTTCTTGCGTTATCTCAAGCAATTTAATCCAGACATAGTACTGTTGCAGGAAACTCATTTACCTTCACATGATTTCTTTCAAATGCAGCAGCAATGGGTTGGGCACATACAGTATTCGGCTCTCCAGCTAAGCAGGGGAAGGCGGGAGTCCTTACACTGATTCACAAAGCTTTTGTCTTTACGCTTATCTCACACTTGACTGACACTGACAGCAGAATTTCTCATCTCCAATTAGAGCATAATGGGGTATCTTTTAGTCTTTACAATGTTTACGCTCCTAATGGGGAGAATGGGCCCTTTTTTAAGGATCTTGCTACTAGAGTGCAATCAGATACTACTGTGGGTAAGGTGTTGGGGGCGACTTTAATACTGTACTAGACCCACTTGTGGATAGGAAAAGTCCACTTTCTGTGGTTTCTCCCTTAAGGTCTTGGGACTATGTCCTTTCCCCTTTCCTAGAACGGCCTTCGTTATCATCCAGACCCCCCCTTTAGTTTTCTACTCACCTTCCCTCAGTGGGATGGAAGGGTGAGCTGGTCCGGGCCATCTATGCTGCAGGGACCGTCCGGTGGGGAGGGTTAGTCGTTCCGGGCTGTCCTTTTTTCACCGGGAGGCCCTCTTCTCCGCTCCGGGCCCGGCCCCGGACTGCGGGGAGGTTGCACATGAACGTCCCTGTGTGTCGTCGTCAAGGCAATATCACTAGTCCGGGGCCGGGCCCAGAGCGGAGAAGAGGGCTCCCAGATGAAAAAGGACAGCTCGGAACGACTAACCCTCCCCACCGGACGGTCCGTGCAGCATAGATGGCCCGGACCAGCTCACCCTTCCTTCCCACCGAGGGGAGGTGAGTAGAAAACTAAAGGGGGGGGGGTCTGGATGATGACGAAGGCCTCAGTGGTCTTCAACCTGCTGACCTCCAGAGGTTTCAAAACTACAACTCCCAGCATGCCCGGACAGCCGATGGCTGTCCAGGCATGCTGGGAGTTGTATTTTTGCAACATCTGGAGGTCCGCAGGTTGAAGACCACTGAGAAGGGATTGACAGGCGGAGAGTTCACTCGAGTATAAGCCGAGGGGGGCGTTTTCAGATCGTGCTGAAAAACGCGGCTTATACCCGAGTATATATGGTACTCATCTGAGAAAGTTTGATACTGAATCATAGGATCATGGGTTGGACTATCTAATAGGCTCAGGACCCCGTAAGCCCTCAATTTCCACTATTTACTCCACCATCAAGATAGTCCTTCTAAAAGTTGACCCAGTTACCCTCTTCGCCTCGTCGTCCACCTGGGTGCTGGGTGATGATATCTCTGACTGTGTGTTACGGGGATGGAATATAATACGCAGGTGTATCATAAATGAGAGGTGGAGGGAAACTTACTATTAATTGGCCCATAAGGCCCTTTATGGCTTCAATATTCTCCCGTCCCCAGATTTCCCTGACAGAATCACTGCCTGCCCTAAATGTTCCACCCCCTGACTAATCTATGGCACGGTGTGTGGACTTGCTCTAATGCTGCTGCTTATTGGCAACTGATCTTGACATATGTTAACCCGTTCAGGACCCATGACATAACGTTACGTCCCGACACCCTGGGTCTTAAGGACCCATGACGTACAGTTACGTCATGGGCAGTTAAGGTCCCCGCCGGGCGGAGATCGGACCGGGATGCCTGCTGAAATCATTCAGCAGGCATCCCGTGCAAATGCCCAGGGGGGGTCATCAGACACCCCCATGTCGGCGATCGTGGCAAATCGCAAGTGAATTCACACTTGCGATTTGCGCGATTCCGGGTCATTACGGGTCTATAGTGACCCGGTGACCCGGAATGTAAGGGGGATCGCGGGTGTCTAAGACACTCAGGATCCCCCTGAAGCGATAGGAGTAAGGTGGAACGGGTGCCCCCCCTCCTATCCCTGCTATTGGTGGTCTAGACGCGACCACCAATAGCAGATCGGGGCAGGGGGGGTTTACTTTTGTTTTCCCCGTCCTGCACTCCCACAATAGGCGGGGCAGGACAGGTAAACGACGGAGACCGGCGCCGAAGATCCACTTACCGATCCGGGTGGGCGACGGAGGCTGCGGGCGACGGAGATCGGCGGGCGGTGATGACGTGCGGCTGGATCCGACGGAAGCTGGTGAGTTGCCTAGCAACATCTGGAGGGTACAGTTTGAGACCATTATACAGTGGTCTCTAACTGTAGCCATCCAGATGTTGCAAAACTACAACTCCCAGCATGCCCAGACAGCTGTTTGGGCATGCTGGAATATGTAATTTTGCAACAGCTGGAGGGCTACAGTTTGAGACCACTATATAGTGGTCCATAAACTGTAGCCCTCCAGATCTTGCAAAACTACAACTCCTAGTATGCCCAAACAACTGTTTGCTGTCAGGGCATGCTGGGAATTGTAGTTTTGCAACAGCTGGAGGACCACAGTTTGGAGATCACTTTGCAGTGTTCTCTAAAACTGTAGCCCTCCAGATGTTGCAAAACTGCAAATCCCAGCATGTCCAAACAGCAATCAGCTGTCTCGTCATGCTGGAAGTTGTAGTTGCGTACCTCCAGCTATTGCATAACTACATCTCCCAGAATGCCATTCGGCGATCAGTACATGCTGGGAGTTGTAGTTTTGCAACAGTTGGAGGCAGACTGGTTGGAAAATACTGAGTTAGGTAACAGAACCTAACTGAAGGTTTTCCAACCAGTGTGTCTCCAGCTGTTGCAAAAGTACAACTCCCAGCATGCACTGTCTGTCAGTACATGCTGGGAGTTGTAGTTTTGAAACAGCTGGAGGTTTGTCCCCCCATGTGAACGTACAGGGTACATTCACACGGGCAGGCTTACAGTAAGTTTCCTGCTTCAAGTTTGGGCTGCGGCAAATTTTTCACCGCAGCTCAAACTCCTAGCGGGAAACTCACCGTAACACGTCAGTGCGAATGTACCCTAAAAACACTACACTAACACATAATAAAGAGTAAAACGCAACACATACACCCCTTACACTGCCCCCCCCCCCAATAAAAATTTAAACCGTATTGTATGGCAGTGTTTCCAAAACGGAGCCTCCAGCTGTTGCAAAACAACAACTCCCAGCATTTCCGGACAGCCACTGACTGTACAGGCATGCTGGGAATTTAGCGATATCTGGAGGCACCCTGTTTGGGAATCACTGGCGTAGAATACCCCTATGTCCACCCCTATGCGATCCCTAATTTAGTCCTCAAATGCGCATGGTGCTCTCTCACTTTGGAGCCCTGTCGTACTTCAAGGAAACAGTTTAGGGCCACATATGGGGTATCTCCGTACTCGGGAGAAATTGCGCTACAAATTTTGGGGGGCTTTTTCTTCTTTTACCCCTTATGAAAAGGAAAAGTTGGGGCTACACCAGCTTGTTAGTGTAAAAAAAATTAAACATTTTACACTAACATGCTGGTGTTGCCCTATACTTTTTATTTTCGCAAGCGTTAAAAGGAAAAAAAGACCCCCAAAATTTGTAACGCAATTTCTCCTGAGTACAGAAATACCCCATATCTAGGCGTAAAATGCTCTGCGGGCGCACAACAAGGTTCAGGAGTGAGAGCGCACTATGTACATTTGAGGACTAAATTGGTGATTTGCACAGTGGTGCCTGATTTTACAGCGGTTCTGACATAAACGCAAAAAAATAAATACCCACATGTGATCCCATTTTGGAAACGACACCCCTCACGTAATGTAATAAGGGGTACAGTGAGCATTTACGCTCCACAGGTTTTTGACAGATTTTTGGAACAGTGGTCTGTGAAAATGAAAAATTTTATTTTTCATTTGCACAGCCCACTGTTCCAAAGATCTTTCAAACGCCAGTGGGGTGTAAATACTCACTGCACCCCTTATTAAATTCTGTGAGGGGTGTAGTTTCCAAAATAGGGTCACATGTGGGGGGGTCAACTGTTCTGGCACCACGGAGGGCTTTATAAACGCACATGGCCCCTGACGTCCATTCCAAAAATGTTTTTCCCAAAAGCTCAATGGCGCTCCTTCTCTTCTGAGCATTTTAGTGCGCCAGCAGAGCACTTGACGTCCACACATGGGGTATTTCCATACTCAGAAGAGATGAAGTTACAAATTTTTTTTTACATATGCAAAAGTCGTGAAACCCCTGTGGGGTATTAAGGCTCACTGTATTCCTTGTTACGTTCCTCAAGGGGTCTAGTTTCCAAAATGGTATGCCATGTGTGTTTTTTTGCAGTTGTGGCACCATAGGGGCTTCCTAAATGCGACATGCCCCCCGAGCAAAATTTGCTCTCAAAAAGCCAAATATGACTCCTTCTCTTCTGAGCATTGTAGTTCGCCCGTAGTGCACTTCAGGTCAACTTATGGGGTACCTCCATACTTTATTTAATACTCTGTTATTGTTCCTATGCTGTTCTAAATGGAAACCGTGATTCAAGGATTAATCACGTTGAATCTCCCCTACATACCTCCCTCCATAACTATCTTCTGGTTATCACTATTAGCATTGGATAAAATTCCTTCATGGGTTATATATGCCTTTCTTATGGTTGTTGCTAGGGGTGACGGCAGGCACAAATCCCGGCCGCACCTATCATAACAACTGAGCAAGTGTAAGGTGGCTTTATGCTGCATACGGCAGTGACGAGATATGCAGATAGTGAATTTGCTGTTAATGCATTATTTTGGAATGTCTCTATGTTTAGCCTAAGTCAGGAGTCTATTGTTTTAACACCATTCATACTATTAACCGGTATCGCATCCGCCGTCTTACCTATCATGGGCCGGACTAATTTCATTCTTTTATCCGGCGCCGTGTGGAGGCCGCACCCCCAGCCGCGGAGTCATGGGGACGGGCCTCCAATGACGTAAATGGGATGCGCGCCGGTGTTAGTAAGACGCCGGCGTGTTCATCTAACACGCTCACAACCTGGATACCGTTCCGGGACCCCCTGCCACTGCAGGGGCAGCTTACTGCTTCGTTTGCCGACACGGTATGTAAGCTCTTTAGGATTACCTTCCTAAATGCTTACTATTTAGGCAACATTTGCGGCTTATGTGTACAAATAAATTGAGCACGGGTATATTGTTATTTCAGTATCCGGTTCTCCTGGGTCTCTTCTACCTATCCAGCAGTCTGTGAGTAAATACCTCTAATTTCCCTGAGGGGCGACACAGGGGGTAAGTGAACCCAGGGTTGCCAAGGGAGATTTCTGTTTGTTTTTTGTCTCTACAGGTCTGTTTTACCCAGAAGCATGGGGTTATTATATCAGATGGCTGGATAGATGAGTTCGCTTGGGGATCTGTTTCTATGAGGGTGATCTAACCTGCCCATTGATGTTTCTATATACGACTGCATATCTTGTTGATATAATGATGGGCCCCTCCCTTTAATTTTAATATTTCTTAGTTATCGCTCCAATATCTGTATGCTAGATTCCATACCCCCTGATGAAGTGCGGGGAATAGCAATTTACATTGATTGCCCGCATGGAAACGCGTTGGGAATAGGGACTAAGTACTCTGTGTTTGTGAATAGCGAGCACTGCCTTTAACAGTCAGTGGAGTATGGTGTACCCAATAATATCACCAACTTTCTACTGTGATGACAATTAGGAGCATATTTATTTACTTTATACTATCTGTGTGAACACACGGCTATATTTACTGTTACTCAACAGGTTTTTTTCTTTTTCCTTCACCCCTTTTGTGCACTATTATTTGTTGGTTATCATCAATTTTAATTACTATCAGTAAAAGTTATGTTTTAACAAGGCGCCTCTGTCCGTAATTGGTCATTAGTTTTTCCTACAGTCTATTGCCGAGAGGTTTAGTGTTCATTGGGGGCATATGTATGGCCTGATACTCCTTGTATACATTTAATTTATTCTTTAGTCTCTACCCTGACATGGCTAATTTTGTAACGGGGACAGTTAATTATGAGGATTGGCTAACAGAGGCCAAAGATATTTTTTCTGAGAAAGCATTTTCACAACCCAAGCCGTCTCCATCGTTGCGTTCAGCTTTTAGAGAACTTCAAAACTGTCATAAATCTTTCATTACTTCATTTTGGGAGGTTCAATGTTTTGAAAATTACATTAAGAATCAGATAGTTCCTCGTGGTCTAAGAGTGCCTATTCTACCTGCTCAGCGGCTTAGATCAACCACGGTTGTTAAAAAGAGGGAGGAGTCAGCAACAAAGTGCTCCTTGGAGTTTCTCGCTATCCTGTTAGAGGAGGAGAAAGCTCACTTGGAGTTGGTTGCTAAAAAGTTAGCTGAGCAGAAGGAAATAGTACTCAAGTTTAAATCAGACCCTGAATTTGTCTCCAAGGAGACTCTTTTACAAGCGACTATAGAGAGATTCCAGTTTTTCCTGAAGGAACGCAAACATTCTCAATACGTTCGAGATTTGCAAGACTTCAGGGAAAATAAGGTATACTCTGATTTGACAAGACAAACACAAAGGGATACTGAAACTGATCTATCTACTTCAGACACTGACCTATCTGAGACAGAGAGGAACCCAATATGGCCAGACAGGGGACACGCACCACAGAGAGGCCGCCGACCGAGGGGCCCCTATAAACCCAGAAACAACACCTATAATAGACCTCCACCTCCTCCAGATTACCATAATCAATCACAACAAATATGGGGAGGAGGGAGAAATTCAGGAATCCCACCTGCAAACTCAACATCTGGACAGTCATATCCAGCACCAGGACACTCTTACTCATCTCAATCCTCCTCCACGGGTTTTTTAGAGATCCCCAAGGACACGTACCAATTACGGGTACAACCATACCGGGGGCGATATCCGGCATAGAACATGAGACCTCTACCCAAGTCATCAACCTCTCTAGCCACGCTCTTACACCACAGGAAAAATTGGTTCTATCTAAGGGACTTTCATTTGTCCCCACTACAAATTTTGATCCATTCATTTCGACCAAAGATATACATCTTTATGCACACAAACTGTTGTGGCACAAATATTTTAAAGTAAAGGATAGGAGATTGGCTAGAGAACAAGGTGTGACGGTTGAGGATTTAGGGGTCACACGGGACCTGGTAACGTTACTAACTGACAACGAGAGGATCCCGGGTGAGGGCCCCTTTACTGAGTGTAGACCTAAGAGCCGTCTATCCCCTCCATCTAGTGATCTCTCATGCATTGACGTGTTTACTGATCTTGTGACTAGAGATTTGAGATCTGTTCCCAGGATGTCCATTCATCCCCGTTTCAACCTCCCATATAAGGAGAGGAGGGCTCTGGACAGCCTGGGAAGGGATAATAATCTTATTATCAAGCCCTCAGATAAAGGGGGCAACGTGGTGCTCCTTGATGTTAACAAATACGAGGAGATGTGTTACCGTCTACTAAATGACTCCCAAACATTCGAAGTATTACCAAACAATCCAACTCGGCAGTATTATAATGAATTGAAATGTATTTTGGACTTAGCTAAGACTAATAACCTGATTTCACAGGAAGAGTATGATTTCATGCTGCCCAAGACCCCCACCGTGCCCACCTTCTATGCACTCCCTAAGATCCATAAAGGGGTGGACCCTTTAAAAGGTAGGCCCATAGTGGCGGGCATAGGGGTTCTTGGGTAGAATATAGGTATCTATTTGGACAAGGTGCTCAGGCAATTTGTTACTTCCCTACCCTCATACACCCGCGATACATTAGATCTATTGTGTAAACTACAAGACCTTACAGTGGATGAAGGAGTGCTACTGGCCTCGATTGATGTTGAGGCTCTGTACTCCTCAATCCCACACTCTGTGGGACTCCAGGCGATATCTCACTTTTTATCATCTCGTGGCCTTCATCATCAGGCACATAACTTTATCCTGAACCTCCTCACATATATACTCACCCATAACTATTTTCTTTTTAAGGGGCGGTTCTTCCACCAACTTAGGGGCACTGCGATGGGGAGTCCTTGTGCCCCATTGTACGCAAATTTGACCCTAGGCTGGTGGGAGGAAACTATCGCATTTGTGGGTGAACAAGAGGATTTGGCAAATAATGCCACTTTTTGGTCTAGATATATAGACGATATTTTCGTTCTATGGTCAGACACAAATGAGAGTTTCGAACAATTCGTTTGTCAGCTCAATCAAAATAATATAGAACTTACCTTCACCTTTGAAATCCAGAGACAGAAACTTGCGTTTCTGGATGTAATGGTGAGCAAGAACACACGGGGAAGCCTTGACACCACGGTGTTTAAAAAAACCACAGCCACGAACAGCCTCCTTGTTACGCCAAGCGCTCCGGGTCCCCGCTCCTCCCCGGAGCGCTCGCTACACTCTCGCTACTGCAGCGCTCCAGTCAGATCCACTGACCCGGTGCGCTGCGATACCGCCTCCAGCCGGGATGCGATTCGCGATGCGGGTGGCGCCCGCTCGCGATGCGCACCCCGGCTCCCGTACCTGACTCGCTCTCCGTCGGTCCTGTCCCGACGCGCGCGGCCCCGCTCACCAGGGCGCGCGCGCGCCGGGTCTCTGCGATTTAGAGGGCCACTGCGCCGCTGATTGGCGCAGTGGTTCTAATTAGTGTGTTCACCTGTGCACTCCCTATGTATACCTCACTTCCCCTGCACTCCCTCGCCGGATCTTGTTGCCATTGTGCCAGTGAAAGCGTTTCCTTGTGTGTTCCTAGCCTGTGTTCCAGACCTCCTGCCGTTGCCCCTGACTACGATCCTTGCTGCCTGCCCCGACCTTCTGTTACGTCCGACCTTGCTTCTGTCTACTCCCTTGTACCGCGCTTATCTTCAGCAGTCAGAGAGGTTGAGCCGTTGCTAGTGGATACGACCTGGTCACTACCGCCGCAGCAAGACCATCCCGCTTTGCGGCGGGCTCTGGTGAACACCAGTAGTGACTTAGAACCGGTCCACTAGCACGGTCCACGCCAATCCCTCTCTGGCACAGAGGATCCACCTCCTGCCAGCCGGCATCGTGACACTCCTGAGTAGTGTTGCTCGCGAATATTCGCAATTCGAATATTATTCGTGAATATCGGATATTCGCGAATTCGCGAATTTCGCGAATATAGCGCTATATATTCGTAATTACGAATATTCGTTTTTTTTTTTTTTTTTTTTTTTTTCACAGTACACATCACAGTGATCACCCCTCTCTGCTTCCAGCTTGTGTGGTGTAAAGACTTGTGTGGTGTAAAGAAGGCTGTAATACTACTGTGTGAGACTGGCGTGCGAAAATTCGCATATACGAAAATTAACATATGCTAATTTTCGCATATGCGAATTTCCGCATATACTAATTTTCGCATGCGCGTATTTTCGCATACGCGAAAATAAAACGAGAATATAACGAATATGCGAATATTCGCGAATATATGACGAATATTCGTCCATATATTCGCAAATATTCGCGAATTCGAATATGGCCTATGCCGCTCAACACTACTCCTGAGGTGGGAGAGCTGCCACCCGGTGCCCCTGAGAAGGGGCATACCGCGGGGGCAGTACCTCCACCTCAGGAGGAACTGTTCGGACAGCGAAGAGTTCAAACGACAGGCCAAAGATCTAAGAAACCGCTTTCGTCAACTCGGGTACCCGGATTATATTCTTAGACAGGCCTACCAATATGCCCTATCCCAAGATAGAGCATCTCTGTTGGTACCTAGACCAAGAGTAATTGAAAACAGCTTTACTCGAATCATAGGTACATTTGACAATATGTCCCAGGAAGTTAAGAACATTATCCAGCGGCACTCGGACATATTGAGAATGGACCCAGATCTAAGGGAAGTGGTAGGATCCAGACCACTTATCACCTATCGTAAGGGGCAAAGTATCGGTGACAGACTAGTACATAGCCACCTACAAACCATGGCTCCACAAACGTGGTTGGGTATGAGTACCACAGTGGGTAGTTACCAATGCGGCCACTGCCGGGCCTGTGGCCACATATTAAAAACTAAAAACATTGATGACCCCCTGTCAGATGCCACAATTCCCATTAAACATTTCATAAACTGCAGTTCCAAGGGGGTTATCTATTTGGCCCTCTGTAACTGCGGAGGAAGGTATGTAGGGAAGACGATACGAGAATTCCGACTACGGATACTTGAACATGTGGGAGATGTTCGCAATAGCAGAAATACGCCCGCTGCTACCCACATAAATACAGTACATAATGGTGACATGTCACAGATGAAGTTTGCTGGTATCAAGTTGGTAAAACCACCAGCAAGAGGTGGTGACTGGGATAGATCCATACTGCAACGCGAATGCAGATGGATCTATAGGTTACAGACTATGGCCCCTGGGGGCCTCAATGAGCAAATTTCCTATACATGTTTCATTTGATCTATTTTTTAAACGGGGGTTGATTTCTTGGGATCACTATTCCCAGGGTGGCTCTGTGAGGCAGTTAGTGGAGATCCCAGTGGATCTTTGTCTAGATGGCCACCTTTTAGACAGGGTGTTATAGGGCGACCATAGGAGGTTCCTGTCTATCCGGTACCGCCCTTATTAGGGCGTCCATGCCGCTTAGGGCTAGGTAACTAAGGATAGGATTCTACAGGGAACTATTAGGACTCCCTAGGCCCCTGCTATCTTCCCTCCATCCCCATACCCTCTAGGGCACCCGGTCCAAACTTGTTGATCCAAAGAAATTCCCCCCCCCCCTTCATTTATTAATTTCCCCTGCCTCCCCCCCCCCCCTTGATTTTTTGTCCACCTAGTATGGATATTGAATATATATTAACAATGAGGTTCCAGTTGCACATTGGGGCATCACAGGGTTTTGAAGATTCTCCTTTTTGAATATTTATTTAGTTCATTAATATAAACCACTAATACCGGTGGGATCTGTATTTAATACTCTGTTATTGTTCCTATGCTGTTCTCACTGGATACCGTGATTCACGGGTTAATCACGTCGGATCTCCCCTACATACCTCCCTCCATAACTATCTTCTGGTCATCACTACTAGCATTGGATAAAATTCCTTCATGGGTTATATATGCCTTTCTTATGGTTGTTGCTAGGGGTGACGGCAGGCACAAATCCCGGCCGCACCTATCATAACAACTGAGTAAGTGTAAGGCGGCTTTATGCTGCATACGGCAGTGACGAGATATGCATATAGTGAATTTGCTGTTAATGCATTATTTTGGAATGTCTCTATGTTTAGCCTAAGTCAGGAGTCTATTGTTTTAACACCATTCATACTATTAACCGGTATCGCATCCGCCGTCTTACCGTGTGGAGGCCGCACCGCATCCGCCGTGTGGAGGCCGCACCCCCAGCCGCGGCGTCATGGGGACAGGCCTCCAATGACGTAAATAGGATGCGTGCCGGTGTTAGTAAGACGCCGGCGTGTTCATCTAACACGCTCACAACCTGGATACCGTTCCGGGACCCCCTGCCACTGCAGGGGCAGCTTACTGCTTCGTTTGCCGACACGGTATGTAAGCTCTTTAGGATTATCTTACTAAATGCTTACTATTTAGGCAACATTTGCGGCTTATGTGTACAAATAAATTGAGCACGGGTATATTGTTATTTCAGTATCCGGTTCCCCTGGGTCTCTTCTACCTATCCAGCAGTCTGTGAGTAAATACCTCTAATTTCCCTGAGGGGCGACACAGTGGGTAAGTGAACCCAGGGTTGCTAAGGGAGATTTCTGTTTGTTTTTTGTCTCTACAGGTCTGTTTTACCCAGAAGCATGGGGTTATTATATCAGATGGCTGGATAGATGAGTTCGCTTGGGGATCTGTTTCTATAAGGGTGATCTAACCTGCCCATTGATGTTTCTATATACGACTGCATATCTTGTTGATATAATGATGGGCCCCTCCCTTTAATTTTAATATTTCTTAGTTATCGCTCCAATATCTGTATGCTAGATTCCATATCCCCTGATGAAGTGCGGGGAATAGCAATTTACATTGCCCGCATGGAAACGTGTTGGGAATAGGGACTAAGTACTCTGTGTTTGTGAATAGCGAGCACTGCCTTTAACAGTCAGTGGAGTATGGTGTACCCAATAATATCACCAACTTTCTACTGTGATGACAATTAGGAGCCTATTTATTTACTTTATACTATCTGTGTGAACACACAGCTATATTTACTGTTACTCAACAGGTTTTTTTCTTTTTCCTTCACCACTTTTGTGCACTATTATTTGTTGGTTATCATCAATTTTAATTACTATCAGTAAAAGTTATGTTTTAACAAGGCGCCTCTGTCCGTAATTGGACATTAGTTTTTCGTACCTCCATACTCAGAAGAGATGGGGGTTACAAATTTTGGGGGGTATTTTCTGCTATTAACCCTTGCAAAAATGTGAAATTTGGGGGGAAACACACATTTTAGTGAAAAAATTATTATTATTTTTTTACATATGCAAAAGTCGTGAAACACCTGTGGGGTATTAAGGCTCACTTAATTCCTTGTTATGTTCCTCAAGGGGTCTAGTTTCCAAAATGGTATGGCATGTGTTTTTTTTTTTTTTGCTGTTCTGGCACCATAGGGGCTTCCTAAAGGCAACATGCCCCCCAAAAACAATTTCAGAAAAACGTACTCTCCAAAATCCCCTTGTCGCTCCTTCGCTTCTGAGCCCTCTACTGCGCCCGTTGAGTTATTAATGCTTAAAGTGACAGTGGTCAGATGTGCAAAAAATGGCCGGGTCCTACAGTCAAAATTGGCTGGGTCCTTAAAGGGTTAAGGACACCTTACCATTTATCCCAAGGGTTCTGTTCTTTTACCAATTCCGACCACCAGAACTGGACAAGCAGATTCCCTCTAAAGTGCCCCAAATGGTACATATTGTCCTTTTAGTAACCTTATGTTGTATCTTTGCCTTGTGGCTTATGCCCCCTACCCCTATGTTGATAATGCAGCTTAAAAAACTTTGTGGGATAGACAGAATGGACTCAGAAAGACAAAAGACCACTCACACCGAGAAGTTCTTTGATAAATGAAAGATGCTTATTCAATCTAATTACACTGACCGTGAAATCGCTGATATAGTGAGGCCCTTTAATTACACTGAATGGTACTGTCTGGGGGCAATAGGGAACACATTGGAAGCTTTACAATTACCACCGTAGTTCCATATCTGATCATCAGTTGCTCTCCCTTTTTTGCCTTTCTTTGGTTATCTGAATTGGACCATGTTACCTCAAAAGTATATGCCGATCTCCTGGAACACACATCGCTGTATCAGGGGCGGATCCAGAGTCGAGTCTCGGGAGGGGCACTATTAGAGTATTTTGTGTTGGCGGACAGAAAGCAAGGTGTTGCTTACGGAACTTACAATATTATTAAATGTATCATACAGTCCTAACCTTGTTTAAGACTCTTAAGCCGTGCTCACATGTCAGAATAATAATCAAATATACCAATTGCCACAGAATGGGAAAGTGCTAAAGAAGTTTTTACCATTTAAAACTACAGCTCCCAGTATGACCTAAGCAGTGGTGAGGGGATGCTGGGAGTTGTTGTTTCACCCATCATTACTGCAGAACTTCTTCAGTGACTCCAGCTCTGAGAGGACACACACAGGAGGATACAGAATGATATCAGTGACTACAGGTGACGTCTTCTCTATAGTCTTTCCTTATCTAATTCAGATGGTACATACCACCGGGACTTGTTCCAGCTAAATCTTCTCTCTGCAGAACTTGATGCCCAGACGTCTCCTCACCATGTCAGCGGATTCTGATCCTCTATATGAAAACAATAATTATTATAATACTGCCAGACACTGTATTATTCGAATATAATACTGGCACATACCTTCTGAATATAATTCTGACACACTGTACCCCTTGAATAAACAACACACTGTACCCTCTGAATATAATACCGCCACACACCGTACCCTCTGAATATAATACTATCATACACTGCACCCTCTGAATATAATAGCGCCACACACCGTACCCTCTGAATATAATACTACCACACACTACGCCATCTAAATATAATACTACCACACACTGTTCCCTCTGAATATAACACTACCACACACTGTGCCCTCTAAATTTAATACTAGCAAACACTGCACTCTCTGAATATAATACTACCACACACTGCACTCTCTGAATATAATACTACCACACACTGTGCCCTCTAAATTTAATACTACCAAACACTGCACTCTCTGAATATAATACTACCACACACTGCACTCTCTGAATATAATACTACCACACACTGCACTCTCTGAATATAATACTATCACACACTGCACTCTCTGAATATAATACTACCACACACTGTGCCCTCTAAATTTAATACTACCACAAACTGCACTCTCTGAATATAACTTGCTGTGCAGTGCACCCTCTGAATAAAATACCCAAATGTATTGTGGCCCATAAAAAAACGTACCACCCCAGAAATTCCTCATAATCTACAATATACTTCTGAAATGCAGAACACTCTGTGCCTTCACATATAGTAATAATGTCCCATCTTGTGCCCCTACATATAATAATTGTGACCCATCCTGTTCCCCCACATAATAATGCCCTGTGCCCCTAACATATATTGCCCCCTGTGCTGTGCCCTTCACATATAATTCCCCCCGTTCTGTGCCCCTCACATATAATGTCCCCTGTGCTGTTGCCCTCACATATAATGCCCCCTGTGCTGTGCCCCTCACATATAATGCCCCCCATGCTGTGCCCCTCACATATAATGCTCCTGTCATATGCCCCACACATATAATGCCCCCTGTGCTGTGCCCTTCACACATAATGCCCCCGTTCTTTGCCCCTCACATATAATGCCCCCGTTCTTTGCCCCTCACATATAATGCCCCCATCATGCGCCCCTCACATATAATGCCCCGCGCTGTGCCCTTCACATATAATGCCCCCGTTCTTTGCCCCTCACATATAATGCCCCCATCATACGCCCCTCACATATAATGCCCCCTGTCCTGTCCATTCAGGGGGCATTATATGTGAGGGGTACAGCACAGGGGGCATTATATGTTTGGGGCACATGACAGGAGCATTATATGTGAGGGGCATAGGACAGGGGGCATTATATGTGAGGGGCGCATTATATATGAGGGGCACAGGATGGGGGCATTATATATGAGGGGCGCATGATGGGGGCACTATTTGTGTGGGGCACAGCACAGGGGGCATTATATGTGTGGGGCACAGCACAGGGGGCATTATATGTGATAGGCACAGAACAAGGGGCATTATATGTGTGGGGCACAGCACAGGCATTATATGTGAGGGGAACAGCACAGGGGACATTATGTGTGGGGCACAGCACAGGGGGCATTATATGTGTGGGGCACAGCACAGGGGGAATTATGTGTGGGGCACAGCACAGGGGGCATTATATCATATAATGCCCCCTGTGCTGTGCCCCACACATATAATACCCCCTGTACTGTGCCCCCCACACATATAATTTATATGTGTGGGCACAACACAGGGGGCATTATATGTGAGGGGCACAGCACATGGGGTATTATATGTGAGGGGCACAGGGGGCATTATATGTGAGGGGCACAGCACAGGGGGCATTATATGTGAGGGGCACAGCACAGGGGGCCCCCCGTCATGTGCTCTTCACATATAGTGCCCCCAGTGCTTTCCCCTGCAGCCCCTCACATTAAAAATTCCCTTCTCTCCCCCCCGTACAATATAGTGCCCTTAACAGTGGCACATATTCCGTCCCCCAAATCCCCTGGGCCCTGAGCATACTCTTTGTACTTACAGTATGCTGGCCGCGGGGACGGGATTTCCGGGCGCCGGCGCGATGATGTGACGTCATCGCGCCGGCCTGCAGTGGATCGCGTCCCCGCAGCTCACACACTGTGTACTCACAGCGTGTTACTGCCAAGATTAGTGAATGGTGGAGCGGGAGCTTACAGCTTCGGCTCCACCATTCTAGGGGGCGTGGGGCAGCAATCTCGGGGGGGGGGGGGGGCAATTGCCCCGTTGCCCCCCCCCCTGGATCCGCCACTGCGCAGTATATGACTGTACTCATGTTTCCCTTATTCTATTTTTATATGTTATGTGTTGAAAAAATGTTCAATAAAATGTGTTTTAAGAAAAATCCAGTTCTTCTAGTACTCTCAGCTGGTGTTTAGTGCATTTCTCTGACTATTTTATGTCTGTCTGCGTTTTAACCATGGTTACGTTCCTGTTATGATATAGATTTTAGTCTGCTTGGTTTAAGTACATCTGTCAGCTTTTAGTATTGTGTATGTCCATTCCGCTTTAACCTTGGTATATCTGTGTTCACACTGTTAGTCTTGTGCTTGTACCCGTGCTCAGTATAATTCCTGTTTGTTAACCTCCCTGGCGGTATGATTCTGTCTGAAAATTTGTACCAAAAGCGGTACAATTTTTTGCATTGAATTTCACATCTCCCCCGTCACATTTCACTTTTCCCCCGTTACATTTCCCCTCCCTTGTCACATTCCCCACCGGCCACAGGAGCCGACCTGAGCAGATAAATGTTTTCTCGGGGGCCATATCGCTATATCGCATTGCTTTTGCGATATTTCGTGCAGCCTGACCGGCAACTCTGCAATTCTACCCCGAGCGTGACTCGGGGTTACCGATCCTGGCAGGGAAAATTAACCCCGAGTCATGCTCGAGATAACCGCTCAGGAGGTTAACTTGATCCGTATTCCTCCATGTTTTGGATTTTGGCTTTAAAAGTTTTCTCCTAGTATCCAGCAATATTGTTCTCTGTATTTTTGGATATTGATTACGGCTCTGCTTTGTGACTCTTCTCTTGCTTGGTATATTGGTACTTTGTATTATTCTTGTGACTGACCCAGCCTGTCTCACCTTGCTCTTTTGTGTGTATGCTTAGTTTTATTTCTGTTAGTTTTGTGTGCCTCCAGCTGTTCCCAACATCCTACTTTTATTATTTTGACCATTGGACTGTCCCTCACTTATTTAGAAAAGGACAGTCTTCATTGTTGTGGACCTGTTTTTTAGGATGGGTACGCAAGCAGGCAGGGACAGAGGGAGTGGGCAAGATCAGGGCTGCACTCTATCCCTGCCCAACGTGACAGTGCCTGCTCGTAATTGCACAGTATCTGTTTTGTTTTGTGGGGTGGTGTTGTGGGGGGAATTTTGCTTTCCGCGCAGAATTTTTGGTTTTCTGTGTGGATTGATGGCAGAATTTTCAGATTCTGCACTGAGGGGAACAAACAGAGGACAGGTATCGTATTTTTGCATGCACTGTGATGTTTGCCCACAGAAACGCACATTTTTTTTAGATTTACAGGCCTAGGGTTGGACATTCATGTTTGCACACTATTCACATAAAGTAATGCATGCACAATGATAATTTCACATTGTACTTAGTTTTTTCTGCGTTGAACTGCAGTTTTGTGCTTACGTACAAGTTAACATAGTTTGCAAGTACAGTTAGATGCAGTAATGCTTGCATACTTGAAATGGCAATGTTTGCACTATTTGCATGCATATTTTTGCATGTATATGGTACAAATGGTTAATGTTCATGCTTGCATATACTATTAATGCTAGCATGGTGTCTAAGCAATGTATTTCATATATGTAACTTGCTTTTTTTCTATGCTTTCATGCAAGCAATGTTTTCAAGCTCTGTGTTAGTATGTATTGCATGCATACTTTACCATGTAGTTGAATAGATGCACATTATCCATGTGCACAGGGCTGGACTGGCCTACCGGGATACCAGGAAAATTGCTTGGCCATCAGAAGTGTGAATTTGGCTGCCCCCTAACACTAGTACAAGAGCATGGCTAGCCATTACAACCCATGCTTGGCCACCCGAAGTGCAAATCAGGCCGCCCACTAGCACACGAACAAGGCTGGTCAGTAAAGACACGCCTAGAGTTAAGTACTGTGCTTCGGTGTTTGACAGATTGAAGAGCCATTGGCTCCTCGTCCTGTCAATGCAGGCAGCTGCAAGAGGCAGAGTGTCCTTCCACTACACTCCGGCACATGGATGACATTATCATCATGTGCCTGAGTGCAGAAGAGAGAAGAAGAGAGGCTGTGCTGTGGACTACAGGAGCCAGGTGAGTATTTTTTTTTATTGTTTTTTGTTTTTTTTAATGTTTGGACAATTGGGGCTGCCACTGCAAATACTAAAAGGGGGCTGCTACTACATCTACCTAAAGGGGGCTCCCACTACAATCACCTAAGGAGCTGCAACTAGAGCTACCTAAAAGGTACTCCCTCTACAACTACCTAAAGGGGGCTCCCACTACAACTACTAAAAAAGGCTAATACTACATTTGCCTAAAGGGGCTCCTACTACAATGAACTAAAAGGGGCTGCTACTACTACATAAAGGGGGGCTGCTACTACAACTACCCAAAGGGGGCTGCTACTACAGCTACCTAAAGGGAGCTGCTATTACTACTACCTAAAGAGGGCTGTCCGGCATGCTGGGAGTCTGGGTATACTGGGAGTTGTGCAACAGCTGCTGGGGCTGCCTGCATTAATGAAGCGCCAATTGGACAGGAAGGAGGACGGAAGGGACCATTCGCCCATCCTCTCAGCTTATTTTCTCTAAAGGGTTATAGGTAATCTGTCATCAGTTTCCCTTTCACTAACCTGTCAGTACAGACAGGTAGTGCTGGTGAGACTGATGACAACGATACTTACCCGTTCCATGCTCTGGTTCTTCCGCACTCATCCACTGTATTTTCTGTTCCAGGGCAGACTTGGAGCATGGACACAGCTTCATGCTACTGTTTGCTAGCAGTAGGACCCAGCAGAGAACAGCGGCAGGGATGTCAGGAACCAACACCCATGATCCAAGTCAGGGGAACGGAACGGGACCAGGTAACTATTGTAGTCAACTGATGACAGATTTCCTTTAACCCCTTAACGACCACGAACGTAAATGTACATCCTGGTGCGGCGGTACTTAGCGCACCAGGACGTAGATTTACATCCTGTACATGACCGCGAGCATTGGAGCGATGATCGGGTCATGTGCGGCAGGTCCCGGCTGCCAGGGACCTGCCAGTAATGGCCAACATCCACGATTGCGCGGATGTCTACCATTAACCCCTCAGATGCCGTGATCAATATAGATCACGGCATCTGCGGCAGCGCAGCTACATTTTATGCTGATCTGATTGTCCACGGCATGGATCAGCTAACATGGCAGACGGAGGTCCCCTCACCTGCCTCCACCGCCTTCCCAGCTTCTTCTGCTCTGGTCTGAGATCGAGCAGACCAGAGCAGAAGATAGCTGATAACTGTGATCAGTGCTATGCCCTATGCATTGCACTGAACAGTATTAGCAATTAACTGATTGCTATAAATAGTCCCCTATGGGAACTATTAAAGTGTAAAAAAGAAGAAAAAAAAAGTTTAAAAAAGTAAAAAAAAAAGATGTCCCTGTTTCCCATTTTACCCCCAAAAAGTGTAAAAAAAATAATAATTTATAAACATATTTGGTATTGCCAAGTGCGTAAATGTCCAAACTATTAAAATATAATGTTAATGATCCCATATGGTGAATGGCGTGAATGTAAAGAAAAAAGTTTAAAATTGCAGCTTTATTTGTTACATAGTTAGTACGGTTGAAAAAAAACATAAGTCCAAGTTCAACCAGGGAATTGAAGGGTAGGGGTGTGGCGCGATATTGGGGAAGGGATGGGATTTTATATTTCTTCATAAGCATTAATGTTATTTTGTTCCAGGAATGTATCTAACCCTGTTTTAAAGCTGTAAAATTTTCCTGCTGTGACCAGTTCCTGAGGTAGACTGTTCCTTAAGTTCACAGTTCTTATGGTAAAGAAGGCATGTCGCCCCTTGAGACTAAACCTTTTCTTCTCCAGACGGAGGGAGTGCCCATTCGTCCTTTGGGGGGGTTTAACCTGGAACAGTTTTTCTCCATATTTTTTGTATGGGCCATTAACCTTAAGGACCAGAACGTTTTTTGCAATTCTGACCACTGTCACTTTAAACATTAATAACTCTGGAATGCTTTTAGTTATCATTCTGATTCCGAGATTTTTTTTTCGTGACATACTCTACTTTAACTTAGTGGTAAAATTTTATGGTAACTTGCATCCTTTCTTGGTGAAAAATCCCCAAATTTGATGAAAAAAATGAAAATTTTGCAATTTTGCATTTTTCTAGCTCTCTGCTTGTAAGGAAAATGGATATTCAAAATTTTTTTTGGGGGGTTCACATATACAATATGTCTACTTTACATTTGCATAATAAAATGTATGAGTTTTTACTTTTGGAAGACACCAGAGGGCTTCAAAGTTCAGCAGCAATTTTGAAATTTTTCACAAAATTTTCAAACTCACTATTTTTCAGGGACCAGTTCAGTTTTGAAGCGGATTTGAAGGGTCTTCATATTAGAAATACCCCATAAAAGACCCCATTATAAAAACTACAACCCCCAAAGTATTCAAAATGACATTCAGTAAGTGTATTAACCCTTTAGGTGTTTCACAGGAATAGCAGCAAAGTGAAGGAGAAAATTCAAAATCTTCATTTTTTACACTCGCATGTTCTTGTAGACCCAATTTTTGAATTTTTGCAAGGGGTAAAAAGGAGAAAATTTTTACTTGCATTTGAAACACAATTTCTCTCGAATAAGGACATACCTCATATGTCTATGTTAATTGTTCAGCGGGCGCAGTAGAGGGCTCAGAAGGGAAGGAGCGACAAATGGTTTTTGGGGGGCATGTCACCTTTAGGAAGCCCCTATGGTGCCAGGACAGCAAAAAAAAAACACATGGCATACCATTTTGGAAACTAGACCCCTCGGGGAACGTAACAAGGGGTTAAATGAACCTTAATACCCCACAGCTGATTCAAAACTTTTGCATATGTAAAAAAAAAAAGAATTTTACCTAAAATGCTTGGTTTCCCAAAAATTTTACATTTTTAAAAAGGGTAATAGCAGAAATTACCCCCAAGAATTTGAAGCCCAATTTCTCCCGATTCAGAAAACACCCCATATGGGGGTGAAAATTGCTCTGCTGGCGCACTACAGGTCTCAGAAGAGAAGGAGTCACATTTGGCTTTTTGAAAGCAAATTTTGCTCTGTGGGCATGCCGCCCCTATGGTGCCAGAACAGCAAAAAAAAAACACATGGCATACCATTTTGGAAACTAGACCCCTCAGGGAACGTAACAAGGGGTAATGTGAACCTTAATACCCTACAGGTGTTTCACGACTTTTGTATATGTAAAAAAAATTTAGTTTTTTACATAAAATGCTTGTTTTCCCAAAAATTTTACATTTTTAAAAACGGTAATGGCAGAAAATACCCCCCAAAATTTGTAACACAATTTCTCCCGAGTACGGCGATACCCCATATGTGACCCTAAACTGTTGCCTTGAAATAGGACAGGCTCCAAAGTGAGAGCACCATGCGCATTTGAGGCCTAAATTAGGGACTTGCATAGGGGTGGACATAGGGGTATTCTACGCCAGTGATTCCCAAACAGGGTGCCTCCAGCTGTTGTAAAACTCCCAGCATGCCTAGACAGTCAGTGGCTATCTGGCAATACTGGGAGTAGTTGTTTTGCAACAGCTGGAGGCTCCGTTTGGGAAACAGTGACGTACCAGACGTTTTTCATTTTTATTGGGGAGGGGAGGGGGGCTGTGCAGGGGTATGTGTATATGTAGTGTTTTTTACTTTTTATTTTATTTTTTGTTAGTGTAGTGTAGTGTTTTTAGGGTACAGTCACACGGGCGGGGGTTCACAGTAGTTTCTCGCTGGCAGCTTGAGCTGCAGCAGAAAATTTGCCGCAGCTCAAACTTGCAGCCGGATACTTACTGTAAACCTCCGCCCATGTGAGTGTACCCTGTACGTTCACATTGGGGGGGGGGGGGGGGGACATCCAGCTGTTGCAAAACTACAACTCCCAGCATGTACGGTCTATCAGTGCATGCTGGGAGTTGTAGTTTTGCAACCGCTGGAGGCTCCGTTTTGGAAACAGTGGCGTACCAGACGTTTTTCATTTTTATTGGGGAGGGGGGCTGTGTAGGGGTATGTGTATATGTAGTGTTTTTTACTTTTTATTTTATTTTTTGTTAGTGTAGTGTAGTGTTTTTAGGGTACAGTCACACGGGCGGGGGTTCACAGTAGTTTCTCGCTGGCAGTTTGAGTTGCGGCAGAAAACTTGCCTCAGCTCAAACTTGCAGCCGGATACTTACTGTAAACCTCCGCCCATGTGAGTGTACCCTGTACATTCACATTGGGGGGGGGGGGGGAGAAACATCCAGCTGTTGCAAAACTACAACTCCCAGCATGTACGGTCTATCAGTGCATGCTGGGAGTTGTAGTTTTGCAACAGCTGGAGGCACACTGGTTGGGAAACACCGAGTTTGGTAACAAACTCAGTGTTTTGCAACCAGTGTGCCTTCAGCTGTTGCAAAAGCTACTTACTAATCCTTTTCTACCAGTGACTCTGCCAGTTTAATCCCCCCTAAGACATACAACGCATGCAGGTTATTAGTACCTAGATGCATAACTTTACATTTATCCACATTGAACCTCATTTGCCAAGTGGATGCCCCGACACTTAGTCTATCCAAGTCATCTTGTAACCTATACACCTCCTCTATAGACTGTACCGTGCTACAAAGCTTGGTGTCATCTGCAAAGATAGAAACAGAGCTGTTAATACCATCCTCTATATCATTGATAAATAAATTAAACAGCGGGCCCAGTACAGAACCTTGGGGTACACCACTAATAACCGGGGACCAATCAGAGTACGAATCATTGACCACCACTCTCTGGGTACGATCCATGAGCCAGTGTTCAATCCAGTTACAAACTAAAGTTTCCAAACCCAAAGACCTTAACTTACCTGTCAGACGTCTATGAGGGACAGTATCAAACGCTTTAGCAAAATCCAGAAACACTATTTTATATTAAAAAAATTATAATAAAAAAAATATGAAATTTTTATATACACAAATGTGGTATCAATAAAAAGTACAAATCTTGGCGCAAAAAATTAGCCCCATACCGCTGCTTATACGGAAAAATGAAAAAGTTATAGGTCATCAAAATAGAGGAATTTTTAACGTACCAATTTGGTAAAAAGTTTGCATTTTTTTAAGCTCAACAATAATAGAAAAGTATGTAAACATGGGTATCATTTTAATCACATTGACCCACAGAATAAATAGCATGTCATTTTTACGCTAAATTGTATGGCGTGAAAATGCAACCTTCCAAAATTTGCAAAATTGGGGTTTTCTTTTTAATTTCCCCACACAAATAGTATTTTTTTTGGTTGCGCCATGCATTTTATGGTAAAATGAGTGATGTCATTACAAAGGACAACTAGTCGCACAAAAAAACAAGCCCTCATACTAGTCTGTGGATGAAAATATAAAAGAGTTACGCTGTGCCATATATATACAGCAACCAGTTGTGGAGTGCTTAACCCCTTAAGGACCGAGGGTTTTTCCGTTTTTGCATTTTCGTTTTTTCCTCCTTGCATTTAAAAAATCATAACTCTTTAAATTTTGCACCTAAAAATCCATATGATGGCTTATTTTTTGCGCCACCAATACTACTTTGTAATGACATCAGTCATTTTGCCCAAAAATCGACAGCGAAACGAAAAAAAAATCATTGTGAGACAAAATTGGAAAAAAAACACTGTTTTGTAATTTTGGGGGCTTCCGTTTCTACGTAGTAAATTTTTCGGTAAAAATGACACCTTATCTCTATTTTGTAGGTCCATACGATTAAAATGATACCCTACTTATATAGGGTTTTGTCGTACTTCTGGAAAAAATCATAACTACATGCAGGAAAATTAATACGTTTAAAATTGTCATCTTCTGACCCCTATAACTTTTTTTTTTTGCGCGTATGGGGCGGCATGAGGACTAATTTTTTGCACCGTGATCTGAAGTTTTTAGCAGTACCCATTTTTGCATTGATAGGACTTACTAATCGCTTTTTATTCATTTTTTCATGAAATAAAAAGTGACCAAAATGCACAATTTTGGACTTCGGAATTTTTTTGCGCATACGCCATTGACCGTGCGGTTTAATTAACGATATATTTTTATAATTCAGACATTTCTGCACGCGGCAATACCACATATGTTTATTTTTATTTACACTGTGGTTTTTTTTATTGGAAAAGGGGGATGATTCAAACTTTTAATAGGGAAGGGGTTAAATTATCTTTATTCACTTTTTTTTTTCACTTTTTTTTTCCAGTGTTATACCTCCCATAGGGACCTATAACACTGCACACACTGATCTTTTACATTGATCACTGGTTTCTCATAGGAAACCAGTGATCGATGATTCTGCCGCTTGACTGCTCATGCCTGGATCTCAGGCACTGAGCAGTCATTCGGCGATCGGACAGCGAGGAGGCAGGTAGGGACCCTCCTGCTGTCCTGTAAGCTGTTCGGGATGCTGTGATTTCGCCGCAGCTATCCCAAACAGCCCACTGAGCTAACTGGCATACTTTCACTATAGACGCGGCGTTCAACTTTGAACGCTGCGTCTAAAGGGTTAATAGCGCGCGGCACCGCGATCAATGCCGCGCGCTATTAGCCACGGGTCCTGGCCATTGTTAGAGGCCGGGCCGACCCGCTATGACGCGGGGCCGCGCCATGGCCCCGCATTATAGATCGGGAGCGGACACATGACGTTCCAGTACGTCATGTGTCCTTAAGGGGTTAAAGGGGTTATCCGGGAAAAAACTTGTTTTTTATATATATATATCAACTGGCTCCAGAAAGTTAAACAGATTTGTAAATTATATAGTATGTGTAGCTCACCTAGGATATAGGATAAGTACTTGAGGTTAATGGTGTTACCTTCACCCAAAAAGGCCTATAGCTAAAAAGTGTTCTGATATCAATATAGTATTTATATGGACCAGTCCTCTAAAGTACTAAAGATCTATAGATAAAGAATAGATAGAAGGTAGTGTGGATGAACGTAAATAGACAATTTATTAATTATAAGTAATATATGTCGTCACCTTTAGCAGGGCCCTTGCGTGGGATGAACGGCAATGCAAGTTAATAACAATGGAATAAAATAAAAGGTAGCAATAAAATAATATAATAATATTAAAATATCAATAAAAATATCAGTTTCCTTATTGCACTTAGTCCTTTAGTATTGTAGTTCATAAGATCCGTAGGTGATATAGTTCATATGTTTGTATACTTTTTGTATACTTCTTGTACTTAGTTCATTGGTGGTACAGTTCTTTAAATACAGTTTGTTGGTGATATAGTGCCAATAGTAGTAATATTGGTAGTGGATAAATGAATGGATAAGTAAGCTGGGATGCCTGAAGAGCGTTGTGTTAATATAGCGCTTATAATGATGATCGGTGCACAGCACCACTCACCCTCCGCAGGATATACTTCTGCTCGGGCTGGTACGGCTGGTACGGCTGTGTCCTGTGCTGGGGACGGCTGCGTCTTGTGTTATGCCCGTCTGTGTAGAGGGTGAGCGGTTCTTTGGCAGTTTGCGGGTCCCAGACTGGCACGGTAGGCGCCCAGCCTATAGCGACATGTCCGGGACTCACGCAGGTAAGCCGGGGCTGTGGAGGTGAATCGGAGAAGGCGTTCCACGTGTGTGAACTCTGCACTATGAAAACCTTGAAAACATGTTCAGATACGCAGAGTTCAGATACGCAGATATATTAACTGTTTGGATTAATGCAGATATGTTGTTAATTTAGTAGTTTTAATAAATAGATAAATATATTAATAAAATATGGAATATATTTGTTTGGTATGTGAGGATGACGATGATACTCACATGTTGCCCCCACCATCAAAAAATCATCTTCCAATAAAAAAACATCTACATGGCTACAAACCAAGGGTTTCTTTAGATGTAGATCTTGTTCAGCATGTAAAGTTACAGAATTTCCAAAAAAGATTACAGAAATAACATCAACGACTAATAAATATACACATCACATAAATGAATGTCTTACTTGCCACACCAAAGGAGTAATCTATTTGATCCAATGCACCTGCGGTAAGCAATACATAGGAAGAACAAAGAGACAATTAAAAACACGTATTTCTGAACACATATACAACATTAAAAAAGGAATAAAAACACACCCCTTATCCCTGTATTTTATTGAGCATCATAAACAAAACCCATCTGAACTTTTCTTTGTAGCCATCCAAAATGTAAAGAAATGCTGGTGAGGAGGAGACTACATAACCAAGATGTCAAAGGCGGAATCTAGAAAGACTTTCTATTTCGACACCATCGGACCAAAAGGACTAAATTCAGAACTGGAAATCTTTGGATTTCTATAAAAATGTCAGACACTTGAGGTGTAGCTCTTCCCCATGATCCGTCACTGGCTGGCCGCATAACGACCCACCCAAGACTACCATCTTCAATTAAGAACCTCAAGACACCTCAAGACATTACTGTACATTGGACATATAGACTTTTTTCATATTCATATCTTTTTATATTTTAATATTTTTATATATTTTTCAAATTTTATATATTCTTATGATCCTACTTTATATATATATATATATATATATATATATATATATATATATATTTTTAATATATTTATCTATTTATTAAAAATACTAAATTAATAACATATCTGCATTAATCCAAACAGTTAATAATATATCTGCGTATCTGAACTCTCCTATGCTTTTTCTTTTCCTTTTTCTTCCCCTCTCCATGATTTCATTTCCATGTTTTCCATGTTTTGACTTTTTCTATTTGAGATGAGTGTGACATCACCACTTAGACACTATAAAAAAATGAGATCGTACCCTATAGATCAGATATCTTATTGCTACTGAAGAAAATGTCAGAGACATTGAAACGCGTCTAGCCTACTATACATGCTATTGCACCCTAAGACTATCAAAATTACCATCAGAACTGCTGGATGCCCCCGATTTGGTGATCACTGCAGCACACGTGCACATAGTGCCGAGTCCACACACGTGGAACGCCTTCTCCGATTCACCTCCACAGCCCCGGCTTACCTGCGTGAGTCCCGGACATATCGCTATAGGCCGGGCGCCTGCCGTGCCAGCCTGGGACCCACAAACTGCCAGAGAACCGCTCACCCTCTACACAGACGGGCATAGCACAAGACGCAGCCGTCCCCAGCACAAGACACAGCCGTGACAGCCGTACTAGCCATACCAGCCCGAGCAGAAGTATATCCTGCGAAGGGTGAGTGGTGCTGTGCACCTATCATCATTATAAGCGCTATATTAACACAACGCTCTTCAGACATCCCAGCTTACTTATCCATTCATTTATCCACTACCAATATTACTACTATTGGCACTATATCACCAACGAACTGTATTTAAAGAACTGTACCACCAATGAACTAAGTACAAGAAGTATACAAAAAGTATACAAACATATGAACTATATCACCTACGGATCTTATGAACTACAATACTAAAGGACAATAAGTGCAATAAGCAAACTGACATTTTTATTGATATTTTAATATCATTATATTATTTTATTGCTACCTTTTATTTTATTCCATTGTTATTAACTTGCATTGCGGTTCACCCCACGCAAGGGCCCTGCTAAAGGTGACGACATATATTACTTATAATTAATAAATAGTCTATTTACATTCATCCATACTACCTTCTATCTATTCTTTTTCTATAGATCTTTAGTACTTTAGAGGACTGGTACATATAAATACTAGATTTGTAAATTACTTCTATTAAAAAATCTTAATCCTTTAAGTACTTTTGAGCTTCTGAAGTTAAGGGTGTTCTTTTCTGTCTAAGTGTTCTCTGATGACATGTGTCTCGGGAAACGCCCAGTTTAGAAACAAATCCCCATAGCAAACCTCTTCTAAACTGGGCATTTCCCAAGACGCGTGTCATCAGAGAGAACTTAGACAGAAAAAAACAACCTTAATTTCAGAAGCTCATAAGTACTGAAAGGATTAAGATTTTTTAATAGAAGTAATTTACAAATCTGTTTAATTTTCTGGAGCCAGTTGATATATTTAAAAAAGTTTCTTCCTGGAATACCCCTTTAAGTCACCTCCTCCCAGCACTAGGCACTGCTGGGACGAGAAACAGTGGGATGCAGAACCGTTTCTCCTCCCAGTAGTGCTTAAGTAATCACAAAATTCTGTGAAGGGCGAAATTGATATTTGGCAAAACACAAAAATCATCATGCAATTGTGATATATTGTGCAGCCCATATGTAATTATTTCCCTATAATACCCATCTATGACTGACATTTGGCCCCAACCCTATGTAGCTCCGCCTTCACATAACCACATCCATGGCCGAAATGGCCTATTTTTGGTCCAAGCCCGACCCTCCATGTGCCTTAATGTATTTATGTAAATTTTTAAGTATTTGGGCAGCGTATGTATGCAAGTACCTAAGTGTTTGTGTCCTTTTTTTTAACCTTTCCATTTTTGTTAGTCTTTTTGTCCTAATTGAGCTAGAGGCCTTAAAAAGTGTCCCGGTACCGTATTGCATACCATACCTTGTATGGTGGTCCCCAAAGTCAGAGTAATTACGCTCAGGTAGGGTCCCCCAAGTGGGACAGCCCCTAGTCGCCTCTCTTCTACTCTAATTTCATAATGTTTATATGTACATATATAATAATAATGTATATTTAATATAATGTATAGTACTTACCTTGGTAGCGTCGCAGGACCTTCGGTTAATTCCTCTTTGGAGGTCCTTGGGTCACATATTACCCATTATTCTATGTGAAGGTGATTGACAGCAGTATTGGACCAATTAGCTCTAGTCCAGCCCCTGCCAATATAAGGGAGCTGTAGCCAATTATCGCGCTCTTGGGTTGCTGCCAGGCTAGCAGGACGGATCTGCTCAACTTTCCAAAGACATGCTAAGCCAGAAAACCTACTGGCCTCAGCCTAAACTAAACCATGAGTTCTAAACTAATCCCCGCTAAAGCTAGCTGTCCCCTCACCACCGGACATGGGGTTTGTGGGCTGAGATCCCGACGGAGGAGTCTTCTGTAAGTTCACCATCAGAAGCTGCCTTCTCTTCCTCCACCAGCCCTGAGCCAGAAATACCCCTGTCTGCTTTGCAGAGTGCACGACCGTGCTCGCCAAAATTGCGTAAATGGATCTTTGGGGATGAACCTGAATTGATGCATGATGTAATCCAACCCCTGCCTGGGAAGCCCCTTCCACCGGTCCCTCAGACACAGAGAGAAAGGGTCCGTCAGGAGGTCGAAATTGCCGACTTAATGGAAAAGCTAAAGGCCCGACACAGAGAACTTTATGCCCCTAAGCATGTTCATCTGCCTCATGAGGAGAGGATCCGCTATCAAGAAAACATCAAAGAACTGGAGGCACTCTTCATCCGCATGTGGGATCATCCCCGAGAAGGGGAGAAGCCCTTGGAACGTCGCAGAGCAACAGTGGCCAAGTTTGACAAGGTCAGAGGTTACGGTACCCTCATTGATTGCCACACTGGCTATACCAACCTCGTAAGCCGCCGAGCTGTACAGAGGCCATACATCGAGAAAAAGTTCCATTCCTTGGAGGTGGGTGAGATGGTGGAATACACACCCGTCCAGGGCCTCCGAGGAGAGTGGGCAGCGGCAGTCACCAGGCCAGCAGCTCCAACCCAGCTTCCTTTCAAATATTTTCCATCTACTGATTGGGAGGCGGACCCCTTCCAGCTGAGGCCGAAATGGCCTGCTCCTGATGCCTCCACCTACAAGTCTGAGGAGGAATTACTACAGCAGCAGCCACTTTCGTTTGATTCCTGCAAAGTACCCAGGCTACTCCTACCCAGGAAGTTTGGCCTCAACTGCCGGTACCAACCACAGTAACTAGGCCTACTCCCAACGCAGAGGTTTGGCCTGCCCACCAGGTACCAACGAATATGCTGCGGCCCACTCCCGACGAGGAGTTGGGGCCAAATCAACCAGCACCAACCATTCATCTTAACCCCACAGTGTCACACTCTACCCTCACTAATGTGGTGTGGGAAAGCCACATCAATTCTTTGCCTGTTGGTGATCTTGAGAGGGGTAGAGGCTCTAGAAGAAAAGCAGGACATCATCGCAAGAGTTTCGTCTAAGATGTGACACTTATTTTTCCTTCAAGTTTTTTTTGTCTTCACAGACTTTTCTGCAGCGTTTAAGAAGTGTGCCTAGCAGGACTATGCTAAGACTGTTCCAGTTAAACCGTAACCATCAAGCTTTTTTGCCTGGTCCTTAGACCAAGAGACTCCCAAGTGTGTGCCCGACTAAGCAGTGCTAGCCGTAATATTGGGACCCTTAGTGCAGGTGGACTGCTGATCCTTGCACGTCTGTTTACGTGTAAATACCTCAATAGTACTGGGATATTCTTTTGCTCAACTTGCACTTATCAGGTGAATGCACCTGAACCCTGTTGGAGTGTCTAATAAATGTTTATGCTAGTGTAACTAAATGTAAATGGTTATTGTACACAAAAAAGATTTTGCTTTATGCACGTGTACACAAAAAGAAAAAAAAATGTAAATAATAGGTGTTATAGTAGTTGCTAGTAGGTGGCTCTCTCAGCTCCTCTGAGAGTAACATTTCTGTTACCTATCACGAACACCGTCTCAAAGGTCTACACAAGGTAAACTACCCTTAGGGTACCAAGACTGACCTTTCAAGTATAATTGTACACATAGTACCTAAAACAACTCACTCAAGTGTAGTTACCTCACTTAAACTTAGCACACCAAACAACAAAAATATCTCACACTCAAGGAAATGCTTTAGGAATTGTAGCATTATTTTCCAATTCCTGCCACTGTCATGTACACTAACTGTTCTCTTCTTTCTCTTACATGTGCGAGATGCCCTGCCCGGCCAGTAGGTGCTCTTGCGAGCTAAAAAATAATACACGTAATCCAAAAGGTAACCTAGGTAAGGTTTATCTGTTGTGTTAACACCTTGCTGAAAATATTTGCTACAAAATGACGTACATTTGTTTACTGAAAAAAGGGAAATTACAAATTTACATTAAAAAGGGTAATAAAAAAAAAAATAAAACCCATAGGACAAAAGACAAACAGTTGCCAACAGACCCACCCCCACCACTCCCAATTACCAACTCAACCCAGCCTCCCACCAACCCAACTACCCACTACCAACTACCAAGGTAAGCACTCACTGTACATTATATTAAATATACATTATTATTATATATGTACATATAAACATTATGAAATTAGAGTAGAAGAGAGGCGAATAGGGGCTGTCCCACCTGGGGGACCCTACCTGAGCGTAGTTACTCTGACTTTGGGGACCACCATACAAGGTACGGTATGCAATACGGTACCGGGATACCACAAACCCCCTTACTTAAAATAAGTCGGCCTCGACGTCTGTCCCCTAAGACAGAGGGACGAAGTGAAGGTTGCTTTAGAACAGTCCTGGGCATAACGTTTTTAATGTCCATTAGTCAGGCTGTATAACACTGTAAAGCTATTTAACTTTTTTGAGGTACATACATAAGCACGGGTAAACTCATGAACAGGATTACTTGGTTCATGAATTTAGTAACAGGATGATATTATTATACATTATTAAACATTTTTGAATCTTACTAGACATTTTTGAATCTTACTAGACATTTTTGAATCTCACTAGACATTTTTGAACCTCACTAGACATTTTTGAATCTCACTAGACATTTTTGTCATACTAATTACCTGTTTAGTACACTGAGGGTTTTACTGGCTTGCCTGAGTCTTTCTACCAATAAATTTGCTGTTAGGGTCCATTCTAGGGATTCCCTTGAGTACAACACATTTTGTAATGATATACACTGTCACTCATTACAGCGTGTTTCAAGTGTAACTCAAATGTTTGTAAACGTATTATAAACATACTGGATACGGGATTACTGTATAATGGAAGCCCTTCCCCGGGATCTCATGAGTGCCAGAAAAATGCACAGAGTGCACACATGGCAGGGTGCACACAACCCTTCTATTCATCTCTATGGGAGTGCCCCAGATACCTAAGTACACTACTTTTGTATCTGTGGCTCTTAAATAGCGCTGCATGGAGGGGACGTGTATATTGTGTTTTACTTTGAATTAAATAAACATAACACACATTTTAGAAACACTTAGCAAAATGTATTGAAGATGAAAATACATTTCAAAACATTATTTTAACTTGCAAAAATAGCAATCAGGTTGTAGTTAAATTATACAGACAGGGCCAGACTAGGAATATAAACCAGACCTGGAAATAACTGCATACCAGCCCCACAGGTCAAAGGGCACAGCCGCAATGTACATTACAAAAGCTTGGTAAATCAAATACCAAGCTTTCACTACACAAGTTCTAAGCACTAAAGCCTGCAAGGGTAGCCTGGCATTTGATTTGTCAGGCTTCCAGTCTATGTGTTTCAACATCCATCCTTTCTCTATACAATCTCCTTATCTCTAGTCCTCCACATTGTAAAAATGCCACATCCGCCGAACCTCCAAATCAAGGCAATTAAGCTCCGCATTAAGTATGTCCAGGGGCGGACTGACAACACTCAGGGCCCCCAAACCAAAAAAAGCAAGGGCCCCCTGCGATGCTCTGCCACTGGTCACACTTCTGCCCCTATTCCACCCAAATCCCTCCACCACCCATACACACAAAATAAAGTTAATTTTATGTATAAGATTATATAACACTTTAACATAGGTAAAATTATTTTCCATGACCAATAATACCAATATACAATGAGTAAATATATACTACCACACAATAACTGGATAATACTGCCATACTGTACTAAATAAAACCAGGGTCTGTATACTATATGAGCGATTATATACAGGACCATGTAGCGGTGGACGCCAACTGTACACAGAATATGTATTCCATATAAGTGATTATATACAGAACCATATGGCGCTAGATATCACCTGTACACCATAGAAGTGATTACAGTTACATGAAGGGACTCACAATTATGTGTTTTCGGACCAACAGCGTCCTATTTCCTTTTCTTCTCCATCTGAATCAGACCGCCATGCCGATCTTTTCTGCAGGACAAACATGTTAGACTCAGCATTTTTCCAGTACCCTCCCCACAATTTTCCCATCTATAGGCCGACAAACTGTAATAATGCCCTCCTTGATGTCCTGCACAGTAAAAGGGCAGGTATGTAGGTAGCCAGGTAAATAGGAAACTAGGTAGGTAGATCAGAAAGCCAGATATGTAGGTAGGTGATTAGCCAGGTAGGTAGGTAGGTTGCTAGCTAGGTATTTAGACAGCCATGTATGAAGGCCAGGTATGTACATATTTAGGTAGCCAGGTATGTAGGTAGGTAGCAAGATATGTAGGTACGTAGGCAGCCAGGTATGTAGGTAGTTAGATAGCCAGGTATGTAGGTAAGTAGTTAAGCATCCAGGTATAAAGTTAGGTAGCCAGGTAGTTAGTCAAGTATGTAGCCAGCACCCCCCTCCACCCAGTGGTAGATCCAGAGTCTAGTCTCGGGAGGAGCAATATCAGAGTATTTTGTATTAACAGACAGAAAAGAAGTTTTTGTTTATGGAAATTACAGGTAGGTAATGTCCCCAGGAGGTAGTGGCCCCTAGTAGATCATTCCCCCAGGTAGTTAATGTCCCCCAGGTAGGTAGTTATGCCCCTGTGGGTAAATCCCCCAGATAGCTGCCCCTGTATAAAAAAAAACCCTATGCAGTTAGTAGGTAGCTCTCCTATTAGTTTGGTAGTTCGTCCCCATATTATCTAGGTCCCCCCACAGTAGGTGTAGACAGCGGGGTCCCCCACAGTAGGTGTAAGCAGCTGGGTCCCCCCACAGTAGGTGTAGGCAGTGAGGTTCCCCCACAGTAGGTGTAAGCAGCGGGGTCCCCCCACAGTAAGTGTCAGCAGAAGTTTTTCCTCCTCCCCCCCCCAATCCCAGGTTAAAAAATAATTAAAAATTATGCTCACCTGATGTCCCACGCAGCCATCTTCTCCACCGGAGCACAGGAGGGCCCGTGTCCTCCTTCCTCCATAGTGAAGGCGCCGATGAGTGACATAATCAGCACCTGCACTGCGCAGCGGGGGCGGAAGTCACGTCTCCTGTGTGTAGGCGCAGATGCGGTGGTTTACACAGAGGGGACGCCTTCTCGAGTACCGCACATACAAGCGAAGCAGCGCTTCTCCGTAGAGGGGGCAGCGACGGGCCTTTTACCTGGCCGGGCCCTCGGACAGTGTTCGATCGGATCGGCTTGTGAGCCTGCTCCTGAGCATGTCTCATACAGCAGTTAGGTAGACCCCTCTGATAAGCCCAGTCCCCTTAGGTCAGCATCTCCAAACAGAATGAAATATGAACACAGGTACACACTGTTAGTTGTGTGTGTTACCAGTAAAGGAATGTAGGTAGCTAGTTAGTGTCAGGGGTTTCATACCCAAAATGAATCAAAGGCTTGATCCAAATGCTGTGTCAGCCATTTTATGTGTGTCAGCCATGATTAGCTGAGTTTAATCAGGTTCATGAAAAGGCCAAGGCCAATAGGTTCTATTTCTCTTCAAAAGTGTCTTTCCTAGAAGGAGGAATGTACCCATTGTCAACTTATAGATTTACAACATAAATAAAACATAAGAGGGGGCTAGCTCTTCTCTGGACACTGGAAAAATTCACTCAAGATGAGGGGGGAGTTGAATGGAGAAACTGTAAAACCTAAATGCATATTCTCATGAATACCACTTCTTTGATACATTAAAGATTTAGGTGTTCTTGTCATGTGTACAATTGAATATTAGCGATGACTAGAGATGGACGAATTTTTAAAAAATTAGATTCGAACGATTTGCTGAATTTTCTGGAAAAAAAATGTTGTTGGAATATATTTGCGGTGAATTGCTATTAAAAACGGCTATTTCCAGGCTACAGAGAGCCTCAATAGGGGTGTAGAACACTTTGCCTTGCCGTAACACGCATAGGGACTGTGCTGGGGTAGGGAAATAATACTGTTATTCAGTATGACATGCAGATTACAGGCTATTAGAAACACTGCCACAGAGCGGCACAATGACAAATTCTGAAAAATGGCAGCAGTGTCGGGAGACCATATGGCGTCACAATTGAAGAGATTAAAGAGACATTTGAGATGTCAATTGAAAAGTTTAAAGAGATTAACGAGTTTTATGTGCCACCAGCAGCATGAGATCATATGACGGCACAATGACACAGACTGGAGGTGGCGGCAGCCTAGGTAGGCTGCAGAGCGGCACAATGACAGAGCCTGGAGGTGGCAGCAGCATGACAAGACCATAGGGTGGCACAATGACAGAGCCTGGAGGTGGCAGCTGCATGAAGAGACCATAGGGTGGCACAATGACAGAGCCTGGTGTTGGCCACAGCATCAGGAGATCATATGGCGGCTCAATGACACAGCCTGCAGGTGGCGGCAGCCTATATAGGCCGCAGAGCTGCACAATGACAGAGCCTGGAGGAGGCAGATGCATGATGAAACCATAGGGCTGGATATGAGAAGGAAAAATTGACCTTGGCAGCAGGCGCTCGGGATCCCAGTAGAAATAATCATACTCAGGTCACGAAGTGGTAAAGTATGGCAACTGTATTGGATGTACAGCAATACAGCTTTACATCCAATAAAGTTGCCGTACTTTACCACTTTGTGACCTGAGTGTGACTATTTCTACTGGGATCCTTTGCGCCTGCTGCCAAGGTCAATTTTTCGTTCTCATATCCAGTACTTCACAGAACACTGGCTGGGTTGTTCTTGGGACCTTTGGGCTGCACATATCCACACCATCCTCATACCCCTATACGGGGTGATATGCGTATGTTCTATACGCACCCTTCCTGTAAGGGATCCCCCCCTCTCTTTATTTAGGGTAACGCACGAGGCGCCATCCTCTGGTCTCCTTTTTTCTATTTTTATACAGAGACCATAGGGAGGCACAATGACAGAGCCTGAAGGTGGCAGCAGCAGCGGGAGATCATATGGCAGCACAATGCAATGGCCTGGAGGTGGCGGAAGCCTATGTAGGCCACAGAGCTGCGCAATGACAGAGCCTGGAGGTGGCAGCAGCATGAAAAGACCATAGGCCAGCACAATGACAAAGCCTGGAGATGGCTGCAGTATGACGAGACCATAGGGTGGCACAATGACAGAGCATGGAGGTGGTGGCAGTAGCATGAGGAGACCATATGGCGGCACGATGACAGAGCCTAGAGGTAGCAGCAGCAGCATGAGGAGACCATATGGCAGCACAATGAGAGAGCCTGGAGGTGGCAGCAGCATCAGGAGTCCTGAAAGTGTGCCAGTGACAGAGTGGGGCAGTGGGTGGCAATACCAGTACCTGCTGACGAAGGTGGGTGAAAGAAGGAGCACTTGGCATCAGATGTGTGGAATCAGGTGAGTGGCAGGATCAGAATAGTAGCTGAGGCAAGTAGGCAGAAGAAACCGGTCTCTTATGTCAAAGTGTTGGTGTGGCACCATGGATAATCTTATCTGATGCATCAGGCATCAGGTGGGTGGAAATCCTGGCTGATCCAAGCCTGATTCATCTTGACAAAGGTCAGTCTCTCCACATTTTTCGTGGACATATCAGTTCCCCTTGGGGTTACTATGGCCCCCGCTGCACCCGCTCTTATGGCACACTGCTGGCCGGGCAGGACAGCTTTTCCAGGGCAAACTCTGTTAGTTGCGGCCACAAATCCAGTTTGGCTGCCCAGAAGTCCAATGGATCTTCAATGTGGGTTGGCAGGGTCATGTCCAAGTATGCTACCACCTGCTGGTTCAGGTCCTGCTCAAGGTCTAATTGCTGCTGATGAGTTGCTTCACTATGCGGGTGAAGAAAGCTACTAATCGGCGACTGTAGACTCAGGCTTCTGCTGATGGAGCTGGTACTGCTCCTGCCACCTGCCTCCCCAGCATCCATGGCAGTGGAACGTGAAATCAGAGGGCCCCCCAGTCAGACCTGCGAGCAGATGGACGATGGCGCAGATAGGCATCGGCCAACTGACTAAATAGGATGTCTCTTTAGTAGGTCAGTTTGTCCTTCATCTCAGTGGGTGTAAAAATGGCCCCCATTTTGTGCTGGTAGCGAGGGTCCAACAAGTTGGAGAGCCAGAAGTCATCCCGCTGCCGAATAGTGACAATTCGGCAGTCACTACGCAAGCAAGTGAGCATGTGCCATTTGTGCAAGTGACTCAGAGGGACTCCCTGCCTCCATCTCCACTGCATACTGCCACGGTGTATCTAGGTCCTCTGTCTCGTCTTCCTCATCACTAGTGATGAGCGGCATATGCCATATTGCGATATTTGCGATATTTCGCGAACATATGGGTGAATATTTGTCCTATATTTGCGAAATTCACATATTTGCCATATTCACCTGTTTTTTTTAGGCAAAAATTCATCATTCGAATATTGCATATGTTCGCATAATGAGCATAACAAAGTATGCATGAAACTACCCGAAGTTTGTAGCACCTGAAACATGGTTGGAAGAAAATTTACCCAGAGGGAGGAAGAAATCTTGATCAGTGTAAGTAATTTCACATTACACCAGTGTATTTGATAACATTTCACATGCATGTTAGACCAATTTCTGTGAAAATATATTTGCATTTGCGAAAATCGGCACTTGTTGCAAATACTAAGTAAAACTTCAGTATTTAGTTCTAAGTAGATATTACTGATTGGTGCACTAAGTATTAAATCTTTGAAGGGGAAATATTAGATTTAAAGTTATCTTTATAAGATCAGATTGTATTGTGATTGTATGTAGCAGTGTTTCCCAACCAGGGTGCCTCCAGGTGTTGCAAAACTACAACTTCCAGCATGCCTGAACAGCTGTAGTTTTGCAACACCCGGAGGCACCCTGGTTGGGAAACACTGGTGTGTAGGGTTGCCACCTTTCTTGCAAAAAAATACTGGCCATGCTAATTGACATAATTAATTATATATGCATGACATCACAGGGCCACGCCCACTTTGCACTGCATACTGAGCGTCGCCGGCGGCGGAGACTTCTGCACATCGGTGGTAAATAAAATAATGAGCACAGGTGGCCCTTAATTAAAAAATACCGTCCGTTAACATGGCTGGTATGTCTGTAAAAAATTTACCGGCAGCAGTTTCAAAATACCGGCTGCGACAGTAAACTACCAGCTGGGTGGCAACCCTATTTGTGTGGGGTCTGAGCAATCAGATATTGTCCAGCTGAGCAAAGATGTACCTGTCTAGTGAATTGACAGTATGGTATGGGGTGAAAAGCTGGTTTGTCTCCCTGTGGTGCACCCGGGGTAACTCTAAATGAACCAGCAAATAATGGCGGTCTGACAAATAAAGCTTCTCCTGAGTCCAGACCAACAGAACACCTACTATAATCTAAAGACTGTGTGTGTGTGGGTGTGTGTGTGGGTGTGTGGGTGGGTGGGTGGGGAGGGTATATAGTGTGATTTACCAAAACCCAGGGCACTAGGCACAAGATCCCTTTTGTCACATGACCGGGCCGTGACCTCTTCTCTACTCGCGCATGTGCACAAACTTATATGTCAGACAGTGCAATGACTTTCTGCGCTTGCGCGCGATCTTATATATTCATCAGTGTATAGGCTTACTACTGCGCTTGCGTTCATCTAAGAATTTGAATCCTAGCCAATTCACCTGCATCCTTGTGTTACTATGTCTTAATATAACGTAGTACTACTGGTATATACTTGTATTTGATGTGTTAAATAAACTGATTACCTATATACTGAAATGAACAATATATCCGATTTAAATAACATGATAACTAGAGATGAGCGAATTGAAGCTGACGAAACCGAATTCGTTACGAATTTCATGAAATATTCAATTCGCAACGAATGCGAATACCGCTGCGATTCTATTGCACGAATCGCTTCATTAAATTCCATTTTACAGCGTTCCCGGCTAAAGGAGACCTAAAATGGCGGATCCACATGTGAGTACATGGGGCAGGGGATTATGGGAGGGTGGGAAAGTACGGCGGGAAGGGAGGTAGGCGAGATGACCCTGAATCACATGCGAGATGCAGCCCATCAGCATTTATTGACCCCTTTGATGTCATGCGCCTATATAATCAGCAGCCATCTTGCCTCTTTTCATTTCATCCATGCACTCAGAGAGAGAAGACGGGCTGCGCGTGTGTGTGAATTACTTATACCACAGCGTACCACTGGCAACTGCTAGTCACATCAGCATTGTGGACAGACAGATGTGCAGTGCTTTGGTGTTCTCACTGAGAAGGATCTTACGACATAAATCTCCTATTCACGTTATTGAGCATTTCATCAGAAAGGGGCAGATAGCTTTTCGTTGCCTCATACATATCAACAAGCTGCCTGAACTTTATGAACCATCTTATCACCTTATTTTTTAGCGCAATTCTGTGCTTTTTTTTGCTCCATCTGCTGCTTAGAATTGTGTGTAGACTGTATGAAAACCAGTGCACACCATTCTTAACACTCTGTGACAGAGTGTAATTTCGGGTTTAATCACAGTTTGTTTGTTTTTTTGCGGTGCTGCACTGTTGTGTCCTGCTGCTATTCACAAATATGTTTTTTCAGTGGACTGTAGCCATTTGTCTACCCTCATACGTGCATACCACATACCTACATCAAAGCATTCTACTATTTTGTATCTGTAACAAGTCTAGATTAGAGATGTCGCGAATTGTTTGCCGGCGAACAGTTCCCTGCGAATTTAGCATGTTCGCATTCGCATCGCCGGGCGAACATATATGAAGTTCGATCCGCCCCCTATACTTTAACATTGCAGTAAACTTTGACCCTGTGAGTCAGAGTCAGCAGACACATAGCAGCCAATCAGCAGCAGTCCCTGCCTTCCAGACCCTCCTACCTCTTGCACGGACGCCATTTTACCCTCATTCAGCATGCTGCAGGCTTAGGAAGTGGAGGGTCAGAGAAGCTGCTCCTGCTGTATAGGGAAAGCGATAGCTAGGTTGCTGCTAGGTGGTGTATTCAGGGTCCAGTTTACTTCTAAAGCACTAGTGTAACATCTGCTTTAAGGACAACACCCAAAAAAGCTCTTTTTATGGCTGAAAGATATCAGTCCGTGTGTCTTGCAACAGCTGGAGGCACCCTGGTTGAGAGGGAACTGCTGGTTAAAAGGGGTACTCCAGTATAAAACTTAAGTTCCTTCAAGCAACTAACTACTACAGTATTTAAAGGGCTGAAAGATATCAGTCCGTGTGTTTTGCAACAGCTGGAGGCACCTTGGTTGGGGACCACTGCTTAAAAGGGGAACGCCGCTGGCAAGCTTTTTTTCTTTAAAGCAACTAACTACTACAGTATTCAAATGGCTGAAATATATGAGTTCTTTGTGTTTTGCAACAGCTGGAGGCACCCTGGTTGGGGACCACTGCTTAAAAGGGGAACTCCGCTGGCAAGATTTTTTGCTCATTGTCACACCAGTGCAAATCACATAGTTGCCAGTTTTTTTTCCTGTAGGGCAAATTGTGTCACCCTAGTGCAAATCACATTAGGTGTGACAGTTGTGCAAATTAAAAAAAAAAAATACCTTTTTTGGCTGTTAAATAAAATCAGTCGTCACTGTCAGTTCACGTCACAGTTGCCAGTTTTTTTTGCCTGCAGGGCAAATTGTGTCACCCTAGTGCAAATCACATTGTGTGACAGTTGTGCAAATAAAAAAAAAAATAACCTTTTTTGGCTGTTAAATAAAATCAGTCGTCACTGTCAGTTCACGTCACAGTTACCAGCTTTTTTGCCTGCAGGGCAAATTGTGTCACCCTAGTGCAAATCCCATTAGGTGTGACAGCTGTGCAAATTTAAAAAAAAATACCTTTTTTGGCTGTTAAATAAAACCAGTCGTCACTGTCAGTTCACGTCACAGTTGCCAGTTTTTTGCCTGCAGGGCAAATTGTGTTACCCTAGTGCAAATCCCATTTTGTGTGACACTTGTGCAAATTTAACCCAAAAAATTACAGGCAGAGGAAGGCCACCCTGCAGGGGCTGTCGTGGTGCTGGGATTCCCTTTGGCCCTAGAATGGCCAGTGTTCAGAGGCCACGTAACCTGAACCCCCAAAGTTCTGAGGACTTAGTTGATTGGCTATCACAAGACACCCAATCTACTACAGCTTCCGCTCGGAACCTTGACGCACCATCCTTCTTCTCCTCTAGCTTAGCTTCGGGCACCTCTCATGCTACCACTTGCCCGCCTGCCGCCACCACCACACAAACACTAGCACCACAGCAGCTTTACTTGATCCGTCAGAGGAGTTATTTACACATCATGTGTAATGCGCAACCATTATTGCCAGAGGATGTAGTTAACAGGGATATGTCTGTCAGGCAACATTACACACATGGACGTACGGTGTGATGCTGATGTTGTACCCGCTGCTGCTTCCTTTCTTGAGGTGTCAGATAGCGGTGAAGGTGTTGATGATGACGATGTGTCCGTGGATGCCACGTGGGTGCCCACTAGAAGAGAAGAAGAGGGGGAAAGTTCAGATGGGGAGACAGAGAGGAGGAGGAGAGGAGTTGGAAGCAGGGGGAGGTCGTCGCAAGGAGCTAGTGGCTCAGTAAGACAGCATGCATCGGCACCCGGGGTCAGCCAGACGGGACGCCAATCAACGCATGCTGTTGCCACCACCAGGATGCCGTCATCGCAGAGCTCAGCAGTGTGGCATTTTTTTTTGTGTGTCTGCCTCTGACAACAGCGAGGCCATTTGCAACCTGTGCCAGAAGAAACTGAGTCGTGGGAAGTCACGTTGTCACAAACCACTTCCACTGCTGCGTCTTGCTCCACATCACCGGCACCCCCCCAGCTCCCCAGGTGCTATTCCCCATCCCGGATACGGCAGTGTCATGCCATCTTGGGGTTGACTTGCCTCAAAGTGGAGAGTCACACCGCACCAGCGCTCCTGTCGGCCCTGAACGCACAGGTGGACCAGTGGCTGACTCCGAATCAACTAGAGATCGGCAAGGTGGTTTGTGACAACGGAACAAATTTGTTGGCGGCATTGAGGTTGGGCAAGTTGACACATGTGCCGTGCATGGCACATGTGTGTAATCTGATTGTACAAACCCACCTAGGCACAACTGCTTTGCAAAGGCACATGATTTCACATCACAAACGCCTATGGGATTAACACGTCAGTACAAGCAGCACACAAAGTCAAAGCCGCCATCCTCCTCCTGGTCCAGCATCTTCAGCCAGGCCAACCACTGCTGCCCTCCTTGCCCCCTCTCAACCATCCACCTCTCCGTCTCTCGCCTTGAGCAGTTCCAGCTCATCTGCCCATAGTCAGGTGTCTGTCAAGGAGATGTTTGAGCGCAAGAAGACAATGTCTCAAAGTCACCCCCTTGCCCGGCGTCTGACAGCTGGCTTGTCGGAACTGCTAGCCCACCAGCTTTTACCATACAAGCTGGTGGAGTCTGAGGCCTTTAAAAAACGTTGTAGCCATTGGGACACCGCAGTGGAAAGTACCCGGCCGAAAATTTTTTGCACAAAAGGCAATCCCCAACCTTTACTCCATTGTGCAAAAGGATATTATGGCATGTCTGGTACACAGTGTAGGGGAAAGGGTCCATCTGACCACTGATACCTGGTCTGCAAAGCATGGTCAGGGCAGGTATATTACCTACACTGCGCATTGGGTAAACCTGGTGACGGCTGCCAAGCATGGAATGCGTGGCTCTGCAGAGGAGTTGGTGACACCGCCACGACTTGCAGGCAGGCCTGCTGCCACCTCCTCTACTCCTCCTACTCCATCCTCTTCCATAACCTCCTCGGCCGAGTCCTCTTCCACTGCTGCGTCTTGCTCCACATCACCGGCACCCCCCCCCCCAGCTCGCCAGGTGCTATTCCACATCCTGGATACGGCACTGTCACGCCATCTTGGGGTTGACTTGCCTCAAAGTGGAGAGTCACACCGCACCAGCGCTCCTGTCGGCCCTGAACGTACAGGTAGACCAGTGGCTGACTCCGCACCAACTGGAGATCGGCAAGGTGGTTTGTGACAACGGAACAAATTTGTTGGCGGCATTGAGGCTGGGCAAGTTGACACATGTGCCATGCATGGCACATGTGTGTAATCTGATTGTACAACGCTTTGTGCTCAAGTACCCAGGCTTACAGGATGTCCTGAAGCAGTCCAGGAAGGTGTGTGGCCATTTCAGGCATTCCTACATGGCCATGGCGCACTTTTGAAAAGGATTTCTTTGTGTTTTTCACCGTCCTGCATTATAGAGTCTTCTGGACTTTATGATAATTTAAACTTCAATTTTCAAGAGTACTAACCATTACACAAATGAACGCTTGTTGCGTGTGATTTTTTTACTTAAATTTACAAAAGTAAAATACAGAGAGGGAAGAACTCTGTTTCTTTATTTGATGAAAAATTTTATTTAGAAAATAATTTCTTTGTCTGTTTTCTCCGTCCTGTTTTATAGAGTCTTCTGGACTCTTGGATATGCGCTTGTTCTTATATTTCAGCCATGTGTACATGCCTAATTTTTCTGGCCTCTGGTGCTGCACTTTTTCTGCTGCTGCTTGAAGGAACTTAAGTTTTATACTGGAGTACCCCTTTTAACCAGCAGTTCCCTCCCAACCAGGGTGCCTACAGCTGTTGCAAGACACACTGACTGATATCTTTCAGCCCTTTGAATACTGTAGTAGTTAGTTGCTTGAAGGAACTTAAGTTTGATTCTGGAGAACCCCTTTTAACCAGCAGTTCCCTCCCAACCAGGGTGCCTCCAGCTGTTGCAAACACACGGACTGATATCTTTCAGCCCTAAAAAGAGCTTTTTTGGGTGCTGTCCTTAAAGCAGATGTTACACTAGTGATTTAGAAGTAAACTGGACCCTGAATACACAACCTAGCAGCAACCTAGCTATCGCTTTCCCTATACAGCAGGAGCAGCTTCTCTGACCCTCCACTTCCTAAGCCTGCAGCATACTGAATGAGGGTAAAATGGCGTCCATGCAAGAGGTAGGATGGTCTGGAAGGGAGGGACTGCTACTGATTGGCTGTAATGTGTCTGCTGACTCTGACTCACAGGGTCAAAGTTTACTGCAATGTTAAAGTATAGGGGGCAGATCGAACTTCACATATGTTCGCCCGGCGATGCGAATGCGAACATGCTAAATTCGCAGGGAACTGTTCGCCGGCGAACAATTCGCAACATTTCTAATCTAGACTTGTTACAGATACAAAATAGTAGAATGCTTTGATGTAGGTATGTGGCATGCACGTATGAGGGCAGACAAATGACTACAGTCCACTGAAAAAACATATTTGTGAATAGCAGCAGGACACAACAGTGCAGCATCGCAAAAAAAAACAAGAAAACTGTGATTAAACCCTAAATTACACTCTGTCACAGAGTGTTAAGAATGGTGTGCACTGGTTTTCATACAGTCTACACACAATTCTAAGCAGCAGATGATTTCTGGAGCAAAAAAAAGCACAGAATTGCGCTAAAAAATAAGGTGATAAGATGGTTCATAAAGTTCAGGCAGCTTGTTGATATGTATGAGGCAACGAAAAGCTATCTGCCCCTTTCTGATGAAATGCTCAATAACGTGAATAGGAGATTTATGTCATAGTTACTTAGTTACATAGTTAGTACGGTCGAAAAAAGACATATGTCCATCAAGTTCAACCAGGGAATTAAGGGGTAGGGGTGTGGCGCGATATTGGGGAAGGGATGAGATTTTATATTTCTTCATAAGCATTAATGTTATTTTGTTCCAGGAATGTATCTAATCCTGTTTTAAAGCTGTTAATTGTTCCTGCTGTGACCAGTTCCTGAGGTAGACCGTTCCATAAATTCACAGTCCTCACGGTAAAGAAGGCGTGTCGCCCCTTGAGACTAAACTTTTTCTTCTCCAGACGGAGGGAGTGCCCCCTCGTCCTTTGGGGGGGTTTAACCTGAAACAGTTTTTCTCCATATTTTTTGTATGGGCCATTAATATACTTATATACGTTTATCATATCCCCCCTTAAACGTCTCTTCTCAAGACTAAACAATTGTAACTCCTTTAATCGATGTTCCATGCCCTATTAGTGCCCATGCGACTATTAGTTTAGTCGCGTGTCTCTGCACCCTTTCCAACTCCGCAGTGTCCCTTTTATGGACAGGTGCCCAAAACTGAACAGCATATTCCAGGTAAGGCCGTACCAATGATTTATAAAGGGGGAGTATTATGTCCCTGTCCCTTGAGTCCATGCCTCTTTTGATACATGACAATATCCTGCCGGCTTTGGAAGCAGCAGCCTGACATTGCATGCTATTCTGTAGTCTGTGATCTACAAGTACACCCAGATCCTTCTCTACCAGTGACTCTGCCAGTTTAATCCCCTCTAAGACATACGATGCATGCAGGTTACTAGTACCCAGATGCATAACTTTACATTTATCCACATTGAACCTCATTTGCCAAGTGGTTGCCCAGACACTTAGTCTATCCAAGTCATCTTGTAACTTATGCACATCCTCTATAGACTGTACCGTGCTACAAAGCTTGGTGTCATCTGCAAAGATAGAAACAGAGCTGTTAATGCCATCCTCTATATCATTGATAAATAAATTAAACAGCAGCGGTCCCAGTACTGAACCTTGGGGTACACCACTAATAACCATGGACCAATCAGAGTACGAATCATTGACAACCACTCTCTGGGTACGATCCATGAGCCAGTGTTCAATCCAGTTACAAACTAAAATTTCCAAACCCAAAGACCTTAACTTACCTGTCAGACGTCTATGAGGGACAGTATCAAACGCTTTAGCAAAATCCAGAAACACTATATCCACAGCCATTCCTCTGTCAAGGCTTCTACTCACCTCTTCATAAAAGCAAATTAGATTGGTTTGACAACTTCTATCCTTAGTAAACCCATGCTGGCTATCACTTATAATACAATTATCCGCTATGTATTCCTGTATGTAATCCCTTATAAGTCCTTCAAACAATTTACCCACAATGCACGGTAAATTTACCGGTCTATAGTTTCCTGGGGAAGACCTAGAGCCCTTTTTGAAGATTGGCACCACATTCGCCTTGCGCCAGTCCCTTGGCACAATACCAGACACCAGAGAATCTCTAAATATCATGAACAGGGGTACAGATATTACTGAACTTACCTCTCTAAGAACCCTTGGGTGTAGTCCATCCGGTCCTGGGGATTTGCTTACATTTATATCACTTAACTTACCTTGTACCATCTCTACATTAAGCCAGTTCAGTACATTACATGATGTGTTACCAGCACTGACCTGGCCAATGTCAGCTCCTTTTTCCATAGTGTATACAGAACTAAAGAACCCATTCAGTAGCTCCGCCTTCTCTTGATCGCCTGTGACAACCTCCCCATTATCATTATTAAGGGGTCCTACATGCTCTGTCCTTGGTTTTTTTGCATTTATATATCTAAAAAAATATTTAGGATTAGTTTTGCTTTCTTTGGCCACCTGTCTCTCATTTTGAATTTTTGCTGTTTTTATTACATTTTTACAGATTTTATTAAGCTCCTTGTACTGTTTAAATGTTATAGCTGACCCATCAGATTTGTATTTTTTGAAGGCTATTTTTTTGTTGTTTATTGCTCTTTTAACATCATTTGTCAGCCATGTAGGATTTAGTTTTAATCGTTTATATTTGTTCCCCTTTGGTATATATTTAGCTGTATAGTTATTTAGAGTTGATTTAAAGATGTCCCATTTACCTTCTGTATCAGTATTTGACAACACCTCCCCCCAGTCTATGTCCTGTAGTGCAGCCCTCAGCCCAGGGAAATTTGCCTTTTTAAAGTTATATGTTTTTGCCTTCCCCGCCTGTCTTTGTTTTCTACATTTTAAGTCAAAAGTAACTATATTGTGGTCGCTATTACCAAGGTTTTCCCGCACAGTTACATTACCAACCAGCTCTGCGTTGTTGGAAATGATCAGATCCAACAAGGCATCACTTCTTGTTGGGTCCTCCACAAACTGGCCCATAAAATTATCCTGCAATAAATTTAGGAATTGTCGCCCCTTTGTAGTTTTAGCCAACCCCGGACCCCAATCTATATCTGGATAGTTAAAATCTCCCATTATTACCACTGTACCTGCCCGGGCGGCCCTCTCTATTTGTTTATGAAGCCGAACTTCTATCTCTTCAGTGATATTAGGGGGTCTGTAGATTACACCAAATACTATTTTTTCAGTATTTCCCTCCTTTTGTAATTCTACCCACAATGATTCCACATCCTCAGAATCATCACACACTATCGCATCGTTCACACTGACTTTCATACCACTTCTTACATACAGACAGACTCCACCACCTTTTCTGTTCATTCTATCCGTAAGATTCTTCTCAGTAAGAACACCAAAGCACTGCACTTCTGTCTGTCCACAATGCTGATGTGACTAGCAGTTGCCAGTGGTACACTGTGGTATAAGTAATTCACACACACGCGCAGCCCGTCTTCTCTCTCTGAGTGCATGGATGAAATGAAGAGGCAAGATGGCTGCTGATTATATAGGTGCATGACATCACAGGGGTCAATAAATGCTGATAGGCTGCATCTCGCATGTGATTCAGGGTCATCTCGCCTACCTCCCTTCCCGCCGTACTTTCCCACCCTCCCATAATCCCCTGCCCCATGTACTCACATGTGGATCCGCCATTTTAGGTCTCCTTTAGCCGGGAACGCTGTAAAATGGAATTTAATGAAGCGATTCGTGCAATAGAATCGCAGCGATATTCGCATTCGTTGCGAATTGAATATTTCATGAAATTCGTAACGAATTCGGGTTCATCAGCTTCGATTCGCTCATCTCTAGTTATCATGTTATTTAAATCGGATATATTGTTCATTTCAGTATATAGGTAATCAGTTTATTTAACACATCAAATATAAGTAGCACTAGTACCAGTAGTATTACGTTATATTAAGACATAGATTCTAATTTTTAGATGAACGCAAGCGCAGTAGTAAGCCTATACACTGATGAATATATAAGATCGCGCGCAAGCGCAGAATGAGTCCTTGCACTGTCTGACATATAAGTTTGTGCACATGCGCGAGTAGAGAAGAGGTCACGGCCCAGTCATGTGACAAAAGGGATCTTGTGCCCCGGGCCTAGTGCCCTGGGTTTTGGCCGCTGCTTTCATCTTGATTTGATGAAAAAATTTATTTGGAAAAGGATTTCTCTGTGATTTTCACTGTCCTGCATCATAGAGTCTTCTGGACTTTTGGATATGCGCTTGTTCTTATATTTCAGCCATGTGTACATGCCTAATTTTTCTGGCCTCTGGTGCTGCACTTTTTCTGCTGCTGCAATTTTTCTGGCCGCTGCTTTCATCTTGATTTGATGAAAAAAATTTTTTGGAAAAGGATTTCTCTGTGATTTTCACCGTCCTGCATCATAGAGTCTTCTGGACTTTTGGATATGCGCTTGTTCTTATATTTCAGCCATGTGTACATGCCTAAATTTTCTGGCCTCTGGTGCTGCACTTTTTCTGCTGCTGCAATTTTTCTGGCTGCTGCTTTCATCTTGATTTGATGAAAAATTTTATTTGGAAAAGGATTTCTCTGTGATTTTCACCGTCCTGCATTATAGAGTCTTCTGGACTTTCTGATAATTTAAACTTGAATTTTCCAGAGTACTAACCATTACACCAAGGAACGCTTGTTGCGTGTGATTTTTAAACTTACATTTTCAAAGACAAAATACAGAGAGGGATGAACTCTGTTTCTTTATTTGATGGAAAATTTTATTTAGAAAATAATTTCTTTGTCTGTTTCTCTGTCCTGCATTATAGAGTCTTCTGGACTCTTGGATATGCGCTTGTTCTTATATTTCAGCCATGTGTACATGCCTAATTTTTCTGATACACTCTGCTGACATCTCTGTCCATTTTAGCAACCGTGCATATTAGATGTATGGTAAGGGTAGCATGGTGGCTCATAGTTACATAGTTAGTACGGTCGAAAAAAGACATATGTCCATCAAGTTCAACCAGGGAATTAAGGGGTAGGGGTGTGGCACGATATTGGGGAAGGGATGGAATTTTATATTTCTTCATAAGCATTAATGTTATTTTGTTCCAGGAATGTATCTAACCCTGTTTTAAAGCTGTAAATTTTCCCTGCTGTGACCAGTTCCTGAGGTAGACTGTTCCATAAGTTCACAGTTCTCAGGGTAAAAAAGGCGTGTCGCCCCTTGAGACTAAACTTTTTCTTCTCCAGACGGAGGGAGTGCCCCCTCGTCCTTTGGGGGGGTTTAAACTGGAACAGTTTTTCTCCATATTTTTTGTATGGGCCCTTAATATACTTATATACGTTTATCATATCCCCCCTTAAACGTCTCTTCTCAAGACTAAACAATTGTAACTCCTTTAATCGCTCCTCATAGCTAAGATGTTCCATGCCCCATATTAGTTTAGTCGCGCGTCTCTGCACCCTTTCCAGCTCCACAGTGTCCCTTTTATGTACAGGCGACCAAAACTGAACAGCATATTCCAGGTGAGGCCGTACCAATGCTTTATAAAGGGGGGAGTATTATGTCCCTGTCCCTTAAGTCCATGCCTCATTTTATACATGACAATATCCTGCCGGCTTTGGAAGCAGCAGCCTGGCATTGCATGCTATTCTGTAGTCTGTGATCTACAAGTACACCCAGATCCTTCTCTACCAGTGACTCTGCCAGTTTAATCCCCCCTAAGACATACGACGCATGCAGGTTACTAGTACCCAGATGCATAACTTTACATTTATCCACATTGAACCTCATTTGCCAAGTGGATGCCCAGACACTTAGACTATCCAAGTCATCTTGTAACTTATGCACATCCTCTATAGACTGTACCGTGCTACAAAGCTTGGTGTCATCTGCAAAGATAGAAACAGAGCTGTTAATGCCATCCTCTGTATCATTGATAAATAAATTAAACAACAGCGGTCCCAGTACAGAACCTTGGGGTACACCACTAATTACCGGGGACCAATCAGAGTACGAATTATTGACCACCACTCTCTGGGTACGATCCATGAGCCAGTGTTCAATCCAGTTACAAACTAAAATTTCCAAACCCAAAGACCTTAACTTACCTGTCAGACGTCTATGAGGGACAGTATCAAATGCTTTAGCAAAATCCAGAAACACTATGGGGGGCATTTACTAAGGGGTTTAGTCATTTTTTTCTGACTATTTTTGGCGCAAAATTGTCGCAATTGCGCCTACCCTATAAATTGTGCGACTTTCCCTAGCAAGAGCTAGAAAGTCAAAAAAAAATTTCCCGCTTAATTTACGCAAGTTTTCAGTTTTGACTTGCAGTGGTCAGGAATTTATTAACTGAGACAGTCGCAGTTGCGCAATAAACTGTCGCAACGGCCATAAAAATTGACTAAATTTACTCCAGCTCCAACATGGAGCAGGAAAAGCTGCTGCCGCCCGGGCTCCGACATACTTTCTCCCCGCTACCCTCACTGCGCTACCGGGACACTGCAGTGATTTACAACCCCCCCTCTCACCTGCCAGCGCCACACAACTCCCATCTGTCTGCTGTTGCAAGACTACAAGTCCCAGCATGGCCTTACAGTGAGGACACGCTGGGAGTTGTAGTCTTGTAGCAGCGGGAGCTGAGCGGCGCGGGCGGGAGACAAGGGGGGGGGGTAGCGGGGAGGCCGTATGAGGAGCCCGGGCGGGAGACAAGGGGGGGGTGGGTAGCGGGGAGACCGTATGAGGAGCCCGGGCGGCTGCACTGTAATGTCAGCCCGGGCTCCTGCCCTGAGAGCCATAGGCTTTGGCTGTCAGGGCATGCTGGGTGTTGTAGTTTTGCAACAGCTGGAGGGCCACAGTTTGCAGACCACTGGTGTGTGGTCTGTAAACTGTAGTCCTCCAGCTGTTGCAAAACTAAACAGCTGAAGGGGACCGGCGAAGAAGTTCACTTACCCTTCCGAGGCTCCAGCGACGATCGCTGACGGAGATCGTCGCGCGGCACTGTCGCGCGGCAGTGTCGCGCGGCAGTGTCGTGCAGCGCTGGATCCTACGGAAGCCGGTAAGTTGCGCAAGCTTCCCAACCAGGGTGCCTCCAAATGTTGCAAGACTACAACTCCCAGCATGCCTGGACACCCTTTGGCTGTCCGGGCATGCTGGGAGTTGTAGTTTTGCAACAGCTGGAGGCACCCTTGTTGGGAAACACTGGCCTAAAACAGTGTTTCCCAACCAGGGTGCCTCCAGATGTTGCAAGACTACAACTCCCAGCATGCCTGGACAGCCATTGGCTGTCCGGGCATGCTGGGAGTTGTAGTTTTGCAACAGCTGGAGGCACCCTTGTTGGGAAACACTGGCCTAAAACAGTGTTTCCCAACCAGGGTGCCTCCAGATGTTGCAAGACTACAACTCCCAGCATGCCTGGACAGCCATTGGCTGTCCGGGCATGCTGGGAGTTGTAGTTTTGCAACAGCTGGAGGCACCCTTGTTGGGAAACACTGGCCTAAAACAGTGTTTCCCAACCAGGGTGCCTCCAGATGTTGCAAGACTACAACTCCCAGCATGCCTGGACAGCCATTGGCTGTCCAGGCATGCTGGGAGTTGTAGTTTTGCAACAGCTGGAGGGCCACAATTTGCAGACCCCTGGTTTGTGGTCTGTAAACTGTAGTCCTCCAGCTGTTGCAAAACTAAACAGCTGAAGGGGACCGGCGAAGAGGTTCACTTACCCTTCCGAGGCTCCAGCGACGATCGCTGTCGGAGATCGTCGCGCGGCACTGTCGCGCGGCAGTGTCGCGCGGCAGTGTCGTGCAGCGCTGGATCCTACGGAAGCCGGTAAGTTGCGCAGGCTTCCCAACCAGGGTGCCTCCAGTTGTTGCAAGACTACAACTCCCAGCATGCCTGGACAGCCTTTGACTGTCCAGGCATGCTGGGGCTTGTAGTTTTGCAACATCTGGAGGCACCCTGGTTGGGAAACACTGTTTTAGGCCAGTGTTTCCCAGCCAGGTTGCCTCCAGATGTTGCAAAACTACAACTCCCAGCATGCCTAGACAGCCTTTGACTGTCCAGGCATGCTGGGGCTTGTAGTTTTGCAACATCTGGAGGCACCCTGGTTGGGAAACACTGGCCTAAAACAGTGTTTCCCAACCAGGGTGCCTCCAGATGTTGCAAAACTACAAGTCCCAGGTTGGGAAACACTGTGCCCGGCCTCCGCCCCACCTTACTGTAAGGGCATGCTGGGAGTTGTAGTCCTGCAGCTGGGGGCAGGGGACAAGCTTGTCACATTTATTATCACCTGCTCACACATCTCCTGCACCACACAACTACAACTCCCAGCATGTCCTTACTGTAAGGGCATGCTGGCAGTTGTAGTCGTGCGCGGCGGGAGATGTGTGAGCAGGTGATAATAAATGTACTAACCCATTTTTTTGTTTTCTTCTCATTTCAGATCCGTTTATCCTGTGGACTCCTTCGGATTCGGTGGACTACTTCGATGACCAGCGTTTTTCTTTGTTTGATTTTAATAAAATGGTTAACGAGGGCTTGTGGGGGAGTGTTTTTTGTAATAAAATTTTTTTAAAACCTGTTGTGTTTTTTTCTTACTTTACTAGACAGGCTTAGTAGTGGAAGCTGTCTTATAGACAGAGTCCATTACTAACCTGGGCTTAGCGCTAGCCACAAAAACAGCTAGTGCTAACCCCCTATTATTACCCCGGTACCCAACGCCACAGGGGTGCCGGGAAGAGCCGGTACCAACAGGCCTGGAGCGTCAAAAATGGCGCTCCTGGGCCTAGGCGGTAACAGGCTGGCGTTATTTAGGCTGGGGAGGGCCAGTAACAATGGTCCTCGCCCACCCTGGGAACGTCAGGCTGTTACTGTTTGGTTGGTATTTGGCTGAGAATGAAAATAGGGGGGACCCTATGCGTTTTTTTTTTTTAAATAAATAATTAAATATATTAAAAAAACGCATAGGGTCCCCCTATTTTTATTCTCAACCAAATACCAACCAAACAGTAACAGCCTGACGTTACCAGGGTGGGCGAGGACCATTGTTACTGGCCCTCCCCAACCTAAATAACGCCAGCCTGTTACCGCCTAGGCCCAGGAGCGCCATTTTTGATGCTCCGGGCCTGTTGGTACCGGCTCTTCCCGGCACCCCTGTGGTGTTGGGTACCGGGGTAATAATTGGGGGTTAGCGCTAGCTGTTTTTGTGGCTAACGCTAAGCCCGGCTTAGTAATGGACTCAGTCTATAAGACAGCTTCCACTACTAAGCCTGTCTAGTAAAGTAAAATAAAAATAAAACACAACAGGTTTTAAAAAAAATTTATTACAAAAAACACTCCCCCACAAGCCCTCGTTAACCATTTTATTAACATCAAGCAAAGAAAAACGCTGGTCATCGAAGTAGTCCACCGAATCCGAAGGAGTCCACAGGATACACAGATCTGTAGAAGAAGTAACCAAAAAAAAAAAAAGTGTAAGTACATTTAGGGAGAAAAAAACTGTGTTAAAAAAATGTAATAAACACACACACACACACACACACACACACACTAAACGCCGTTTACCACTTCTGAGCCATGACTACAATTTACAGTGATCCCTCAACTTACAATGGCCTCAACATACAATAGTTTCAACATACAATGGTCTTTTCTGGACCATCGTAAGTTGAAACCAGACTCAACATACAATGCTACAGACAGTCCAGATCTGTAAAACGTGTCAATGGCTGGAAGAACCAACCAATCAAAATGGGCATTCACTGGTAAAACCCCTGTATTACTGAAGTGTATGCACTGACTGGTATTACATGTTCTGTACACTTTACCTGTATCAGGGTTAGCTGCTCTTTTGGACACCAGGTGAGGGCAACTCCATTACTTGTTTTGGACATTGCCTGTACTGTACAGGACCCCTGAAGAAGCTCCTGTCCTCTACATAGACCAGTGTTTGCCAAGCAGGGTGGCCCCATTTTTTGCAAAACTACAACTCCCAGCATGCCCGGACAGCCTTTGGCTGTCCAGGCATGCTGGGAGTTATAGTTTTGCAACAGCTGGAGGCTCCCTGCTTGGGAAGCACTGACATAGACAGTGATTTACAGCTCCCAGCAGATCTTTATTACTTTTATATGTAAGGATTTGCTTTATCTATATCAGTTATCTACTTATTTTTCTTTGTCACTTTTTCCTATTTTTGGATGACATTTTGGTGCCTTTAGAACCAATTACCCTGTTTCCATAGAGTTATGGTCTCAACATACAATGGTTTCAACTTACAATGGTTTTCCTGGAACCAATTAATATTGTAACTTGAGGGACCACTGTAGTTATTGAATTATTTAGATGTGGTGAAAAAGCTAAAAAAAAACTCAAAAACAAAAGATCCAGAAGGAAACCAGCAGCCAAACCTATTCAGACAGCAGGAAAAAGGAACAGACTATTTTTTCTACTACATGAAGTAAATTTCCCACTTTTGCCTATGTGTGCCAAATTTATTAATGCCGTGCAACAATTTAGTAAATTTGTCGCACATAGTCAAAAATGAAGTAGAAAAAAACAGGGTAAAAACCAGACTACATAGTAAAAGATTAGTAAATGCCCCCCATTATCCACAGCGATTCCTCTGTCAAGGCTTCTACTCACCTCTTCATAAAAGCAAATTAGATTGGTTTGACAACTTCTATCCTTAGTAAACCCATGCTGGCTATCACTTATAATACAGTTATCCCCTATGTATTCCTGTATGTAATCCCTTATAAGTCCTTCAAACAATTTACCCACAATGCACGTTAAAATTACCGGTCTATAGTTTCCTGGGGAAGACCTAGAGCCCTTTTTGAAGATTGGCACCACATTCGCCTTGCGCCAGTCCCTTGGCATAATACCAGACACCAGAGAATCTCTAAATATCATGAACAGGGGTACAGATATTACTGAACTTACCTCTCTAAGAACTCTTGGGGGCAATCCATCTGGCCCTGGAGATTTGCTTACATTTATATCACTTAACTTACCTTGTACCATCTCTACATTAAGCCAGTTCAGTACATTGCATGATGTGTTACCAGCACTGACCTGGCCAATGTCAGCTCCTTTTTCCATAGTGTATACAGAACTAAAGAACCCATTCAGTAACTCCGCCTTCTCTTGATCGCCCGTGACAACCTCCCCATTATCATTATTAAGGGGTCCTACATGCTCTGTCCTTGCATTTATATATCTAAAAAAAATAGTTAGGATTAGTTTTGCTTTCTTTGGCCACCTGTCTCTCGTTTTGAATTTTTGCTGTTTTTATTACATTTTTACAGATTTTATTAAGCTCTTTGTACTGTTTAAATGTTATAGCTGACCCATTAGATTTGAATTTTTTGAAGGCTATTTTTGTTGTTGTTTATTGCTCTTTTAACATCATTTGTCAGCCATGTAGGATTTAGTTTTAATCGTTTATATTTGTTCCCCTTTGGTATATATTTAGCTGTATAGTTATTTAGAGTTGATTTAAAGATGTCCCATTTACCTTCTGTATCAGAGGTTAGCACTGCTGACTTACAGCGCTGGGGCCTTGGGTTCAAATCCCACTATGTGCTGCCTAAAGGGGGGCTCAAACTATGTGCTGCCTAATATGGGGGAATCTATGTGCTGCCTAAAGGGAGGCTCTAACTATGTGCTGCCTAATATGGGGGAAACTATGTGCTGCCTAACATGGGGGGATCTAACTATGTGATGCCAAAAGGGGGCATCTAACTATATGCTGCCTAAAGGGGGCTCTATGTGCTGTCTAAAGGGGGGGGGATCTAACTATGTGATGCCTAAAGGGGGGCTCTATGTGCTGCCTAAAGGGGGCTAAAGCACGTTATTCCAAACCATTTAGGAATGTTAGGTGATTTATGCCCTTTATGGATTAAAACCAGACTCTGCATCAACTATGTAATTTTCCATGGGAGTTTTGCCATGTATCCCCCTCTGGCACGCCTCATTCTAGGTGTTTGTCCCCTTGAAACAACTTTTAAATCACTACTGTGCCCAGAAAGAGTCCCTGTGGGTTTTAAAATTTGCCTGCCCATTGAAGTCAATGGCTTTATGTTTGCGACATAAAATTTTCGGTTCGCAAACCGCAATCGCGAACTTCCACAAAAGTTCGCGATTGCGGTTCACGAACCGAAAATTTTATGTTCGCGACATCACTAGTCTAGATACCGGGAAAGTCCTGGCAAAAATAATACCCTGCTGGTGTTTTACAAAAATACTGAGTTTTTCTGCGTATTGTTGCTAATTTTTCTGCCCTCATCAATGCATACCGCATACGTACATCCAAGTAGTGTACCATTTTGTACCTGTTAATCTGTCAAGGGCCTATATACTGTGAAAGTCCAAACAATAGTACTCACCGGCTGGTGTATCACAAAAATTACAGAGTTTTTAGGCTTACACCCTTGAATCCCATTAACCATAATAACATAAAGGATGGAAATGTAAAGTGTATGTTCACAAATGCCAGAAGCCTAGCAAATAAAATTGGGGAGCTTGAGGCCTTGATACTGGAGGAACATATTGATATAGTTGGGGTCACTGAGACATGGCTGGACTCCTCGCATGACTGGGCTGTCAATCTGCAGGGGTTTACATTGTTTCTCAAGGATAGAATGAACAGAAAACGTGGTGGAGTCTGTCTGTATGTTAGAAGTGGTATGAAAGTCAGTGTGAACGATGCCATAGTGTGTGATGATTCTGAGGAGGTGGAATCACTGTGGGTAGAATTACAAAAGGGAGGAAATACTGAAAAAATAATACTTGGTGTAATCTACAGACCCCCTAATATCACTGAAGAGATAGAAGTTCGGCTTCATAAACAAATAGAGAGGGCCGCCCGGGCAGGTACAGTGGTAATAATGGGAGATTTTAACTATCCAGATATAGATTGGGGTCCGGGGTTGGCTAAAACTACAAAGGGGCGACAATTCCTAAATTTATTGCAGGATAATTTTCTGGGCCAGTTTGTGGAGGACCCAACAAGAAGTGATGCCTTGTTGGATCTGATCATTTCCAACAACGCAGAGCTGATTGGTAATGTAACTGTGCGGGAAAACCTTGGTAATAGCGACCACAATATAGTTACTTTTGACTTAAAATGTAGAAAACAAAGAATGTCGGGGAAGGCAAAAACATATAACTTTAAAAAGGCAAACTTCCCTGGGCTGAGGGCTGCACTACAGGACATTGACTGGGGGGAGGTGTTCTCAAATACTGATACAGAAGGTAAATGGGACATCTTTAAATCAACTCTAAATAACTATACAGCTAAATATATACCAAAGGGGAACAAATATAAACGACTAAAACTAAATCCTACATGGCTGACAAATGATGTTAAAAGAGCAATAAACAACAAAAAAATAGCCTTCAAAAAATTCAAATCTGATGGGTCAGCTACAACATTTACACAGTACAAGGAGCTTAATAAAATCTGTAAAAATGTAATAAAAACAGCAAAAATTCAAAACGAGAGACAGGTGGCCAAAGAAAGCAAAACTAATCCTAAATAATTTTTTAGATATATAAATGCAAAAAAACCAAGGGCAGAGCATGTAGGACCCCTTAATAATGATAATGGGGAGGTTGTCACGGGAGATCAAGAGAAGGCGGAGCTACTGAATGGGTTCTTTAGTTCTGCATATACTAAGGAAGAAGGAGCTGACATTGGACAGGTCAGTGCTGGTAACACATCATGTAATGTACTGAACTGGCTTAATGTAGAGATGGTACAAGGTAAGTTAAGTAATATAAATGTAAGCAAATCTCCAGGGCCAGATGGATTGCACCCAAGAGTTCTTAGAGAGGTAAGTTCAGTAATATCTGTACCCCTGTTCATGATATTTAGAGATTCTCTGGTGTCTGGTATTGTGCCAAGGGACTGGCGCAAGGCGAATGTGGTGCCAATCTTCAAAAAGGGCTCTAGGTCTTCCCCAGGAAACTATAGACCGGTAAGTTTAACGTACATTGCCGGTAAATTATTTGAAGGACTTATAAGGGATTACATACAGGAATACATAGGGGATAACTGTATTATAAGTGATAACCAGCATGGGTTTACTAAGGATAGAAGTTGTCAAACCAATCTAATTTGCTTTTATGAAGAGGTGAGTAGAAGCCTTGACAGAGGAATCGCTGTGGATATAGTGTTTCTGGATTTTGCTAAAGCATTTGATACTGTCCCTCATAGACGTCTGACAGGTAAGTTAAGGTCTTTGGGTTTGGAAATTTTAGTTTGTAACTGGATTGAACACTGGCTCATGGATCGTACCCAGAGAGTGGTTGTCAATGATTCGTACTCTGATTGGTCCCCGGTAATTAGTGGTGTACCCCAAGGTTCAGTACTGGGCCCGCTGTTGTTTAATTTATTTATCAATGATATAGAGGATGGTATTAACAGCTCTGTTTCTATCTTTGCAGATGACACCAAGCTTTGTAGCACGGTACAGTCTATAGAGGATGTGCATAAGTTACAAGATGACTTGGATAGACTAAGTTTCTGGGCATCCACTTGGCAAATGAGGTTCAATGTGGATAAATGTCAAGTTATGCATCTGGGTACTAGTAACCTGCATGCGTCGTATGTCTTAGGGGGGATTAAACTGGCAGAGTCACTGGTAGAGAAGGATCTGGGTGTACTTGTAGATCACAGACTACAGAATAGCATGCAATTTTCGACCGTACTAACTATGTAACTATGTCAGGCTGCTGCTTCCAAAGCCGACAGGATATTGTCATGTATCAAAAGAGGCATGGACTCGAGGGACTGGGACATAATACTCCCCCTTTATAAAGCATTGGTACGGCCTCACCTGGAATAAGCTCTTCAGTTTTGGTCGCCTGTACATAAAAGGGACACTGTGGAGCTAGAAAGGGTGCAGAGACGCGCTACTAAACTAATATAGGGCATGGAACATCTTAGCTATGAGGAGCGATTAAAGGAGTTACAATTGTTTAGTCTTGAGAAGAGACGTTTAAGGGGGGATATGATAAACGTATATAAGTATATTAATGGCCCATACAAAAAATATGGAGAAAAACTGTTTCAGGTTAAACCCCCCCAAAGGACGAGGGGGCACTCCCTCCGTCTGGAGAAGAAAAAGTTTAGTCTCAAGGGGCGACACGCCTTCTTTACCATGTGAACTGTGAACTTATGGAACAGTCTACCTCAGGAACTGGTCACAGCAGGAAAAATTAACAGCTTTAAAACAGGATTAGATACATTCCTGGAACAAAATAACATTAATGGTTATGAAGAAATATAAAATCCAATCCCTTCCCCATTATCGCGCCACACCCCTACCCCTTAATTCCCTGGTTGAACTTGATGGACATATGTCTTTTTTCGACCGTAGTAACTATGTAACTATGTAACTATTGTAGCCCATTTTTCTGCCCTCATCAGTGCATACCGCATACGTACATCCAAGTAGTGTACCATTTTGTACCTGTTAAACTCTCAAGGGCCTATATACTGTGAAAGTCCAAACAATAGTACTCACCTGCTGGTGTTTTACAAAAATTACAGAGTTTTTAGGCTTACACCCTTGAATCCCATTAACCCTAATAACATAAAGGATGGAAATGTAAAGTGTATGTTCACAAATGCCAGAAGCCTTTTTTAGTTTTTAGGCTCATTGTAGCCCGTTTTTCTGTCCTCATCATTGCATACCGCATACGTACATCCAAGTAGTGTACCATTTTGTACCTGTTAATCTGTCAAGGGCCTACATACTGTGAAAGTCCAAACAATAGTACTCACCAGCTGGTGTTTTACAAAAATACAGACTTTTTCTGCATATTGTTGCGCATTTTTCTGCCCTCATCAGTGCATACCGCATACGTACATCCAAGTAGAACACGTTGTCCGCGCTGCGACAAGGAAGTGTGAAACATGCGCCCTGCCTGGCACACGTGTTGAATCTGGTTTTCAAACATTTCCTGAAGTCTTCTCTCCATTTGCAAAACATCCTGACAATGGCAAGGAAACTGTGCATGCACTTCAGCCACTCGTACACCGCAAAGCACACCCTCCTTGAGCTGAAGCGTCAGAACGGTATCCCACAACATAGTCTTATTTGTGATGTTGCCACACGTTTGAATTCCATCCTCCATATGTTGGACAGACTATACGAACAAAGAAAAGCCATCACCGATTTCTTGAAGAGCCAAGCAGATAGGAGTACTCCCCTGTGTAACTTTAATGTGAACCAGTGGCAGCTCATACGTGACACCTGCTGTTTGCTGAGGCCCTTTGAGGAAGCCACATTATTTGTAAGTCACCTGGATTACGCCATGAACGACGTAATGCTACTCCTACATTTCCTACAATAAATGATTGAAACCATGGCTGGTCGCGGAAATGGAGACGTTGCGCCTACATCTCAAGGCTACATGAGCCCTGTGGGGGCTGAACTGGAGGAGGAGGATGAGGGGCAGAGTGGAGCACAGTTTAGGTTGGATGAGATTGCTGGTATTTCTAGTCATCGGACAGGAGAGGAGGAGCAGGAGCAGCCAGAGGAGCTAGAGGGTTATGAGGAAGGCGAGACAGAGGACCCAGATACACCATGGCAGTATGCAGTGGAGATGGAGGCAGGTAGTCCCTCCGAGTTACTGGTGCAAATGGCACGATGCATGCTCAGTTGCTTGCGTAGTGAACCCCGAATTGTCAAAATTTGTCAGCGGGATGACTTCTGGCTTTCCACCTTATTGGACCCTCGCTACCGTCCCAGAATGGGGGCCTTTTTTACACTCACTGAGAGGGAGGACAAACTGACCTACTACAGAGAGATCCTACGTAGTCAGCTGGCCGATGCCTCTCGGCGACATGGTCCATCCACTTGCAGGTCTGACTCGGGGGGGGGCCCTCTGCGCTCATCTTCCACTGCCATGGCTGCTTGGGAGGGGAGGGGTGGCAGGAGCAGTACCAGCTCCATCAGCAGCAGCCTGAGTCTACAGTCGCTGATGAGTAGCTTTCTTCACCCGCATAGTGAAGCAACTCATCAGCAGCAGGTACACATGGAGCAGGACCTGAACTAGCAGGTGGTGGCATACCTTGACTTGGCCATGCCAACAGACATTGAAGATCCGCTGGACTTCTGGGCAGCCAAACTTGATTTATGGCCGCAACTAGCAGAGTTTGCCCTGAAATAGCTGTGCTGCCCGGCCAGTAGTGTGCCATCAGAGCGGGTGTTTAGTGCGGCCGGGGCCATAGTCACCCCAAGGCAAACTCGTCTGTCCACGAAAAATGTGGAGAGTCTGACCTTTGTGAAGATGAATCAGGGATGAATCAGCCAGGATTTCCAGCCACCAATGCCAGATGCCTCAGAGTAGAATGACCATGCTGCTACACCAACACTTCACAATTATGGTTATGAAACCCTCTTGGGTTATCAATTAGGGATATGAAGCCCTCCTGGGTACTGTGAATGCCTGCGCCTGACTCATCCTGTTTCTTTCAGAAACTACTTGCCTCACTGATGCTTCTGGCCTTGTGACTTTAATTTTTGGAAGTTTACCAGTAGCTAAATACATGCTTAATGCGAATTTCAACATTGATCTTTAAATGTAAGGGGTTATGAAACCATCTTGGGTACTGCGAATGCCTGCACCTGACTCATCCTGTGCCTCTTTCAGGAACTACTTGCCTCACTGATGCTTCGGGCCTTGGGCCTTTAATTTTTGGATGTTTAGCAGTAGCTAAATACATGCTTAATGCAAATTTCAAAATACAATCTCCTGGAGGCTCCGGGGTAATTAAATAAAAATCACAAACTGAGGGAAAAAACCCTAAGTTAGTACCCCCTATCTAAGATACCCCCACTTAAATCTAATTAGCGATTGAACTTTAATGTACTCCGTAGAGTGTGTAACCCAAATAATAACAAACTTGTTTAAAAACATAGTGTGCTGCCGGTATTGTGCTGCTGCACTAGTATTATATATAGGAATGCATATAACTCCCTTTATTCATATGTGGCACGCTGTAGATACATCCATATTTTGACAGCGGTCACAGAGAGAATGCTTCCATAGATAGGCATATGCTTAAGTGTCTATGCGGTTTAGCACACTGCTAATTAAAATAGCTTGGATAGCCTGTCCGATGTTTCGCCGATGGGATCTGCTTTTTCATGGACACAGAGGCTACTGCCGGCGTTCACGTCTGCTGGCTCTTTTAAAGCCTCGGTTCTGCATCATGTCCTGATCGCAAACTCTCCAATCAGGACCTGTGTATGTCAGGGAACTTTGATGTTTGAAGTTCCGTGATGTCCACAAAATTCGTGCATGTCTGCGCACTTAGGTTTCACACTGTGACACGTTTAGTGTTGCTCGCGAATATTCGCAATTCGAATATTATTCACGAATATCGCATATTCGCGAATTTGCGAATTTCGCGAATATAGCGCTATATATTCGTAATTACGAATATATATATTTTTTTTCTTCACAGTACACATCACAGTGATCACCCCTCTCTGCTTCCAGCTTGTGTGGTGTAAAGAAGGCTCTAATACTACTGTGTGAGACTGGCGTGCGAAAATTCGCATATGCTAATTTTCGCATATGCAAAATTTCGCGTATGCTAATTTTGTATATGCTAATTTTCACATATGTTAATTTTCGCATACGCGAAGTTTCGCATATGCAAAAATAAAACGAGAATATAACGAATATGCGAATATTCGCGAATATATGACGAATATTCGTCCATATATTCGCAAATATTCGCGAATTCGAATATGGCCTATGCCGCTCAACACTAGACCCGTTATGTAGTGCGCATGTTTTTTGACTTAGACAATGGTAAGCTGTAAACTTTAGTACTTTTTCTTCTGATAGAGGACACAGAAAGAATTCTGATGTAAATACTACTGGACTTTTGGGGACAAAAAAGGGGTAGTCACAGTTATAAACCTGCAATCATAGGGTTCAAGATGAATATCGTCCATTATTGAATTTAGACTCATCCATATATTAATAGCTCCTCCATCCGCCATCAATATTGGACATGATAATAAACTAAGTATTGATGTTACAGGGAAGGTTTCTTTATCTATAATACAAGGAAGATTCTATACCACAATTACTGGTATATGGTTTTAAAGGAACTCTTTTATAGTTGGCATTGTATTGTAAACTCTTCCCACTGTTTCTCTTGGTTCCTCATCAGTCGGTCTATGATATGCATAATGATATTGAACTGGATATTTGTATTTATCAAAGAGTCTCTTTGTCTGTTATACAATCTTGATGAACTATATTCTTTTATTCCTGAGACAATTTTATGATGATAGCATTCATTTTTGTGTGTTTATTAGCAGTGTCATCGAGTGCCATATCTACACATCCAGGGTATACAGTAAGTATTATTTAGTTTTATACTCAGTGGGCCATATTTCACAGTCCTAGGTTATCCACCTAGTACTCTGTAGTTAGCACTCATATGTAAGATATATCTCATTTGCTTATAGGATGATTTTATGATGGTGACAGTTGTTTTTATTATATTTCTTAGCAATATCATCAGTAATTATCTACACAGCCAATGTATTCGGTAAGTATTATAGAGACTGGTGTTATTTTTTCTTTCCTTTTCTCTAACATTATATCATTATGTACTGTTTTTGGTTCTGTGGGCATTAAATGCAGAGTTGTAAGCTATTAATTTATTAAGGTGTTGATATCGAGCCTGCAGATCTTAATATTCGGGTAAGTAAGATTAGGTATTGGATATTGATCCATTTGGCTTCTTCTTTGAGCAACATTTTATCTATGTTCCCTTTTCTTGGGCCATATGTCATTTGTCTGAGGCCCCAAAATTTTAGGCTTTCAGTCTTGTTCTGATGTTTCAATCTCACATGTTTTGCCAGGGAACATCTATACCGATTCAAATGGTACTGATGTGTTTACTTATACGTTTTCTACGTTCTTGTACTGTTTTGCCTACATATATGAGCGGGCATGGACATATTGCCACGTAAATTAAGTTTTTACTACTGCAATTCATGAATTGCCTGATCTCATATTGTCTACCATCTGGTGGGTTGATAAAACTCTTAGTTTTGGACATATATTTGCAAGAGGCACAATGTCCACATGGATATGAACCATTTGGCGGTTTTGGTAACCAAGTATCACCATCTGGTGTCTCTTCTTTATGGTAACTGTGCACCAAGAGGTCACAGAGATTGGCTCCTCTTCTGTATGTGATGTTTGGACCCCTCCCTAGTACTCCATGCAGATCTGGGTCTGATTTAAGAACATGCCAATAATTTCTTAATATTTGTGTAACTCTATGGGCATACCCATCGTAGGTTCCAATGCATCTTATGACTTTGTTAGATTGGTGAGATCTCGCTTGATTAGAACTTAGTAGTTCAGACCTATTTGAGTTGGCTGCTCTGAAGAATGCTCTCCTCATATTTTTTGGGGTAACCCCTTTCTATAAAGCGGGCCATGAGATTTTCACTTTCTTTCTTGAAATTGATTTCATCAGAGCAATTCCTCCTTGCTCTTAAGTATTGCCCCGTAGGGATGCTTCATTTGAGAGAGTTTGGGTGCCAACTTTTCCAGTGAAATAAACTGTTGGTTGATGTGGGTTTCCTAAATATGTTAGTTTGAACCCTTAAGTTGTCATCAACATAGATGGATAGATTTATAAAGTTAATGGATTTCCCCCCTTCTTCTGCAGTAAACCTCATGCAAATTTTATTGATAGAGTTTATTGACAAATTCCCAAAATAAAATCGTGTCCTCATCCCAAAAAATCAAAATATCATCAATATATCTCCCCCAAAAAGAAATTTGCTCTGTGTATTTAGATAACCCTCCTTCCCCAAAAACAATAGTGCTCTCCCACCACCCAAGAAATAAATTAGCAAAAGTAGGTGCACACGTGGTCCCAATAGCGGCACCTCTTATTTGTTGATAAAGGGTACCCCCAAGAAGAAAAAAAATGTGAGTAAGTACGAAATAAAGTAAGGAACTGACAAAGTGATTGTGCTTCTTGAATGATTTACTGCGTGCATTAAGAAAAGTGATAATTGCCGTGGTCTCTGTGACAGTGAGATCATTGATCTTGTTTACTGTGTCCTTAGTGTCTTTTAAAAACGATGGGAGAGAAGATACGAATGCTGCTAGAATATTATCGATATAAATGCTGGCTCCTTGTGTCAGATTATCATTGCCAGAGACAATGGGGCGACCCTTCACAGGATTTGTCCCTTTATGGGTTTTGGGTAACGCGTAAAATGTAGAAATAACAAGATGTGCATTGTAGATGAATTTGTACTCTTCGTCTGCCACTAATTGTTCTCCTTTGGCATTTTCTAATAGATTTTTAAGTTCTTCCAGGAAGTTGTTAGTGGGGTCTTTTCGTATAATTTTGTAGGTGCTACTGTCCTGTAATAGACAATTCACCATTTCCACATAATCAGAGGTGTCCATCAGGACCACATTTCCGCCCTTGTCTGAGGGCTTTATGATGATGTTCTTATTATCTCTTATAGCGGTAAGGGCATTCCGCTCTGGTACGGATAGATTAGAATGAATAAGAGAAGTGTGTGGTCTTATCTTTTTTAGGTCCTGTGTAACAAGATGGACAAACGTCTCAATCTGAGAGTACTGTGCAAAGGAGGGGGTCATGGTGGATCTTGGTTTAATTTTGTAAATGGTGCTGTCATATTAACTTCCAGGCCCTCACTTTCATCCAACAGGTCTTGCAAATCTTCCAATGCTCTAGACTCCCTAACATTGAGATCTCTACCACTTGATGCAACTTGTAAGTGCCATTTGTGTAAAGCAAACTAAACAACAAAACCCCAAAGGGGGATACTAGGGTCAATTTATTCACAACAATTTTAGGGGAACCCCCCCTAGGGGAACCCTAAACTAAATACCCCCCAATTAAAATATACATTTTATTATTCCATTTAAAATATAGATTGTGATACACATAATTATGTGATTCTGCAAGTGAATGTAATGACACCACCACTAACTTTTAAAACCACAGTTGCCACCGTACTCCTTGACTCCTGTACTTGTCTTTTGTAAGCTCCTGAATGCTACAGAGTGAGCGTGGGTAGCTCAATCTCCTATCTATTGGCAGCTGGTGGCTACTGCTTATTAAAATCACCAAAATTTAGCCCTCCCTTCCAACGTTTCACTGGCTCCCCAGCTTCATCAGGAAAGTATGGCGCCATACTTTCTTGACGAAGCTGGGGAGCCAGTGAAACGTTGGAAGGGAGGGCTAAATTTTGGTGATTTTAATAAGCAGTAGCCACCGGCTCCCAATAGATAGGAGATTGAGCTACCCACGCTCACTCTGTAGCATTCAGGAGCTTACAAAAGACAAGTACAGGAGTCAAGGAGTACGGTGGCAACTGTGGTTTTAAAAGTTAGTGGTGGTGTCATTACATCAACTTGCAGAATCACATAATTATGTGTATCACAATCTATATTTTAAATGGAATAATAAAAGGTACCGTATATACTCGAGTATAAGCCGAGTTTTTCAGCACGATTTTTCGTGCTGAAAACACCCCCCTCGGCTTATACTCGAGTGAACTCCCCCACCCGCAGTGGTCTTCAACCTGCGGACTTCTAGAGGTTTCAAAACTACAACTCCCAGCAAGCCAGGGCAGCCATCGGCTGTCCGGGCTTGCTGGGAGTTGTAGTTTTGAAACCTCCGGAGGTCCGCAGGTTGAAGACCACTGCGGCCTTCAACATCATCCAGCCCCCTCTCACCCCCTTTAGTTCTGAGTACTCACCTCCGCTCGGCGCTGGTCCGGTCCTGCAGGGCTGTCCGGTGAGGAGGTCGTCCGGTGGGATAGTGGTTCCGGGCTGCTATCTTCACCGGGGAGGCCTCTTCTAAGCGCTTCGGGCCCGGCCTCAGAATAGTCACGTTGCCTTGACAATGACGCAGATGCGTCGTTGTCTAGGCAACGGCTCTATTCCGGGCCGGAAGCGCGGAGAAGAGGCGCCCCCGGTGAAGATAGCAGCCCGGACCACCTCCTCACCGGACCACCTCCTTACCGGACAGCCCTGCAGGACCGGACCAGCGCCGAGCGGAGGTGAGTACTCAGAACTAAAGGGGGTGAGAGGGGGCTGGATGATGTTGAAGGCCGCAGTGGTCTTCAACCTGCGGACCTCCGGAGGTTTCAAAACTACAACTCCCAGCAAGCCCGGACAGCCGATGGCTGCCCGGGCTTGCTGGGAGTTGTAGTTTTGAAACCTCTGGAGGTCCGCATGTTGAAGGCCGCAGTGGTCTTCAACCTGCGGACCTCCGGAGGTTTCAAAACTACAACTCCCAGCAAGCCCGGACAGCCGATGGCTGCCCGGGCTTGCTGGGAGTTGTAGTTTTGAAACCTCTGGAGGTCCGCAGGTTGAAGACCACTGAGGGCGAATGATGAGAAGAGGATGATGAAGGGGGGGGGGGGGTGTGGGGATGATGAAGGGGGGTGGGGATGATGAAGGGGGGGGGGGTGTGGGATGATTACAAGGGGATGATGAAAGGGGGGGGTGTGGGATGATTACAAGGGGATGATGAAGGGGGGATGTGTGGGATGATAAGGGGATGTGTGGGATGATGACAAGGGGATGATGAAGGGGGGATGTGTGGGATGATAAGGGGATGTGTGGGATGATGACAAGGGGATGATGAAGGGGGGATGTGTGGGATGATGACAAGGGGATGATGAAGGGGGGATGTGTGGGATAAGGGGATGTGTGGGATGATGACAAGGGGATGATGAAGGGGGGATGTGTGGGATAAGGGGATGTGTGGGATGATGACAAGGGGATGATGAAGGGGGGATGTGTGGGATAAGGGGATGTGTGGGATGATGACAAGGGGATGATGAAGGGGGGATGTGTGGGATGATGACAAGGGGATGATGAAGGGGGGATGTGTGGGATGATAAGGGGATGTGTGGGATGATGACAAGGGGATGATGAAGGGGGGATGTGTGGGATGATAAGGGGATGTGTGGGATGATGACAAGGGGATGATGAAGGGGGGATGTGTGGGATGATGACAAGGGGATGATGAGGATGTTAATGACGGGTCTGGATGATGACGGGGGGGATGAGGTATTTCCCACCCTAGGCTTATACTCGAGTCAATAACTTTTCCTGGGATTTTGGGTTGAAATTAGGGGTCTCGGCTTATACTCGGGTCGGCTTATACTCGAGTATATACGGTATATTTTAATTGGGGGGTATTTAGTTTAGGGTTCCCCTAGGGGGGTTCCCCTAAAATTGTTGTGAATTTGTGTAAAGCAAGCTTATGGGAAAATAAGTTTATATCTTTTGCCCAGCCAAATTCATCGAATTTAGCTATGGGGGTAAAAGAGAGACCTTTTTTGAGTAAGGTTTTCTCAGCTTCACTCAGAGTATATGAGGAAAGATTAATAATCTTCATGGTTTTAATTCCTGTTGGTCTCTTTATTAGTGACGGATTCTTCTATCACATCATTCTCAATAAGTGCTGTGGTGGAGTGACTGGCTCCAAGCCTGTCATATTCTACCGTCACATCCTCCGTAGTTTGGACGGCAGTTGAGCCACTGGCTGTGGACCCGTCGTATTCATGGGGGGAACTGTGCTCCCCCCCGTGCCCATACCTAAAAAAGATGGCTGTGATATTGGGTTAGGGTGTTGTGGAGTGAGAGTCGGAGCAATATTGAAGGTAGGACGTATGGTTTGAGATATATTGTGGCCACTGGGATGGTGGTCTGATTGTGCCTATGTTCTGTCCCATCATTTGTATACCGCTTGTGATGGTAGTCATAGTTGGTGGTATTTGTAGAGGGTAAGAGGGAAAAGATCCAGAATGTAGACCACCAGAGGTCCCACATGTTTGGTTCTTAGTATTTGAATTTTTATTCCAGGGTCGTCTATAGGGGATTCTTTTCGAATTATGTTGGGTATTATCTCTTTTGTATTTCCTTTTGTTGCCTGAACTAACACTACTTGAATCAGACTGGTCTTCAGAACCGGAGGTCTCGGTACAAGAACTTAGAAAATAACTTAGTACAAGAACTTAGAAAACGTATAAGTAAACACATCAGTACCATTTGAATCGGTATAGATGTGCCCCTGGCAAAACATATAAGATTGAAACATCAGAACAAGACTGAGAGCCTAAAATTTTGGGGCCTCAGACAAATGACATGGCCCAAGAAAAGGGAACATAGATAAAATGTTACTCAAAGAAGAAGCCAAATGGATCTACCGACTCAACAGTAGAAATCCATACGGCTTCTCCTTTTCGGCATTCTTGGAATAAATACTGTCATCAATATCCAATCCTTATCTTACTTACCCGAATATTAAGATCTGCAGGCTCTATATCAACACCTTAATAAATTAATAGCCTACAACTCTGCATTTAATGCCCACAGAACCAAAAACAGAACATAATGATATAATGTTAGCGAAAAGAAAAGAAAAAATAACACTAGTCTCTATAATACTCAACGTATACTTTGGCTGTGTAGATAATTCCTGATGATATTGCTAAGAAATATAATAAAAACATCATAAAATCATCCTATAAGTAAATTAGATATATCTTACATATGAGTGCTAACTACAGAGTAGTGTTGCTCGCAAATATTCGCAATTCGAATATTATTCGCGAATATCGCATATTCGCGAATTCGCGAATTTCGCGAATATAGCGCTATATATTCGTAATTACGAATATTCTTTTTTTTTTCTTTTTTTTTTTCTTCACAGTACACATCACAGTGATCACCCCTCTCTGCTTCCAGCTTGTGTGGTGTAAAGAAGGCTGTAATACTACTGTGTGAGACTGGCGTGCGAAAATTCGCATATGTTAATTTTCGCATATGCGAATGTTCGCATGTGCTAATTTTGTATATGCTAATATTCACATATGTTAATTTTCGCATACGCAAATATTTGCATATGTGAAAATAAAACAAAAATATAACGAATATGCGAATATTCGCGAATATATGACGAATATTCGTCCATATATTCGCGAATATTCGCAAATTCGAATATGGCCTATGCCGCTCAACACTACTACAGAGTACTAGGTGGATAACCTAGGACTGTGAAATATGGCCCACTGAGTATAAAACTCAATAATACTTACTGTATACCCTGGATGTGTAGTTATGGCACTCAATGACACTGCTAATAAACACACAAAAATTTATGCTATCATCATAAATTTGTCTCAGGAATAAAAGAATATAGTTCATCAAGATTGTATAACAAACAAAGAGACTCTTTGATAAATACAAATATCCAGTTCAATATCATTATGCATATCATAGACCGAACCGTGAAAAACAGTGGGAAGAGTTTATAATACAAGCATGTGCCTATGTCCAACAATAGGTACATTAATGCCAACTATAAATACGTTCCTTTAGAACCATATACCAGTAATTGTGGTATAGAATCTTCCTTGTATTATAGATAAAAAAAAAACTTCCCTGTAACATCAATACTTAGTTTATTATCATGTCCAATATTGATGGCGGATGGAGGAGCTATTAATATATGGATGAGTCTAAATTCAATAATGGACAATATTCATCTTGAACCCTATGATTGTAGGTTGATACCTGTGACTACCCCTTTTTTCTCCCCAAAAGCCCAGTAGTATTTACATCAGAATTCTCTCTGAGTCCTCTATCAGAAGAAAAAGTACAAAATTTTACATCTAACCGTTGTCTAAGTCGAAAAACATGCGCGAGTTTTGTGGACATCACGGAATTTAAAACATCAAAGTTCCCTGACATGCGCGGGATACTGCAAGATTGCAGAGAACGGGTCCTGATTGGCCAGTTTGCGATCAGAACCAAGGCTTTAAAAGAGCCAGCAGACGCGAACGCCGGCAGTAGCCTCTTTGTCCTTGACAAAGCCGATCCCATCGGCGAAACGTCGGACAGGCTATCCATGCTATTTTAATTAGCAGTGTGCTGAACCGCATAGACACTTAAGCATATGCCTATCTATGGAGGCTTTCTCTCTGTGACCGCTGTCAAAATATGGATGTATCTACAGCGTGCCACATATGAATAAAGGGAGTTATATGCATTCCTATATATAATACTAGTGCAGCAGCACAATATCGGCAGCACACTGAGTTTTTAAACAAGTTTGTTATTATTTGGGTTACACACTCTACGGAGTACATTAAAGTTCAATAACTAATTTGATTTAATTGGGGGTATCTTAGATAGGGGGTCCTATCAAAATGTATCTAAATGTAAAGTTATGCATCTGGGTACAAATAACATGCATGCGTCGTATGTCTTAGGGGGAGATTAAACTGGCAGAGTCACTGGTAGAGAAGGATCTGGGTGTACTTGTAGATCACAGACTACAGAATAGCATGCAATGTCAGGCTGCTGCTTCCAAAGCCAGCAGGATATTGTCATGTATCAAAAGAGGCATGGACTCAAGGGACAGGGACATAATACTCCCCCTTTATAAAGCATTGGTACGGCCTCACCTGGAATATGCTGTTCAGTTTTGGTCACCTGTCCATAAAAGGGACACTGTGGAGCTGTAAAGGGTGCAGAGACGCGCAACTAAACTAATATGGGGCATGGAACATCTTAGCTATGAGGAGCGATTAAAGGAGTTACAATTGTTTAGTCTTGAGAAGAGACGTTTAAGGGGGGATATGATAAACGTGGCCCATACAAAAAATATGGAGAAAAACTGTTTCAGGTTAACCCCCCCCCCCCCAAAGGACGAGGGGGCACTCCCTCCGTCTGGAGAAGAAAAAGTTTAGTCTCAAGGGGCGACACGCCTTCTTTACCATGAGAACTGTGAATTTATGGAACAGTCTACCTCAGGAACTGGTCACAGCAGTAAAAATTAACAGCTTTAAAACAGGATTAGATACATTCCTGGAACAAAATAACATTAATGCTTATGAAGAAATATAAAATCCCATCCCTTCCCCAATATCGCGCCACACCCCTACCCTTCAATTCCCTGGTTCAACTTGATGGACATATGTCTTTTTTTGACCGTACTAACTATGTAACTATATCTGAGCGTTTTTTCCCTCAGGTTGTGTTCTTTAATGCAAATTTCAACATTGATCTTTAAATTTTAGGGTTTATCAAACCCTCTTGGATACTGTGAATGCCTGCTCCTGACTTATCCTGTGTCTCTTTCAGGAACTACTTGCCTCACTGATGCTTCGGGCCTTGGGCCTTTAATTTTTGGATGTTTAGCAGTAGCTAAATACATGCTTAATGCAAATTTCAACATTGATCTTGCAATGTAAAGGGGTTATGAAACCCTTGGTTGTACTGCTGATGGCTGCGCCTGTGTCTTTCAATAATTACTTGGCTTACTGATGCTTCTGGGCTTGGGCATTACATTTTTGGATGGTAGCACTACCTAACATGCATCTTCAATAGAGATTTCAAAGTTCACCTTTTAACTTTTAGGGGTTACATAGTTAGTATGGTTGAAAAAAGACATACGTCCATCAAGTCCAACCAGGGAATTGAAGGGAAGGGTGTAAGGGGATAAGGAAAAGGGATGTAGTTTTATAATTCTGCATAAGCATTAATGTTATTTTGTTCCAGGAATGTATCTAACCCTGTTTTAAAGCTGTTAATTGTTCCTGCTGTGACCAGTTCCTGAGGTAGACCGTTCCATAAATTCACAGTCCTCACGGTAAAGAAGGCGTGTCTCCCCTTTAGACTAAACCTTTTCTTCTCCAGACGGAGGGGTTGTGAACCTCTCTTGTGTACTCATGCTGCTTCCTGCTCTACTCTGTCAGCCCGTTGGTCCTGTGATAGTGTGCGACTCCGCCTCCACATCCTCCACTGTGTCCTAAGCCTTCACTGCCCGGACAAGTCTCAGTGGCCCTTCAGCATACCATGTGTGCAGGGCATGGCAGTGTCACACTGTTCTTCACATGGTTTGCCTTGGCGAAAAGTCTTGGAAACAATGGCCGGTCAGGGCAATGAAGACGTTGCGCCTACATCTCACGGCCACATGAGCCCTGTGGGGGCTTGTTAAATTTGGTCCTTTGTACCCACCTACTGCGGTCCGGGACACTCAAACTTTGATTTAAATTACAAATTAAAAAAAATGAGACAGTTCAATGGTCTACTCATGCTTCAGCCAACTCCAGGCTGTGTCATTCAGGCAATATATAGTTTACTGATGCCGCTGCTGGGCCTGGGTCTAGGAAATTCAAATTTTATCATAGGTAGCACCCGCTATCCAAAATCTTCTTCAAACATTTCAAAAATTTTTTTTTTTTTTTGGGGGGTGGGGGGATTGTGAATCCCTGGTGTGTACTCATGCATCAGCTAACTCCAGGCTGTGTCATTCAGGCAATATATAGTTTACTGATGATGCTGTTAAGCCTGGGTCTAGGAAATTCAAATTTTATCATAGGTAGCACCCACTATCCAAAATCTTCTTCTAAAATTTCAAAAATTGTTGTGTTCTTTTTTAGGGATTGTGAAGCCCTGGTGTGTACTTATGCATCAGCCAACTCCAGGCTGTGTCATTTAGGCAATATATGGTTTACTGATGCCGCTGCTGGGCCTGGGTCTGGGAATTCAAATTTTATCATAGGTAGCACCCGCTATCCAAAATCTTCAGTTTAAATTTCTAAATTCATCTTTTAATCTTAGGGATTGTGAAGGCCTAGTGCCTACTCATGCTGCTGGCAACTCCGGGTAGCCATTCATCCACTATATGGTCTCCTCATGCTGCCAACACCTCCACGCTGTGTCATTCAGCCACGATATGGTGTCCTCATGCTGCCAACACCTCCACACTGTGCCATTCAGCTCCTATATGGTCTCCTCATCCTGTAGATCTCTTTGAGTGCGCTGTCGCTTTAAAATGATTTGAGTGCACTATCGGTTTGAGATGATTTGAGTGCGCTGCCTCTTTAAGATGTTTGGTGATGTGTTGCAGTGGCTTAATCTTGGCCGACTGGGGCCCTCTGAGCGGCGCTCCTCCACTATGTGCCAGAGACTTACTGCGGGAGATCATTGGTTTATGCAGAGTCTGCGCTGCAGCTGGTGCTTGACTATATATTGCAAAGCCGGACACAGCCGCTATATGGCTGCACCCAGGGAATTTCCTGCTTGGTCCGGCTGGTAAAGTCTGCCCCCGTGCAACACGGGGCAGGTCGTTAGTTCCTCCTCGCACACTGAAGAAGCAACACTGCCGGGGACTGACAGGGCTGAGCTGCGGCCGCTCGTGCATGGGGGAAACACCAGACTATGTTTAACCCTTTCAGGTACTGACTTTGTACACTCCGCAACAGCAATTATAAGGGTACTCCAATGGAAAACTTTTTTTTCTTTTTTTTAAATCAACTAGTACCAGAAAGTTAAACAGATTTGTAAATGACTTCTATTAAAAAATCTTAATCCTTCCAGTACTTATTAGCTGCTGAATACTACAGAGTAAATTCTTTTCTTTTTGGAACACAGAGCTCTCTGCTGAATCACGAGCACAGTGCTCTCTGCTGACATCTCTGTTCATTTTAAGAACTGTCCAGAGTAGGAGAAAATCCCCATAGCAAACATATGCTGCTCTGGACAGTTCCTAAAATGGACAGAGATGTCAGTAGAGAGCACTGTGTTCCAAGAAGAAAATAATTTCCTCTGTAGTTTTCAGCAGCTAATAAGTACTGGAAGGATTAAGATTTTTTTTAATAGAAGTAATTTACAAATCTAAAATAAGGTGCAGATCACAACAGAAGGACCGAGGTAATTAAAGCTATAGCCGGACCCCACCGGCAGCAAAATAGAAATATAGTCAGAGTAATAGCTTATACCTCTAGGACCTCACCAATCTTGGTGCATAATGGTGGAGGTGGAAATAAATTTAATTATAACAGCGTTACTCATATTAAATTTTAATTAAATATAAATAAAACAAATTTACACATTAAATTGGCACTGTTAGATCATCATCTAACAGTGCCAATTTAATGTGTAAATTTGTTTTATTTATATTTAATTAAAATTTTCTATGAGTAACACTGTTATATTTACATTTATTTCCACCTCCACGATTATGTACCAAGGTTGGTGAGGTCCTAGAGGTATAAGCTATTACTCTGACTATATTTCTATTTTGCTGCCGGTGGGGTCCGGCTATAGCTTTAATTACCTCGGTCCTTCTGTTGTGAGCTTCACCTTATTTTAGATTTGTAAATTACTTCTATTAAAAAAAATCTTAATCCTTCCAGTATTTATTAGCTGCTGAAAACTACAGAGGAAATTCTTTTCTACTTGGAACACACTGGGCCCTAGTGGGGTATCAAACAATTATTGGAAAAAATATTAAGATGGATAGTAACCAATAATCAGATGGATAGTGTCCAATATTCTAGTATTCCAGTGTGTATGAAGGACAAATTCTGTTATTAGCTAACGAAAAAGAGCCCGTTTTGTAACAGAGTAAGTCACTTAGAAAATAATAAAGTCAATTTCCAGATAAAATATGTAAATGGTGTTATACTGTTTCTCCCCACTGTTTCTGGCAGTTCGATGATCTTTAATTGTGTATCACAGTCCCGTACTCCTCTCATGCTCCGATGGCAGGGGGCACGGCAGTCTCACGTCTCCCTTGCAGCCCCGATGGCAGGGGGGCGCAAAATGTTGGTCCCTGCCGCAGGCTCCGATTGCAGGGGAGCGCGATGTGATGGTCCGTGCTGTAGGCTGCACTTGCTCACCGGCTGTCTCTTGATGGTATTGGTCTGACACTCCGGCAAGAGTGTCAGTCAGCATGAGAGCGTAAGTGGTTCTAGCGACAGCGTTACGTTCGGGAGCGGTGGACAGTCCGGGGATAGCGTCCCACGTGGAAACTTTGACTGCGGGAGATGTAGGCTAATTAGAGGTAATTAGAGGTGAGGTTGCCGCCAGGCAGGGCGGAATAGACTGAATATGCTGGATTAACTCCTCTGTTGCCGGAACTTGTAGGTTTGCTGACGGACACTGGTAATAGCTGTATGAACAGTGCCAAACACCTAAACGCGTTTCGGGGTGCAGGGAATTGTGATCCTCCGACCCCTTCCTCAGTAGAAATGTGTATATAGTAAAACTTAGTGGTAACGCTGTTTTTATGATAAAATTACGCCTGTTGGTGATTACTGAAACTGAAGAGAAAACCCGGTCTATGGATTATGGTAAATTGTCTCTTAGATCTATCAAATATGTGGAGCGGAGCAGCTTTCCCAAACTATTCAGGGAAATCGGATAGAACCTTGTTCACACCCCGGTTTTCCCGGATAGCCAGATCAGTCATGGCATTCGCAGCGCTGCAAATGGCATGACGATCATAGGAATTGACAATGATACACTCTAGGAGTGTGTGTTGTTGATTTGTTGAATATACACAAAAACATAAAACCGATGTGGCGTAATAATGATATATTGTTTCTACATAAAATAGTAATAATAAAAAAGACTAATATTGTATACATATACAAATGAGAATAAACATATGTATATATATATATATTTGTGGTCGTTGCTACATGACTGATATGCGTAAAACCCTAATACTAACCTAACAACCAACTGTAACCAATAACCTATCAACCTCAACTAAGCAGTCTGAAGTGTGCCATAACTGCGGCGTAAAGAATATGCCAGGAAAAGAGGGCATACCCTGTGGTAAGTGTGATGAAATGAAAAGAAGGGGGGGGTGGGTGGGAGCGAAGAACCCGCGGCGTCATTGAAGGGGGGAGAGCCGTGGGTTCTTATAGTCATCCCGCTCCTCCCACAATTACAGGCCAGCTGCGCAGGCCTTTCCATTTGTGGTCGTTGCTACATGACTGATATGCGTAAAACCCTAATACTAACCTAACAACCAACTGTAACCAATAACCTATCAACCTCAACTAAGCAGTCTGAAGTGTGCCATAACTGCGGCGTAAAGAATATGCCAGGAAAAGAGGGCAAAACCCGGATTTAAACAAACATTTGTTTATTGCAGATTACAACACAAGAGACTGGAATGCGCTAGCCATTTCTTTGCGAGGGTTAGGAATATACTGCATGTAGCATCCGGATTTCCAACGTCCTAATTTCTTGATTACGTGGGCTGGGACCCCGTGCTTAGAAGCGGCTGTAGCTGCGCCAATACGGAAGGAGTGACCGGATAATGAAGTCGGGTCTCCTCCCAGCGACCTGACCAAAATGCGTATATGTTTGATGAATTGAGAAGTAGTTAGCGGGTTGGATCTGAAACGGAGTAAAGGGTCGTCAGCTGATAGGTTAACACAGGCATTCAACAATTCACGGAGGACCGTGACAGGACACCATTTGTGCACAGTGGGGAAAAACCGGACAGTCACAGATTGACCCGGAGACGAGGTCTTGGTCTGACTGAGGGACAGCTCGAAATGATCAGAAACATAAGACAGCTGACTGACCTTAAGAAAGGGCGCGTTAACGGTCCGAGCAGTACACTCACCCGGTCTGAGAAACCCATAATAGGCAAGGTACATGGCCGCTTTTAATGTGAGGCTATCACGAATACCCAATGGTGCGGAGTCTAACAAGTCGGATAACTGCCTGAACATGTTGCCTGTGATAGGTTGTCTGACTGGGCTGCGAGGGACTTCCTTCTTAAGGATGCCCTTCAGAGCGGACTTCACCAAGCGAGAAGAGAATATAGAGTAACTACAGGTATTGGTTAAGGACAAATGGTGTTGGATACCGGCTAGATAACTCCTAATAGTATTGTGGGATAAATGCAGTGTGGTATGGCAAAACCCAACATATGCTAATAGGAAAGGAACTGAAATCTTGTCGCCCTCGGCGTGCTTGGATCTGAATTTGGAGAATGAGTTCCACGCCGTACCATAAATTTTTCGTGTATTTGTAGACAAGGAATCACTGACCAAACGTTTGGCTATCCGAAGGTGCTGGTTCAATTCATGACTAGTGAATGGAATGGGGGAACTTGCGCCCCTATGGAATCGGCTTCTGGCATCACCTGAAAGAAATGTGACAGGTTGTTCCTAGATAAGGCATCTGCAGCAATATTCTGGACTCCTTCAATGTGAGCACATGTGAAAGTAAATGTATGTTGTAGGGACAGCCAAACTAACCGTCTAGCCAAGCTCATGATGATAGGGCATCTAGACCTACCCTTCAATAGAATATCTACGGTAGCGGCATTATCGGATACGAAAAGAACAGTGGTTTTGTTCCAAGCTGGACCCCATAACTGAGCAGCGGCCACTATCGGGTACAGTTCAAAGGCTCCCGAACTCCTCATGAAGCCTTCAATCTGGGTGATCTCGGGTGGCCAAGGGCCGGCGAACCAATGATTGCCCCAGATAGCGGCGAAACCCGTTGAAGAGGCAGCGTCGGAAAAAACCATGGGCGATTCGTTCCCAATGCTAGGGATAAAAAATGAAATGCCGTTCCAGTTGTGCAAAAATGACTCCCACATAGCTAAATCTGCTAAAGCTTGGCAATCTAGATGTATTAGACTATTCTGCTTAGAGGCTGACGGTAATAAAGACAAGAGGCGAGATATGAATGTGCGACCCTGGGGGATGATACGCATAGCGAAATTTAGCATCCCCAGGATGGATTGTAACTCAACCTTGGAAATGTAGGGGCGTTCCCTAAGCCTATGTATGGCGGTTCTAATCCTTACGAGCTTAGCTTCAGGAAGTCTAGCTTCCATTTTCTGTGAATCGAGCTCAATACCTAGGAACGTGATGACCCTGGAGGGACCTTCTGTTTTAGCGGGAGACACTGGGACCCTCAGAAAGTCAAAGACTGCTCGGAGAACCTGTAGATCCCGAGGCGAGGCGTAGGGAGACTCGATTAACAGAAAATCGTCAAGATAATGAATGACGTGATTACACTCAAACCGATTTTCTAGTATCCAGTGGAGAGCCGAAGCGAAACGGTTAAATAACCATGGACTGCTGCGTGCACCGAAGCTTAGCTTGGTAGCGAAATAGTACAAGTTCCGCCAGTGAAGACCATGCCATTGCCATTGCTGAGGCATGATTGGGAGGAGCTTGAAGGCATCGGATATGTCCGCCTTAGATAACCAAGCTCCCCGCCCCAGGCTCAATATGATGGCTATGGCCTCGTCAACAGAAGAATACTTAAAGGAGTAGTCCAGTGGTGATTCAGTGGTGAGCAACTTATCCCCTATCCTAAGGATAGGGGATAAGTTGCAGATCGCGGGGGGTCCGACCGCTGGGGCCCCCTGCGATCTCCTGTAAGGAGCCCCGACAGCCCGCGGGAAGGGGGCGTGTCGACCTCCGCACGAGGCGGCGGCCGACACGCCCCCTCAATACAACTCTATGGCAGAGCCGAAGCGCTGCCTTCGGCAATCTCCGGCTCTGCCATAGAGATGTATTGAGGGGGCGTGTCGGCCGCCGCCTCGTGAGGGGGTCGACACCCGCTATCTCGGCGGAGAGCCGGGGCCCCGTACAGAGAGATCGCAGGGGGCCCCAGCGGTCGGACCCCCCGCGATCTCAAACTTATCCCCTATCCTTAGGATAGGGGATAAGTTTTTCACCACTGGACTACCCCTTTAAGGGCAAATTCTTCGGCGGGAATAAGTGCATTAAGACTCGGGATTGCAGAAGAATAGGGGGCAGACAAATCATAAATTAATCGCTTTTTATTATTGAATTTGCCCGTCGCTAACCCTATAGGGCTGACTCTATATATGTCAAAAGGTGATTCAACAAAAGGGCCAATAATAAATCCCTTATCTAGTTCAGTCTGTATAAGGATAGAAACTGAGTCTGGGTCTGATGTAGCGGATGTTAGATTATCGCACTCATGGGTCATCTGCGGCAGGGCCACGAAACCGACATGGAAACCCTGCTGGAAGCCAGCGACTAGGTGTCGGACAAAAGGCTGGTCTGGGTGACCCTGTAGAAAATGCCCCAAGAGATCCGAATCCACCACCGCTAGTCAGGACTTCTCAGATTTTTGGCTGCACGTGGTCTTGGGATGAGCCCTAAAACAGACTGAGCAGATATGAAGTAGACGGCACTGGCTGTAAGTGCAGGAAGTGTAGTTAAAGTTGTTGCATATTTGCGATTTTCCTAAAAAGATTATGGCTCTGCCTAGCTTATCTGTAAGACCGGACATCTTAGGACCTCTAGGTTGGGCAGATCTAGACGTGCTGGGTGTTTCTGGAGGAGCTTGTGAACTGGCTGAGGCACACCAATCTGTGGTGTGAAAGGAAGAATGGCAAAAGGCGCACCCTGGGAGTTTGAGCCCTGAGAAGTGGTTGCAGTATAATTCAGTGTCTACAATAGCCCAATTTACGCTGAAGTTATACTGGCTTAAGGCGGCAGCAGCTTTGGCTGAGAAGGACTTGTGGTATTCGTAGAACGAATACCCACCGAATTTGTGGCTTAACTCAGTGATTTTGTAGAGGTACTGATCTAGTTCTTCCCTCCTATCTGGTTTGGCCGAACATATGACGTCCCAAAAGATGCTAAACGCCATAATAAATTCGGACAAGGTGAGCTTCTTATTCAATCTGGCATCTTTGGATTTAAGGACTACAGAGACATCTCCGCAGGCTATGGTCTTATTTTCGTTTAGATCATGAGTCGCTATAAGCAAAGATGCCAGATTAACATCCCTGCCTTCCAAGATCTCCTTCCTAATATGGGCAGGAATAAAATGGGCTGGCGAAATGTTGGGGATAGCAGATGGCGTACCTGAAATACTGGCATGAGAAGATGGCACAGTAGGAGGTGGAACCGGGGTAGAAGTGCCTGCAGTATTTCTGGACTCCATGGCATTCATCCTACTTCGCATGTCACTCACATCAGAGGTTAGATTATTAATTGTGGCATGTAACTGAGTAAGAGAAGTTTGAATGGTGGACATGGAAACTTCTTCACTGCTGTGCCCGGCGGAGTCTGCAGTGAGGATCCTATATAATTCCGCTTTACGGGCAGAAGCTGGGAAGGGGATGCCCCTTCTGACTAGCTCTGCCGTCAATTTTGGAATAGTCCATGTTCTCAGGGAAGGGACACTAGCTTGATCGGAACCTCTGGCTGCATTCTCCAATACCGAAGCAGAATCCTCAATGTCAGATGCATGCGACATCCTGGAAAATAATCCAAACCGATACTAAGTAACCTGTTTGCAACAAGCTACGACTAAGGAGTTAACTACCAAGATACCACACTTTATCTAAAACAAAGTTGACCGTCTAACACCAGGACAGAGAGAAAGTAAGCGAAGACGTGTCGGATGAGAATCGTATACGTGACTGGACCTAGACAAGTATGTGCCCGGTGACAAGTGCGAAACGTTATATGAGTACCTTAACAACCTAGAACACCATGAAGAGCATCTTTAAGAAGGAGACTACACAGATAAAGAAGTGCTCCGACAACACAAGCAATCACAACCTGAAAACGTGTCAGGTTCATGAGGTGATTACTTGGACAACAATGTACGACACTTTAAACCAGAACAGAGGGAAAGTAACCGAAGACGTGTCGGACGAGAATCGTATGCGTAACGGGCCTAGACGAGTATGCGCCCGGTGACAAGTGCGAAACGTTATACGAGTACCATATCAACCTATAACACCATGAAGTACATTTTTTGGGACATGACTACACAGAGAAAGGAGTGCATCGACAACGCAAGCAATCACAACCTGAAAGTGTGTCAGGTTCATGAGGTGATTACTTGGGCAACAATGAACAACTTATTAAACCAGGACAGAGGGAAAGTATCCGACGACGTGTCGGACGAGAATTGTATGCGTAACTGAGTCTAGATAAGTGTGTACCCAGTGGTAAGTGCGAAAGTTTATACGAGCACCATGATAACCCTGAACATCGTGAATACCATTTTATGAGAACGTGACTATATCGTAAAAGAGGTGCACCGACAACACAAGTAAACACAACCTGAAGACGTGTCAGGTTCATGAGGTGATTACTTGGATAATAAAAATAATTCTTACTTGAAGAAGAGACTCTTAACTGAACCTAAAGGAAAATTACACACCTTAAAATCAGAGATAAGCAACACTGTTCTGTATAGCCCTAACCCAAAATATACACACCTTATGTCCCTGTGAACTAAGTTTCGGAGTCTAAGAAAGGATACAGGCAGCGTGAAGGCCGGAGACTTATGAACAGTGTAGCTGCAGAATTCAGGCGGAATCTGATTGCTGTGAAGAAACTTAATTATAGCATATCACATATATCACCAATGAAACCTCTAGCACCGGGCTGACAACGTACCTTGGCAGATAATACGAACTACCTGATGAAACAATTGCGTGCCCGGCCGGAGAAGAACACCTATTAGGAAATATATCCGGAACTACCAAATGAACCGTGGCACCACCTAAATAACAGATAAGCTCAAAAGACAGGGACAGAGAACCCCAAGGACCATAAACTGGCAACAACTTGAAGCTACATACACATGGCTAACCAATGAATTCTAGTCAAGTGACATCTGGACGTACATGAATCTAACCTACCGAATTAACTGGTTTGGTCTGCGGCGTAGAGACGAGTTGATGAACCTAACAAAACAGAGACTCATGAATATCAGTTTAAACTAACAAGCATCAGAAGGCGTAATACTAATCATATGAACATGAGAGACAACACACATGAGATTGAATGCGTGAACGTACGGTATGCGAATAGAATACTGCGTCGTAAATTAGACAGCTAACCGTATGACGGTGGAGGTAATAAATTGACCGTGGAGGTAAATAATGAACTGGAATTGCGTGGAGGGCTGAGTTAAGAGAAACATGGTAGCAAGTGCATATAACCTGCGGTATGAACATAGTCGAGGTGGGTGCGTTAGATGTACAGTGTACTAGTATAGACGGAGGGGGTGTTAGTAAGCCGGGAAGGAAACTAGGAAGTTGACTGCCCGGCCACCTTAAGGAGTCCACCGCAGTCCTTTGGGGGACCTGTTAGGTTGCGTCGGTAACGTAACTGCCATGAACACCCTGGGCCGCCCTAGAGCCTAACCCCCCTGCTTAGTGCTGCGGAGATCACATAATGTTTATAACACTAACGTTTGTTAATTATATATAACTCCCCTGCTTATTGCTGCGGAGAACACATAATGTTTATAACACTAACGTCTGTTAATTATATATAACCCCCTCTTTTTTTTTTTTTTTTTTTTAACAGTGTGTGAGGTAAAAGGGGAGGGGGGGTGAGTGGTAGAGCGCGGCGTGAGTGAGTAGGGCGGCCGACAGGTGTGGGGAGAATGCGGACTGACTGTAATGCAAGTGGGCTGGTAGATGAGGTCTGCCAGTACATCGGGACCGTATCCCGGACGATTAGAAATATAATGAAAATCATGCGAGGATAGCTGGAGGAAAGCCGGGCCGTCCACCGGTCGTCAACGCGACCAGGTAGCCTCACAGCACAACCCCCAGTGTCCCAGCTACTCACGTTTTCTGATCACAAACGGCGAGGACTCGAGCGAGGAAGACGTCTGACCACTTCCGGTCAGCTGATGCGTGTCAGCTGACGTAGCGAAGAACCCACGGCGTCATTGAAGGGGGGAGAGCCGTGGGTTCTTATAGTCATCCCGTTCCTCCCACAATTACAGGCCAGCTGCGCAGGCCTTTCCATATATATATATATATGCATATACACACTGTTACATTCTTATACTGGTCAAATTTCATTTGACACAGTCACCATTGGAGAGGAATATATTACTCAGGTTACGTCAAATTAAGTAAACAATCATACATTTATTTTAGGCTCATAGACAAATATGGCAAACAGAACAAACTAGTAAATCTTATGTAAATAACAGTTCTTGCTTAAGTATTACAATAATGACATTAGTAAGTGTAGGCATGTTCTCAGAACAATCTCACCAACTGAGGGTTGTGTGGGCTGGATCCATCATGGAAAGTTCATCTAAGATGGCTTCCTCCTTCATCAGACTGGTCTGGCTCCACCTCCTTCCTCTTAGCTTGGCTTACTTCAATGGTTTTGCTTCATGATGCCCTTCTCGTCCTCCATGAATGAGGCTTCCTTAATCATTCTTCCTTAATGAATGATGCCTTAATGACGCTTTAATGATGCTTCCATAATGATGATGCTTCCATAACGATGCCTTAATAATGATGCAGTCTTCTTAAATACCGTACTTATGGGTGTGTTCTTTACATATGTGGGCGTGGTTATACTACGCCTTATATCCATAAATATACTTGTCTCTATATATCTCCTCCTAGTGGGTTGGATTGAGTATATCTTTAACTAATGGGTGTATACATTATGTCATGCTTAACTTACATACTAATTGGACATTACTACCTTCCTAGAATAGTGTGTTATGCATACCTCAGCAATTCTATCTATAGTATTCAGCTATAGCTTAACTGTTCCTAAAGGTCATGGCATCCATTTTAGGTTTTGACTCTTGTCAGCCATCTTGTATACCCTAGAGTTATACCTTATGAATTATATTGTATATTAAATATTTTAACACACACATACATACAATGCCTATAGTAAGTAAAAAAAATGGTAATACAGTAATAAAATTAAAATAAATAAAAATAGAAATAATTACAATATACATCTAAAGAAGAATAAAAAGAAAATAAAATTAAAAATAAATATAAATTAAACATTACATGTACAGAGTCAACATAAATTAATTAAGTTGTAAACACGCAATATCTGACGCAGGAAGATGTACTGTGAGGGGTTCCTATCAGACCACAGACCGCCAACAGGAATCTAAGCATGGCGGCGGGCGGTGGTCGGAGGTGGACCACATCATAAAAATCCAAACAGTTAAAAACTAGAATTCAAGCCTTTTGGTTCCATCGATCCAAATTTGAAAATCATTTTGCTCTCAGCCCTAGACATTTTGATCATATGGCTACCACCCCCTCCAGTCTGGTTTAATTACTTGAAGTCCTACAAATTTTAAGTTACATGGATCTCTGTTATGGGTTGTTGAAAAGTGTGTTGATTTTTTATATTGTTAATGTGCTCTGCTATTCTTAATTTCAATGTTCTTTTTGTTCTTCCCACATACTGTTTTTTACAATCACATTCTAAAATGTATATAACTCCTTTTGTATTACATGTGATGCATTCATCTATTTTCCATATAAACTTGTTAGTCCGAGATTTTACTTCCACTATTTTTTTTTAATCTGAAGTGGTCTTACAGTTGTTGCATATTCCACAACGGAAAAAGCCTTTAGTAGAAAGCCAAGTTTTGCTGTCTTTATTGGTTATAGGTGGTTTTATAGAAGGGGCAACTGTTATCCCTGCGTCAGATATTGCGTGTTCACAACTTAATTTATTTATTTATATTGACTCTGTACATGTAATGTTTAATTTATATTTATTTTTAATTGTATTTATATATTTTATATATATTTTATTTATATTTTTATATATATATTTTTACTCTTATTTAGATGTATATTGTAATTATTTCTATTTTTATTTATTTTATTTTTATTACTGTATTACCATTTTTTTAATTTACTATAGGCATTGTATGTATGTGTGTATATGCATATATATATATATATATATATATATGTCTATGTGTATGTGTGTGTATGTATATGCATATAAATATATATATGTTCTCATTTGTATATGTATACAATATTAGTCTTTTTTATTATTACTATTTTATGTAGAAACAATATATCCTTATTACGCCACATCGGTTTTATGTTTTTGTGTATATTTAACAAATCAACAACACACACTCCTAGAGGGTAATGTATCAAAACCTGTGTAGAGGAAAAGTGGTGCAGTTACCCATGGAAACCAATCAGATCGCTTCTTTCACTTTTAAAGAGATCTGTGAAAAATGAAAGAAGAAATCTGATTGGTTGCTATGGGCAACTACACCAGTCTTCCTCTACACAAGTTTTGATAAATATCCCCCCTAGAGTGTATCATTGTCAATTCCTATGATCGTCATGCCATTTGCATCGCTGCGAATGCCATGACTGATCTGGCTATCCGGGAAAACCGGGGTGTGAACAAGGTTCTATGTGATTTCCCCGAATAGTTTGGGAAAGCTGCTCCGCTCCACATATTTGATAGATCTAAGAGACAATTTACCATAATCCATAGACCGGGTTTTCTCTTAAGTTTCAGTAATCACCAACAGGCGTAATTTTATCATAAAAACAGCGTTACCACTAAGTTTTACTATATACACATTTCTACTGAAGAAGGGGTCGGAGGATCACAATTCCAAGCACCCCGAAACGCATTTAGGTGTTTGGCACTGTTCAAACAGCTATTACCAGTGTCCGTCGGCAAACCTACAAGTCCCGGCAACAGAGGAGTTAATCCAGCATATTCAGTCTATTCCGCCCTGCCTGGCGGCAACCTCACCTCTAATTACCTCTAATTAGCCCTACATCTCCCGCAGTCAAAGTTTCCACGTGGGACGCTATCCCCGGACTCTCCACCGCTCCCGAATGTACCGCTGTCGCTAGAACCACTTACGCTCCCGTGCTGACTGACACTCTTGCCGGAGTGTCAGACCAATACCATCAAGAGACAGCTGGTGAGCAAGTGCAGCCTACAGCACGGACCATCACATCGCGCTCCCCTGCCATCGGAGCCTGCGGCACGGACCAACATTTTCTGCCTCCCTGCCATCGGGGCTGGAAGGGAGACGTGAGACTGCCGTGCCCCCTGCCATCGGAGCACGAGAGAAGTACAGGACTGTGATACACAATTAAAGATCATCGAGCCACCAGAAACAGTGGTGAGAAACAGTATAACACCATTTACATATTTTATCTGGAAATTGACTTTATTAATGACTTTTTATTATTATTATTTGACTTTTTTCTGACTTACTCTGTTACAAAACGGACTCTTTTTCGTTCGCTAATAACAGACATTTTTCTTCATACACACTGGAATACTAGAATATTGGACACTATCCATCTGATTATTGGTTACTATCCATGTTACCGTATATACTCGAGTATAAGCCGAGTTTTTCAGCACGATTTTTCGTGCTGAAAACACCCCCCTTGGCTTATACTCGAGTGAACTCTCCGCCCTCAGTGGTCTTCAACCTGCGGACCTCCAGAGGTTTCAAAACCACAACTCCCAGCAAGCCCGGGCAGCCATCAGCTGTCCGGGCTTGCTGGGAGTTGTAGTTTTGAAACCTCTGGAGGTCCGCAGGTTGAAGACCACTGCGGCCTTCGACATCATCCAGCCCACTCTCACCCCCTTTAGTTCTGTACTCATCTCCGCTCGGCGCTGGTCCGGTGCTGCAGGACTGTCCGGTGGGGAGGTCGTCCGGTGGGATAGTGGTTCCGGGCTGCCATCTTCACCACGCTTCGGGCCCGGCCCCGGAATAGTCACGTTGCCTTGACGACGACGCAGAGGTACGTTCATTACCAACGTCCCTCTGCATCATCGTCAAGGCAACGCCTCTATTCCGGGCCCGAAGCGCGGAGAAGAGGCCCCCCCCGGTGAAGATGGCAGCCCGGAACCACTATCCCACCGGACGACCTCCCCACCGGACAGTCCTGCAGCACCGGACCAGCGCCGAGCGGAGGTGAGTACAGAACTAAAGGGGGTGAGAGGGGGCTGGATGATGTCGAAGACCACTGTATCAGACATTGACAAGCGGTGATGATGACAAGGGGATGATGAAGGGGGGTGTGTGTGGGATGATGACAGGGGGATGATGAAAGGGGGTGGGATGATGACAAGAGGATGATGACAAGGGGATGATGAAGGGGGGTGGGGATGATGACAAGGGGATGATGAAGGGGGGGTGTGGAATGATGACAAGGGGATGATGAAGGGGGGTGGGGATGATGACAAGGGGATGATGAAGGGGGGTGTGGAATGATGACAAGGGGATGATGAAGGGGGGTGGGGATGATGACAAGGGGATGATGAAGGGGGGGGGGGTGGAATGATGACAAGGGGATAATGAAGGGGGGTGGGGATGATGACAAGGGGATGATGAAGGGGGGCTGTGGAATGATGACAAGGGGATGATGAATGGGGGTGGGGATGATGACAAGGGGATGATGAAGGGGGGTGTGGGATGATGACAAGGGGATGATGAAGGGGGTGTGTGGGATGATGACAAGGGGATGATGAAGGGGGTGTGTGGGATGATAAGGGGATGATGACATGGGGATAATGAAGGGGGGGTGTGGGATGATGACAGGCGGTGATGATGAAGGGGGGATGATGAAGGGGTGATGATGACAGGGTGATGATGATGAGGGTGTTAATGACGGGGGTCTGGATGATGACAGGGGGGGATGATCTATTTCCCACCCTAGGCTTATACTCGAGTCAATAACTTTTCCTGGGATTTTGGAGTGAAATTAGGGGCCTCGGCTTATATTCGGGTCGGCTTATACTCGAGTATATATGGTAATATTTTTTCCAATAATTGTTTGATACCCCACTAGGGCCCAGTGGGATTATCATCTAACAGTGCCAATTTAATGTGTAAATTTGTTTTATTTATATTTAATAAAAATTTTATATGACTAACGCTGTTATATTTAAATTTATTTCCACCTCCACCATTATGCACCAATGTTGGTGAGGTCCTAGAGGTATAAGCTATTACTCTGACTATAATTTACAAATCTGTTTAACTTTCTGGCAACAATTGATTTTTAAAAAAAAGTTTTCCACTGCAGTACCCCTGTAACCTGCTCAGCATGCTGGGCGTATGCATACGCCCTGCATCCCGAGTCCTTAAGGACTGAGGGCGTATAGATACGCCCGTGGGAATTCCGGTCCCCGCCACTAGCCGGTTTGGGACTGGATTGGGATGCCTACTGAAATCATTCAGCAGACACCCCGGCACATCGCCCAGGGGAGTCCTGAGACCCCCCCTCCCCCCCCCCCCCATGTCGGCGATCGCAGAAAATTTTCTGCTATTCCGGGCTGATCGGGTCTCTGGTGACCCGATCACCAAGAAAATAGCGATGATCGGAGCTGTCATCTTGAGGGCTAGGAGTGAGGTCGCAGAGCTGCGATCTCCTCCTATCCCCTGCCATTGGTCAGAACTGATTCTGACCAATGGCAGAGCAGGACAGTGGAGGCCGGGGGATCTTCGCTGGAGACTGCTGGATACTGGATCAGGTAGGGAAGCGACAGTTGGGGGGGGGGAATTGAAAGTGAAAGTAAAACGATCTTTACTGTGGCAACCACTAGGAATGCCAAACTGCAACTCCCAGCATGCCCATACAGCCAAAGGCTGCCTAGGCATGCTGGGAGTTGTAGTTTTGCAACATCTGAAGGGTCACAGTTTGAAGACCACTGTTACAGTGGTGCCCAAACGGCAGCCCTCCAGATGTTGCCAAACTACAACTCTCAGCATGCCTGGACTGCCCAGGCATGCTGGGAGTTGTAGTTCTGTAACATCTGTCCCTTCAGATTTAGCAATTTTCATGAATTTTTTGAAAATTGCTGCTCTACTTTGAAGCCCTCTAATTTTTTTCAAAAAGCAAAAATATGTCCATTTTATGATGCCAACATAAAGTGGACATATTGTATTTGTGAATAAATATAAAATTTATTGTGAATATCCATTTTCCTTACAAGTAGAGAGCGTCAAAGTTAGAAAAATGCAAAATTTTCAAAATTTTCATGACATTTTTAGATTTTTCACCAAAAAAGGATGCAAGTAACGCCGAAAATTTACCACCAAAATAAAGTAGAATATGTGACGAAAAAAAAATCTCAGAATCAGAATATTCGGTAAAAGCATTTTCGCGTTATTAATTCGTAAAGCGACGGTGGTCAGAATTGCGAAAAAGGGCTCAGTCCTTGAGGTGAAAAATGCAAGCTCCGCCCCTCAATGCAAGCCTACGGGAGGGGGCGTGACAGGGGATAAGAGGCTTAGACCTCTTATCCCCTGTCATGCCCCCTCCCGTAGGCTTGCAATAAGGGGCGGAGCGTGACGTCACACGGGGGCGGAGGTGTGACATCACATGCCGCTGGCCTTGTGGTTGTTGGTAATCAGACCCGGAGCGAACACGCTACGCGGACTGATTACAAATGGGGTACCACGTGCAAGATCCCAGGGGTCCCCAGCGGCGGGACTCCTGCGATCTGGAATCTTATCCCCTATCCTTTGGATAGGGGATAAGATGTCTAAGCACCGGAGAACCCCTTTAACAGTCCTTCCTTCACCTCCCCCTCTATTTCACCAGCGCCGCCAATAACACTTTGTAGTAACAACAGTCCCGTACACTTTTCTGGTGCAAACTTCTCTCGCATCAGCGATTTTTCTTAGACACAGTTCAGACTAGGAGGCGTGGGGGGGGGGGGGGGGGCGGAGAACTTGTGGCTTTGTGGAATATGGCCCACACCCGAATCCTGCTCGTTGCGCCAAAAGATAATATGGTGTCGGGGTGTGAGGTGGTTGATGCGGGCAGATGATATAGCCCAAGGGGTAGATGGTATTAACCCCTTCTTGTCGTGATGCCAGGGTGTGTTTTGGCCTTATAACCACCTGAAAGTAGCACCACTAATCCTAAATTAGGCAGGGGCAATAAAGAGTCCAAAGCCAGGTTAAGGGTAATGGTAGCTTTACTGAGGTAAGACAGATGGTACAGTCTATGCAGTTCAGCCAATACCCCAGAGATGGGGCCAGTGACACAGGGGGACCTCGCAGGCATGCGGGGACTTGCAGTAGTTAGACAGACTTTGGTGCAGGCCACAGTGACTAAACAATAAACTTGACTGACTTGATGACTGGCAATTAGATGACTTTGGCTTACATGCAATTGACAGGTGGCTGCAGACTTTAGGCTTGAGGTCTCCAATGCTCCGGACACACACACTGAGATGACTTGACTGCACTGGACCTCAGCATCAGCAGAAGAGAGAGATTGCAGCTCCTCCCCATATTATATGGGGGGGGTGGGGGCAGTGCAAGGAGCCCATAGGTCACATGGGAGGTCACCTGGTCACTGTGGTTCCCTGGGTAACAATGCAATCATGTGGTACAAAGATTTAAGGGTATATTACACTTATAATACATAACTGAACATAACTTGTAGAAATTGTGTGATTTGCTGCAGGAGAGTCCCAAGGACACGAGCAGAAGTACAGTATGGAGCCACATCCCATTCTGGGACATCACACCTGCATGCTCTGGACACTATGCTGACAGACACAGCAAACCTTCTTGACACAGCTCGCATTGATTTGCCATCCTGGATGAGCTGCACTACCTGAGCCACTTGTGTGGGTTGTAGACTCCGTCTCATGCTTCCACTAGAGTGAAAGCACCGCCAGCATTCAAAAGTAAACAAATAGAAAAAAAGAGAGAAGGCCCAAGGAGGCGCCTAGTGCATTACCCCAAAAATTTATACAGAGACCCACGTAGAGTGGGGATACGTAAGGGGTCTAATGAATGGCCGCTCACCTGGAGCGTATAATAATACGCATATAACCTCAGTCTGAGGTAATGAAGGATTCCGTGCAAGCCTACAGGTCTTCAGGATAGATCCAATGAGGAGATCCTGTGGGTGAGCTTAATATTGGAAAAATTGACCTGGCATCAGGCGCTCGGGGATCCAGAGAGATCTCACAACCAGTTCATGGAGGTGGATAGGAATTCAAGCTTTATTAGTATACAACAACGCGTTTCGGGGTTAGCATACCCCTTCTTCAGATTTACAGATTTGTCAATCTGAAGAAGGGGTATGCTAACCCCGAAACGCGTTGTTGTATACTAATAAAGCTTGAATTCCTATCCACCTCCATGAACTGGTTGTGAGATCTCTCTGGATCCCCGAGCGCCTGATGCCAGGTCAATTTTTCCAATATTAAGCATTCAAAAGTGACCAAAAACATCAGCCAGGAAGCATAGGAGCTGAGAAGTGGTCTGTGATCACTACTTGCAGAACCACTCCTTTATTGGGGGTGTCTTGCTAATTGCCTATAATTTCCACCTTTTGTCTGTTCCATTTGCACAACAGCATGTGAAATTGATTGTGAATCAGTGTTGCTACCAGAGTGGACAGTGTAATTTCACAGAAGTCTGATTGACTTGGAATTACATTGTGTTGTTTAAGTGTTCCCTTTATTTTTTTGAGCAGTGTATGTTGTTTATATCATTTATTTATGTGTCTTGCTTTCCCTATTGTCCCAATTCCCATTCTTGTTCCCTCTTTCATCCCTCCATACGTTTCATCATCATCAGTCACATACCTATTATATTTACCCCCCACATTATTTCTTTATTCCTTTTTCTAATCTTCCTTTACTAGCCCAGCATACCACATCATGACCATTAACACACTGTTCACACCATTATGCTTTTATTATCCATTTCAGGCATTCCCCAATTCTCCTTACCGTGGTCCTGTTTCATTACTAGCGCTACAGCCAAGCGCTTCTAGTCTCCGTACTCAGCATAATATAGATCGAGCGCGTATAGCCTGCCCCGTTAATACTACAGGCTAAGACCCGGTCACGTGAGTCACTACCTCACTACGCGTCCTTAGTTACAGCTCCCCGCTGCCCAGAGCTCCGCTTTGCTATTATCATGTCACTGGAGTGCAGCAGCGCTCCCACTGTCTCTGCTTATTCCCGCTGTACAAGCTTATTCCCGCTGTATAAGCCTGCACTCTGTAACACTATGTTATACAACCTCCACTTTCTTATTTCTCTATTGACATTCCTACCAATACATCCATGTGATACTTATAAGGATGACCCTTATGATTTTGATTACTGATCAATATATAAATATATATATTAAAAATAATACACCTGAAGCGGTGTCCTCTCCCTGAGGAAAGTACTGACCCCGTTTAAAGCCTCAGGCCTCTCACCACAACCAAGCCAGATCACCCTGCTCTGTACTGACGAGGGGCAAAAACCCCGAAACAGCTGTCTGCAGATGGGTCAAAATTCCCCTTTTGGGGAGTAGTCTGGCTTGGCATATATCCCGTTCAACTTTTTATATTCCTTAACAGGAGCTAAGCTGATACCAGGGAACACTACCTGAAAAGGTTGTGTAATGAGCTGCTTTGCATATTCCCCTACCCAGAATGCCTGCGGAGTTCTAAATGGCCTAACCTGAATCTCCGTTACACCTGAAGAGGTGTCCTCTCCCTGAGGAAAGTACTGACCCCGTTTATATAAGAAATAGATATATATGCTAATATTCTGCAGAAAAACATTATTTTCCTATCAGCTTGCTATTTTCCTGCAACTAAGATGAGGACCTTGGGACGAGGCCAGAAGAAGCAAAATAAGAAGAGGTTGGAAGTTGAAAGACAAAACATTTGAAGAAATATAGACTGTGCAGAAGGACAGATACACCCGGAATTTTCTGGTGGAATAGGGAAAAGGCAAGGTAAGTGAACTATGGTTAAGAAAGAAATTAGTGCTTAATATGCTAACATATACAGACGCAATACTCAAATAACCAATCAAAATATAACATGATGATTTTGACGTGATAACTAACCTCCCCTTTTTGTAAAATGTAAAAACCAATGCACTTCCATATAATAAACAGAACACCTTGGGACAGCTCCTTAGCCAGTATGCTGAGAAGGAGATATATACCAACATTTTGTCTGGTGTTTATTTCTTGTGTCAACACTCAGCAGTATACAGCGGCAGTCACACACATTTTAAAGGGGTACTACGGTGGAAAAAAAATTTCTTAAATCAACTGGTGCCAGAAAGTCTTAATCCTTCCAGTACTCATCAGCTGCAGTATGCTCCAGAGGAAGATCTTTTCTTTTTTCATTTCTTTTCTTACTGACCACAGTGTTCTCTGCTGACACCTCTGTTCATGTCAGGAACTGTCCACAGCAGGAGCAAATCCCCATAGCAAACCTCTCCTGCTCTGGACAGTTCCTGATACAGACAGAGGTGTCAGCAGAGAGCACTGTGGTCAGGCAGAAAGGAAATTAAAAAAGAAAATAACTTTTTCTGTATTATAAAGCAGCTGATAAGTACTGGAAGGATTAAGATTTTTTTAATAGAAGTAATTTACATATCTGTTTAACTTTCTGGGACCAGTTATTTTATTAAAAAAAAGATATATTTTTCACTGGAGTACCCCTTTAAGGCCTAACCAGCAGCAAAGCTTAACATTTGGTGTCAGAAGTGGGATCTGATCTCTGGACCACACTCGATGGAAGAGCCAAGTCTGGTAGATCGACACCCCCGGCCGCCCAGGGCGACACAGAACTGTCCAAATTAGAAGCCTAATCTCCACAAGAACACAGTAAGTCTGCTGATTTCTTTATGAATCTGTAGCTTATCTGTGTCCTTTGGACAGTTTTGTGAGAGCCTGGAACATGGCTTTTGTCGACTCTCTAGGACTAGCCCTTAGCAACAGGGAATCTCCCCGCTGTGTAATCTCAATTTCACAGAGGAGTTTTAGCCGCAGGTGACTGACTGCTGCTGCTTGAACCTAAGTCCAAAGTTCAGCAAAGTTGTGAGAGAACCAGTAAAATGTTCTTTTTGCCAACATTAATAGAGATGAGCGCGAATCGCTTCATTGAACTCCATTTTACAGCATTCCAGGCTATTGGAGACCTAAGATGGCGGATCCACATGTGAGTACATGGGGCAGGGGATTATGGGAGGGCGGGAAACAGCTGCGGGAATAAAGGTAGGCGGGCTGACCTTGAATCACATGTTAGATGAAGCCTATTAGTGTTCACTGACCCCTGTGATGTCACAGCCCCTATATAATCGGCGGCCATCTTGCCTCTCTTCATTTCATCTATGCACTCAGATAGAGAGGACGGGACTGTGTGTGTGTGAATAGCTCATACCACAGCGTACCACTGCAAGTCACATCAGCATTAGGGCAAGACAGCATCTGAAGCATCTTATCTCCTAATTTTTCAGCCCAATTGTGGATTCTTGCTGCTCAGAATTGTGTGACAGAGTGCAATTTAGGGTTTAATCCCTGTATTTATTTATTTTTTTGTGGTGCTGCACTGTTGGGTCCTGTTGCTGTTCAGAAATGCATGACTGTTCAGTGGACTGTAGTGCATTTGTACCATTTTGTACCTGTTAATCTGTCAAGGGGCTACATACTGTGCAAGTCCAAACAATAGTATTCACCGGCTGGTGTTTTACAAAAATACTGAGTTTTTTCTGCGTATAGTTACGCATATTACTGCCCTCATCAGTGCATACCGCATAGGTACATCCAAGTAGTGTAGGGCCTACAAAGGGCCTACATACTGTGAAAGGACAGCCAAAAGTAATCACCTGCTGCTGTTCTAGACAAATACTGTTTATAGAGTAGTGTAGCATATTGTAATACCCTCATAAACGCACTAAGTATGTCAGGCAGAGAAGTGCCAGGACGTGCACAGAGGAGTGGCAGAGGCCTAAATACTTCTGGCAGGGTTGGCAGCAGACTTGGGGCGAGTGGCAGCAGGAATCGCAGCGAGAGGCCTGAGCTCCCGTTATCAGCCAGCGGTCGTGTCTCGACCAGCAACCCATCTGCCATCGTCGATTGGTTAACACACTCATTCACATCATCACAAGTGACATCTGACACCCCCAGTCAACAGTCGGTGGGTTCTTCAGACACAACCCTAAGTTGGCATGGCCCGGGAGCAGTCCCTGTCCTCCCATTGCCTTTGTCCTATGCTGTTCCCTCTCCTAAAGAAGTATCTTATGCTGTGGGTTCAGCTCCACTATTTACTGAGGACAATCTAATGGAGGACAGTCAGCAGCTACTGGCTAGCCAAGAAGGGGAGGAGACATGCACCGCTTGCTCCACTAGGCGACCAAGTAGTTATGCGGAGAGTGACATTGGAGGCGGTGTTGCAAGGGTTCAGGGTCCTGAAGCAGACACTGTTGGGGAACCTGAGGAGGACATCAGTGACGTGCACACACCTGTTGATGATGATGAAGCCGATCGCAATTGGGAGCCGGGTGCAGAAGGGGCTTCATCATCATCAGGAGAAGAGAGTTGCAGGTTGAATTCGAGTAGAATACAGACATAGCGCACATATACAATCTTGTATAATGATCTGATTGCTTCTCAGCACAATATCAAAAAATAACAGGTTGTTAGTATACATTTTTGATCAAAAAGTACAAGCCCACTCGCCACGTCAAGGCCACCTATTCAGAGTGGGTCCCTAACGTCCCTAGCATAAAATGGCGTAGCATCAGGCGGCGACCACCACCGCCGCGACACATGTGCCCACGGGGGGGAGCGACCCACTGGCAGAGCGGCCCCAATGCCTCTCAAACCAGTCTATAGGCCGCACCCGCCCGCAGACACAGCGCCACGGCAGCAACAGACGCCGCCCCGCACCACACCAGTGTGAACAAGGTGTAATGGCTCACTTACCTTGCTCTCCCAGTCAGACTGGGAGGCAGCTAGGAGTGAAATGGCCCTAGTGTGGCTAATTACCACCTATATAGGTTTGGGCTGAGGGGGTGGGGAAGAGTGCAGCACATGTTCAAAAAAAATAAAAAAAAGGGGGAAGATAGAAATCACAATATGAATTCGAGTAGAATACAGACATAGCGCACATCTACAATCTTGTATAATGATCTGATTGCTTCTCAGCACAATATCAAAAACTAACAGGTTGTTAGTATACATTTTTGATCAAAGAGTACAAGCCCACTCGCCACGTCAAGGCCACCTATTCAGAGTGGGTCCCTAACGTCCCTAGCATAAAATGGCGTAGCATCAGGCGGCGACCACCACCGCTGCGACACAGGTGCCCACGGGGGGGGGAGCGACCCACTGGCAGAGCGGCCCCAATGCCTCTCAAACCAGTCTATAGGCCGCACCCGCCCGCAGACACAGCGCCACGGCAGCAACAGACGCCGCCCCGCACCACACCAGTGTGAACAAGGTGTAATGGCTCACTTACCTTGCTCTCCCAGTCAGACTGGGAGGCAGCTAGTAGTGAAATGGCCCTAGTGTGGCTAATTACCACCTATATAGGTTTGGGCTGAGGGGGTGGGGAAGAGTGCAGCACATGTTCAAAAAAAAAAAAAAGGGGGAAGATAGAAATCACAATATGAATTCGAGTAGAATACAGACATAGCGCACATCTACAATCTTGTATAATGATCTGATTGCTTCTCAGCACAATATCAAAAACTAACAGGTTGTTAGTATACATTTTTGATCAAAAAGTACTAGCCCACTCGCCACGTCAAGGCCACCTATTCAGAGTGGGTCCCTAACGTCCCTAGCATAAAATGGCGTAGCATCAGGCGCGACCACCACCGCCGCGACACAGGTGCCCACGGGGGGGGGGAGCGACCCACTGGCAGAGCGGCCCCAATGCCTCTCAAACCAGTCTATAGGCCGCACCCGCCCGCAGACACAGCGCCACAGCAGCAACAGACGCCGCACCACACCAGTGTGAACACCCACTCTGGGACCCACTCTGAATAGGTGGCCTTGACGTGGCGAGTGGGCTTGTACTTTTTGATCAAAAATGTATACTAACAACCTGTTAGTTTTTGATATTGTGCTGAGAAGCAATCAGATCATTATACAAGATTGTAGATGTGCGCTATGTCTGTATTCTACTCGAATTCATATTGTGATTTCTATCCTTTCTTTTTTTTCTTTTTTTTTTGGAACATGTGCTGCACTCTTCCCCACCCCCTCAGCCCAAACCTATATAGGTGGTAATTAGCCACACTAGGGCCATTTCACTCCTAGCAGCCTCCCGGTCTGACTGGGAGAGCAAGGTAAGTGAGCCTTTACACCTTGTTCACACTGGTGTGGTGCGGGGCGGCGTCCGTTGCTGCCGTGGCGCTGTGTCTGCGGGCGGGTGCGGCCCATAGACTGGTTTGAGAGGCATTGGGGCCGCTCTGCCAGTGGGTCGCTCCCCCCCCCCCCCCCGTGGGCATCTGTGTCGCGGCGGTGGTGGTCGCCGCCCGGTGCTACGCCATTTTATGCTAGGGATGTTAGGGACCCACTCTGAATAGGTGGCCTTGACGTGGCGAGTGGGCTTGTACTTTTTGATCAAAAATGTATACTAACAACCTGTTAGTTTTTGATATTGTGCTGAGAAGCAATCAGATCATTATACAAGATTGTAGATGTGCGCTATGTCTGTATTCTACTCGAATTCAGAGTTGCAGGTTGCCCTTGAGGCAGCAAGGCAGTAGCACGGATGGCAGTCAGCGTGGTGGCAGTGGAAATTCAGGATCCAAATGTGCCCAGGGGAAACCACCTGCTTTGCGGCAGCCTACCTTTCCGGGAGGTAGTGGAACAGGGGTTCCTGGAGACGTCGCCAGTAGCAGTCAATTAGTGCGGACTGCGGGTGGAAAAATCAGCTTTTTCATATGGCATCTGGAGGAGGTTAACGTAGCCACATGCAAGATCTGTCGGCAGAAGGTGAAGCGTGGCCAGGGTCCCAATGTTGGCACCATGGCCCTGCGTCAACACATGCTTCGCCACCATAAAGCGGCCTGGGAAAACCGTGGCTCCAATGTAGTGGTCCATCCTGCTGCATCACCCAGTGGCCATCCGCTTCCTCCTTCATCCAGCCAAGGCTCCACCACCTCAGCCGAAGGGAGCTGTGTGTCAAACCCTCCTTCTGTCGCTCCTGCTTCTCCCGCTTTTAGTCAGCCATTCCGCCAACAATCCATCGGCGAAGCCATGTCCAATAGACTACAGTATGCGCCCACTCATCCAGAAGTTGAATGTGCTTCTTTCCAAGTTGCTGGTGTTGCAGTCCCTCCCTTTTCAAGTGGTGGACTCTGCACCTTTCAGAGAATTGATGGCTTGTGCCGAGCCGAGGTGAAGAGCCCCAAGCCGTCATTTCTTTGCGAAGAAGGCAGTACCAGCCTTGCATAAGTTTGTACAAGAGAAGGTGGGCCAGTCCTTGAGCCTGTCGGTGTGTTCAAAAGTGCATGGCAGCGCCGACGTGTGGAGCTGTAACTACGGGCAGGGACAATACTTGTCTTTTATGGCCCACTAGGTAAATGTGGTTCCTGCACAGCCACAACAGCAACTTGGACAGGTCACACCGCTTCCTCCTCCACGCTCTTGCTCCCAGTGTGCGATGCTGCCTCCTCATCCTCCACCGTGTCCTCGGCCTCCACTGCACGTCCAAATCTCGGTGTCCCTTCATTGTACCATGTGTGTAGGGCACAGCGGTGTCAAGCTGTTGTTCACATGGTTTGCCTTGGCGAACTGAGTCACACAGGGGAGGAACTGCCAAAGTTCATTCGTAAAGAAATCCGAGTATAGCTTACTCCACGAAATCTGGAAATGGGAACCATGGTGACCGACAATGGGAAGAACATTGTGTCCACGCTGCGACAAGAAAGTGTGAAACATGCGCCCTGCATGGCACACGTATTTAATCTGGTTGTCAAGCACTTCCTCAAGTCTTCACCCCATGTGCAAAACATCCTGAAAATGGAAAGGAAACTGTACATGCACTTCAACCACTCGTACACCGCCAAGCACACCTTCCTTGAGCTGCAGCGTCAGAACGGTATCCCACAACATAGTCTTATTTGTAACATTGCCACATGTTGGAATTCCACCCTCCATATGTTGAGAGAGGGAGGAAGGCGCCTCATGTGCGGGATCAGTAGATCTTGTAGGTGGGGGTGGCGGGACGGTAATTCCCAAGCCGCTTACCAAAGTTGGTTGTGCGCCCACACACAACAAGGTAAAGAGCAGAAGAGATATAGAAGAAGGTCCACTGCAACCCTCCTGGGTAAGAGTAAAATCAAAACCGAATGACCAGGGAGTCAGGAGTTTGTCTGGCGCAGAGAGGAACCATCAGGCAGCCAAGTAAAATCAATGGATTAATTAGATGCAACGCGTTTTGCTGCGCATGCGCAGCTTCATCAGGCATGACAAGAGAAGGCTGGTAACAGATATATATACCTCCAGGAATTAACCATTAGAGTACTTTTTGAAAGAGTTGTTACATAAAATTACATATCCACATATGAATGTGACAATGTATGAATAATATATAAATAGATATAAATAAATATAAATAGGCAGACAAAAGTCACAAAAATAATAATGAAACTATATATATATAATGGGGGGCATTTACTAAGGGGTTTAGTCATTTTTTTCTGACTATTTTTGGCGCAAAATTGTCGCAATTGCGCCTACCCTATAAATTGTGCGACTTTCCCTAGCAAGAGCTAGAAAGTCAAAAAAAAAATTCACGCTTAATTTACGCAAGTTTTCAGTTTTGACTTGCAGTGGTCAGGAATTTATTAACTGAGACAGTCGCAGTTGCGCAATAAACTGTCGCAACGGCCATAAAAATTGACTAAATTTACTCCAGCTCCAACATGGAGCAGGAAAAGCTGCTGCCGCCCGGGCTCCGACATACTTTCTCCCCGCTACCCTCACTGCGCTACCGGGACACTACAGTGATTTATATCCCCCCCTCTCACCTGCCAGCGCCACACAACTCCCATCTGTCTGCTTTTGCAAGACTACAAGTCCCAGCATGGCCTTACAGTGAGGACACGCTGGGAGTTGTAGTCTTGTAGCAGCGGGAGCTGAGCGGCGCGGGCGGGAGACAAGGGGGGGGGGGGGGTAGCGGGGAGGCCGTATGAGGAGCCCGGGCGGGAGACAAGGGGGGGGTGGGTAGCGGGGAGACCGTATGAGGAGCCCGGGCGGCTGCACTGTAATGTCAGCCCGGGCTCCTGCCCTGAGAGCCATAGGCTTTGGCTGTCAGGGCATGCTGGGTGTTGTAGTTTTGCAACAGCTGGAGGGCCACAGTTTGCAGACCACTGGTTGTAGTCCTGTAGTCCTGTAGTAGGCTGTAGTCCTCCAGCTGTTGCAAAACTAAACAGCTGAAGGGGACCGGCGAAGAAGTTCACTTACCCTTCCGAGGCTCCAGCGACGATCGCTGACGGAGATCGTCGCGCGGCAGTGTCGTGCAGCGCTGGATCCTACGGAAGCCGGTAAGTTGCGCAAGCTTCCCAACCAGGGTGCCTCCAAATGTTGCAAGACTACAACTCCCAGCATGCCTGGACACCCTTTGGCTGTCCGGGCATGCTGGGAGTTGTAGTTTTGCAACAGCTGGAGGCACCCTTGTTGGGAAACACTGGCCTAAAACAGTGTTTCCCAACCAGGGTGCCTCCAGATGTTGCAAGACTACAACTCCCAGCATGCCTGGACAGCCATTGGCTGTCCGGGCATGCTGGGAGTTGTAGTTTTGCAACAGCTGGAGGCACCCTGGTTGGGAAACACTGGCCTAAAACAGTGTTTCCCAACCAGGGTGCCTCCAGATGTTGCAAGACTACAACTCCCAGCATGCCTGGACAGCCATTGGCTGTCCAGGCATGCTGGGAGTTGTAGTTTTGCAACAGCTGGAGGGCCACAGTTTGCAGACCCCTGGTTTGTGGTCTGTAAACTGTAGTCCTCCAGCTGTTGCAAAACTAAACAGCTGAAGGGGACCGGCGAAGAGGTTCACTTACCCTTCCGAAGCTCCAGCGACGATCGCTGTCGGAGATCGTCGCGCGGCAGTGTCGCGCGGCAGTGTCGTGCAGCGCTGGATCCTACGGAAGCCGGTAAGTTGCGCAGGCTTCCCAACCAGGGTGCCTCCAGTTGTTGCAAGACTACAACTCCCAGCATGCCTGGACAGCCTTTGACTGTCCAGGCATGCTGGGGCTTGTAGTTTTGCAACATCTGGAGGCACCCTGGTTGGGAAACACTGTTTTAGGCCAGTGTTTCCCAGCCAGGTTGCCTCCAGATGTTGCAAAACTACAACTCCCAGCATGCCTAGACAGCCTTTGACTGTCCAGGCATGCTGGGACTTGTAGTTTTGCAACATCTGGAGGCACCCTGGTTGGGAAACACTGTTTTAGGCCAGTGTTTCCCAGCCAGGTTGCCTCCAGATGTTGCAAAACTACAACTCCCAGCATGCCTAGACAGCCTTTGACTGTCCAGGCATGCTGGGACTTGTAGTTTTGCAACATCTGGAGGCACCTTGGTTGGGAAACACTGTTTTATTCCAGTGTTTCCCAGCCAGGTTGCCTCCAGATGTTGCAAAACTACAACTCCCAGCATGCCTAGACAGCCTTTGACTGTCCAGGCATGCTGGGACTTGTAGTTTTGCATCATCTGGAGGCACCCTGGTTGGGAAACACTGTTTTAGGCCAGTGTTTCCCAGCCAGGTTGCCTCCAGATGTTGCAAAACTACAACTCCCAGCATGCCTAGACAGCCTTTGACTGTCCAGGCATGCTGGGAGTTGTAGTTTTGCAACATCTGGAGGCACCCTGGTTGGGAAACACTGGCCTAAAACAGTGTTTCCCAACCAGGGTGCCTCCAGATGTTGGGAAACACTGGCCTAAAACAGTCACCCTGGTTGGGAAACACTGTTTTAGGCCAGTGTTTCCCAACTAGGGTGCCTCCAGATGTTGCAAGACTACAACTCCCAGCATGCCTGGACAGCCTTTGACTGTCCAGGCATGCTGGGGCTTGTAGTTTTGCAACATCTGGAGGCACCCTGGTTGGGAAACACTGTTTTAGGCCAGTGTTTCCCAGCCAGGTTGCCTCCAGATGTTGCAAAACTACAACTCCCAGCATGCCTAGACAGCCTTTGACTGTCCAGGCATGCTGGGGCTTGTAGTTTTGCAACATCTGGAGGCACCCTGGTTGGGAAACACTGGCCTAAAACAGTGTTTCCCAACCAGGGTGCCTCCAGATGTTGCAAAACTACAAGTCCCAGGTTGGGAAACACTGTGCCCGGCCTCCGCCCCACCTTACTGTAAGGGCATGCTGGGAGTTGTAGTCCTGCAGCTGGGGGCAGGGGACAAGCTTGTCACATTTATTATCACCTGCTCACACATCTCCTGCACCACACAACTACAACTCCCAGCATGTCCTTACTGTAAGGGCATGCTGGCAGTTGTAGTCGTGCGGGGCGGGAGATGTGTGAGCAGGTGATAATAAATGTACTAACCCATTTTTTTGTTTTCTTCTCATTTCAGATCCGTGTATCCTGTGGACTCCTTCGGATTCGGTGGACTACTTCGATGACCAGCGTTTTTCTTTGTTTGATTTTAATAAAATGGTTAACGAGGGCTTGTGGGGGAGTGTTTTTTGTAATAAAAATTTTTTAAAACCTGTTGTGTTTTTTTCTTACTTTACTAGACAGGCTTAGTAGTGGAAGCTGTCTTATAGACAGAGTCCATTACTAACCTGGGCTTAGCGCTAGCCACAAAAACAGCTAGTGCTAACCCCCTATTATTACCCCGGTACCCAACGCCACAGGGGTGCCGGGAAGAGCCGGTACCAACAGGCCTGGAGCGTCAAAAATGGCGCTCCTGGGCCTAGGCGGTAACAGGCTGGCGTTATTTAGGCTGGGGAGGGCCAGTAACAATGGTCCTCGCCCACCCTGGGAACGTCAGGCTGTTACTGTTTGGTTGGTATTTGGCTGAGAATGAAAATAGGGGGGACCCTATGCGTTTTTTTTTTTTAAATAAATAATTAAATATATTAAAAAAACGCATAGGGTCCCCCTATTTTTATTCTCAACCAAATACCAACCAAACAGTAACAGCCTGACGTTACCAGGGTGGGCGAGGACCATTGTTACTGGCCCTCCCCAACCTAAATAACGCTAGCCTGTTACCGCCTAGGCCCAGGAGCGCCATTTTTGACGCTCCGGGCCTGTTGGTACCGGCTCTTCCCGGCACCCCTGTGGTGTTGGGTACCGGGGTAATAATTGGGGGTTAGCGCTAGCTGTTTTTGTGGCTAACGCTAAGCCCGGCTTAGTAATGGACTCAGTCTATAAGACAGCTTCCACTACTAAGCCTGTCTAGTAAAGTAAAATAAAAATAAAACACAACAGGTTTTAAAAAAAATTTATTACAAAAAACACTCCCCCACAAGCCCTCGTTAACCATTTTATTAACATCAAGCAAAGAAAAACGCTGGTCATCGAAGTAGTCCACCGAATCCGAAGGAGTCCACAGGATACACAGATCTGTAGAAGAAGTAACCAAAAAAAAAAAAAAGTGTAAGTACATTTAGGGAGAAAAAAACTGTGTTAAAAAAATGTAATAAACACACACACACACACACACACACTAAACGCCGTTTACCACTTCTGAGCCATGACTACAATTTACAGTGATCCCTCAACTTACAATGGCCTCAACATACAATAGTTTCAACATACAATGGTCTTTTCTGGACCATCGTAAGTTGAAACCAGACTCAACATACAATGCTACAGACAGTCCAGATCTGTAAAACGTGTCAATGGCTGGAAGAACCAACCAATCAAAATGGGCATTCACTGGTAAAACCCCTGTATTACTGAAGTGTATGCACTGACTGGTATTACATGTTCTGTACACTTTACCTGTATCAGGGTTAGCTGCTCTTTTGGACACCAGGTGAGGGCGACTCCATTACTTGTTTTGGACATTGCCTGTACTGTACAGGACCCCTGAAGAAGCTCCTGTCCTCTACATAGACCAGTGTTTGCCAAGCAGGGTGGCCCCATTTTTTGCAAAACTACAACTCCCAGCATGCCCGGACAGCCTTTGGCTGTCCAGGCATGCTGGGAGTTATAGTTTTGCAACAGCTGGAGGCTCCCTGCTTGGGAAACACTGACATAGACAGTGATTTACAGCTCCAAGCAGATCTTTATTACTTTTATATGTAAGGATTTGCTTTATCTATATCAGTTATCTACTTATTTTTCTTTGTCACTTTTTCCTATTTTTGGATGACATTTTGGTGCCTTTAGAACCAATTACCCTGTTTCCATAGAGTTATGGTCTCAACATACAATGGTTTCAACTTACAATGGTTTTCCTGGAACCAATTAATATTGTAACTTGAGGGACCACTGTAGTTATTGAATTATTTAGATGTGGTGAAAAAGCTAAAAAAAAACTCAAAAACAAAAGATCCAGAAGGAAACCAGCAGCCAAACCTATTCAGACAGCAGGAAAAAGGAACAGACTATTTTTTCTACTACATGAAGTAAATTTCCCACTTTTGCCTATGTGTGCCAAATTTATTAATGCCGTGCAGCAATTTAGTAAATTTGTCGCACATAGTCAAAAATGAAGTAGAAAAAAACAGGGTAAAAACCAGACTACATAGTAAAAGATTAGTAAATGCCCCCCAATATGTTTATATGATTCCATTGTGCTTTTACATTATTGTTTCATTATTATTTTTGTGACTTTTGTCTGCCTATTTATATTTATTTATATCTATTTATATATTATTCATACATTGTCACATTCATATGTGGATATGTAATTTTATGTAACAACTCTTTCAAAAAGTACTCTAATGGTTAATTCCTGGAGGTATATATATCTGTTACCAGCCTTCTCTTGTCATGCCTGATGAAGCTGCGCATGCGCAGCGAAACGCGTTGCATCTAATAAATCCATTGATTTTACTTGGCTGTCTGATGGTTCCTCTCTGCGCCAGACAAACTCCTGACTCCCTGGTCATTCGGTTTTGATTTTACCCTCCATATGTTGGACAGACTATACGAACAAAGAAAAGCCATCACCAATTTCTTGATGATCCAAGCAGATAGGAGTACTCCCCCGTGTAACTTCAATGTGAACCAGTGGCAGCTCATATGTGACACCTGCCGTTTGCTGAGGCCCTTTGAGGAAGCCACATTATTTGTAAATCGCTTGGATTACGCCATGAACGACGTAATTCCACTCCTACATTTCCTACAACAAATTATTGAAACCATGGCTCATCACGGCAATGGAGACGTTGTGCCTACATCTCAAGGCTACATGAGCCCTGTGGAGGCTGAACTGGAGGAGGAGGAGGAGGAGGATGAGGGGCAGAGTGGAGTACAGTTTAGGTTGGATGAGATGGCTGGTGTTTCTAGTCATCGGACAGGAGAGGAGGAGCAGGAGCAGCAAGAGGAGCTGGAGGGTTATGAGGAAGGCGAGACAGAGGACCCAGACACACCGTGGCAATATGCAGTGGAGATGGAGGCCGGTAGTCCCTCCGAGTCACTTGCACAAATGGCACGATGAATGCTCAGTTACTTGCGTAGTGACCCCCGAATTGTCAAAATTCATCAGCGGGATGACTTCTGGATCTCCACCTTATTAGAACCTTGCTACCGTCCCAGAATGGGGGGCTTTTTTACACCCACTGAGAGGGAGGACAAACTGACCTACTACAGAGAGATTCTACGTAGTCAGTTGGCCGATCCCACATGGTCCATCCACTCACAGGTCTGACTCGGGGGGGGGGGGGGGGGGGCCCTTTGCGCTCACCTTCCACTGCCATGGCTGCTGGGGAGGGGTGGCAGGAGCAGTACCAGCTCAATCAGCAGCAGCCTGAGTCTACAGTCGCTGATGAGTAGCTTTCTTCACCCGCATTTCACCCGCATAGTGAAGCAACTCATCAGCAGCAGGTAGACATGGAGCAGGACCTGAACCAGCAGGTGGTGGCATACCTTGACATGACCATGCCAACAACCATTGAACTTCTGGGCAGCCAAACTTGATTTATGGCCGCAACTAGCAGAGTTTGCCCTGGAAAAGCTGTCCTGCCCGGCCAGTAGTCTGGCATCAGAGCGGGTGTTTAGTGCGGCAGGGGCCATAGTCACCCCAAGGCGAACTCGTCTGTCCACTAAAAATGTGGAGAGACTGACGTTTGTCAAGATGAATCAGGGATGGATCAGCCAGGATTTCCAGCCACCAATGCCAGATGCCTCAGAGTAGATTGACCATGCTGCTACACCAACACTTCCCAATTATGGTTGGTTATGAAACCCTCTTGGGTTATCAATTAGGGTTATGAAACCCTCTTTGGTACTGCGATTGCCTGCTCCTGGCTCATCCTGTGTCTTTCAGGAACTACTTTCCTTACTGATGCTTCTGGCCTTGGGCCTTTAATTTTAGGAAGTTTAGCAGTAGCTAAATACATGCTTAATGCAAATTTCAACATTGATCTTTAACTGTAAGGGGTTATGAAACCCTCTTGGGTACTGCGAATACCTGCTCCTGACTCATCCTGTGTCTTTCAGGAACTACTTGCCTCCCTGACGCTTCTGGCCTTGGGCCTTTAATTTTTGGATGTTTAGCAGTAGCTAAATACATGCTTAAAGGGGTACTCCGCCCCTAGACATCTTATCCCCTATTTGGATAGGAGATAAGATGTCAGATCGCCGGGGTCCCGCTGCTGGGGATCCCGGGGATCGCTGCTGCAGCACCCCTCTATCATTACTGCGCAGAGCGAGATCGCTCTGCACGTAATTACGGGCAAATACAGGGGCCGGAGCATCGTTACGTCACGGCTCCGCCCCTCGTGGCGTCATGGCCCGCCCCCGTCAATACAAGTCTATGGGAGGGGGCGTGGCGGTCATCACGCCCCCTGCCATAGACTTGCATTAAGGGGACGGGCCGTGATGTCATGAGGGGCGGAGCCATGACGTCACGCTGCTCTGGCCCCTGTATAGCCCATCATTACGCACAGAGCGAACTCTCTCTTTGCAGTAATCATGGCAGGGTGCCGCAGCGGCGATCCCTGGGGTCCCCAGCAGCGGGACCGCAGCGATCTAACATCTTATCTCCTATTCTTTGGATAGGGGATAAGATGCCAGGAGCGGAGTACCCCTTTAATGCAAATTTCAACATTGATCTTTAAATGTAAGGGGTTATGAAACCCTCTTGGGTACTGCGAATGCCTGCTCCTGACTCATCCTGTGTCTTTCAGGAACTACTTGCCTCACTGACGCATCTGGCCTTGGGCCTTTAATTTTTGGATGTTTAGCAGTAGCTAAATACATGCTTAATGCAAATGTCAACATTGATCTTTAACTGTAAGGGGTTTTGAAACCCTCTTGGGTACTGCGAATGCCTGCTCCTGACTCATCCTGTGTCTTTCAGGAACTACTTGCCTCACTGACGCTTCTGGCCTTGGGCCTTTAATTTTTGGAAGTTTAGCAGTAGCTAATACATGCTTAATGATATTTCAACAATGATCTTTAAATTCTCGGCACTCTGCCAGGGCCTTCTCCTACCCTGCCGGGGCCGATCCGAGGACCTCACTAAACCATCCAATCGGTAGTAGAGACATGCGGTGTGTACAAAGGGCAGGGACTTAATGAACCCGAGCTTATGACCCGCACTTAGTTGTGATTCTTCTTTCCTGCCAAATAATTGCAATCCCTGATCCCTATCGCAAATGGGGTTCAGCGGGTTACCCGCACCTGTCGGTGAAAGATAGACACACGCTGGTCCGTTCAGTGTTTTGCGCGTATTTGATAGAAGAATGTCTTTTGGTGGTCCACCGTCCTGCATTATAGAGTCTTCTGGACTTTTGGATATGCGCTTGTTCTTAAACAAAGGTGCAAAAAACAAAAATGGCCGGTCAGGGCTATGGAGACGTTGCACCTACATCTTACGGCCACAAGAGCCCTGTGGGTGCTTGTGAGATTAGGTCCTTTGTATCCACACGGCGGGGTCTGGAACAAAAATTTTGATTTAAATTTCAAATAAAAAAATCACACATTTCAATGGTCTCCTCATGCTGCAGCCAACTTCAGGCTGCGTCATTCTGGTAATATATAGAGAGCACTCGCTGTCCTAAATTTTCGTAAAAATTTTGCGTAAAAAATGTTTGTCTTTTTTATTAGGGATTGTGAAGCTTTGGTGCATATTCATGCATCAGCCGGCTCCAGCCTGTTTCATTCAGGCAATATATAGTTTACTGATGGCGCTGCTGGGCCTGGGTCTGGGAATTTCAAATTTTCTCATTGGTAGCACCTGCTATCCAAAAGTCTTCTTCATAAATTTCTACAATTGTTGTGTTTTTTGGGGGGGATTGTGAAGCCCTAGTGTGTACTCATGCATCAGCCAACTCCAGGCTGTGTCATTCAGGCAATATATAGGTAGCACCCGCTGTCCTTAATATTCTTAAATTGTTTTTTAACCCCTTAAGGACCGAGCCCTTTTTCACCTTAAGGACCGGAGCGTTTTTTGCAATTCTGACCACTGTCACTTTAAACATTAATAACTCTGGAATGCTTTTAGTTATCATTCTGATTCCGAGATTGTTTTTTCGTGACATATTCTACTTTAACTTAGTGGAAAAATTTTATGGTAACTTGCATCCTTTCTTGGTGAAAAATCACCAAATTTGATGAAAAAAATGAAAATTTTGCATTTTTCTAACTTTGAAGCTCTCTGCTTGTAAGGAAAATGGATATTCAAAATATTTTTTTTTTGGGTTCACATATACAATATGTCTACTTTATGTTTGCATCATAAAATTTATGAGTTTTTACTTTTGGAAGACACCAGAGGGCTTCAAAGTTCAGCAGCAATTTTGAAATTTTTTACAAAATTTTCAAACTCGCTATTTTTCATGGACCAGTTCACGTTTGAAGTGGATTTGAAGGGCCTTCATATTAGAAATGCTCCATAAAAGACCCCATTATAAAAACTACACCCCCCAAAGTATTCAAAATGACATTCAGTAAGTGTATTAACCCTTTAGGTGTTTCACAGGAATAGCAGCAAAGTGAAGGAGAAAATTCAAAATCTTCATTCTTTACACTCGCATGTTCTTGTAGACCCAATTTTTGAATTTTTGCAAGGGGTAAAAAGGAGAAAATTTTTACTTGTATTTGAAACCCAATTTCTCTCGAGTAAGCACATACCTCATATGTCTATGTTAATTGTTCGGCGGGCGCAGTAGAGGGCTCAGAAGGGAAGGAGCGTCAAATGGTTTTTGGGGGGCATGTCACATTTAGGAAGCCCCTATGGTGCCAGAACAGCAAAAAAAACACACATGGCATACCATTTTGGAAACTAGACTCCTCAGGGAACGTAAAAAGGGGGAAAGTGAACCTTAATACCCCACAGGTGTTTCACGACTTTTGCATATGTAAAAAAAATAATTTTTTTTTAACCTAAAATGCTTGGTTTCCCAAAAATTTTACATTTTTAAAAAGTGTAATAGCAGAAAATACCCCCCAAAATTTGAAACCCAATTTCTCCCGATTCAGAAAACACCCCATATGGGGGTGAAAATTGCTCTGCTGGCGCACTACAGGTCTCAGAAGAGAAGGAGTCACATTTGGCTTTTTGAAAGCAAATTTTGCTCTGGGGGCATGCCGCATTTAGGAAGCCCCTATGGTGCCAGAACAGCAAAAAAAAAACCACATGGCATACCATTTTGGAAACTAGACCCCTCGGGGAACATAAAAAGGGGTAATGTGAACCTTAATACCCTACAGGTGTTTCACGACTTTTGCATATGTAAAATTTATTTTTTAACTAATATGCTTGGATTACCAAAATTTTAACATTTTTAAAAAGGGTAATAGCAGGAAATACCCCCCAAAATTTGAAGCCCAATTTCTCCCGATTCAGAAAACACCCCATATGGGGGTGAAAAGTGCTCTGCTGGCGCACTACAGGTCTCAGAAGAGAAGGAGTCACATTTGGCTTTTTGAAAGCAAATTTTGCTCTGGGGGCATGCCGCATTTAGGAAGCCCCTATGGTGCCAGAACAGCAAAAAAAACAACACATGGCATACCATTTTGGAAACTAGACCCCTCGGGGAACGTAACAAGGGGTAATGTGAACCTTAATACCCTACAGGTGTTTCACGACTTTTGCATATGTGAACATTTTTTATTTTTTTTTACCTAAAATGCTTGGTATCCCAAAATTTTTACATTTTTAAAAAGGGTAATAGCAGAAAACACCCCCCAAAATTTGAAGCCCAATTTCTCCCGATTCAGAAAACACCCCATATGGGGGTGAAAAGTGCTCTGCTGGCGCACTACAGGTCTCAGAAGAGAAGGAGTCACGTTTGGCTTTTTGAAAGCAAATTTTGCTCTGGGGGCATGCCGCATTTAGGAAGCCCCTATGGTGCCAGGACAGCAAAAAAAAACACATGGCATACCATTTTGGAAACTAGACCCCTCGGGGAACGTAACAAGGGGTTAAGTGAACCTTTATACCCCACAGGTGTTTCATGACTTTTGTATATGTAAAAAATTTTTATTTTTTTTAACCTAAAATGCTTGTTTTCCCAAAAATTTTACATTTTTAAAAAGGGTAATAGCAGAAAATACCCCACAAAATGTGAAGCCCAATTTCTCCCGAGTACAGCGATACCCCATATGTGGCCCTAAACTGTTGCCTTGAAATACGACAGGGCTCCAAAGTGAGAGTGCCATGCGCATTTGAGGCCTAAATTAGGGATTGCATAGGGGTGGACATAGGGGTATTATACGCCAGTGATTCCCAAACAGGGGGCCTCCAGCTGTTGTAAAACTCCCAGCATGCCTGGACAGTCAGAGGCTATCTGGCAATACTGGGAGTAGTTGTTTTGCAACAGCTGGAGGCTCCGTTCTGGAAACAGTGGCGTACCAGACGTTTTTCATTTTTATTGGGGAGGGGAGGGGGGCTGTGTAGGGGTATGTGTATATGTAGTGTTTTTTACTTTTTATTTTATTTTGTGGTAGTGTAGTGTAGTGTTTTTAGGGTACAGTCACACGGGCGGGGGTTCACAGTAGTTTCTCGCTGGCAGTTTGAGCTGTGGCAGAAAATTTGACGCAGCTCAAACTTGCAGCCGGATACTTACTGTAATCCTCCGCCCATGTGAGTGTACCCTGTACGTTCACATTGGGGGGGGGGGAGAAACATCCAGCTGTTGCAAAACTACAACTCCCAGCATGTACGGTCTATCAGTGCATGCTGGGAGTTGTAGTTTTGCAACCGCTGGAGGCTCCGTTTTGGAAACAGTGACGTAGCAGACGTTTTTCATTTTTATTGGTGAGGGGAGGGGGGCTGTGTAGGGGTATGTGTATATGTAGTGTTTTTTACTTTTTATTTTATTGTGTGTTAGTGTAGTGTTTTTAGGGTACAGTCGCACGGGCGGGGGGTTCACAGTAGTTTCTCGCTGGCAGTTTGAGCTGCGACAGAAAATTAGCCGCAGCTCAAACTTGCAGCCGGATACTTACTGTAATCCTCCGCCCATGTGAGTGTACCCTGTACGTTCACATTGGGGGGGGGGAGAAACATCCAGCTGTTGCAAAACTACAACTCCAAGCATGTACGGTCTATCAGTGCATGCTGGGAGTTGTAGTTTTGCAACAGCTGGAGACACACAGGTTGTGAAACACCGAGTTTGGTAACAAACTCAGTGTTTTGCAACCAATGTGCCTTCAGCTGTTGCAAAAGCTACAACCCCCAGCATGTACGGACAGCGGAAGGGCATGCTGGGTCTTGTAGTTATGCAACAGCCGGAGGCATACTACATTGGCTGGGGATGCTGGGGATTGTAGTTATGCAACAGCTGGAGACACACTGGTTTACTACTTAACTCAGTGTGCCTTCAGCTGTTGCAAAACTACAACTCTCAGCAGTCACCGACAGCCAACGGGCATGCTGGGAGTTGTAGTTATGCAACCACCAGATGCACCACTACAACTCCCAGCATGCACTTTAGCTGATTGTGCAAGCTGGGAGTTGTAGTTACACAACAGCTGAAGGTACACTTTTACATAGAAAGAATGTGCCTTCAGCTGTTGCAAAACTACAAGTCCCAGCATGCCCATAAGGGCATGCTGGGAGTTGTGGTGGTCTGCCACCTGCTGTTGCATAACTACAGCTCCCAGCATGCCCTTGTTGCATGCTGGGAGCTGTTGCTAAGCAACAGCATGAGGCTGTCACTCACCTCCAACGATCCAGCCGCACAGGTCAGTCCCTCGTCGTTTCCGCCGCCGTCGCTCCTGGGGCCCCGATCCCAACAGGGACGCCGGGAATCGGGGTCCCCAGCACCGGGGGTCATCTTCCCGCACCCGCTCACGTCCTCCGGAAGAGGGGCGGAGCGGGTTGCGGGAGTGACACCCGCAGCAGGCGCCCTGATTGGTCGGCCGGTAATCCGGCCGACGAATCAGGGCGATCGTGAGGTGGCACCAGTGCCACCTCACTCCTGCTGGCAATGGCTGTTCGGGGCCGTCTCTTACGGCCCCGATCAGCCAGTAATTCCGGGTCATCGGTTCACTGGAGACCCGATTGACCCGGAATCCGCCGCAGATCGCTGGACTGAATTGTCCAGCGATCTGCGGCAATCGCCGACATGGGGGGACATAATGACCCCCCTGGGCGATATGCCGGGATGCCTGCTGAACAATTTCAGCAGGCATCCGGCTCCCCTCCGGCTAGCGGTGGGGGCCGGAAATGCTCAGGGCGTATCCATACGCCCTCGGTCCTTAAGGACTAGGATACGGGGGCGTATGGATACGCCCTATGTCCTTAAGGGGTTAAAAATGGTTGCTTTTTCTTTGGGATTCTGAAGCCCTGGTGTGTACTCAATGCTGCTTCCTGCTACACTCTGTCAGCCCGTTGGTCCTGTGACAGTGTGCTACTTCGCCTTCACATTCTCCACTGTGTCTTAAGCCTCCACTGCCCGGGCAAGTCTCAGTGGCCCTTCAGCATACCAAGTGTGCAGGTCACGGCGGTGTCACGCTGTTCTTCACATGGTTTGCCTTGGCGAGAAGTCTTGGAAACAATGGCCGGTCAGGGCAATGGAGACGTTGCTCCTACATCTCACGGCCACATGAGCCCTGTGGGGGCTTGTTGGATTTGGTACTTCGTATCAGCCAACTCCAGGCTGTGTCAATCAGGCAATATATGGGTTACTGATGCCGCTGTGGGGCCTGGGTCTTGGAATTTTAAATTTTCTCATAGGTAGCACCCACTATCCAAAATCTTCGGTTTAAATTTCTTAATTCATCTTTTAATCTTAGGGATTGTGAAGGCCTAGTGCCTACTCATGCTGCTGGCAACTCCGGGCTGTGCCATTCATCCACGATATGGTCTCCTCATGCTACCAAAACCTCCACGCTGTGTCATTCAGCCACTATATGGTCTCCTCATGCTGCCAACATGTCCACACTGTGTCATTCAGCCACTATATGGTGTCCTCATGCTGCCAACACCTCCACGCTATGCCATTCAGCCACTATATGGTCTCCTCATGCTGCCAACACCTCCATGCTGTGTCATTCAGCCACTATATGGTCTCCTTATGCGGCCAACACCTCCACGCTGTGCCATTCAGCCACTATATGGTCTCCTCATGCTGCCAACACCTCCATGCTGTGTCATTCAGCCACTATTAGAGATGTCGCGAATTGTTCGCCAGCGAACAGCTCCCGGCGAAATTAGCATGTTCGCGTTTGCATCGCCAGGCGAACATATGTGAAGTTTGATCCGCCCCTATACTTTAACATTGCGGTAAACGTTGACCCTGTGAGTCAGAGTCAGCAGACACATTACAGCCAATCAGCAGCAGTCCCTCCCTTCCAGACCCTCCTACTTCCTGCACGGACGCCATTTTACCTCCATTCGGCATGCTGCAGGCTTAGAAAGTGGAGGGACAGAGAAGCTACTCCTGCTGTAATAGGGAAAGCGATAGCTAGGTTGCTGCTAGGTGGTGTATTCAGGGTCCACTCTACTCCTAAAGCACTAGTCTAACATCTGCTTTAAGGACAGCACCAAAAAAGCCCTTTTTAGGGCTCAAATATCAGTCCGTGTGTCTTGCAACAGCTGGAGGCACCCTGGTTGGGAGGGAACCGCTGGTTAAAAGGGGTACTCCATTGTAAAACTTATGTTCCTTCAAGCAACTAACTACAATATTAAAAGGGCTATAAGTTCAGTCCGTGTGTCTTGCAACAGCTGGAGGCATCCTGGTTGGGAGGGAACCGCTGGTTAAAAGGGGTACTCTGGTGTAAAACTTAATTTCCTTCAAGCAACATACTACAGTATTAAAAGGGCTATAAGTTCAGTCCGTGTGTCTTGCAACTGCTGGAGGCAACTTGGTTGGGGACCTCTCCATTAAAGGGGAACTCTGCTGGCAACCATTTTTGCTCATTGTCACACTAGTGCAAATCACATTTGGTGTGACAATTGTTTAAAAAAAAATACCTTTTTTGGCTGTGAAATAAAACCAGTCAGTTCACAACACAGTTGTGAGTTTTTTTGCCTGCAGGGCTAATTGTGTCACCCTAGTGCAAATCAAATTTTGTGTGACAGTTGTTCAAAAAAAATAAAAAACTTTTTTGTCTGTGAAATAAAACCAGTCAGTTCACGTCACAGTTGTGAGTTTTTTTTGCCTGCAGGGCTAATTGTGGCCCCCTAGTGCACATCACATTTGGTGTGACAGTTGTGTAAATGACTGAGTATAGTTACGCTGTCATGGACGAAAGTCCGTGTGGAGATGTCCTCCAAAGATGGGCATGGGGATAGTGGGCTAGATTCTGATAGGCTGTCCGTGATATCGAGTGAGACAATCAGAGGGGGGACGTATAAGTCCGAGTTCCAGGTTGCTGCTGCTGGTGGCAGAAAAGTGTCTTTCAAAAATGTCAGCCAATCGCTGCTATGGTCGTCCGGGCGGTGGCCAATCGGAGATGAGACGTATATATCCTCTCCGGGAGTTTCCTAGAGGCATCGGTGGCAATTCTTTTGTGAAGAGTACGACCAATTGCTGCTGAGCAGGTCTGGGCGGCGACCAATCATGAAGAAGGAGGTGCTTGGAATTTTTCATGGAAGGGCTGTGAGACCTGTAAAGAAAGGGAGAGATGGAGAGAGAAAGGGGAGGGGAGAGAAACAGGTGGCTTCTGCGGCGGCTTGGTGTCGTCTTGTCCCGCAGTGAGGAGGCATCTGCTATGGTTGTCACGATGTCATCGGGACCCATCGGCTTGACTCTGGCTGGCATAGGTGAGGTGGGTTGACTTGCATTCCGGCAGCAGAAGGTGGAGGGGTGGATTATTTCTCGCGGTTCTATTTGAACTTCCAAATACTCCTGTAAAAGACTATACCTATGCATTTTTTCATGTTTCACATGGTTTTCATGCTCTTTTATTGAAAATGTTGTAGCATGTATGTCTCTCTTGCCCAGTCCACACCTGGCCCCGGCATCTATCCCACATGATGTCACCAGCTTACCTGGTTTGGAGCCATTTTTTTGTGTATTTAAATTCCCACACCTGTCACCTGGCCACACAGCAACCACCTGCAATTGAAAAAGGGAGCTGTGACTCCCGAAACGAGTCTTGCTTTATTTATTTATTTTCTTTGATTTCTTTATGCTGTAAAAATAAATTATTTACTTTATACCTATACCCACAACTTTGGGTGAATTCCCTGGAAGCGCCACCGCAGCATTTTTCTACATTTTATGCCTTCTACATACGGATCCACCTTTGGGCTCCGTCTTCACTAGTGTTGCTCACGAATATTCGCAATTCGAATATTATTCGCGAATATCGCATATTCGCGAATTCGCGAATTTCGCGAATATAGCGCTATATATTCGTAATTACGAATATTCGTTTTTTTTTTATTTTTTTTTTCACAGTACACATCACAGTGATCACCCCTCTCTGCTTCCAGCTTGTGTGGTGTAAAAAAGGCTCTAATACTACTGTGTGAGACTGTCGTGCGAAACTTCGCATATGCGAACATTAGCATATGCTAATGTTCGCATATGCGAATTTTCGTGTATGCTAATGTAGTATATGCTAATATTCACATATGCTAATTTTCGCATACGCGAATGTTCGCATATGCGAAAATAAAACGAGAATATAACGAATATGCGAATATACGCGAATATATGACGAATATTCGTCCATATATTCGCGAATATTCGTGAATTCGAATATGGCCTATGCCGCTCAACACTAGTCTTCACGCTGCAGGCCTGCATACCAAGCTACCATCACCGGCAAGGGACACGCTACCCTCCGCTTTTTTCCGCTGTATACTGCTCTTCATTCTGGCGCTGCCCCTGGCACACCGGCAACCAGGAGATTCGAGCACTACAACACTACAACAACCACAACAACCTCCTGAAAACCACGATCATGGATCTGAGATCAACACGTTGGACAAAGAGAGACCGCCTCTTCAGGAGCCTCGTTGATCAACCATTTGTGACCGATTTGAACAACATGGACACAGGTACCTCCAACATCACGGACTTTAAAGGAGTGAGAGACTTATTTTTTGAACTTGAAAACCTGTCTAAGACAGAAACCCAGCACCATATGGACAGCCTCTTCCTATCCCTATACAAAGCGGAGAACATAATACCCCGAGGCCTCCGCACACGTACGGCAGCCACCTTCCCCGACAACCCTGACTTCCATAGCAGATTCGAAACAGCACTCTCCATCTGCTTCAACACCATCATCGACCTGCTCATCGAGAAAAGGGATTCATTGGTCTCTGATGTGTCTACAAAAATTGACGACTGCATCATGAAACTATCGGACTATCGTGACACACCTGAATACCCCGACTGGGATAGGGGCACCTCCAACAAAATCCACAAATTTGAAAAGGAGACCGCCGCCAACAAACTGAAGAAACTCAACCGCGACCGTATGGATTACAACATCGGCAATGTCAAATACTGGCTACAACAAAAAGAAGAAAAGCCTACAGCACCTGCCCACCCGAAGCAGAAACAGACTGTTTGCCCTCCCCGCCGCCCACCACTACCCCGGCGCACCTACCATCAAGGTGCGCCCCCCGGCATTCCTGCTGCTCCCCCCGCTCCCCGCCCGGTGGTACCCTCAACTACCACGGCACCCAGTGGAACAACCCCGACTACACTTGCCCCCTGCCCGGTGGTACCTCCGACTACCGCGGCACCCTGCAGAAACACCCCAGCCACCCACGCTCCCCACCTGGTGGTACCCTCAACTACCACGGCACCCAGCGGAGCAACCACCCACACCCCGGCCACAGCCCCCACGGTGGAAAAACCCACCCGCACTCCCTCAAAGACTGTCGACCCCCCCAACCATCCCACCTGAACTCCTGGAATTCATCGAAAGACAGCACAAGAAGGAAAGCAACCAACCCAGCAACACTCCACCTCGGTTACCCTCTGGTCGCTTCGACTCATCAGCCAACGAGTCCTCCTCATCCTTCGATGACTCTCTCATAACGGTGCACGGCAGCATCACACCGCCACGCACCCAGCAATCACCACCCCTACAGTCTGCTTCCAGAGACACCACCTCTTTTTTCACCCCCACAGCCGTCTTCCCACACTCTCCCTCCGACTTCCACAAACCCGAAGCGACCGACCTAGAAGACTCCCCCTTTGCTAACACCTCCCTGGTCGAGTCTTTTTTAGTCCTTCCCCCGGCCCTGAACCGCAACACCACGCCGCTCCAGGTGGGGGCCATGCAGGTGGGGATCATCACCGAGAACCTGGAGCAAGTATCAATAGCCCTGCCGCTACAACCCAGAACACTAAAAACACAAAAAAGCAAAGAAAGAGAGGATGCAGAGGAGGAAAAAGAAATAAAGAAGCAACATTTCCAATAAAAGACTTTGAACCACTACCCCCCTCCTCTACCCACCTGGACACAGTGAAAATATTCAACCTGTCCAGCAAAACTCTCACCAAACACCATGAGAGTGTCCTCCAGAAAGGTCTGTCTTTTTGCCCATCAGCCAGACCAGATGACTTCACCCTGTTCCTGGGCCTCAATGCATACATCGGAAAATTAACCCTCAAAAGACATTTCAATTTACCCAGCCAGCCACTACACTGATGGTTCCTCCACCGCATCACAGTGGACTCAAACTCAAGTCCCATTTCTTTCCAACTCATCACAACTTCATCGATACCTTCACCGCCGGAGTATCCAGTGAGTTTGAGAAACTTTGCAAACCCTCCAAATCCAAACAGACCCAAGGGCTCCAGCAACCTCACATCTCTACAGAGAAAAGCTATCAAAGAACTGGCAGATGACCCTGACATCATTATCAAATCGTCCGACAAAGGCGGCGGCATCGTCCTGCTCAAAAGAACCAACTACCTGAAGGAATCACAGAGGCTCCTCTCCGACCGCACTTTCTACAGCTAGTTAACACGAAACCCCATCACTAACCAACAAAAGGAGCTCATTAAACTGCTCAACCACGGCCTCATAGAAGGCATCATCACCCAGCAGGAGTACAACTACATTAACATCACAGAACTGGACACCCCGCTGTTCTACTACCTGCCCAAGATCCACAAAGACCAAAAAAAAAAACACCCGGCAGACCAATCATCGCCGGCATCAACTCCCTGACATCAAACCTGTCACAGTATGTGGACATAATCCTACAGCCATACATCCAAGCACTGCCCTCATACACCAGGGACACCACAGACTTCATTAACTCTATCCTTGATGTAAGGTGGAAAAATCACTACAGCCTCCTGACTATGGACATTATCTCCCTGTACACCATCATTTACCACCACCTGGGCATTGCTGCAGTATCGCATTTCCTTCAAAGTGATCCCACTATGCCATCACTCCAGCGCCAATTCATCCTGGACAGCATCCTCTTCATCCTGCAGAACAATATGTTCCAATTCAACCGCAGCATTTACCACCAGTGCTGCGGCACAGCGATGGGGAGCCAATTCGCACCAAGCCTCGCTAACCTCTTTATGGGTCATTTTGAAGAGACTATACTGTTCAAACATTGCATACTGTACAAAAGATACATAGACGACATCTTCATCATCTGGGATAGCTCCAAGGAAAACCTCAACAACTTCCTGACTTCAATAAATGAATATTCCTGGAATATCCAATTCACCTCTAACCACTCAGAGGATTCCATCGAATACCTGGATGTTATCGTCTATCACACCGAGGACAATCGGGTCAAAACCAAGACCTATTTCAAGTCAGTGGATGGGAACAGCTACCTCAACTATGACAGCTGCCATTTCAGAAAGTGGACACAGAACATCTCCTTTGGTCAGTACAAAAGAATCAGAAGAAGCTGCACCGAACCTTCAGACTTTGAGAACCAAAGTAAAATCCTGGACCAGCGCTTCAAATCCAAAGGCTATCCTACCTCACTCATCAACCAAAGCAAGCTCAAGGCAAGCAAATTCTCACAAAAAGAGTGCTTGAAACCCAAAGTCACCAACAATGACCTACCTGAGCAAACCTACTCCTTCAATTTCATCACCACCTATAATGATGATCACAAACTCATCAAAAGGATCATCACTGACCATTGGAAAACTCTCCTGCTGGACCCCTTCCTCAGACATTCTGCCACCTAGACCAAACATCACCTTCAGAAAAAAACAGGTCCCTCAAAAATATACTGGCACCCAGCAAACTCAAAGCACCAAAGAAGCAAACCACCTTGCTGGACACCCCACCTGTCACCGGTTCATACAAGTGCAAAAAACCTCTCTGCAATTGCTGCAACAACATTGCTAACAAATGCACAAAATTCACCTGCAGGTAGACCAACATCACTTACCCCATCAGGAGTTTCATTAACTGCAGCACCTCATACGTGATCTACGTCCTCGAGTGCCCCTGTGGTCTTCAGTACGTCGGGCGCACCATCCAACCACTAAATCAGTGCATTAACAAGCACAGATCCAATGTCACCAAGGGGTACCAACTCCGCAGTGTCTCCAGGCATGCAGCGGAAAAGCACAGCAGCGACTACAGGTGCCACACCATCACACCTATTGAACACTGACACTGCCCAGCGATTCGCAGTACTGAGAAAATGGGAACATTTCTGGATCTTCACCCTCAAAACTTTGACACCCTCGGGTTTGAATGAATACATGGAAAATGTTACCTAATCCACCCCTCCACCTTCTGCTGCCGGAATGCAAGTCAACCCACCTCACCGATGCCAGCCAAAGACAAGCCGATGGGTCCCGATGACATTGTGACAACCGTAGCAGATGCCTCCTCACTGCGGGACAAGACGACACCAAGCCGCCGCAGAAGCCACTTGTTCCTCTCCCCTCCACTTTCTCTCTCCATCTCTCCCTTTCTTTACAGGTCTTGCAGCCCTTCCATGAAAAATTCCAAGCGACATCCGGACCCCGATGACCACTAGATCGGATGACAGCCCGACCGGATAAAGTTCGAGCCTGATACCGGCACCCTGACAGCGTTCAAAGACCTCCTTCTTCATGATTGGTCGCCAAAACACCTCCTTCACGATTGGTTGCCGCCCGGACCTGCTCAGCAGCAATTGGTCGTACTCTTCAAAAAAGAATTGCCGCTGATGCCTCTAGGAGTCTCACGTAGAGCATATACCCATCTCATCTCCAATTGGCCACCGCCCGGACGAGCGTAGCAGCGATTGGCTGACATTTTTTAAAGACACTTTACCACCACCAGCGGCAGCAACCTGGAACCCGGACTTATACGTCCCCCCTCTGATTGGCTCACTCGATATCACGGACAGCCTATCAGAATCTAGCCCACTTTCACCATGCCCATCTTTGGACGACATCTCCACACGGACTTTTGCCCATGACAGCGTAACTATCTATACTCAGTCATGTACGGCACAATCCTGATTGGTCGCCTTTACACCATCCCTCAGCAAGCGACCAATCAGCCTCAAGATGCTCGTCTCCATTCATACACCTGCAGCGGCAACCTAGCACAGCGATGACAGCCTCCGCCTACTGCCCCCTGATTGGTCCCTCGGACACCGGCAGCCCTCTGATTGGTTGCTACTACGGATATTTCTCGCAGTTCTATTTGAACTTCCAAATACTCCTGTAAAAGACTATACCTATGCATTTTTTCATGTTTCACATGGTTTTCATGCTCTTTTAATGCAAATGTTGTAGCATGTATGTCTCTCTTGCCCAGTCCACACCTGGCCCCGGCATCCATCCCACATGACGTCACCAGCTCACCTGGTTTGGCGCCATTTTTTTGTGTATTTAAATTCCCACACCTGTCACCTAGCCACACAGCAACCACTTGCAATTGAAAAAGGGAGCTGTGACTCCCGAAATGCGTCTTGCTTTATTTATTTTCTTTGATTTCTTTATGCTGTAAAAATAAATTATTTACTTTATACCTATACCCACGACTTTGGGTGAATTCCTTGGAAGCGCCACCGCAGCATTTTTCTACATTTTCTGCATTCTACAAACGAATCCACCTTTGGGCTCCGTCCTCACGCTGCAGGCCTGCATACCAAGCTACCATCACTGGCAAGGGACACGCTACCCTCCACCCGGGTACCCACCTACACCGGCTAGAGACCTACACCGCACCCGGCGCTACCTACACCTTTTTCCGCTGTATACTGCTTTTGAGGAGGTGACAAACCTAGTCAGTCGCACCGAAGGCACCATCAGCGACATCATACTATTTGTTTTCCTCCTGGAGCGTGCCCTACGAAGAGTCCTGGATCAGGCAGTAGATGAGCATGAAGAGGAAGAGTTGTGGTCACCATCACCACCAGAAACAGCCTTATCAGCATCGCTTGCTGGACCTGCGGCAACGCTGGAAGAGGATTGTGAGGAAGAGGAGTCAGAGGAGGAATGTGGCTTTGAAGAGGAGGAGGAAGACCAACCACAACAGGCATCCCAGGGTGCTCATTGTTACATAGTTACATAGTCACCTATCTGGTTCCCGTGTACTTGGCTGGGGGGAAGAAGATGATACCTTCCCTGACATCACTGAGGACGAGGAACGGGACATGAGTAGCTTGGCATCCAACCTTGAGCAAATGGGGTCTTTCATGCTGTCATGCCTGTTGAGGGACCCTTTTATTTTGAAAAGGATTTCTTTGTGTTTTTCACCGTCCTGCATTATAGAGTCTTCTGGACTTTATGATAATTTAAACTAGAATTTTCAAGAGTACTAACCATTACACAAAGGAATGCTTGTTGTGTGTGATTTTTAAACTTACATTTTCAAAGACAAAATACAGAGAGGGAAGAACTCTGTTTCTTTATTTGATGAAAAATTTTATTTAGAAAATAATTTCTTTGTGTGTTTCTCCATCCTGCATTATAGAATCTTCTGGACTCTTGGATATGCCATGTGTACATGCCTAATTTTTCTGGCCTCTGGTGCTGCACTTTTTATGCTGCCGCAATTTTTCTGGGCGCTGCTATAGCTGCGGCTGCAACAATACCAAATTTTTGAGCCATGTGTACATGCCTAATTTTTCTGGTACTCTCTGCTGACATCTCTGTCCATTTTAGCAACCGTGCATATTAGATGTATGGTAAGGGTTGCATGGTGGCTCAGAGGTTAGCACTGCTGACTTGCAGCGCTGGGGTCTTGGGTTCAAATCCCACTATGTGCTGCCTAAAGGGGGGCTCTAACTATGTGCTGCGTAATATGGGGGAATCTATGTGCTGCCTAAAGGGGGGATCTAACTATGTGCTGCCTAAAGGGGGGCTCTAACTATGTGCTGCCTAATATGGGGGAATCTATGTGATGCCTAAAGGGGGAGATCTAACTATGTGATGCCTAAAGGGAGGCTCTAACTATGTGCTACCTAATATGGTGGAATCTATGTACTGCCTAAAGGGGGGATCTAACTATGTGATGCCTAAAGGGGGCTAAAGCATGTTATTCCAAACCATTTAGGAATGTTAGGTGATTTATGCCCTTTATGGATTAAAACCAGACTCTGCATCAACTATGTCATTTTCCATCAGAGTTTTGCCATGGATTCCCTTCTAGCACGCCACAGTCCAGGTGTTAGTCCGCTTGAAACTACTTTTAAATCACTATTGTGCCCAGAAAGAGTCCTTGTGGGTTTTAAAATTCGCCTGCCCATTGAAAATGTTATGAAAATTCCACCCTCCATATGTTGGACGAACAAAGAAAAGCCACTACCGATTTCTTGATGATCCAATAAGATAGGACTACTCCTCTGTGTAACTTCAATGTGAACCAGTGGCAGTTCATACGTGACACCTGCCGCTTGCTGAGGCCCTTTGAGGAAGCCACATTATTTGTAAGTCGCCTGGATTATGCCATGAACAACGTAATTCCACTCCTACATTTCCTACAACAAATGAGTGAAACGATGGCTGGTCACGGCAATGGAGACGTTGTGCCTACATCTCAAGACTACATTAGCCCTGTGGGGGCTGAACTGAAGGAGGAGGATGAGAGGCAAAACGGAGCACAGTTTAGGTTGGATGAGATGGCTGGTGTTTCTAGTCATCGGACAGGAGAGGAGGAGAAGGCGCAGCCAGAGGAGGTGGAGGGTTATGAGGAAGGCGAGACAGAGGACCCAGACACACTGTGGCAGTATGCAGTGGAGATGGAGGCAGGTAGTCCCTCCGAGTCACTTGCGCAAATGGCACGATGCATGCTCAGTTGCTTGCGTAGTGTCCCCTGAATTGTCAAAATTCATCAGCGGGATGACTTCTGGATCTCCACCTTATTAGAACCTCGCTACCGTCCCAGAATGGGGGCCTTTTTTACACCCACTGAAAGCGAGGACAAACTGACCTACTACAGAGAGATTCTACGTAGTCAGTTGGCCGATGCCTATTGGCCACATGGTCCATCCACTCGCAGGTCTGACTCGGGGGCCCTCTGCGCTCACCTTCCACTGCCATGGCTGCTGGGGAGGGGAGGGGTGGCAGCAGCAGTACCAGCTCAATCAGCACCAGCCTGAGTCTACAGTCGCTGATGAGTAGTTTTCTTCACCCGCATAGTGAAGCAACTCATCAGCAGCAGGTACACATGGAGCAGGACCTGAACCAGCAGGTGGTGGAATGCCTGCTCCTGGCTCATCCTGTGTCTTTCAGGAACTACTTGCCTCACTGATGCTTCTGGCCTTGGGCCTTTAATTTTTGGAAGTTTAGCAGTAGCTAATACATGCTTAATGCATGATCTCTCAATTCTTGTCGCTCTGCCAGGGCCTTCGCCTACCCCGCCAGGGCCGATCCGAGCACCTCACTAAACCATCCAATCGGTAGTAGAGACAGGCAGTGTGTACAAAAACCAGGGACTTAATGAACCCGAGCTTATGACTCGCACTTAGTTGGAATTCTTCTTTCATGGCAAATAATTGAAATCCCCGATCACTATCACGAACGGGGTTGAGAGGGTTACCCGCACTTGTCGGTGAAGGATAGACACACGCTGGTCCGTTCAGTGTAGCGCGCGTGCAGCCACGGACATCTGAGGGCATCACACACCTGTTATTGCTCGATCTCGCGATTAATCGTGCAATGTAAGGGGTTATGAAAGCCTCTTGGGTACTGCTGATACCTACTCCTGACTGCTCCTGTGTCTTTCAGGAACTACTTGCCTTCATGATGCTTCTGGGCTTGGGCCTTTAATTTTACGATTTGTGAAATAGATACATACATGCTTAATTAAAATTTCAACATTTATGGTGCAATGTATGGATGGGGTTATTAAACCCTCTTGGGTAAATTTTTTTTCAAATTTTATGATAATTTTCTCAATAATAAACTTGAATTTTCAAGAATAATAACCAGTACACCATTGATCGCTTGTTGTGTGTGATTCTTTAATTAAAATTGTCAAAAAAATAATACAGAGATGGATGAACTCTGCTTCTTTGTTTCAGAGAACATTACTTTAGAGAAGAATCTATTTTTGTTGTCCACCGTCCTGCACTATAGAGTCTTCTGGACTCTTGGATATGCGCTTCTTCTCAAACAAAGGTACAAAAAAAAAGGGCCGGTCAGGGCAATGGAGACGTTGCGCCTACATCTCACGGCCACATGAGCCCTGTGGGGGCTTGTTGTATTTGGTCCTTAGTACCCACACCCTGGGGTCTGGGACCCTCAAAGTTTGATTTAAATTTCAAACTAAAAAATCAGACATTTCAATGGTCTCCTCATGCATCAGCCAACTCCAGGCTGTGTCATTCAGACAATATATGGTTTACTGATGCCGCTGTAGGGCCTGGGTCTGGGAATTTCAAATTTCCTCATAGGTAGCACCCGCTATCCAAAAGTCTTCTTCATAAATTTCTTAAATTATTGCATTTTTTGGGGGGGATTGGGAAGTCCTGGTGTGTACTCATACATAAGCCAACTCCAGGCTGTGTCATTCAGGCAATATATAGTTTACTGATGCCGCTATGGGGCCTGGGTCTGGGAATTTCAAATTTTCTCATAGGTAGCACCCGCTATCCAAAAGTCTTCTTCATAAATTTCTTAAATTGTTGTGTTTTTTGGGGGGATTGTGAAGCCCTGTTGTATACTCGTGCATCAGCCAACTCCAGGCTGTGTCATTCAGGCAATATATGGTTTACTGATGTTGCTGTGGGGGCTTGTTGGATTTGGTCCTTCGTACCCACACAATGGGGTCGGGCACCTAAAAGTTTGAGTTTAATTTCAAATAAAATAATCTGACATTTCAATGGTCTCCTCATGCATCAGCCAACTCCAGGCTGTGTCATTCAGGCAATATATGGTTTACTGATGCTGCTGTGGTAGCTGGGTCTGGGAATTTCAAATTTTCTCATCGGTAGCACCCGCTATCCAAAATCTTTTTCCAAAATTATTATTTTTTTTTTAGTGGGGGGGGGGGATTGTAAAGCCCTGCTGTGTACTCGTGCATCAGCCAACTCCAGGCTGTGTCATTCAGGCAATATATGGTTTACTGATGGCGCTGTTGGGCCTGGGTCTGGGAATTTCAAATTTTCTCATGGGTAGCACCCGCTATCCAAAATATTCTTCAACAATTTCTAAAATTGTTGAGTTTTTTCTTAGCGATTGTGAAGCCCTTGTGTGTACTCGTGCATCAGCCAACTCCAGGCTGTGTCATTCAGGCAATATATGGTTTACTGATGCCGCTGCTGGGCCTAGGTCTGGGAAATTCAAATTTTATCATAGGTAGCACCCGCTATCCAAAATCTTCGGTTTAAATTTCTAAATTCATCTTTTAATCTTAGGGATTGTGAAGGCCTAGTGCCTACTCATGCTGCTGGCAACTCCGGGCTGTGACATTCATCCAATATATGGTCTCCCCATGCTGCCAACACCTCCACGCTGTTTCATTGAGCCACTATATGGTGTCCTCATGCTTCAGCCTCATCCAAGCTGTGCCATTCAGCCACTATATGGTCTTCTCCTGCTGCCAACACCTCCACGCTGTGTCATTCAGTCACTATATGGTCTCCTAACACTGATGTCACCACCAGGCTCTGTCATTGTGCTGCTGTGCGGCAGTGATTCTAAAAGCAATGCCGGTAATCTGCATGCTATTCTGAATAGCAGTATTATTTCACTACCCCAGCATACTCCATATGCATGTTAGAACACAGAAAAGTGTTCTATACCCCTATTGAGGCTGTATTTAGGCTAGAAATAGCCATTTTTAATATAGATTTGCAGTGAAAAAATTCGGATTTAAACTTTTTCAGAAAATTCGGCGAACTCGAATCAAACTTTTTGGCGATTCGGCGAACTCGAATCGAATTTTTCAAAAGTTCGCTCATCTCTAGTGCTGAGTACCAATCTTTGTACTGACGATCCTCTGAGAGATCTTGTTAATAGGGTAATTACCTGGTCCTCACTACTCCCCCCAAAAATTTTTAACTTTGAATTTGTAAAATTTTGATAGATGTGAACAGTCTGCAATCATTATTTAAAAAGCCAGACTTAGATGAAAAGGTAGAACTTCATTTAACACCTTAAGGATCATGCACGTGTATACACGTCCAGGCAGGATGCATGTTCCGCCATTAGGACGTGTATACTCGTCCATGGCTCTCGTGGGTGCTGCCCAGTGCACCCACAAGATCGCGGCAGGGACTCGGCTGTAACACACAGCCGGGACCCTGCTGCACTGCCGGGACCAAAGTAAACTTCAGTCCCGGCATTTTAATCCTTACAACCGCGGTCGGAAGTCACCCTCTGTCTTTCCTGCAACAACTCGCAGCGCGATCGCGGGGTGCTGTGTGTTATCCCCGGCGGGGACCTGCCGCACTGCCGGACCGAAGACAACTTCGGACCCGGCAGTTTAACCCTTACAGTTGTAAGGTGTTTTGGCAGAGGGCTCCCTCTGTCTCTCTCCTGTAGCACCCCGCAATGATCGTGGGGTGCTGCTTGTTACCTTGGCAGCCGGGGGTCTTTATAAGGAACCGACTGCCCCGGTTATTGCCTGTCAGGACGTGCCAGATAGGCATGTCCTGATATGCTGCCTGTTAGTGTAAAACTGGCAGACAGCATATAACTGTAATTCTTTGGAATACTAAGTATTCCAAAGCATAAAAAAGTTAAAAAAAAAATATTAAAATAAAAGTGTATAAAAACAATAAGTATAAAAAAGTGTAAAAATAAATGTATTAAATAAATATAATGAAAAATAAAAAGGTATAATGTGTAGGATCATACGGCGCACATTCGACGCACACTACATGCTGCGGATGCCCGCCAACAGTCACAATAATGAGCTCCCTGCTGCGGCTTGGTAGCTTTGTGTGTCCACTCATTTCCCGCTGGCAATCATGAGCGGACACACTGAGCTACCCAGCCACAGCAGTGATCTTGCCCCTTGTGACTGCTGGGGGACATCCACGGTGTGAAATATGCTTCAGATGTGCTGAATGTGACCCTACACTGCGTCCCGTTAATACTGAATTTCTGCAGTGAGAGTCAAAAAGAGTGATGCTGACGTATACTGTAGCAGTTCCATTTATTTCTGAATGAGACTGCTACAGTATACATTGGCATCCCTTTTTTTGACATGACAACAGACACCTATACTGCAGAAACGCAGTATGAATGTGGACTATTCATACAATGATGCCCTGAAAGCCAAAGGGGGCTCCTCTCCTTCTTGGTCCTAGCAAGCGGTCAGGCAACTAGATATGGCCTAAGTAGGGGTACTGCCCAGTGTGGGACGAACAGGGTGATAAAATATGGGGTGTATTTCCTCCATTTCAAAAGCGACGTACCAAAATGATGTCCCACAAATAAAGAATTTGTGGAATAAAAAGCTAATTGCTATTTTTTCTACTGAATTTGAAATAATTCTAGCCACACAATAAGGGCTCAACGTACTCACTTTTTCCCTAGGTGAATACTTTAGGGGGTGTTGTTTCGAAAATGGGGTCACATCTGGGGGTGCGGTATTGTTCTGACAGCTAGATTGCTTTGCAAGATGATATAATGTTGTATAATGATATCCTGAAAGCCAAATGGTGGCCTAAGCGGGGGTATTACCGAACACGGGACGAACAGCGTAATAAATTATGGGGCGCATTTTCTACTTTTCAGGTGCAATGTGCAAAAAATATGTCCAACAAATAATGCATTTGTGGAAAAAAAAAGAAAATTCAAATTTTTCCACTGACTTGGTATCCATTCCAGCCACACAAAAAGGACTCAAAGTACTCACTTTTGGTCTAGATGAATACTTTAGGGGGTGTAGTTTCCAAAATGGGGTCCCTTATGGGGGTTCTGTATGACAGCTAAAACCCTTTGCAGGCATGAAGTGCGGCCTATAATCCATTCAGCCTAAAATGATGCCCTGAAAGCCAAATGGTGTTCCTGTCCTTCTGGGTCCTACCACGCGGCCAAGGAACCAAATATGGCCTAAGTGGGGATATTTCCAAACATGGGCCGAGTAGCTTAATAAAATATAGGCTGCATTTCTTGCAATATCAGAAGTGAAATACAAAAAATATGTCCCACAAATGATGCATTTGTGAAAAAATGCAAATTTAAAATTTTTAACACGGACATTGTAACAATTCCTGCCAAAAAACTATGGTGTTAAAATACTCACTGTACCCTCTAATGAAAACCTTGAGGGGTCTAGTTTTTAAAATGGGGTCATTTGGGGGGTGTTCCAATGTTCTATCACCTTCAAATTTCTGCAAACCTTGCATAGCAAGGATGTACTTTTCAAATTTTCTAAATTTTCTAAATTGCAAGTTAAATTGTTAGGCTTGTAATTAATTTAAAATGTTAATTAAAAACAAAAAAATGCTGTCAAAATAATGTAGACATCTGAAAGTTTAAGTTTAAATATATGCAACCTATTAGTGTTGAAAATTTTTTTTTAATTAAGATTTTTTGCTACTTTGAGTTTTTGCATTGTAAAAAAAAAACTACAAATGATATCGGCTTACTTTTACTATGTACATGAAGGACAACTTGTGACAAAAAAAATGTCAGAATTGTCGCGATTGGCAAAACGTTACCAGAGTTATTCTCTAATAAAGTCAGACATCCCCGATTTGAAAAAACAGGCCTGGTCTTTCAGGGGCGTACAGGTCTACTTGTGTTGGTCCTTAAGGGGTTAAATGTGTCAGTTAATTGAGCCCTAATGTTTTGACTCCAAAGAAATGGGCGACTGAGTTGTGCCAAGGGAAGGATGGAAAGTTTGCAAAGATGGGAAGCGTATAGAAGTCTCAAAACTGTGTCTGTGTTGTAAACTAAGTTGTTGACTTATTGTCTCCTGAAGAATGTTCCTTGGTGGCTTTGGATATGGTAATTTATGTGAACAAATGGCTGTATGCATTGTGTTGAGGAAGTTGGTGGGTTTGGTATGGGAGTTGATGTTGTGTGCAAGTGGTGAGAGCGGATTGTTTTAAGTAGCTTGAACAAAATAGAGACTCAATGTTTTAATGGAAAAGCATGTGGATATTAAGGCAGTTGAAAGTTTGGAATATACTGATGGTTAATGGACAGAAGTATTCATCTACAGCAGTGTTAAAGGTGACTGCATGTATGGGAAACAGTATGCTGCAGAAGGCGCAGAGGAATTTAGGATTAGAAAAGGTGAGAGTGTTTATGTAAGTGATACTATGGTACAAGAAAGTAGAAGAGTCCAAAAAGTTTGTTGAAACTGTAAAAAGTGTTAATACTTTGTTCAGGAATGTACTGAAGGTGAGTGTCGACACAAGAAATATACACAAGCTCTGAGAATTCTGTTTATTAAATGTAAGTACTTAGGTTTTTACATTTGACTAAAAGGGGAGGTTAGTTATCACATCAAAATCATTGTTATTTTTTGATTGGTTGTTTGAATACTGCGTCTGTATATATTAGCATATTGAGCATTCATTTCTTTCTTGCCCATAATTCACCTATGTGGCCTTTTCCCTATTCTACCAGAAAATTCTGGATATATCTGTCCTTCTGCACAGTCTATTTTTCTTCAAATATTTTGTCTCCCAACTTCCATCCTCTTCTTATCTTGCTTCTTCTGGCCTCATACCATCCCAGCATGTTAAGGTTGGCTGCTGTTTAGTGCATGACTGCCACTGTATACTGATGAGTATACAAGAAATAAACACCAGACAAAATGTTGATATTAGAGATGAGCGAACTCTTCAAAAATTCGAATCGGCCGATTCGCCAAATTTTCCCGAAAAGTTTGTTTCGATCCGAATTTATTCGCGGCGAATCGATGTTAAAAAAGGCTATTTGTAGCCTACATACAGCCTCTATAGGGGTATAGAACACTTTGCTGTGTCCTAAAATGCATATGGAGTGTGCTGGGGTAGTGAAATAATACTGTTATTCAGAATAGCATTCAGATTACCGGCATCGCTCTTAGAATCACTGCCGCACAGCAGCACAATGACAGAGCCTGGTGGTGGCATCAGTGTCAGGAGACCATATAGTGACTGAATGACATAGCGTGGGCATGTTGGCAGCGAGAGGAGACCATTTAGTGGCTCAATGGCACACCGTGGAGTTGGCTGATGCACTAGTACACTACACACCAAGGCTTCACAATCCCCCCCAAAAAACAACACAATATATGAAATTTTTGACGAAGATTTCTCATTGGTAGCACCCGCTATCCAAAAATTAGAAATTTCCAGACCCAGGCCCCACCTCTGCGGCATCAGTAACCCATATATTGCCTGTTGGACACAGCCTGGAGTTGGCTGATGCACCAGTACACACCAGGGCTTCACAATCCCCCCTCCAAAATCAACACAATGAGAAATGTTTGTCAAAGATTTCTCATTGGTAGCACCCGCTATCCAAAAATTTGAAATTTCCAGAACCAGGCCCCACCCCTGTGGCATCAGTAACCCATATATTGCCTGCATGACACAGCCTGGAGTTGGCTGATGCAAGAATACACACCAGGGCTTCACAATCCCCCCCCCCCCCCAAAAAAAACCCACACAATATATGACATTTTTGTCAAAGATTTCTCATTGGTAGCACCCGCTTACCAAAAATTTGAAATTTCCGGAACCAGGCCCCACCCCTGCGGCATCAGTAACCCATATATTGCCTGCATGACACAGCCTGGAGTTGGCTGATGTAAGAGTACAAGCCAGGGCTTCACAATCCCCCCCCCCCCCCCCAAAAAAAAACCAACACAATATATGAAATTTTTGTCAAAGATTTCTCATTGGTGGCACCCGCTATCCAAAAATTTTTAATTTCAAGACCCAGGCCCCACCTCTGCGGCATCAGGAACCCATATATTGCCTGAAGGACACAGCCTGGAGTTGGCTGATGCACCGGTACACAATCCCCACCAAAAAACAACAACATTTTAGAAATTTTTTAAAGAAATACCTTTGTGTAAGAACAAGCGCATATCCAACAGTTCACAAGACGCAGGACGGTGCAGGACGGTGCAGGACGGTGGACCACCCAAAGACATTCTTCTCAAAAATAATAAACCACACAATGTTTGAATTTTTTTTACAAAAACTAATTCAATATGTGTGTAAGCGCATCTGTCTCCAAAAGATCAGATCACCAAAGGACTTTTTTCGCCAAAAATGATGAAGCAGAGTTAATCCCTGTCCGTATTTATTTTTCTTTTTTTAAATTTTCATTTAAAAAATCAGACACAACAAGCGTTCCTTTGTGTAACGATTAGCATTCTGGAAAATTCAATTTTATTACTGATAAAATTATCAGTAAATAAAAAAAAAAACACTACCCAAGAGTGTTTAATTACCCCATACATTGCACGAGGAGCAGTCAAGAATAGGCCTCAGCAGTACCCAAGAGGCTTTAATAACCCCCTACCTTTGCACGATCAATTGCGAGATCAAGCAATACCAGGTGTGTTATGCCCTCTGATTTCCAGGGCCGCAGGCACGCTCCACTGAACGGATTAGCGTGTCTCTATCTTTCATCGACCGGTGCTGGTAACCCGCTAACTCCCGGAAAGGTAAGCTGCCGCAAAGCAGGTGGTCTCCCCCGGGCACGTTTGGCTCCAGAATTTCCACTACTGCCACACCACGCTGACTGCCAACCGTGCTAACGCCTTGCTGACTCAAGAGCAACCTGCAACTCTCTTCTCCCGATGATGAGCCTGAGATCGAGCAATAACAGGTGTGTTATGCCCCCAGATGTCCGGAGCCGCAGGCGCGCTCCACTGAACGAATTAGGGTGTGTCTATCTTTTTTGTAGCACTCGCAATCCAAAAATTTTAAATTCCCAGACCCAGGCCCCACCTCTGCGGCATCAGGAACCCATTTATTGCCTGAAGGACAAAACCTGGAGTTGGCTGATGCACTAGTACACACAGGGCTTCACAATCCACCCCAAAATCAACAAAATTGTATAATTTAGTTTTTTTAATTTACAACTTTGTATAAGCACAAGCGCATATCCAACATTTCAGAAGACTCTTTAAGGCAGGACGGTGGACCACCCAAAGACTTTCTTCTCAAAAATAATGAACCACACAATTGTTGAATAAAAAAAAAAAAAATAATTGAAATTCCTAGACCCAGGCCCCACCTCAGCTGCATCAGTAACCCATAGATTGTCTGAAAGACACAGCCTGGAGTTGGCTGATACACGAGTACACAATTGTCTGACAAAATACCTTTTTTTTTTTTTAAAAAAAACAAGCGCATATACAGCAGTTCAGAAGACTCTATAATGCAGGACGGTGGACCACCCAAAGACATTCTTCTCAAAAGTAATAAACCACACAATGTTTGAAATTTGGTTAAAGAAATTATTACATGTGTGTAAGTGCATCTGTCTCCAAAAAATCAGATGGCAAAAGGATTCTATTCGCCAAAAATGATTAAGCAGAGTTAATCCCTCTCCATCTATTTTTTTTTCCATTAAAAAATCACACGCAACAAGCATTCCGTTGTGTAACGGTTAGCATTCTGCAAAATTAAATTTTATTACTGATAAAATTACCAGTAAATTTAACAATAACACTACCTAAGAGTGTTTAATTACCCCATACATTGCACCAGGAGCAGTCAGGAGTAGGCCTCAGCAGTACCCAAGAGGCTTTAATAACCCCTTACCTCGCCCGATCAATTGCGAGATCGAGCAATAACAGGTGTGTTATGGCCTCAGATGTCCTGGGCCGCACTAGCGCTCCACTGAACGGATTAGCGTCTCTCTATCTTTCAAGGACAGGTGCGTGTTGCACGCTGAAACCAGTTCGTAATAGGAATCTGTGATTGCAATTATTTAATTTTAAAATGAGGAATTACCAGTAAGTGAGGGTAAGCTGGTGTTTATTAAGTCCCTGGCCTTTGTACACACCGCCCGTCGCTATAAGCGATTGGATTAGTTAGTGAGTTGGTTAGTGAGGTCCTCGGATCGGCCCAGGCGGGGTAGGAGAAGGCCCTGGCAGAGCGCCGAGAATTTAACGATCATTGTTGAAATTTGCATTAAGCATGTATTTAGCTACTGCTAAACATCCCAAAATTTAAGGCCCAAGGCCAGAGGCACCAGGGAGGCAAGTAGTTCCTGAAAGACACAGAATGAGTCTGGAGCATGTATTTGCAGTACCCAAGAGGTTTTCATAACCCCTTACATTTAAAGATCAATGTTTACATTTGCATTAAGCATGTATTTAGCTACTGCTAAATTTCAAAAAATTATAGGCCCAAGGCCAGACGCTTCAGTTTTCCCCATATTAAGAGCATAGTTGTCCCCCAGATTAGGCAGCATAGATGTCCCCCAGATTAGGATATAGTTGTCCCCCAGATTAGGCAGCATAGATGTCACCCAGATTAGGCAGCATAGATGTCCCCCAGAGTAGGCAGCATAGATGTCCCCCAGATTAGGAGCATACTTGTCCCCCAGATTAGGAGCATACTTGTCCCCCAGATTAGGCAGCATAGATGTCCCCCAGATTAGCCAGCATAGTTGTCCCCCAATCAGCGTGGGCCGGTCAGAGCCAATCAAAGGGCCGTATGTGTCAAGTGGGCTGTACAATCCCCAGGTCTGCCCCAGAGGGTTTCATAACCAACCACAATAGAGAAAATTTTGTTGTAGGAGCATGGTCAATCTACTCAGACCCATCTGTCATTGGTGGCTGGAAATACTGGCTGATCCATCCCTGATTCATCTTGACAAACATCAGTCTCTTCACATTTTTAGTGGACAGACGAGTTCGCCTTGGGGTGACTATGGCCCCGGCCGCACTAAACACCCGCTCTGATGGCACACTACTGGCCGGGCAGGACAGCTTTTCCAGGCCAAACTCCGCTAGTTGCGGCCATAAATCGAGTTTGGCTGCCCAGAAGTCTAGCGGATCTTCAACAGTTGTTGGCAGGGTCATGTCGAGGTAAGCCATCACCTGCTGGTTCAGGTCCTGCTCCATGTCCACCTGCTGATGATGAGTAGCTTCTCTATGCGGCTGAAGGAAGCTACTCATCAGCGACTGTAGACTCAGGCTGCTGATTGAGCCAGTACTGCTCCTGCCACCCCTCCCCAGCAGCCGTGGCAGGGGAAGGTGAGTGCAGAGGGCCCCCTGAGTCAGACCTGCGAGTGGATGGACTATGTGGCCGATAGGCATCGGACAACCGACTACGTAGAAGCTCCCTGAAGTAGGTCAGTTTGTCCTCCCTCTCAGTGGGTGTAAAAAGGGCCCCCATTCTGGGCCAGTAGCGAGGGTCTAATAAGGTGGAGATCCAGAAGTCATCGCGCTGGTGAATTTTGACAATTCGGGGGGTCACTACGCAAGCAACTCAGCATGCATCGTTCCATTTGTGACAGTGACTCACTGGGACTACCTGCCTCCATCTCCACTGCATACTGCCACGGTGTGTCTGGGTCCTCTGTCTCGCCTCCCTCGTAATAACCCTCCAGCTCCTCTTGCTGCTCCTGCTCCTCCCCTCCTGTCCAATGACCAGAAACACCGGCCATCTCATCCACCGTAAACTGTGCTCCGCTCTGCCCCTCATCCTCCTCCTCCTGTTCATCCCCCACAGGACTCATGTAGCTTTCTGATGTAGGCGCAACATCTCCATTGCCGTGACCAGCCATGTTTTCAATCACTTTTTGGAGTAAATGTAGGAGTGGAATTACGTCGTTCATGGCGTAATTCGAGCGATACCGTTCTGACATTGCAGCTCAAGCAAAGTGTGCTTGGCAGTGTACGAGTGGCTGAAGTGCATGCACAGTTTCCTTGCCTTTGTCAGGACGTCTTGCAAATGGGGTGAAGACTTGATGAACTTCTTGACAACCAGATTCAACACGCGTGCCATGCAGGGCGAATGGTTCACACTTCCTTGTCTTAGCGCGGCCACAATGTTCTTCCCATTGTCGGTCACCATGGTTCCCATTTCCAGATTTTGTGGAGTAAGCCATACTCGGATTTCTTCCCTAATGAAATTCAGCAGTTCCTCCCCTGTGGGACTCCGTTCGCCAAGGCAAACCATGTGAAGGATGGCTTGACACCGCTGTGCCCTACACACGTGGTATGATTAAGGGCCACCGAGATTTGGATGTGCAGTGGAGGGCGAGGACACGGGGGAGGAGGAGGAGGCGCACACTGTAAAAGGACTAACTACCTGGGAGCGAGAGCGTGGAGGAGGAAGCGTTGTGACCTGTCCAAGTTGCTGCTGTGGCTGTGCAGGAACAACATTTACCCAGTGGGCCATAAAAGACATGTATTGTCCCTGCCCGTACTTACAGCTCCACATATCGGCGCTGCCGTGCACTTTTGAACACACAGGCTCAAGGACTGGCTCACCTTCTCTTGTACAAACTTATGCAGGGCTGGTACTGCCTTCTTCGCAAAGAAATGACGGCTTGGGACTCTCCACCTCGGCTCAGCACAAGCCATCAATTACCTGAAAGCTGCAGAGTCCACCAGTTGGAAAGGGAGGGACTTCAACACCAGCAACTTGGAGAGGAGCACATTCAACTTCTGCACCGTTGGATGAGTGGGCGCATACTGTTGTCTCTTGGACATGGCTTCGACGATCGATTGTTGGCGGAATGGCTGACTACGAGCGGAGGAAGCAGGAGCGCAAGAAGGATGGTTTGACACAATGCTTCCTTCGGCTGAGGTGGTGGAGCCTTGGCTGGATGACGGAGGGAGCGGATGGCCACTGGGTGATGCGGCAGGCTGGACCACTACCTCGGAGCCACGGTTATCCCAGGCCGCTTTATGGTGGCGAATCATGTGTTGACGCAGGGCCGTGGTGCCGAGATTGGGACCCTGGCCACGCTTCACTTTCTGCCCACAGATTTTGCATACAAAATACAAGGTAGTATATGGTATTCTATTTGCTTGTATTTATGCCCTTTGCAATGATAAGGCCACTGTTAAGCGTATTTGTACTCAGGAAAAAAAAAATTTCATTAATACACCAGCAGGTGTATAACGTGTGGTATAACACTGAATTTAGCACAGAGACAGAAAAAAAAGGTGGTATATGGTACGCTATTTGCTTGTATTTAGGCCCTTTGCAATGATAAGGCCACTGTTAATCGTATTTTTACGCAGGAAAACCTTTTTTTTCTTTAATACACCGGCAGGTGTAAAACATGTGGTATAACACTGAATTTAGCACAGAGACAGAGTAACAGGTGAAAAATTTTAAAAAGGCACTAAAGTCCACACTAATGTGACTTATTTCTGAACAGCAGCAGGACCTGACAGTGCAGCACCACCAAAAAAAAAAATCCACGGATTAAACCCTAAATTGCACTCTGTCACACAATTCTGAGCAGCAGAAGATTTGTGGAGAAAAAAAAACTCAATAGAGCTGAAAAATGAGGAGATAAGATGCTTCAGAAAGTTCAGGCAGCTTGGAGATCTGTATGAGGCAGCTGACAGCTATCTGCCCCTCTCTGCTGCAATGCTCAATAACGTGAATAGGAGGTTTAGCTATCAATGATCCTTCTCAGAGTAACAGCACAGCACTCTGCACTCCTGCCTTTCCCTAATGCTGATGTGACTAGCAGTTGCAGTGTAACGCTGTGGTATGAGCTATTCACATACACACAGTCCCGTCCTCTCCATCTGAGTGCATAGATGAAATGAAGTGAGGGAAGATGGCCGCCGATTATATAGGGGCTGTGACATCACAGGGGTCAGTGAACACTGATAGGCTGCATCTCACATGTGGTTCTGGGTCAGCCCGCCTACCTTCATTCCCGCCGCTGTTTCCCGCCCTCCCATAATCCCCTGCCCCATGTACTCACATGTGGATCCACCATCTTAGCTCTACAATAGCCTGGAACACTGTAAAATGGAGTTTAATGAAGTGATTCGTGCGATAGAATCGCGGCGATATTCGTATTCGTTGCGAATCAAATTTTTCATGAAATTCGTAACGAATTCGGGTTCGTCAAGTTCGATTGGCTCATCTCTAGTTGGTATATATCTCCTTCTCAGCATACTGGCTAAGGAGCTGTCCCAAAGAGTTCTGTTTATTATACAGAAGTACATTGGATTTTACATTTGACAAAAAGGGGAGGTTAGTTATCACTTTAAAATCATCATATTATATTTTGATTGGTTATTTGAGTATTGCATAAGTTATTTTTCACCAGACTACTCCTTTTAAAGAGGTGCCTACCCAAACTATATGGAAGCAACTATTAACAGAGGGGCCTACCCAAACTATATAGGGGGCTCCATATAGTTTGCGTAGGCCCCTCTGTTAATAGTTGCCCCTATAGTTGTGGTAGGCCCCTCTGTTAATAGTTTCCCCCATAGTTATGGCAGGCCTGGGCCCCTCTCAGAGAGGCCTACAACTATATGGGGGGAAAACTATTAGCAAAGAGGGGCCTACAACAACTTTATGGGCATGGGCACAATTTGCCACTATACAGTTGTTGTACGCCCCTTTCTGCTGTTAACCGTTGGGGCTCCCTACCCCTCCCCCTGACCCCCCCCCCCCCCAGGGCCCGGGCATTTTATAATAAGCAGCACATTTTTTTGGTGGGGGTCCGACTGCTGAGACCCCCACCAATCACTACGGTGGAAGTGGTTCTCCAGCTGTTGGAAAGCTAAAACTCCCATCATTCTGGAGAGCCTCTGGCAATAGGAGTTGTAGTTTTGTAACAGCTGGAGAGACACAGATTGGACACAATTTTACCCATTATCAATGCAGAATGTACAAATGACTACAGCTCTGATAGGACAGTCAGATGAATACACAATGATGTCAGTGACCTGAGTGACGTCTTCTGACTTGAGTGATATCTTCTCTGTTATCTTTTCTACTTCATCTGGTCCAGAGACCAGGTCTTCCTCCAGCTTCTCTGCAGAGTCTGACATCCGGACATCATTGGCTCCTCACTTTGTCAGCAGATCCTCATCCTCAGCATGAATACAGTTATCATTATAACCTTGCCAGAAAGTGTACTCTAAATAAAATACTGCCCCACACTATTCTCTGAATATAATACTGCCATACTCTGTACCCACTAAATATAATACTGCCACACACTGTACCCACTGAATATAATCCTGCCACACACTGTACCCACTGAATATAATACTGCCACACACTGTACCCACTAAATATAATACTGCTATACACTGTACCCACTATATATAATCCTGCCACACACTGTAACCTGAATATAATGCGGCCCCACACTGTATCTACTTAATATAATCCTGCCACACACTGTACTCTGAATATAATACTGCCAGACACTGTACCCTGAATATAATACTGCCGCACACTGTACCCTGAATATAATACTGCCACACACTGTATCTACTGATTATAATCCTGCCCCACACTGTACCCTGAATATAATTCTGCCGCACACTGTACCCTGAATATAATACTGCCAGACAATGTATCTACTGAATATAATCCTGCCACACACCCTACCCTGAATATAATACTGCCACACACTGTACCCTGAATATAACACTGCCACACACTGTACCCCTGGATATAATACTGCCACACATTGTACCCTGAAAATAATACTGCCGCACACTTTACCCCTGCATACAATACTGCCACAAGTTGTACCCTGAATATAATACTGCCACACACTGTACCCCTGAATATAATACTGCCACACACTGTACCCCTGCATACAATACTGCCACAAGTTGTACCCTGAATATAATACTGCTATACACTGTACCCCTGAATATAATACTGCTATACACTGTACCCCTGAATATAATACTGCCACACACTGTACCCCGGAATACAATACTGCCATACATGCATACACATCATATATACATATACACCCCCTCTTCTCCTCAGTGTCCTCATCACTCCTCATCACCCCCATAACCCCCTGCTCCTCTTATCCCCCTCATCACCTCCTGCACCTCTCATCACCCCCATAACCCCCTGCTCCTCTTATCCCCCTCATCACCTCCTGCACCTCTCATCACCCCCATAACCCCCCCCCCCACCACCTCTCATAACCCAACTGCACCTCTTATCAACACCATAGCCCTCTACACCTCTCATCACCCCCCTGCACCTCTTATCTCCCCCATAACCCCCCCCCCCTGCACCTCTCATCACCCCCATAACCCCCCCACCACCTCTCATAACCCAACTGCACCTCTCATCACCCCCATAGCCCCCCTGCACCTCTCATCACCCCCATAACCCCCCCTGCACCTCTCATCACCCCCCCTGCACCTCTCATCACCCCCTGCACCTCTCATCACCCCCCCTGCGCCTCTTATTACCCCCATAACCCCCCCTGCACCTCTCATCACCCCCATAACCCCCACCACCTCTCATAACCCCCATAACACCCCCCGCACCTCTTATCACCCCCATAACCCCCCCTGCACCTCTCATCACCCCCATAACCCCCCCTTCACCTCTCATCACCCCCATAACACCCCCTGCACCTCTCATTACCCCCATAACCCCCCTTCACCTCCCATAACCCCCTGCACCTCTCATCACCCCCATAACCCCCCTGCACCTCTCATCACCCCCATAACCCCCTGCACCTCTCATCGCTCCCCTGCACTTCTCATCACCCCCCTGCACCTCTTGTCACCCCCTGCACCTCTTATCACCCCCATAACCTCCCCTGCCCCTCTCATCACCCCCATAACACCCCCTGCACCTCTCATCACCCCCATAACCCCCCTGCAACTCTCATCACCCCCATAACCCCCTTGCACCTCTCATCACCCCCATAACACCCCCTGCTCCTCTCATCACCCCCATAACCCCCCTGCACCTCTCATCACCCCCCCAAAAAAAACTGCACCTCTCATCACCCCCATTACACTATGGAAGAAGGAGCTGACATTGGCCAGGTCAGTGCTGGTAACACATCATGTAATGTACTGAACTGGCTTAATGTAGAGATGGTACAAGGTAAGTTAAGTGATATAAATGTAAGCAAATCCCCAGGACCGGATGGACTACACCCAAGAGTTCTTAGAGAGGTAAGTTCAGTAATATCTGTACCCCTGTTCATGATATTTAGAGATTCTCTGGTGTCTAGTATTGTGCCAAGGGACTGGCGCAAGGCGAATGTGGTGCCAATCTTCAAAAAGGGCTCTAGGTCTTCCCCAGGAAACTATAGACCGGTAAGTTTAACGTGCATTGTGGGTAAATTGTTTGAAGGACTTATAAGGGATTACATACAGGAATACATAGGGGATAATTGTATTATAAGTGATAGCCAGCATGGGTTTACTAAGGATAGAAGTTGTCAAACCAATCTAATTTGCTTTTATGAAGAGGTGAGTAGAAGCCTTGATAGAGGAATGGCTGTGGATATAGTGTTTCTGGATTTTGCTAAAGCATTTGATACTGTCCCTCATAGACGTCTGACAGGTAAGTTAAGGTCTTTGGGTTTGGAAATTTTAGTTTGTAACTGGATTGAACACTGGCTCATGGATCGTACCCAGAGAGTGGTGGTAAATGATTCGTACTCTGATTGGTCCCCGGTTATTAGTGGTGTACCCCAAGGTTCAGTACTGGGCCCGCTGTTGTTTAATTTATTTATCAATGATATAGAGGATGGTATTAACAGCTCTGTTTCTATCTTTGCAGATGACACCAAGCTTTGTAGCACAGTACAGTCTATAGAGGATGTGCATAAGTTACAAGATGACTTGGATAGACTGAGTGTCTGGGCATCCACTTGGCAAATGAGGTTCAATGTGGATAAATGTAAAGTTATGCATCTGGGTACTAATAACCTGCATGCATCGTATGTCTTAGGGGGGATTAAACTGGTAGAGAAGGATCTGGGTGTACTTGTAGATCACAGACTACAGAATAGCATGCAATGTCAGGCTGCTGCTTCCAAAGCCGGCAGGATATTGTCATGTATCAAAAGAGGCATGGACTCGAGGGACAGGGACATAATACTCCCCCTTTATAAAGTATTGGTACGGCCTCACCTGGAATATGCTGTTCAGTTTTGGTCACCTGTCCATAAAAGGGACACTGCGGAGTTGGAAAGGGTGCAGAGACGCGCGACTAAACTAATATGGGGCATGGAACATCTTAGCTATGAGGAGCGATTAAAGGAGTTACAATTGTTTAGTCTTGAGAAGAGACATTTAAGGGGGGATATGATAAACGTATATAAGTATATTAATGGCCCATACAAAAAATATGGAGAAAAACTGTTCCAGGTTAAACCCCCCCAAAGGACGAGGGGGCACTCCCTCCGTCTGGAGAAAAAAAAGTTTAGTCTCAAGGGGCGACACGCCTTCTTTACCGTGAGGACTGTGAATTTATGGAACGGTCTACCTCAGGAACTGGTCACAGCAGGAACAATTAACAGCTTTAAAACAGGATTAGATACATTCCTGGAACAAAATAAGATTAATGCTTATGAAGAAATATAAAATCTCATCCCTTCCCCAATATCGCGCCACACCCCTACCCCTTAATTCCCTGGTTGAACTTGATGGACATATGTCTTTTTTCGACCGTACTAACTATGTAACTATGTAACTATGTAACCCCCCTGCACCTCTCATCACCCCCATAACCCCCCTTGCACCTCTCATCACCCCCATAACCCCCCACCACCTCTGATCACCCCCCCCCCTGCACCTCTCATCACCCCTGCACCTCTCATCACCCCCATAACTCTCCTGCACCTCTCATCACCCCCATAACCCCTCCTGCACCTCTCATCACCCCCTTAACCCCCCACCACCTCTCATAACCCCCCTGCACCTCTTATCACCCCCATAACCCCCCTGCTCCTCTCATCACCCCCATAACCCACCCTGCACCTCTCATTACCCCCATAACCCCCCTGCACCTCTCATCACCCCATAACCCCCTGCACCTCTCATCACCACCATAACATCCCCCTGCACCTCTCATCACCACCATAACCCCCCTGCACCTCTCATCCCCCCATAACCCCCCTGTACATCTCTTCACCCCCATAACCCCCCTGCACCTCTTATCACCCCCTGCACCTCTCATCACCCCCCTGCACCTTTTATCAACCCCCCCCCTGTCACCACTCATCACCTCTTATCACTCTTATCACTCCCATAACCCCCCCCCCCCTGCCGGTGATCGGTGAAACCACGGGCTTCTGCTGCTCCTGGTGCTGGACAGGGAGGATGAGGGAGATCACGCGGGGAAGTAGGCAGGAACGGGTCAGGTGATTGGAGTAGACGTGCGTGCCTGCGTGGGGCACGTGACGTCTCTACTCCAATGAGCCCTTGGCCTGTCCGGCCCTGCCACAATTCTTAAGGGTCCCGTTTCCTAATTTAACAGAATTGTGTGGTCCCCCGGACTATGAGGCCCGGTCATAGTCCTGGGGGCACCCAGCGGTCAGTGAGTGACAGTTGCAGTCACTCACTGACAAGCAGGACCGCCATCAGGGGGGTACAAGTGACAAGCCAGTAAAAAAAAAAAAAAAAAAGATCCAGGGACGTCTGGGCCAACTGAAGCTCTGGGCCCATACAGGTGTATGGGTTGTACCCCCTGATGGCGGCCCTGCCGGCTGCTATCAGCAGCCAGGGACCCACCAGTAATGTCGGACACCCGCGATCGTGTGGATGTCCGCAATTAACCCCTCAGATGCCGTGATCAATACAGATCACGGCATCTGCAGCAGTGCGGTACTATGAATGGATGATCAGATAGCCCGCAATGCTGCCGCGGGGATCCGATCATCCAGCATGGTGGCCGGAGGTCCTCTCACCTGGCTCCAGCCATCTCCCAGGGTCTTCTGCTCTGGTCTGAGATCGAGAAGACCAGAGCAGAAGATGACCGATAAAACTGAGCAGTGCTATGTCCTATACATAGCACTGAACAGTATTAGCAATAAACTGATTGCTATGAATAGTCCCCTATGGGGACATAAAAAGTGTTTAAAAAAAAAGTTAAAAAAAATGTAAAATGAAAAAGTACAAAAAATTGAAAAATCCCCTCCCCCAATAAAAAAGTAAAACATCAGTTTTTCCCATTTAACCCCCCAAAAAGGGGAGGGAGGAAAGGGGGGGAGGGGGGTTTGGTATTGATAACGCTGAAAGTTATAATGGAATTTGTATGTAGTGAAATTTATAAAATTAAAAATGTAAAAAAAAATTATTAATACACATATTTGGTATCGCCACGTGTGTAAAAGTCTGAACTATTAAAATATATTGTTAATTATCCCATACGGCGAACGGCATAAACGTAAAAAAATTAAAAAGGCCAAAATTGCTGCTTTTTTGTCACATTTTATTCCCCAAAAAAATGTATAAAAAATTTGTAAAAAGTAAAACCTAAAGTTATAGGTGGTCAAAATAGGGCAATTTCAAACATACTAATTTTGTTAAAATGGTTTGAGATATTTTTTAAGCGGTACAATTATAGAAAAGCATATAACATGGGTATCATTATAATCGTATTGACCCACAGAATAAAGAAAACATGTTATTTTTACCGGAAAGTGTACAGCGTGAATACAAAACCTTACAAAATTTGCTAAATTGCGGTTTTCTTTTCAATTTTCCCACATAAATAATATTTGTTTGATTGCACCATACATTTTATGGTAAAATAAGTGATGTAATTACAAAGTACAATTGGTGATGCAAAAAACAAGCCCTCATATGGGTCTGTGGATGGAAATATAAGAGAGTTATGAATTTTAGAAGGCGAGGAGGAAAAAATGAAAATGCAAAAATAAAATTGGTCTGGTCCTTAAGTGGTTAAGCATTCATTTTTTTCTCTCTTTCTACCGGAAAATTCTGGATTTATCCTTCTTCACAGTCTATATTTCTTTAAATGTTTTCGTCTCTTGCTCCCAAACTCTTCTTATCTTGCTTCTTTCGGCCTTGTCCCAAGGTCTTCATCTTAGTTACAAGCGAATAGCAAGCTGATTTGCCTCATAAGGAAAATAATGTTTTCCTGCAGCATATTAGCATATATATCTATTTTTTATATATATATATATATATATATATATATATATATATATATATATATACCAGCAATAAGTCCAACAGCACTCACGGGTTCAAGTAAAAAACACAACGGTGTTTATTTAAACCATGTTCAAATGCAACGTTTCAGTGATATCCACCACCTTTTTCAAGCGGTGGATATCACTGAAACGTTGCATTTGAACATGGTTTAAATAAACACCGTTGTGTTTTTTACTTGAACCCATGAGTGCTGTTGGACTTATTGCTGGAATTTATGGATGTGGTCTGCGACTGGGACCACGTTTCTTTCCTATTGCACCCGGATTACTATCTCGAGACTTACAGTGGTTGTGCTGTCCTCCGCCATTTGGAAATATATATATATATATATTGATCATCCTTATCAATTGCCCCCTAGAAAAACATTATTTGATGTCATCTTTCCCTATAATATATTCTGCCTAATAGTCTCAGGTTTAGGTGCGAAAAATAAAAATAACAAACGGGTATGGGATACTTCACTAGTTTCAGACGAGTGGCTCCTTATGAACCTTTGTACCCAAACTGATCCTTTGCCTGGGACTCCTATTTTAGCCCTACTCTACTGGAGCTACTAATAAGCACCAACACTACTACATGTCAGTTAATGCAATCTACATTTAACCCAATGGGACAACAATGGTTTAAAAGCAGCACTTTTAAACTGACAAAACCAGTACAGTATGTTCTACAGGGCTTGACAAGTAGTTAAAGCAAAGCAAGAGAGAGAGATAGAGAGAGAGACAAGAAAAGGGTTACCAGCCCTCTGGATTAAAAACACCCCCGAAGAGAATGGAGTATATCTCTTTTGATTGTTCCCGTTTGAACAGGAGATCAGTGCTGCAGCTGGGTACGTGGGCTGCTATTTCCCCTCCCTGTTACATCTCCTTGAAAATAACATAAGCAGGGTTACATACTCCAGAATTTACATTAATCCAGTAATATTTTACATTTACTAAATGTATTACTGCAAATATTGATTACTTTTTATCCCATGAAATTATCTATTTTGTCACTTATCAGGCCATCATTTATTTAAAAAAAAAAAAGGATATATATCAGGAGCATGGTGTAGGAACCCTCTTGCAGTGCGAGGCATGTATCCATGTTGATTTTCCTTCCAGCTTCACCGATGTGGGTGTAATATGCATACCCTGCTGACTGTGGGTGGTATGCACAATTATTTATTATTTCTATACCCATCACTTCTATTATGTGTTTAGAAAGGATCTTTCACCATAAGTACTAATTGATATAACAAAATATAAAAAATAGGAGGATCATTTGACCTCATAACAACTAACAACACCATATTGTTTATAGCTAACATCTGACTATGAAGGGCATTGTAGCTAGGACCTTAAGAGATACCCCAAACAAAGCTGATATGGTGTTTGAGAACATTTTGTTATTGTGAAGAAATGTTTATGAGAAAAGAGGTTAGTGTGTGCAACTCTAAAACTCTATTAAATGTTAGAATCACATGTGTTATGGGTGATACAGTGTACAGCTGATTATATACAGAGTCTGAATATAAAATATATGTTTTTGCAATGCACCATTTCATATTCAATTAAATAACATTTATCATTTTGGTATTTAGGGTTAAGTTGCCAGGATCAAAATGGAGACTCATGTCTCTCCACTTCATTCTGATCCAATCAGATTTCACAGCATATTTAAAATACCCCCCTTCATTTCCGTGAGTCAACAGGAAGTTGACTCAACCAAAATGAAGAAAAGGTAAAGTGCTCCCCATTATCATATATTGGAGAACATACCTTTAATTTAAAATAAATGGACCACAAATTGCGTTTACTTTTACGACACATACCCAATGTGAAAATATAATTATGCAACTTCACTTTCAGTGTATTAATGTGGATATTAGTTGTAGTCCATTAGTGAATATGTGTGCTAATGATAGCGACAAATATTTAAATGACCACAGTAGGAAAAACGTCTTGATTATTGATTTTTAAGAAATATGTCTCTGTAAAGGCTCTCAGCTGCTAGTCCGGCACTTGGCAACTCAGATGTACTAAGCTTCTACTTTTCACTTCAGTTACAATTCTTTTTTATTTTTATCTTTTATAAATTTTTATATTTCCAAATATAAAACATACAATTATACATTCATTTACAGTATATCATATTGCTTTTACATTTTACTTCCCCCCTCCCAGCCTCCCTCCATGCCCTCCCTCATCCCTCCTTACCTATCCCCCCCCCCCCCCCAGCCGTCAGTCTGGTGCCGTTTAGGACTAAACACCGTAAACCCTCTTTATTTCCATTTCTCCCATTCTTTCCTATTCTCTACACTTTTCTTTTTCCCTAGATAATATATAGCTTCATATTTTTGGACTTTATTCACAATACTCATCCATTCTTTTATATATGGAACATTAGGAGCGAACCACTTCCTCAAGATCAGTATCTTAGATAAGTCCAAAAGCTAAGCAATTAGTTTTTTATTCCCTCCAATTTTCAGTCCCAATATTTCCGTGAAAAAAATACAATTTAACTTTACCCCAAGGTTTTTCTCTATTTTATCAAAAATCTGTGCCCATAGTGCTTGTATCTTTGTGCAGCTCCATATCATATGTGTAAAATCTGAATCTTCCATTAAACAACAGGGACATTTCGAGTCTGACCTAGTTCCCATTTTGAATAGGCCTTGAGGGGTATGGTATACTCGATGTATCAATTTTATTTGTGATATCTTATGATTAGAACTGATCGTAGAATTATATATATTCAGAAAAATTTCCCACCAGTCCTTTTCCCACTTACCACTAATTATCTTTATATTATTTTGTGCTTTGTGGTTAATAATATTTTTGTAAATTTTGTAAATTTTGTAAATTTCCTATCTTGATTTCTGGTGTCTAATAAAATGTCGAACAGTTCATGATAATCAATTTCCCATCTGGGATTATCTTTTTCACAAAAAAATGCATTTTTATTCTGATAATATTGAAATTCCATTCTCCTTCCTATATTATACCTCTTACTCAGTTCATTCCAAGGGAGAAGACATTTATTATTTACCAGTTGTTCTACTCTTGAAATCCCATTTTCCTCCAAGTCTACATACTCCCTTAAAATTCTGGGAAGAAAACATTCCCCTAGATCTAGTAAATTTTAAACTTCCAGAGATTCCTATCACTCTTTTTGCAAATTTCCAGATTTGATTAATAATTTTAAAGAAATAAGTGCTCCCCAATTTATTCTTCAATTCTCTTTTGCCTTCTAATATTTCCCAGATGGTTTCCTTACCTACTATATACATGAAAGTGCTCATTATTCCACCCTCTAAGCATAACATATTTAATTGTGAAGCTAGGTAATAAATCTGGAAGTTGGGTATTCCCATACCCCCCAATTTCACTGGTGGGTTAATCATATTTTGTTTAATCTTAACTGGTTTGCGTCCCCATATTAATTCATTCGTTTTCCTCTCTATCCCTTTAAAATATTTGTCTGGGACCCAAATTGGGGCTGCTCTAAGTGGGTGATGTAATATCGGTAAAACAATAGTTTTTATTAATGTAACTCTGTCGGCAAAAGTTAATGGGAGTCTATTCCATATATTAATCTTACTTTGGATTTCTTATATAGTTGGTGTAATATTCAATTTAATATATTGTGAAAGATTTTTTGTAATTTTAATTCCAAGATATTCCATTACTTCATTTTTATTTTTGAAGTAGGGGAGTGATATATTACTTTCATAGCCCTCTTTACTAAATCACCCAGGTTCATCTCTTCCACTACCTTTTCTAGATATCCCCCACTCTACCCTATCAAATGCCTTATTAGCATCTAAGGATAGGATAGAGTGGGGCTCATCTGATCCAATCTGTATATTAAAAAAGGTTCTCTGAATGTTGCTTTATATATATTTCTACCTTGTATAAAACCTCTTTGCTCTTCACCAATAATATCCTTAATCACTTTCTGTAAACGGAGAGATCAATTTTTTGCAAACGATTTATAATCTGTATTAAGTAATGCTATTAAGCGATAGGACCCCACTTCTTGCTCATCTTTACCCTTTTTTGGAATAAGAACAATACAGGCTTCCGCCATTGAAGGGGACAATTTCCCCAAAACTAAGGATTCATTACATAGTTCCAAAAAATAAGTTAATAGAGTAGCTCCAAATCTTCTATAGATTTCAAACACAAATCCATCACTCCCTGGGGTGGAATTCCCCGTACGTGATTTTAATGCCATTTTAAGCTCCTCCAAACTAATTTGCCTGTTTATTTCCTGTTTTTGTTCTTCAAGAATTTTTGGTAGATTTAATCCTCCTAAGTAATCTTTTGTGTTAAGATCTACTTGACAACCTACATTCTTATACAATTCTTTATAGTAATTAGTAATGATCTGTTCTATCCCATACCAATCTATTATTTTCATCCTTTATGACTTTGATAGCTTGGTTTGTTCTCAGATTTTTTATTATATCCATAAGCCATTTATTTGTTTTACCCCCTTCTACATATTGTTTTTGTCCCCTAAAAATTAGTGTATGTTGTGCTTTTTCTAATGTGTAGTCTTTACATCTATATTGTGCTCACAATTTCTCCCCTAGTGTCACGATGCCGGCTGGCAGGTAGTGGATCCTCTGTGCCAGAGAGGGATTGGCGTGGACCGTGCTAGTGGATCGGTTCTAAGTCACTACTGGTTTTCACCAGAGCCCGCCGCAAAGCGGGATGGACTTGCTGCGGCGGTAGTGACCAGGTCGTATCTACTAGCAACGGCTCAACCTCTCTGACTGCTGAAGATAGGCGCGGTACAAGGGAGTAGACAGAAGCAAGGTCGGACGTAGCAGAAGGTCGGGGCAGGCAGCAAGGATCGTAGTCAGGGGCAACGGCAGGAGGTCTGGAACACAGGCTAGGAACACACAAGGAAACGCTTTCACTGGCACGATGGCAACAAGATCCGGCAAGGGAGTGCAGGGGAAGTGAGGTGATATAGGGAAGTGCACAGGTGAACACACTAATTGGAATCACTGCGCCAATCAGCGGCGCAGTGGCCCTTTAAATCGCAAAGACCCGGCGCGCGCGCGCCCCAGGAAGCGGGGCCGCGCGCGCCGGGACAGGACCGAGGGAGAGCGAGTCAGGTACGGGAGCCGGGGTGCGCATCGCGAGCGGGCGCTACCCGCATCGCGAATCGCATCCCGGCTGGAAGCGGAATCGCAGCGCCCCGGGTCAGTGGATCTGACCGGAGCGCTGCAGTGGGGAGAGTTTAGCGAGCGCTCCGGGGAGGAGCGGGGACCCGGAGCGCTCGGCGTAACAGTACCCCCCCCCTTGGGTCTCCCCCTCTTCTTAGAGCCTGAGAACCTGAGGAGCAGACTTTTGTCTAGGATGTTGTCCTCAGGTTCCCAGGATCTCTCTTCTGGACCACAACCCTCCCAATCCACTAAAAAAAAGGTTTTCCCTCTGACCTTTTTAGATGCTAGAATCTCTTTGACGGAGAAGATGTCCGAGGAGCCGGAAACAGGAGTGGGAGGAACAGATTTGGGAGAGAAACGGTTGATGATGAGTGGTTTAAGAAGAGAAACGTGAAAGGCATTAGGGATACGAAGAGAAGGAGGAAGAAGAAGTTTGTAAGAGACAGGATTAATCTGACACAAAATTTTGAAAGGACCAAGATAGCGTGGTCCCAACTTGTAGCTAGGGACACGGAAGCGGACATATTTAGCGGAGAGCCATACCTTGTCTCCAGGGGAAAAAATGGGAGGAGCTCTTCTTTTCTTATCCGCGAACTTCTTCATGCGTGATGAAGCCTGTAAGAGAGAATTTTGGGTCTCTCTCCATATGATGGAAAGGTCACGAGAAATTTCATCCACAGCGGGCAGACCAGAGGGCAAGGGGGTAGGGAGGGGGGGAAGAGGGTGACGGCCGTACACCACGAAAAATGGGGATTTGGAGGAAGATTCAGAGACTCTGAAGTTATACGAGAATTCGGCCCATGGAAGGAGATCTGCCCAGTCATCCTGGCGGGAGGAAACAAAATGTCGTAAATAATCACCCAAGACCTGGTTAATTCTTTCTACTTGTCCATTGGATTGGGGATGATATGCAGAAGAAAAATTTAATTTAATCTTGAGTTGTTTACAGAGAGCCCTCCAGAATTTAGACACGAATTGGACGCCTCTATCCGAGACGATCTGCGTAGGCAACCCGTGAAGACGAAAAATGTGTACAAAAAATTGTTTAGCCAACTGAGGCGCTGAAGGAAGACCAGGAAGAGGGATGAAATGTGCCATTTTGGAGAATCGATCAACGACCACCCAAATAACAGTGTTGCCACGGGAAGGGGGTAAATCAGTAATAAAATCCATACCAATCAGAGACCAAGGCTGTTCGGGGACAGGCAGGGGATGAAGAAAACCAGCGGGCTTCTGGCGAGGAGTCTTATCCCGGGCACAGATAGTGCAGGCTCGCACAAAGTCCACAACATCCGTCTCCAGAGTCGGCCACCAATAGAAGCGGGAGATGAGTTGCACAGATTTCTTGATGCCCACATGACCTGCGAGATGGGAGGAGTGACCCCATTTGAGGATTCCGAGGCGTTGGCGTGGAGAAACAAAGGTCTTTCCTGGAGGAGTTTGCCTGATGGAGGCTGGAGAAGTGGAAATCAGGCAGTCAGGAGGAATGATGTGTTGCGGAGAGAGTTCAACTTCCGAGGCATCCGAGGAACGAGAGAGAGCATCGGCCCTAATGTTCTTATCGGCAGGCCGAAAGTGAATTTCAAAATTAAATCGGGCAAAGAACAGAGACCACCGGGCCTGGCGAGGATTCAGCCGTTGGGCAGACTGGAGGTAGGAGAGGTTCTTGTGATCGGTGTAAATAATAACTGGAAATCTTGATCCCTCCAGCAGATGCCTCCATTCCTCAAGTGCTAATTTGATGGCTAGAAGCTCTCGATCCCCGATGGAGTAGTTCCTCTCCGCCGGAGAGAAGGTCCTAGAAAAAAAACCACAAGTGACAGCATGCCCGGAAGAATTTTTTTGTAGAAGAACAGCTCCAGCTCCCACTGAGGAGGCATCAACCTCCAATAGGAAGGGTTTGGAAGGGTCAGGTCTGGAGAGCACGGGAGCCGAAGAAAAGGCAGACTTGAGTCGTTTAAAGGCGTCTTCCGCTTGAGGAGGCCAAGACTTGGGATCGGCATTTTTTTTGGTTAAAGCCACGATAGGAGCCACAACGGTAGAAAAATGTGGAATAAATTGCCTGTAATAATTGGCGAACCCCAAAAAGCGTTGGATAGCACGGAGTCCGGAGGGGCGTGGCCAATCTAAGACGGCAGAGAGTTTGTCTGGATCCATTTGTAGTCCCAGGCCAGAGACCAAGTATCCTAGAAAAGGAAGAGATTGGCATTCAAACAGACATTTCTCAATTTTGGCATAGAGTTGATTGTCACGAAGTCTCTGAAGAACCATACGGACATGCTGGCGGTGTTCTTCTAGATTGGCAGAAAAAATTAGGATATCGTCCAGATATACAACAACACAGGAGTATAAAAGATCACGAAAAATTTCATTAACAAAGTCTTGGAAGACGGCAGGGGCGTTGCACAGGCCAAAGGGCATGACCAGATACTCAAAGTGTCCATCTCTGGTGTTAAATGCCGTTTTCCACTCATCCCCCTCTCTGATGCGGATGAGGTTATAAGCACCTCTTAAGTCCAGTTTAGTAAAGATGTGGGCACCTTGGAGGCGATCAAAGAGTTCAGAGATGAGGGGTAGGGGGTAGCGGTTCTTAACCGTGATTTTATTAAGACCGCGGTAGTCAATGCAAGGACGTAGGGAGCCATCTTTTTTGGACACAAAGAAAAATCCGGCTCCGGCAGGAGAGGAGGATTTACGGATAAAGCCCTTTTTTAAATTTTCCTGGACGTATTCAGACATGGCAAGAGTCTCTGGGGCAGAGAGAGGATAAATTCTGCCCCGGGGTGGAGTAGTGCCCGGGAGGAGGTCGATAGGACAATCATAAGGCCTGTGAGGAGGTAGAGTCTCAGCTTGTTTTTTGCAGAAAACATCCGCAAAGTCCATATAGGCCTTAGGGAGACCGGTTACTGGAGGAACCACAGAGTCACGGCAAGGGTTACTGGGAACCGGTTTTAGACAGTCCTTGGAACAAGAGGGCCCCCAACTCTTGATCTCCCCAGTGGACCAATCCAGGGTTGGGGAATGAAGTTGAAGCCAGGGAAGTCCAAGGAGAATTTCAGAAGTGCAATTGGGGAGGACCAAAAGTTCAATCCTCTCGTGATGAGATCCGATGCACATTAGAAGGGGCTCCGTGCGGAAACGTATGGTACAGTCCAATCTTTCATTGTTTACACAATTGATGTAAAGGGGTCTGGCGAGACTGGTCACTGGGATGTTGAACCTGTTGACGAGAGAGGCCAAAATAAAATTTCCTGCAGATCCAGAGTCCAAGAAGGCCATAGTAGAGAAGGAGAAGGCAGAGGCAGACATCCGCACAGGCACAGTAAGACGTGGAGAAGCAGAGTAGACATCAAGGACTGTCTCACCTTTGTGCGGAGTCAGCGTACGTTTTTCCAGGCGGGGAGGACGGATAGGACAATCCCTCAGGAAGTGTTCGGTACTAGCACAGTACAGGCAGAGATTCTCCATGCGGCGTCGTGTCCTCTCTTGAGGTGTCAGGCGAGACCGGTCGACCTGCATAGCCTCCACGGCGGGAGGCACAGGAACGGATTGCAGGGGACCAGAGGAGAGAGGAGCCGAGGAGAAGAAACGCCTCGTGCGAACAGAGTCCATATCTTGGCGGAGCTCCTGACGCCTTTCGGAAAAACGCATGTCAATGCGAGTGGCTAGGTGAATGAGTTCATGTAGATTAGCAGGGATTTCTCGTGCGGCCAGAACATCTTTAATGTTGCTGGATAGGCCTTTTTTAAAGGTCGCGCAGAGGGCCTCATTATTCCAGGATAATTCTGAAGCAAGAGTACGGAATTGTACGGCATACTCGCCAACGGAAGAATTACCCTGGACCAGGTTCAACAGGGCAGTCTCAGCAGAAGAGGCTCGGGCAGGTTCCTCAAAGACACTTCGGATTTCCGAGAAGAAGGAGTGTACAGAGGCAGTGACGGGGTCATTGCGGTCCCAGAGCGGTGTGGCCCAAGACAGGGCTTTTCCAGACAGAAGGCTGACTACGAAAGCCACCTTAGACCTTTCAGTGGGAAACTGGTCCGACATCATCTCCAGGTGCAGGGAACATTGGGAAAGAAAGCCACGGCAAAACTTAGAGTCCCCATCAAATTTATCCGGCAAGGATAGGCGTAGACCAGAGGCGGCCACTCGCTGCGGAGGAGGTGCAGGAGCTGGCGGAGGAGATGATTGCTGAAGCTGTGGTAGTAACTGCTGTAGCATAACGGTCAGTTGAGACAGCTGTTGGCCTTGTTGCGCTATCTGTTGTGACTGCTGGGCGACCACCGTGGTGAGGTCAGCGACAACTGGCAGTGGAACTTCAGCGGGATCCATGGCCGGATCTACTGTCACGATGCCGGCTGGCAGGTAGTGGATCCTCTGTGCCAGAGAGGGATTGGCGTGGACCGTGCTAGTGGATCGGTTCTAAGTCACTACTGGTTTTCACCAGAGCCCGCCGCAAAGCGGGATGGACTTGCTGCGGCGGTAGTGACCAGGTCGTATCCACTAGCAACGGCTCAACCTCTCTGACTGCTGAAGATAGGCGCGGTACAAGGGAGTAGACAGAAGCAAGGTCGGACGTAGCAGAAGGTCGGGGCAGGCAGCAAGGATCGTAGTCAGGGGCAACGGCAGGAGGTCTGGAACACAGGCTAGGAACACACAAGGAAACGCTTTCACTGGCACGATGGCAACAAGATCCGGCAAGGGAGTGCAGGGGAAGTGAGGTGATATAGGGAAGTGCACAGGTGAACACACTAATTGGAATCACTGCGCCAATCAGCGGCGCAGTGGCCCTTTAAATCGCAAAGACCCGGCGCGCGCGCGCCCCAGGAAGCGGGGCCGCGCGCGCCGGGACAGGACCGAGGGAGAGCGAGTCAGGTACGGGAGCCGGGGTGCGCATCGCGAGCGGGCGCTACCCGCATCGCGAATCGCATCCCGGCTGGAAGCGGAATCGCAGCGCCCCGGGTCAGTGGATCTGACCGGAGCGCTGCAGTGGGGAGAGTTTAGCGAGCGCTCCGGGGAGGAGCGGGGACCCGGAGCGCTCGGCGTAACAGTGAGTATGTAATTTCTAGTTCTTTAATTTCCTTCACCAGTTGATTCTCTTTCTCCTTACATTTCCTTTTGAAATTTGCTATTCTTTTTATTAATATACCTCTTAAGAAGGCCTTTAATGTTTTCCACACCATGTGTAACCCCGTGGATCCTTTATTAATTACCCAAAATTCTGCTATCTCCTTCTCCACCCCTTCAACTACTTCGTTAATGTGTAACCAATGTGGATTAATAATAGGCTTATGTGTATGCATCCCCCTCTTATTATTCTTTATGTGACCCACCAAAATTTCATGATCTGATACGGATTTAGGTTCATAACTTATTTTTCGAACTGAGGAAAGAGTTTGTTCATTAACCAAGATTAGATCTGTAGAAAGTTGGGGAAAAAGAGAGACCGGAAGGTGGCGCCTCGTGCGTTACCCTAGATAGAGGGAGGGGGGATTTTCCCTTGCGGTAAGGGGTTGCAGGCTCTATAAATTAGCCGCTCACCTTGAGCATATAGGAAATATGCATATCACCCCGTATGGGGGTATTAAAGATGGTGTGGATCTGTGCAGCCCAAAGGTCCCAGATGCAGCCGGATGGTGTCCTGTAGATAAACTGGATACAAATAAGAAAAAAACGACCTTAGCAGCAGGCGCTCAGGATCCCAAAGGAAGTGGTCACACTCAGGTCATAAAGTGGCAAAGTGCAGCAACTTTATTTGATGGACAGCAATAGAACAACGACGCGTTTCGGGGTGAAACTACCCCTTCATCAGATTGACTGTAGTACTGATGTACTACAGTCAATCTGATGAAGGGGTAGTTTCACCCCGAAACACGTAATTGTTCTATTGCTGTACATCAAATAAAGTTGCTGCACTTTGCCACTTTATGACCTGAGTGTGACCACTTCCTTTGGGATCCCTGAGCGCCTGCTGCCAAGGTCATTTTTTTCTAATTTGTATCAAGATTAGATCTATCCTGGATGCGGTTTTATGTCTCATATTAAAACAAGAAAATTCTTGTTAAGATGGATACAGACAACACCATGCGTCCTTCCACCCTTTTTCCTGGCACCATTTGTTCAGAAGCGTTTTATTAGATCTCATCTCCCTACCCCTCCAATCTTGTATTTGATCCATGACGCAGTTAAAGTCACCTAGGACAAAAAAATCTTTATACACTTTCCCTTCCATAAATGCTGTTAATTTTTGAAGAACTTCAAGTGAGAAAGGGGGAGGAATATATATATTGCTGCTATAACCATATCCACTCCCTCCCAGTTGCAGTATAAAAACACATAACGACCTTTTGGGTCGGACTCAACCACGTGTTCTGTGAAATCACATGATGGATTAGTACCGACACCCCGACAGAGTAGTTCGAGATATTCGAGTGATATTTTATTTTGGCCAATTATTTTTTTTTTTCAATTAATCTGACTGATTCCTTTGTTAAGTGTGTTTCTATCAATATTATAATTGCTGGGAGGTAGTTATTTATTCTGTCAAATATAGCCAACCTTTTTCTCTTATCCTTAATCCCACTCATATTCCATGCAATAAATTTTTTTCTCCGTTACACCCATTTTATCTTTACTCTTCCTTTTGTAGAAGTGTTAGAAAAAAACAGCAACTAGTTTCCCGGCCCCAAAGTGACGGCATTCCCTCCCCCCTCCAATCCATCCCTCCCTATCTCCCGCCCCTCCAATTCTAATTATTATTATTATTATTATTATTATTATTAAGGAATACATTTGACCTTGGTTTGGTACATTCTGCTCTGTGATGTCGAAGATGTTCACAGCGAGCTGAAAAAGAAAATGTTTACATGAAGCTGGAAAAAAATGTGACAGGCAAGTTCTCCCTTGCTCTGTGCTCACCTTCCTTTGCTTCCTAGATTTTAGAGGGCTCTTTAAGTGTTAAAGTGTACAGCTCTGCCACTATTGGAGATTTTTTTTCCTTCATCAAGAATTATTTAGAAAGAATATATATATATATTAAAATGCTCCTCTATTATCCTGCCTCCCACTCTCATATTTATTGTATCCATGGCTATAGAATCAGTACAGTCAGACAAGGACATTCTTATATTGGCCCACCTTAGGCAGTTAGATGAAGTCTACTCATAGTCTCTGAAACAGGTAAGATGATTATGGAATGTGTTGGTCAAGTACTCACTTACCTAGGTCATAACAGATACAGAAAATGAAGTCTGCACAAACCCTCTTTTTGCATTGCTGAATCCTGAGGCCACCCATTGTATGGACATTACTACACACATAGCTCCCTTCTGCTTAGCGTATGAGGCCACTTATGTTACCATGGGGTACAAGACTGCTGGCGCACACAGTTTCTTACCAACTCTTCAGATGTACCACCTCTTTCTTCTTCCATTGGTTTCTCTCAGCATGCATTGTCGGTTCCTTTAAGAGACCTAACCAGAAAAATCCACACTCCCCATCCACCTGTACACTTTGTACCATAACTGTGGGAGGACAGGAGCACTGCAGCCTTGACAGCCTCCTTCACCATTCAGTCCCCTTGGCTTCTGAGGTTGTTTCCTTCATGTTGGTTTGATCTTTATGATGGCCATCTTCTCTGGCAGCTCTAGGACTTTGAACACTTGAATTATAAACTACAGATTGGTTTGCCCAAGGATTCAAGAAAACCTTTACTCCAATTGGCCCATATTTGTGGGCGGTAAAAGTGTACACATACTCATTGTGTCATTCCTTCAGATATCTTACACATCTCAGTGAATACCTTCAACTCTACTTTCTGAACCACCATCTCAGATCTAGTGGTTTATTGCAGTAGAACTTCATTCTGTGTGTGGTCACCATACAGTATATCTTGTCTTATGTATTACACCTTTACATTACTTGGAACAAGCTTACATTTATAACTCAGAATCAACCATGGATTCTCTGATATTTTATTATGGCTCTTGAATTCTTAACCTCATAACTTAAAAACAATTTAATCATAAATTAAAGGGGAGAAAAATAAATAAATAAAAAATCTCCAATAGCGGCAGAGCTGTATACTTTAACAGTTAAAGAGCCCTCTATAATCTACAGTCAAATCCTTAATCCTGTCAGATTATTTTGATCACTAGTACTTACTGCCTATGGCCTTGACCCTACCTCCATTTTGTTTTCCCAATCACTACATGTAGAAAAATACCCTACTTGTTTGTATCATTGTATGTACAGGTAATCTGAAGAAGGGGTGCATAGCCCCCAGAACGCATTATTGCCGTACATCAATAAAGCTGCTCTTCATTCTACCTCTGCGACTTGGTCTTTCCATCTCTGCTGGATACCTGAGCGCCTGCTGCCAAGGCCATTTTGTCCTCATCTTGGTATTTTCAACCAGGCCTCCACATACACAATCCTTGATCCCCCAAAAAGGGATCATTCTATTAATTATATTTGTCTAAAAAGCTGTTGCTACTCTCAAAAAGGGAGTACCCTTTCTCTGACACCATGAGCCCAGACCCCATGGACTTCACCAGATTAGACCATTGGCCAGAACTTGCCCAGTTTGCCCTGGGAGCCCTTGTTCACCCTCTAGTGTAGCTTCCGAGAGAGTGTTCAGCAAAGCAGGTGGCAATGTCACTCTGATCCATGCCTGATTTTTTTTAGTGAACCTCAGTTTTTCCACATTGCTGCCTGACAATCTTGTTTGCTTCAGTCATAATTTTAAACTTCCTGTGCCAGATGCCACTGATTAGACATTACCGTCATCATCACTGCTATATGTACTAATGCCAGTCCACCATCTATGCTGGCTAATGCCAGTCCACCAACTCTGATGCATAATTTTTTGAATGTCAGAAAAAATTCATGGCATTTTCTTGGCTTGGCAGACTAAAAAGCTATTACTACTCCCAAAAAGGGATAAGCCTCAAAAATCTGCAAGCCCATTACAGAAGCTGTTAATTGTCACTGGTTATTACATAATTGAGCCTTAAAATCTACTTAAATACATTCCTAACATTGGGCTTTAGAGCTGTTAGGTAGTGTTCTAAATGTGTTTGATGCTTATTAATTTTAATTGACTGTTCGCATCGAACCGAGCAGAAGCGGAGCAACAATTTTGAAAACGTTTGCTCAACTTTAATCCCCTTCACTATTCTCCAAAGAGTAATAAGATGACTTCACTTACTTACATATCCTTAAATTTAAAAAACATTTTTGAACAAAAATCTACTGATACATTTCTTTTATTGAGAAATTTCACTCCTGGACTGAATCTATGATCTTAGCATAATTCTTGGGAAAAAGATATGCAAAGCAGCTCTCTGATACAAACTTTTAGAGACCACTTTTCCTTCAATTCAGAGTTTGACATGAATTAGTTTCCTTAGATCCCAAGTTGAAATTTAATAAACCAAAAAGGCAGAAAATTCCCCAGAATGATGTTTTTACATAGTTACATACATAGTTAGTACGGTCGAAAAAAGACATATGTCCATCAAGTTCAACCAGGGAATTAAGGGGTAGGGGTGTGGCGCGATATTGGGGAAGGGATGAGATTTTATATTTCTTCATAAGCATTAATCTTATTTTGTTCCAGGAATGTATCTAATCCTGTTTTAAAGCTGTTAATTGTTCCTGCTGTGACCAGTTCCTGAGGTAGACTGTTCCATAAGTTCACAGTTCTCATGGTAAAGAAGGCGTGTCGCCCCTTGAGACTAAACTTTTTCTTCTCCAGACGGAGGGAGTGCCCCCTCGTCCTTTGGGGGGGTTTAACCTGGAACAGTTTTTCTCCATATTTTTTGTATGGGCCATTAATATACTTATATACGTTTATCATATCCCCCCTTAAACGTCTCTTCTCAAGACTAAACAATTGTAACTCCTTTAATCGCTCCTCATAGCTAAGATGTTCCATTCCCCATATTAGTTTAGTCGCGCGTCTCTGCACCCTTTCCAACTCCGCAGTGTCCCTTTTATGGACAGGTGCCCAAAACTGAACAGCATATTCCAGGTAAGGCCGTACCAATGATTTATAAAGGGGGAGTATTATGTCCCTGTCCCTTGAGTCCATGCCTCTTTTGATACATGACAATATCCTGCCGGCTTTGGAAGCAGCAGCCTGACATTGCATGCTATTTTGTAGTCTGTGATCTACAAGTACACCCAGATCCTTCTCTACCAGTGACTCTGCCAGTTTAATCCCCCCTAAGACATACGATGCATGCAGGTTATTAGTACCCAGATGCATAACTTTACATTTATCCACATTGAACCTCATTTGCCAAGTGGATGCCCAGACACTTAGTCTATCCAAGTCATCTTGTAACCTATGCACATCCTCTATAGACTGTACTGTGCTACAAAGCTTGGTGTCATCTGCAAAGATAGAAACAGAGCTGTTAATACCATCCTCTATATCATTAATAAATAAATTAAACAACAGCGGGCCCAGTACAGAACCTTGGGGTACACCACTAATAACCGGGGACCAATCAGAGTACGAATCATTGACCACCACTCTCTGGGTACGATCCATGAGCCAGTGTTCAATCCAGTTACAAACTAAAATTTCCAAACCCAAAGACCTTAACTTACCTGTCAGACGTCTATGAGGGACAGTATCAAATGCTTTAGCAAAATCCAGAAACACTATATCCACAGCCATTCCTCTGTCAAGGCTTCTACTCACCTCTTCATAAAAGCAAATTAGATTGGTTTGACAACTTCTATCCTTAGTAAACCCATGCTGGCTATCACTTATAATACAATTATCCCCTATGTATTCCTGTATGTAATCCCTTATAAGTCCTTCAAACAATTTACCCACAATGCACGTTAAACTTACCGGTCTATAGTTTCCTGGGGAAGACCTAGAGCCCTTTTTGAAGATTGGCACCACATTCGCCTTGCGCCAGTCCCTTGGCACAATACCAGACACCAGAGAATCTCTAAATATCATGAACAGGGGTACAGATATTACTGAACTTACCTCTCTAAGAACTCTTGGGTGTAGTCCATCCGGTCCTGGGGATTTGCTTACATTTATATCACTTAACTTACCTTGTACCATCTCTACATTAAGCCAGTTCAGTACATTACATGATGTGTTACCAGCACCGACCTGGCCAATGTCAGCTCCTTCTTCCATAGTGTATACAGAACTAAAGAACCCATTCAGTAGCTCCGCCTTCTCTTGATCGCCTGTGACAACCTCCCCATTATCATTATTAAGGGGTCCTACATGCTCTGTCCTTGTTTTTTTTGCATTTATATGTCTAAAAAAATATTTAGGATTAGTTTTGCTTTCTTTGGCCACCTGTCTCTCATTTTGAATTTTTGCTGTTTTTATTACATTTTTACAGATTTTATTAAGCTCCTTGTACTGTTTAAATGTTATAGCTGACCCATCAGATTTGTATTTTTTGAAGGCTATTTTTTTGTTGTTTATTGCTCTTTTAACATCATGTGTCAGCCATGTAGGATTTAGTTTTAATCGTTTATATTTGTTCCCCTTTGGTATATATTTAGCTGTATAGTTATTTAGAGTTGATTTAAAGATGTCCCATTTACCTTCTGTATCAGTATTTGAGAACACCTCCCCCCAGTCTATGTCCTGTAGTGCAGATCTCAGCCCAAGGAAATTTGCCTTTTTAAAGTTATATGTTTTTGCCTTCCCCGCCTGTCTTTGTTTTCTACATTTTAAGTCAAAAGTAACTATATTGTGGTCGCTATTACCAAGGTTTTCCCGCACAGTTACATTCCCAACCAGCTCTGCGTTGTTGGAAATGATCAGATCCAACAAGGCATCACTTCTTGTTGGGTCCTCCACAAACTGGCCCATAAAATTATCCTGCAATAAATTTAGGAATTGTCTCCCCTTTGTAGTTTTAGCCAACCCCGGACCCCAATCTATATCTGGATAGTTAAAATCTCCCATTATTACCACTGTACCTGCCCGGGCGGCCCTCTCTATTTGTTTATGAAGCTGAACTTCTATCTCTTCAGTGATATTAGGGGGTCTGTAGATTACACCAAATACAATTTTTTCAGTATTTCCCTCCTTTTGTAATTCTACCCACAATGATTCCACATCCTCAGAATCATCACACACTATGGCATCGTTCACACTGACTTTCATACCACTTCTTACATACAGACAGACTCCACCACCTTTTCTGTTCATTCTATCCTTGCGAAACAATGTAAACCCCTGCAGATTGACAGCCCAGTCATGCGAGGAGTCCAGCCATGTCTCAGTGACCCCAACTATATCAATATGTTCCTCCAGTATCAAGGCCTCAAGCTCCCCCATTTTATTTGCTAGGCTTCTGGCATTTGTGAACATACACTTTACATTTCCATCCTTTATGTTATTGGGGTTATACAGCCGTTTTCAGGATATTGCCCCTCATCAGTTCAGAGCAGGTTGCAGGCTGGCTTTAGAGAGGCCCATCTTTGTGAGACCAAAGGGGCAATGTTTTACCTTGAGGAGAACTTTATAAAGATACGTAGCCAGAGCTAGGCCATTCATGCTTCACTAGGAAATCTGGGAAGAGGAATATGCAATGTAGCTTTCTGTCTGATGGCATCTTTTAGAGGTAGCTTTCCTTTCAAGTCAGTGTTTGATTCCGATAACAGCTGTCTAAAGATAGGTATCCTTTCATTCTGGGGAGTTTGTGGCTTAGTCATATTCTAAAGTTTCTTATCAGAGAGTCAAGTGCTGACCTGAAGAGCTACCTTTAAAAGGTGGCATCAGAAAGTGGCTGTGCATGTCCTTCTTTCCACAATTCCCTGTGAAGCATAACTATTTGTCTCTACAAGGGCATAAATCTTCCCATGATAAGTGATTGAAGTAGACAAAGTACTATTTGCCAACAATTAACATTTATTAAATATCATAAAGTGACAATAGGTTACAATATTTTTGTAGTACAGCACAGAGGACACTGGTTTGTCATATTAAGTTGTAAGAGAATATACCTGAAGAAACAATTATATTATGCATCTTATAAGAATTTATAACTATTGAGAAGACAGATATTTTATTTTATATATATATAAATATATATATATATATATATATATATATATATATATATATATATATTAAAAGCAAAGTGTAGTTTTGTGCATAAGTTAGTAAAGTAGTGGGGCAGAATTATAAAAAAAATCTAGTGCAGCATACATAGACACAAAGCAGTCTAAGATTGCACCAAATTTATCACAGTAGCTCATGCGGTGAGGAAACTTTGTGCATTGATGCACCAAATTTATCAAACTTTATACCTTTTAGTTAGCTTACTTAAGTGAAAAATGTGGCACTTTAGGTTTTAAACTTCACGCCTGTGTCCCTGAGCCATGATCCCCTTTGTTGAACGAGATGCAAAAGGTGTCTAAAACACATCTTTCAAAACACATAAATGTGGTGCAAGGCACGTACACCACTTTGTGAAAATTTCTAATAGTAAATCAGCCCCACTGTGAGTCTACCCATTTAAAAAACAGGGAAAGAAAAAAAAATTGTATTTACAGATGAAGAGGATATCTATTAGTGTTAGTACTAGTCATCAGATTGGGTTGGGTGCAACCCTTTTCTGTATCATTAAAGTTGAAAATAAGCTGTTTAGACTTCAGGTCAGCAGACACAAAAAGAGATTGTAAAGCAAAGGACTATGCTGTAACAGTGACCACTCAACTTACAATGGCCTCAACATACAATAGTTTCAACATACAATGGTCTTTTCTGGACCATTATAACTTGAAACCAGGCTCAACATACAATGCTACGGACAGTCCAGATCTGTGAAACGTGGAAGAACTGACCAATCAAAATGGGCAATTCACTGGTAAAACCCCTGTATTGCTGAAGTGTATGTCCTGTCTGGTAGTGCCTCCCTACAGTACAGGGAGGTATTATATGTTCTGTATTACTCTTTACCTGTGTCAGGGTTAGCTGCTCCTTTGGACACCAAGTAAGGGCAGCTACATTTACTTTTTAGGGATACTGTGTGTACTGTACAGGACCCTGAAGAAGCTCCTGTCCTCTACATTACAGATACCAGCAGCTCTTTCTTACTTTTATATGAAAGAACTTGCTTTATCTATATTAGTTATCTACTTATTTTTCTTTAATCCTCACTTTTTCCTATTTTTGGATTACATTTTGTTGGCTTCAGAACCAATTACAAGGTTTCCATAGAGTTATAGTCTTAACATACATATATAATTGTATGTTAAGACCATAAGTCTATGGAAACCTGGTAATTGGTTCTGAAGCCAACAAAATGTAATCCAAAAATAGGAAAAAGTGAGGATTAAAGACAAATAAGTAGATAACTAATATAGATAAAGCAAGTTTCAACATACAATGGTTTCAACATACAATGGTCGTCCTGGAACCAATTAATATTGTAATTTGTGGAACCACTGTATATTGTAAAATGTATGTATATGCAACAAAGGTTCACTGATAACTAATATTGTAATATGTATATTTGTTTTTTGGCATAAAGGTGTATGTAATGAGACCCTGGACCCTTCTCTTCAAAGCAGGAACAGAATCTAATTTGGAAGAGGAAAATTCTGTAATGATGAGAGAATTTCAGAAAGATTTTTGTCCACAAGCATAGGTTTAACCTTTCTATCAGGACAATGCAGCAAATTTTAAGCAGATCTGCAAAAAAGTTATAATGGAATTTCAGTTTCACTAGTTACAAAAGTTAAAAAACCAACAAGATCCAAATTTAAAATGGAGTGCAGTGAGTGTACTTCATTTGCTATACTTATTTTGCCTCAACTGTGATCTTTAAAAATGTGAATTAAAAAGAAGGTATAACTTACCCGGATCCATGGCCCGGTTCTGGAGATTATAAGATGGCATTGATAATATGTTAATCGCCCGGCGAGGCGCGGCATGAGGTAGGGGATGCTGGGTATCATCTCCATTGTGCAAAGCCGGCAATTAAAATATTAGCAATTCTATCTAATATTGTGCTGCAGATCCAGATAATCAATACCTTATTTTTGTTTGGTTTACCTGGACTAGAACCCCATGCATTGGGTTTAGTGCATGTGAATCAGTAGTCACTTTTCCCTTTAATGTCAAATCCATTTTCTATAGAATTGCTAAACGTGGACTTATGAAAGGAGAGCAATATTAGTTTATAACTATTTGGATGTCAGTATGGGCTTTGAAATTTCTAGGAAAACAGTGAAAATGTATATCTAATGATTTGATGGTACTATCTGTGAGTAAATTGTCAACCTTTTTAGGATGTATCAGATAGAAAATTATGCAATAGAAATAGGCCTAATTATGTCTCTTAACCTTTTAATGATAATCAATTTGCCTAATTGAAAAATTATACAGAAAATGAAGCATGTTAGCAAAATTTTACTAAAGTAATGTTTTTAGTGTAATATCTTATCTAAAAACTAGTCTGAGGTTGCAGGACAAATTCTAATATTTTACACTCAAATAACACACACACACAAACACGTTTTTTTAAATCTAGTTATATACATTGTTGACTGTATATAAATTCACTAACACTAGAGTTACCTGGCAAAATATGGTTGTGCAATTAGAGACATGAATGGTCAATATTTCCCTATGGGAAGAAAAGAAAAAAAAAACTGTTGCATGCAGTTTTGTTTTTTCTCCCCAAAGAGCAATATTAAAAGAGTTTGGCAGGAATGTTGATATGCAATTTAGGCTGTGGAGCCAGTCCAGCCGTATTAAGCCCTTTCACCGGTGTTGGTGGGGTCAATTAAATAATGTACGGATTCAGGACCAAAAGCCCTATACAGCCATACCCTTACTTTATACCTTAAAGACCTGCTAACAGGTCAGCTTTTAAGCGGTGTTAATACCAGGGTTCAAGTTGGGGGAGATTTATAAAAACCTGTGCAGAGGAAAATTGCCCAGTTGCCCATAGCAACCAATCAGATCATTTCTGATCATTCACGCGCATGAATAAGGGGGTCTGCCCCTGAAACGTTGTGCCATGACTGGTGGAACTACTGTTTATGCTGTTTAATTCTGCTGCTAAATATGCTGCTATTAAGTCTTTTCAAGACGATCTGAAGTGCAATATAAAAAAAAGGAAAGTAAATCCTGAAGAATTTTCCAAAGAAATCGTGAGTTATGATTTTATCTTTTACTCACTTCCATTGATTCACTTGCGGTCAGCATATAACCATTGCCCTACACACGTGTTTGATTTGAATTGCCTGGAGAGTCTGCATGGAGCTCTATGGTGTTGTGGCTTTTTTGTGGATAAGCTACTAGTATTTGGAACTCAATTGTGTTGTTGTTCTTTGGACAGATATAATAGGCTGCTACAATAACACAATTAATATAGTTAGATGCTAAAAGTTAAATGCTAAACAAAATCAAAGAAATTACACAGTAAAGAAGGCTATACTGTAACTGTGATACAAAAACGATAAAGACATTACAATGATTCAAATTGTTTCTGTAATCAAACAATGGTCAATATTATGCCATTTTTAAACATTCATTTTTTGCTTTTTATTTGCATTGATTGATATAAAAACAAAATCACTTTTCAAATAAAATAGTTTACTGTAAGACAAAGAATTAACTGTCACCCAACCAAAGACTCATGCAATTGTATGTTGGTCTGACATTGACTCCACCCCCATTGTGAAAAAAAAATGTATATATTACACAAACACACACACACACACACATACATATATATATATATATATATATATATATATATATATATATATATATATATATATATATTGCATTAGTTTTGCCTTACAGTCAGGTTACATAAGTCCGGTTGCAACATCATTGTTAAGGATGCTTTGTAGCACAGGTAAATCTAAGGTATACCAATGTATTCCTGTAAAACATAATTGCAATATCATACATATAACTAATAGAAGAGTGATTAATCAAATTAATTCAATTACTTTGCCCCTGTGGCACTTCGTAATACCCCATTAAAAGTTAAAAAAAAAAAAAACGAAAAAATGAATTTGGGAGAAAAAAAATGGCAAAAAGTTACACAGATTTGTAAATTACTTTTATTTGAAAATCTGAAGCCTTCAAGTATTTATCAGCTGCTGTATGCTCCAATGGAAGTTGTGTAGTTCCAGTCTGACCACAGTACCCTTTGCTACCACCTCTGTCCCTGTCAGGAACAGTCCAGAGTAGTAGAGGTTCGCAGAACTCTTCCTCTGGCCAGTTCCTGATACAGACAGAGGAGACAGCAGAAAGCACTGTGGTCAGACTGGAAAGGACTACATAACTTCCTATGAAGCACACAACAGCTGATAAGTACTGGAAGGATTTAGATTTTTTAGCAGAAGTAATTTATAAATCTGTATAATAGTCTGGCACCAGTATCCCTTTAAGCAGAAAATCTGTATAATAGTCTGGCACCAGTACCCCTTTAAGCAGAAAATTAGAAAATCCATAATTGTCATGAAACTTTGGGAATAAAAGGGCTATTTCTGACATACACACCAAAAGGCAGCTTTCAAAGCATTTGACAAAAAAATTGACTTCGGCTATGTTTACACGGGTGAAAGTCCACACTGAAAACCTCCCTGACTCCCTGAGTGCAGGCAGAACATGTCAGCGCTAAGACTGCTCGGAAATGAGCAGTCTTATAGACAGCAATGCATTTCTGTGCAGAGTCCGCAGAAAGAATAGACATGTCGGAATTTGAAATACTGCTATGTGAACAGTGCAACAGAATCAGTTTAAAATCAATGTGATTCTGTTGCGGAAGAATGTCCGTGCGGAATTCCGCAGTGGAACATACCCTTAATCTGAACATAAATGTGTGTTTCGGTTCTTTTGTGGTTTTATCAAATTACCATCTACTACTACATAACTTTCAATAAAGCCAACATTGTAACAAACTTGAAGGTCACTAGTAAACACAACATAAGCTAATAATTGGTTGAAGACCTTAATTCGCCTTTAAAGGGAATGTGTCACCTAGGTTTGTTTTTCCTGATTAGAGTAATAGGATGAGCTTCAGTAGACCAACGGCAGGATTGTAATGGTGCTGACTGGACCAAACGACACAACCAGAATGGTGAAAAGAAGGTTTATTTACCAGGATGCAATGTGTTTCTTTGCACATAATTTAGTTATAAGCTGCAGGACTCATGGACATAGACAACAAAGGGCAGAAGCTGACCAATTTAGATGAATTGCAGATGTTACTGAGCATTCTCTTTGACCTCTTTAGAGGTCATTCTACAGGAAGGCAGGATCCTGATCTCTGCTATGAATGGTAGTGGATCCAATGTTATCTCTTTACTGGTGTCGCCTTTTACTGTACTCCTGTCTCTGAGAGGAAAGCAATTCTTTACAAATTATCTGTATATAACAAGAAGTCTTAGATAGATAGTAAAATGGAAAATTAGAAAAAAACAACAAAAATTCTTGAAAAGTATAGCTAAGATAAAATCTTGATTTAGGGTGTGTTCACATGTCCAAAATCTGCTGCATATTTTCTGCAGCTGATTTTGCTACCCATTGAAGTTAATAGGTAGAAAAATCAGCTGCACAAAATATGCAGCAGATCCTGTACGTGTGAACGTACCCTTATACAATAGGTCATTTTCTGATGACACATTCCCTTTAAACTGCTGAATCTTCATGTTGCGCATTACTTGCCACTGTTTTCAAATCTGATGAAGAGCAAGAAAATAATTGCATTCCAAGATTTTTGTATGCAAATCGAAAAAACATCATGTGGCCCATTGCAACAAAAGACACTGAAATAAGAACAAGCAAGCCAAACGCTTCTGGGTTGGGCCCCAAGATCACCATGATGAAATGCATAAGATCAAGAAGATAATTCATGGAGTTCTGGACTCCATTTATAATGCCTCTTTCAGACTCTATGACATTTTCTTGAAGGAGCTGTGTTACAGTCAGATCAAAGGACCAAAGACCTGCAAAAATAAACACACACACACATACATATGGGAAAATATATTAATCCTTATGTACTAATTTCTGTGTAAAAATGTCACTACTTTGGTTGTATGTTTTACACTCCACCCCACTTATTGAAAAGCAGTAAAAAATGGGTGGGCGTTTTTATCAGGAGGGACATAACCAACAACTTTAAATTTAAATTTAAGAAGCATCAAGTTTTATGGCTGAAGATGGTACAAAACTCAGCACCTGCTAAGAGCAGCAGTACATTGTATTCATTGACACTAAGAAAGTTTAAGATTCGCTATAATAGCATGCCTCTTAACAACTTTGCTGCTTTGTCTTGCAAAGCACATTGATTTCAGTATAAAACATATAAAATGCCCCTCTTCCTCGATCTAACCTTCAAGTCCTCTATTGGGACTAATAAATATTGTGAATAAAATATTATGGGAAAAATTGGTACTGGCACATCCAGAACAACCCATAGTATTAAAAAAAAAAAAAACAATAAAAAAAAAAACAATGGGAAAACCGTTTTCTTCATCCAGCCTTTTAAAATATGTAATATAAAAATCATATCTACCCCAATATGGTATCAATGAAAGCTTTAGTAAGAAACACCTTAATACAATTAACACCTTAAAGGGGTACTCCACCCCTAGACATCTTATCCCCAATCCAAAGGATAGGAGTTAAGATGTCTGATTGGATAGGGGATAAGATGCCGAAGTCCCGCTGTAATAAGGACCAACGGCTAATGCTAGACATCACTGATCGAATCGATGGCCGGCAATAACTCTTTAGACGCTGGATCAAAGTTGATCTCGGCGTCTATAACAGGAAAAATCATTATGTGGTAGCTCAATGATGCTGATAGGGATACCTGCAGCAAAGTCACAAGATCCCGATCAGCTGAGAGGACAGTGGGAGGGCCCTTACCTGCCTGCTTGCCATCCGTTCGGTGCTCCAATGCAGGAAACTTCAGCAACTTGTAGCAATGGAGCACTGATAACACTTATCGATGCTGTTCTATGGAGCAGCATTGTTTAGTGTTTGCAATCTAAAGGTTGCAAGTTAGATTGCCTTATGGGGACTAAAAAAATTCAAAAATAAACAATTTGAAAAAACCTCTGCCCTAATAAAAGTTTGAATCATCCCCCTTTTCCCATTTTTTAAATAAAATGTTAACAAAAATAAAACATGTGGTATTTCCACGTGCTTAAATGTCTGAACTATAAAAATATAAGGTTAAATAAACCACACAGTCAATGGCGAAATGCAAAAATATGTATAAAAAAAGTGATCAAAAAATACCATCAAAACAAAAATAGTACCAATAAAAAAACTACAGATCAAGGCGCAAAAAATGAGCCCTTATACAGCCCCATATTAGGAAAAATAAGTTATAGTGGTCAAAAGAGGAGACTTTTAAGCATGCAAATTTTTTGTTAAAATGTAATTGAGTTGGACATCATTTCATTGTACGGACCTACATCTCAATTTCGCCCCACAAATAATAATTTTTTTTTTGTATTAACCGTAGATTTGGTGGTAAAGTGATTGACATTATTACAAAGTACAACTTGTGGCAGAAAAAACAAGCCCTCAAATAGGTCTGTAGGTGGAAAATTGAAAGCATTATGCATAAGGTTTTATACTGTTTTCTTTTTGGCAATAATATTGCAATGGCTTTGTGTATTGTATTGTAAAATTCTTGAAAAAATTCAATAAAAACCATTTGATCATTAAATGGTGAGGCAGAAAAAAAAATGTACAAAAAATGAAAATACTAATTTTAATTGGCCTACATACTTCTTGTGCAATCATTATACAGGTTTTGCATAATGACTGCTTTTGTCAGTGCACCTGAAGATATCTTATTTAAAAATGTAAGTTTTGTTCCCAAAATTTCAGCCAATACATTGTACTTACCAATTCTAGCTGCAATAACTCCAGCAAAAAGTAAACTGACTGAGGTCAATGGCATTGAAACACCTGGTTCATCAGTTGTTAAGCTGGAGTTATTCAAAAGATTTTGTAAGCTGGTTGTGAGGACTTCCTGAGAAACACCATCTGGAGATAATGTAGGTAAAGGCTCTACTTCCAGAAAGCGAGTACCAATGTCTTGAAATGGAGAAACTGTAAGATCCAATGGACTTCCAGGCATAAAGACTGAAACCACACATAGAACAAGGCTGCTGACTTGAGCTACTCCTGAAATGAATCCAGTACGAATCAGACCACATTTTTTTCTGAACCAGGTAAATGCAACAGTTCCCATAATTCCAGAAATGGCAGATGCACCCATAAGAATACTAAGAACAGAGCCACTCAAGCCTTGTGTGTAGGCATACCCAGTGGTGATGCAGTCAAAGCCAAGGACAGTCATGTAGAGGAAAGCAAGACCCATGCCAGCCCAGAACACTGACTGGTTGTAGTATGCAACCCACCCATCACGAAAGGTACGAAAGGGTTCTGTAATTTTCTCACTGCACATTGACTTTTTAGAAGTTTCAGCTGTCGCCACACTTTTTTCTCCCATGAGTTGGACATCTTCAGCAGGTTTTTCATTGTTATTTGAATTTGCATCTACAACTTTGAAAACAAAAACAAATTCATTCCTAATATAGACATACACAAAAGAAGAATCATTGATTATCAGACATAATGGATTTCCATTATAGAAATCTTTTAGCGCATATTGTACAAATGTCATAGACTTCGTAATATCAGTTTACTAAAGCTTCTGTTAAAACTTTCAAAAATGAAGCACCTTAGCTTTCCCAGGCTTTATAATAGCAAAGCTAATAAAATTAGCTGTCTCATGGAGATAACTGGCCTAAGCAATTGCAGCAGGGAGGACGAAGGGGTAACACACCAGCTCAGAAAGCATGGAGAGGATCCTTGGGAGCAGCTCACACAGGCTTAAAGGGGTACTCCGCCCCTAGACATCTTATGCCCTATCCAAAGGATAGGGGATAAGATGTACGATCGCCGGGGTCCCACTGCTGGGGACCCCCGGGATCGCCGCTGCGGCACCCCGCTATCATTACTGCAAAGAGCGAGTTTGCTCTGCGCGTAATGACGGGCAATACAGGGGCCGGAGCATCATTACATCACGGCTCCACCCCTCATGGCGTCACGGCCTGCCCCCCTCAATACAAGTCTATGGGAGGGGGTGTGGCGGTCGTCACGTCCCCTGCCATAGACTTGCATTAGGAAGGCAGGCCATGACATCACACTGCTCTGTCCCCTGTATCACCCGTCATTACGCACAGAGCGAACTCGATCTGTGCAGTAATGATAGCGGGGTGCCGCAGCGGCGATCCCGGGGGTCCCCAGCAACGGGACCCCGGCGATCTGACATCTTATCCCCTATCCTTTGGATAGGGGATAAGGTGTCTAGGGATGGAGTACCCCTTTAAAGAAAATTGTCCGAGGTAGCAGGACCTAGTAAATGTATTTCAGTGAGTAACTTCTCATTTTACAGCTCTTCACCTGTACTATAACCCATTATACTGGGTTAAGTACAGGTGAAGTAGCGGTCAGATTTTCTTTAAGACAGAGAACACAAAATTGTCTTGCAGAGGAGAATCATATAGGTTATGTACAGAAATTAACATAAGTGAGTAAACCCCACACATTTTTGTAAATTTATTTTCCTTTTTTTTTTTAAACACTTTTTATGTCCCCTTAGAGGACTATTTATAGCAATCATTAGATTGCTAATACTGTTCAGTACTATGCATAGGCATCAATGTCAGAACAGAGAAGACGATGCTGGGGGGACGGACAGAGGCAGGTGAAGGCACCTTCATCCAGCATCTTGGCTGATCTGATCCCTGATGCCGCAGATGCTGTGATCTGTATTGATCACAGCATCTTAGGGATTAATGGCAGACATTGCGATAGTTGATGTCTGCTGTTACCGACAGGTCCCTGGCTGGTGGGTCCCAGTTTTTATGCAATATGAAATAGGTAGATGCTACCTTATTGCAATTGCAATAAGGTAACATCTGCCTATTTCATATTGCATAAAAATTGTGGCGATCGGTTCCTTTGAACTTTTCTGGCAAAGCATTTTCTAGAATATTTTAATCTGTCATGGGACATCTTGATATTAATACCTACAGTTTTGAAATAAAATGTTCAGCAAGCTCCCATTTGTATTATGATCCACACTCATTATTTAGTGATACATTTTTACAGCTTCTATCAGTAGTAATGCCTTAACTCAGTAATTTGGAGGGGTGCCCACACACTTTTGCCCACAAAGTGTACATATACTTTTATTGTTATACATCAGGAAATGATCTACTACCTTTTATATTAAGTTGTTTCAGTTCTTGTTCATCTTTCTTGCAAGATTTAAAAGCCAAGGCTGGTGTCTTTTGGTACACATTCCAAAGTAGCAAATATTCTATACACATTGACACCAAGTTCCAACCAGCAATAAAACCACATCCTAGAACAGGTGATCCAAATGTCATTATCTGTCCAACTGCCAGTGGAGCCAATATGTTTGTGAGCTGGTCAATTCGTCTCACTGTTGCGTTCATGTCTGTCATTAAACATAAACAAGAAGAAAAAATTTGCTTTAGTCTGTTTGAACACATATTTTGACTCAGAGAGGTTTTCCAGTTATTTATAACTGATGTATCAGATCAGTGAAGGTCCAACTCTTTACATTAAAGGGGTTCTCCACTGGAAAACATTTTTTTTTTTAAATCAACTGGTGCCAGTAAATTAAGCAGATTTGTAAATGACTTCTATTAAAAAAAAATCTTAATCCTTCCAGTACTTATCAGCTGATGTATGCTCCACAGGAAATTCTTTTTGAATTTCCTTTCTGTCTGACAACAGTGCTCTCTGCTGACACCTCTGTCCATGTCAGGAACTGTTCAGAGTAGGAGAAAATCCCCATAGCAAACCTATCCTGCTCTGGACAGTTCATGACACAGACAGAGGTGTCAGCAGAGAGCACTGTGGTCAGACTGAAAAGAACTATACAACTTCCTGAAGTATATAGCAGCTGATAAGTACTAGAAAGATTAAGATTTTTTTTATAGAAGTAATTTACAAATATGTTTAACTTTCTGGCACCAGTTGATTTAAAAAAAAAAATTCCAACAGAGTACCCCTTTAACATGAACAGGACAAAGCTGCAATACTTTGCAAAGCTGCCATAAACCTGAGGGCATTGTGCAGTACATAAAAAAAGAGAGTCCAAATACAAATGTAGATAAAGTCCAGCTCACCAACACGTCTGCTGTGTCACGGACACGTGTGGACCACATGTCTAGTCAAATGAAGAAACAAAAAAGGTTCAGCACAGCAGCATGCAGTAAAACCGTATTCTTTATTCAAGCTTCACATAGACCTCAGCATAGGATCGTTCGGACAACAGAGTGACGCGTTTCAGTGGACGTATCCGCCTTAGTCATACTAAATCCACTGATGATCCATCCGGACTATATAGGGGAGAGACAACAGGTGCAAGTACCTGTCCTAGTTGGACCAGCTCTCCACCCACAGAGTCCGGAACTAACATATAGTCAGATAAACCAATGGATCATAATATGCCGCATTAGTACATAAAAACATGTATATTCTATAACAATAGGGACATCTGTCAAAAAATGTTTAAAATCAGTGCAAAAAATAAACTATTCTTAGATGAGAAGAAAGAAATAACGTCGGCGACTCACCACTTCTTCTTTCTTTGATTTATTCAAACATACTCACAGATACAAGCATGTAACAGGATGCGAAACACGGCCGTTGTCGCCTACTGTACCCCCCCACCATGCCTGGACCCGTCCATCCCGTTACATGCTTGAATCTGTGAGTATGTTTGAATAAATCAAAGAAAGAAGAAGTGGTGAGTCCCCAACGTTATTTCTTCTCATCTAAGAATTGTTGTCTACATATTTACGTCAGAGCACCACAAAACTTCAACCTATCAGTACTCCACAACACTCCACAGCTAAGAGACACTTCAACAAAGGGTGAAAAGAAGTAAGCAGAGCCAAATATCTTTATCTTATCTCTAAAAAATAAACCATAACAATACTAACAAAAGATTGTTATGTAGTATACACAGATGATGATGATTTGAATATACATTTTCATATAACTGTGGGCAATATACAACGGACTAAAAGAAGAAGAATGTTATTAGAGATAGATGTTATCATGTACATGCTGCATCATTTGCACAAATTCATATATTTGTGCAGATATGTAGTGAAGATGCATATACCACTCCGCAGAAAGGGAAAACAATCATGTAGCTTACGAAAGCAAAATACTCCTCAGGGGTGTGGAAATTTAATTAAAAAAAACTACTTGTCCAATGGGACTAAAACAGAGCAAAATCTACTTGTCCCTCATGACGATCCACTTGTCCGGACCAATTTTCACTTTTACACTCTAATTTTTTCCTCCTCGCCCTATAATAGCCATAACTACCTACTATAATGAGACCTTTACATTTTTCAATAACATATTCTCCAAACCAAAAAATAAATAAATAAATGCAAAAACTTTTTTTGCATACCAGGCTGTATGAGGGCTAATTTTTTTGCGCCATAATCTGCTTTTTGTATTTTTTGTATTGGTACCATTTTGATATTGATCTGAATTTTTAATCGCTTTTTACTTTTTTTTTCTGGGATATTATAAAAATTTCAATTCTGTGGTTTGGTATTTTTTTTTACATTTACGTCATTTACCTTATGGGATACATAATGTTATATTTCAATAGTTCGTACAATTACGACGCAACGATACTAAATATATTTATTTTTATTATGTTTACATGTTTTTATATAGGAAAAGGGGGTGATATGAACTTTTAACATAGAAGGGGTTAATGTATGTCTTTTAAACTTTTATGAAAACTTTTTTGTTTTGTTTTTTGTGTTACACTTTTTAGACTTTTAGGAGGAACCATTAGATTCCTCATGCAGATCAATAGAGTTCTATTGAACTCCATTGATCTTTGTGCTCTGCGATCCATTGATAGAGCCTAGTCCAGCCAGGCTCTATCAATGACAGAGCCACGGACACCAGGGAAGCAAAGGTAAGCCCTCCGGCTACATCCCTCTATAGTGGATAGCAACCCCATGTGTTAGTGGATAGCAACCCCATGTGTTAGTTCTGGACTCTGTGAGTGGAGAGCTGGTCCAACTAGGACAGGTACTTGCACCTGTTGTGGGTGGAGTCTCTGCCCTATATAGTCCGGATGGATTTAGTGGATTTAGTATGACTAAGGCGGATACATCCATTGAAACGCATCAATGTTGTCCAAATGATCCTATGCTAAGGTCTATGTGAAGCTTGAATAAAGAATACGATTTTACTGCATGCTGCTGTGCTGCAGCTTTTTTTGTTTCTTCATAAAAAAGAGAGACTGCAATCTCAAACAGTTGATACGTGAGGTTTCTAGTAGTCAGAACCCCATTAATTTGATATTGATGGATTATCCTAAGAAAAGGCCAAAAATATCAGAATAGATAAATACTTTAAAATGTACCCAGAGTTGAAACCAGAATTACATACTGTTGCGGCGAGCACTCCAGAACCCCCACCCCGGGGTTCCGGGACTTGCATTGCCGGGACTTGCGGCCGCATGCAAATCTTGCGCCGTCACTTACCCCTTACACATTCTGGCCTCTCTGCTGGTTCTGTTCCCCAGCACGCGTGCCAGCACCCTGTCATTTAAAGGGCCAGTATGCCCTTAATTGTTTTCCACCTCTACTGACTCTATAAGTGTCAGCACTTCCTATTTCCTGTGCCGGATCTTTGTGTGCCCTGTGCCCAAGAGAAAGCGTTACTGTGTATAGTCTAACCTGTGTTATGACCTTCCACTCCGTGACCTGACCTTGCTTCTGTACCGCCTGCCTGTTGACCTCCTGTTACGTTTCCTGACCACGCATCTGTGCCACCTACCCTGTCCTTTTGCTAGTCCTGACTACGAGTTTACCTCATTCTTCCAGTGCTAGGTTTCATCTCAGCAGCCTGTGCGGTACAGCCCACGTCATTTCCACACAGGTACAGCGGATCCACTACTTCCATGAATGTTACACATACACTATATAAAACGCATATGAATGTTTTTCTCACTTTATAGCATCAAATCAGAATAAACCTTACCCATTTTAGGTCAATTAGGATTACCAAAATTATTTATATTTGCCAAATGCCAGAATAATGAGAATTTTTTAAGGCATTTTAATTACTTTCTTTCACTGTAGGACCAGAGTGTTTTTTGCACATCTGACCACTGTCACTTTAAGCATTAATAACTCTGGGTTGCTTTTACCTTCCATTCTGATTCCGAGATTGTTTTTTCGTGACATATTCTACTTTCTGTTAGTGGTAAAATGTTGTCAATACTTGCATCATTTCTTGGTGAAAAATTCAAAAATGTTATGAAAAAATTTAAAATGTAGCATTTTTCTAACTTTTAAGCTCTCTGCCTGTAAGGAAAATACACATTCCAAATAAATTATATTTTGATTCACAAATAAAATATATCTACTTTATGTTTGCATCATAAAGTTGCCATGTTTTTACTTTTGGAAGACATCAGAGTGCTTCAAAGTTCAGCAGCAATTTTCCAATTTTCACAAAATTTTCAAAATCGGAATTGGAAGGGGTAAAAGGAGAAAAATCCTCTCAAAATTTGTAAGCCAATTTCTCTCGAGTAAGGAACTACCTCATATGTGTATGTCAAGTGTTCGGCAGGCGCAGTAGAGGACTCAAAAGGGAAAGAGCGACAATGGGATTTTGGAGAGTGAGTTTTTCTGAAATGGTTTTTGGGGGGCAAGTCGCATATAGGAAACCCATTTACACCCCACTGGCATTTGACAAATCTTTGGAACAGTGGGCTGAGCAAATGAAAAATTTCATTTTCACGGACCACTGTTCCAAAAATCTGTCAGACACCTGTGGGGCGTAAATGCTCACTGCACTCCTTATTACATTCTGTGAGGGGGGTAGTTTCCAAAATGGAGTCACACGTGGGGAGGGTCCATTGTTCTGGCACTATGGGGGCTTTGTAAACACACGTGGCCTTCAATTCCGGACAAATTTTCTCTTCAAAAGCCCAATGGCGCTTCTTCTCTTCTGAGCATTGTAGTTCGCTCACAGAGAACTTTACATCCACATATGGGGTATGTTCTTACTCAGAAGAAATGGGGTTACAAATTTTGGGGGGTTTCTTCCTATTTTCCCTTGTGAAAATGAAAACTTTAGGGTAACACCAGCCTTTTAGTGAAAATTTGTATTTTTTCATTTTCCCATCCAAATTTAACGAAAATTCGTCAAACACCTGTGAGGTGTTAAGGCTCACTATACCCCTTGTTACGTTCCGCGAGGGGTGTAGTTTACAAAATGGTGTCACATGTGGGTATTTATTTTTTTGCATTTATGTCTGAACAGCTGTAAAATCGGCCCCCCCTGTGCAAATCACCAATTTAGGCTTCAAATGTACATAGTGCGCTCTCACTCCTGAACCTTGTTGTACATCCGCAGAGCATCTTACGCCCACATATGGGGTATTTCCTTACTCAGGGGAAATTGCGTTACAAATTTTCCTTTTACTGGTTGTGAAAATAAAAAGTATGGGGCAACACCAGCATGTTAGTGTAATTTTTTTTGCACTAACAGGCTGGTGTAACCCCCAACTTTTCCTTTTCATAAGGGGTGAAAGGAGAAAAAGCCCCCCAAAATTTGTAGTTCAATTTCTCCCAAGTACGGAAATACCCCATGTGTGGGCCTAAACTGTTTCCTTGAAATACGACAGGGCTCCAAAATGAAAGAGCGCCATGCGTATTTGAGGACTAAATTAGGGATTGCATAGGGGTGGACATAGGGGTATTCTACGCCAGTGATTCCCAAACATGCCTGGACAGTCAGTGGCTGTCCAGAAATGCTGGGAGTTGTTGCTTTGCAACAGCTGGAGGCTCCGTATTGGAAACACTGCCGTACAATACTTTTTCGTTTTTATTGGGGGGGGGGGGGGGGGGGCACAGTGTAAGGGGTTTATATGTAGTGTTTTACCCTTTATTATGTGGTAGTATAGTGTTTTTAGGGTACATTCGCACTGCCGGGCGTTTACGGTGCCGCAGCTCAAACTTCAAGCAGGAAACTTACTGTAAACCCGCCCGTGTGAATGTACCCTGTACATTCACATGGGGGGGCAAACCTCCAGCTGTTTCAAAACTACAACTTCCAGCATGTACTGACAGACCGTGCAGTTAGGTTCTGTATTTTCCAACCAGTGTGCCTCCAACTGTTGCAAAACTACAACTCCCAGCATGTACTGATTGCCGAAGGGCATGCTGGGAGATGTAGTTATGCAACAGCTGGAGGTACGCAACTACAACTCCCAGCATGCCGATGTTTGCTGTTTGGCATGCTGGGATTTGCAGTTTTGCAACATCTGGAGGGCTACAGTTTAGAGACCACTGCACAGTGATCACCAAACTGTGACCCTCCAGCTGTTACAAAACTACAAATCCCAGCATGCCCAAATAGCTGTCCAGGCATGCTGGGAGTTTTAGTTTTGCAACATCTGGAGGGCTACAGTTTAGAGACCACTGTATAGTCCTCCAGATGTTGCCAGGCAACTCACCGGCTCCCGTAGGATCCAGGGAGCCGCATTGCCATCCTCTGCTGCCACCGATCCCCACGTCACCTCCGCTGCGGTAAGTGGACTCCGGCGCCTGTCGTAGTCGGTTTCCCCATTCTGCCCAGACTATTGTGGGTGGGCAGAACGGGGAAACCGAAAGTTAACCCTTCCCCCCGATTCCCCGATCTGCTATTGGTCGCTTATAGATGACCAATAGCAGGGATAGGAGGGGTGGCACCCCTGCCACCTCACTCCTATCCCTTCAGGGGGATCGTGGGTGTAACACTGGTGTTACAGTAAGATCCGGCGATGGATCCCGCTGGGGTGCCTCTGCCTGATGTCTCAGACCTTTCCACCATCGTGGCTCAACAGTCACAACAGTTGGCACATCAGGCTCAACAGTTGAACCAGTTATCAGCCATGATGCAAAAGCTTCTTGCCGCTAAGCAGTAACAACATCAACAGCAGCCGCAACCAACTCCAGTGTCTCCTCCAGTGCCAGCAGCTTTTTCTGGATGCAAGCTTTGTTTATCCTTACCTTAGAAGTATGAGGGAGATCCCAAGCTGTGTAGAGGCTTTGTGACACAGTGTTCTATGCATTTAGAACTCATGGCAGACTAATTCTCGACGAAGCGAGCTAAAGTTGCATTCATGATCAGTTTACTGTCTGGTAAAGCTCTAGTTTGGGCTACTCCTCTCTGTGATTGTAATGACCTGGCCTCCTCTAACCTGCAGGCCTTCCTTGCAGAGTTCCGCAGTGTCTTTGAAGAACCCGAGCGGTCTTCCTCGGCCAAGACGGCTCTGCGCCAGGGGGGATTCTTCTGTTGGCGAGTACGCGGTTCAGTTCCGCACGCTGGCTTCCGAATTGGCCTGGAATGATGAAGCTTTGTGTGCTACTTTCAAAAAAGGTCTTTCGAGTGGAATCTAGGATGTTCTTGCTGCACGTGATCCTCCATCTTTCCTGAGTGACATTATCCACTTGGCCACTCGTGTTGATGTGCGTTTTACTGAGAGACGGGAAGAATTTCACCAGGAAAGAGATTCTGTCCACACCACGGTGACTACCTCGTCTGGCACCTGTGTTCCAACATTTTCCACTGCCGACTCCTTTGTCTCCTGCCAAAGAATCTATGCAGGTGGATCGTTCTCGGCTGACTCAGCAGGAGATGCAATGAGAACTTGTGGCTCTAGTGTGCCAGTCTGGCGCATTTTCTCAAAGATTGTCCTTTACGTCCACAGAGTCAGGGAAACGCTCGCACCTATGGTATGTGGGAGAGGCATCCTTGGGTGTAAATACTACCTCTCCTTGTTTGATCTTGACGGTCCAAGTCTACCCTCCTACCAAGACTTCCTTCTTCTCTTCTGCCTTTTTGGACTCTGGTTCCGCAGGAGATTTTATTGATGCCTCCTTGGTTCATAAATACCATCTTCCTGTGACTCAGCTTCCTAAGCCCTTATTCATTTCCTCTGTCAATGGAGAAAATCTGAATTGTACAGTGTTATCCCGCACAGAACCTCTCATCATGCAAGTAGGAGTGTTGCATAAGGAATTCCACATTGTACTTTGGAGTTTCTTCTTGGTCTTCCTTGGCTTCAAAGTCACTCTCCGCATCTCGACTGGAAAACTGGTGAAGTCATACACTGGGGATTGTTTTGCAAAAACCACTGTCTTGTGCCTATCCAGTTTAAGGCTGTCTCTTTACCTCCTTCTATGCTGGGCCTGCCTCTTCCATATCAAGATTTTTCAGACGTAGGGAAGAAGGATGGTTCTCTCCATCATTGTATTGACTACAGAAGTGTAAACAAGATTAGGTTAAAAAAATCGCTATCCTTTAATTTCTGTACTTTTTCAATGTCTACGGGGTGCCATGGTCTTCTCCAAGTTAGATTTGCAGGGAGAATATAATCCTATTCGTATCCATGAGGGAGACTAATGGAAGACGGCCTTTAATACCTGAGATGGACACTTTGAGTATCTTGTGATGCCTTTCGGTCTCTGTAACGCTCCAGCTGTCTTCCAAGAATTTGTCAACGATATCTTCTGAGATCTTCTCTATACGTGTGTTGTTTTGTACCTTGATGATATCCTGATCTTCTTGCCCAATTTGGAAGAGGATCGCTCACATGTCTGTCAGGTCCTACAGTGCCTCCTTGAGAATCATCTTTACGCCAAACTTGAAAAATGCCTATTTGAGAGATCTAGTCTGCCGTTCCTGGGTTACATTGTTTCCCATCAAGGTCTTCAGATGGATCCTGACAAACTGACTGCTGTGTTGGATTGGCCTGGTTTACGTGCTATTCAATGCTTTCTTGGGTTTGCCAATTATTATTGTCAGTTCATCCCACATTTTTCTTCCTTGGTTTTTCCAATTGTGGCTCTTACTAAAAAGAACTGTAACTCGAAGTCTTGGCCTCCTGAGGCTGAAGAGGCCTTTACTCGCTTAAAGTCTGCATTTGCCTCTGCACCTGTCCTCTCAAGACCAGATCCAGAGAAACCATTCTCTTTAGAGGTAGACGCTTCATCTGTGGGAGCAGGAGCCATTTTAACTCAGAAAACCTCCAAGGGCAAGTGGCTTCTTCTCCAAGACTTTCTTGCCTGCTGAGAGGAGTTTTCTGAGGAAAAAAAAAATAAAAATAGAGCCTGATGGACCCCTTAGTAACAGGTCCCGACAGCAGAATGAGGAGCCTTAGATGCATGGTTACAACATAATTATTGCATATGAAGAAATATAGGATCACAACCCCCTCCCCATCATTCACCCATACCCCTTCACTTTACCTCCTTGGTAGAAATTTATTGAGTTGTGTTTTTTTTCTTCAACCATACAAACTATTTTTAATAATATTTCTTACCTGCTAATTTGCTCCTGTCTTCACCAGCAACAACAACAATCCAGTCCCTTTGAATTGTGATGGCTGTAGCTGTACTGGCCAGATTTGCAATGTTCGCTATAGTAATAACCAGGATATAGCAGAGGGTCTGTATCAGAACATAAATAAAGAGCAAGGTATCACTTAACTATAAATCCCCATACTTCATTTAGCCACATACAGTATTTGCTTCAGTGAGTTTGAAAATAGTAATATTTAAAAGGATTTTATTTTAATTTTTTTATTTATTGGGTTATCCAGGATTAGTAAAAAAAAAAAATGCCTCTTGAAAAGCATTAGGTTGTGTCTGGTGTTGCAGCTCTGCTTCATGGAAGTGAATGGGACTGAGCAGCAGTACCACAAACAACTTGAGGTGCTGTTTTTGAAAGAAAGTAGCAGCATTTTTCTAAACCTGAGCAACCCTTTAAAGCCCAGGTTGCCACAATAAAAAAAATTAACTCTCTCCGATCTCCGGGCCCAGTCTTCTTCCTGGTTTTGGTGCTTAATGCGTCACACTGCGCTCAACTAATGGTCAAGCGCAGCGATTTTCCGCCTTGGTTGGTAATACAATACACTAACTTCAAAGGATGCGGCAGGAACCGAACATCGCTGACCAGGACAAGAACGAGAATTGAGGTAAGGAACATTTGTGCTTGTCCTGGTCAACACTGTTCAGATCCTGCCGCATCCTGTGAAGTTGTTGTATTGTATTTCTCATTTAACAAGGAAGGCTGCAGACGGGACCTTGTTACTCATTCACGCTGTTGCGTGTGAGCTCATACAACCACCTGCGGTAAGAGCCCACACTATTTATTTTGTGGATTACTCGCTGGTGGTGTTACGTTATGGAGCGCTCTTGTATTTCATTTTGGTTGGTAATAGTCTGGGTGCTGTGTTATGTAAAGGGCCTAGCCATTCTTCCTGGTCCCGGGCCCTTTTACAACCCACTGAAGCTCACCCTATCATCGGCCGAGGCGGGACATTGCTTTTACATTATCTTATACTTTCACACTCCCATACTATTATTTAGCAATTATTATTTCATTTATCTTTAAAGATACTTAGCTTCTAGGTATCGTTTTGTTCATTTTGAACATTATTTCATTATTATTGGGGACTCAATTATTAGTAGGACAGACAGGGCGATCTGTCACAAAGACCGGGATCGCCGAACAGTGTGTTGTCTTCCTGGTGCTCGAGTTCGGCACATCGAGGATCGGGTTGACAGGTTGTTGGGTGGGGCTGGAGAGGACCCAGCAGTCATGGTACATATTGGCACCAATGACAAAGTAAGAGGTAGGTCCTTAAAAATGATTTCAGGGACTTAGGCCACAAGCTTAAGGCAAGGACCTCCAAGGTAATATTTTCTGAAATATTACCTGTACCACGAGCCACAGCAGAGAGGCAGCGGGAGATTAGGGAGGTAAACAAGTGGCTTAGAAGCTGGTGTGGGAAGGAGGGGTTTGGGTTCATGGAGAACTGGGCCGACTTCGCTGTCGGTTACCGGCTCTACCGTAGGGACGGGCTGCACCTCAATGGGGAGGGTGCAGCTGTGCTTGGGGAGAAGATGACTAGAAGGGTGGAGGAGTGTTTAAACTAGGGACTGGGGGGGGAGGGAACATACAACATAGAGGGGGAAGATAGTGTAGATAGAGAGGTGGGAATTATAAATGTACCTGGGGGTGGAGCGGAGGGAGGGGTTAGAATAGTTAATAGATTCCTATTAACTATTCTAACCCCTCCCTCCGCTCCACCCCCAGGTACATTTATAATTCCCACCTCTCTATAATTCCCAGGCTTCATAGGAAAATAAAACTTACACCCTTGAATCCCATTAACCCCAATAACATAAAGGATGGAAATGTTAATTGTATGTTCACAAATGCCAGAAACCTAGCAAATAAAATTGGGGAGATTGAGGCCTTGATACTAGAGGAACATATTGATATAGTTGGGGTCATTGAGACATGGCTGGGCTCCTCGCATGACTGGGCTGTCAATCTGCAGGGGTTTACATTGTTTCGCAAAGATAGAATGAACAGAAAAGGTGGTGGAGTCTGTCTGTATGTAAGAAGTGGTATGGAAGTCAGTGTGAACGATGCCATAGTGTGTGATGATTCTGAGGATGTGGAATCACTGTGGGTAGAATTACAAAAGGAGGGAAATACTGAAAAAATAATATTTGGTGTAATCTACAGACCCCCTAATATCACTGAAGAGATAGAAGGTCGGCTGTATAAACAAATCGAGAGGGCTGCCCGGGCGGGTACAGTGGTAATAATGGGAGATTTTAACTATCCAGATATAGATTGGGGTCCGGGGTTGGCTAAAACTACAAAGGGGCAACAATTCTTTAATTTATTGCAGGATAATTTTATGGGCCAGTTTGTGGAGGACCCAACAGGAAGTGATGTCTTGTTGGATCTGATCATTTCCAACAACGCAGAGCTGGTTGGTAATGTAACTGTGTGGGAAAACCTTGGTAATAGCGACCACAATATAGTTACTTTTGACTTAAAATGCAGAAAACAAAGACAGGCGGGGAAGGCAAAAACATATAACTTTAAAAAGGCAAACTTCCCTGGGCTGAGGGCTGCACTACAGGACATAGACTGGGGGGAGGTGTTGTCAAATACTGATACAGAAGGTAAATGGGACATCTTTAAATCAACTCTAAATAACTATACAGCTAAATATATACCAAATGGGAACAAATGGCTGACAAATGATGTTAAAAGAGCAATAAACAACAAAAAAATTGCTTTCCAAAAATACAAATCTAATGGGTCAGCTATAACATTTAAACAGTACAAGGAGCTTAATAAAATCTGTAAAAATGTAATAAAAACAGCAAAAATTCAAAATGAGAGACAGGTGGCCAAAGAAAGCAAAACTAATCCTAAATATTTTTTTTAGCTATATAAATGCAAAAAAAACAAGCATGTAGGACCCCTTAATAATGATAATGGGGAGGTTGTCACAGGCGATAAAGAGAAAGCAGAGCTACTGAATGGGGTCTTTAGTTCTGTATATACTAAGGAAGAAGGAGCTGACATTGGATAGGTCAGTGCTGGTAACACATCATGTAATGTACTGAACTGGCTTAATGTAGAGATGGTACAAGGTAAGTTAAGTACCGTATTTATCGGGGTATACCACGCACCGGCCTATAACACGCACCCTCATTTTACCAAGGATATTTGGGTAAAAAAAGTTTTTTACCCAAATATCCATGGTAAAATGAGGGTGCGTGTGTGCGCGTGTATACCCCGATATACCCCCAGGAAAGGCAGGGGGAGAGAGGCCGTCGCTGCCCGCTTCTCTCCCCCTGCCTTTCCTGGGGTCTAGAGCGCTGCTGTCGGCCCTTCTCACCCCCTGGTTATCGGCGCCGCTGCCCGTTCTGTCCCCCTGACTATCGGTGCCGGCGCCGATAGCCAGGGAGAGAGAAGCGGCGCCGACAGCCAGGGGGAGAGAAGGGGCAGTGGCACCCATTGCCGGCGCCGCTGCCCCGTTGCCTCCCCCCATCCCCGGTGGCATAATTACCTGAGTCGGGTCCGCGCTGCTCCAGGCCTCCGTCGTGCGTCCCCAGCGTGGTTGCTATGCACGGCGCGGCGCTCTGACGTCATGCGCTATCCAAAAATTTGAAATTTCCAGAACCAGGCCCACCCCTGTGGCATCAGTAACCCATATATTGCCTGCATGACACAGCCTGGAGTTGCCTGATGCAAGAGTACACACCAGGGCTTCACAATCCCCTCCAAAAAACAACCTTTGTGTAAGAACAAGCACATATCCAACAGTTCACAAGACTCTATAATGCAGGACGGTGGACCACCCAAAGACATTCTTCTCAAAAATAATAAACCACACAATGTTTGAAATTTTTTTACAAAAACTAATTCAATATGTGTGTAAGCGCATCTGTCTCCAAAAGATCAGATCACCAAAGGACTTTTTTCGCCCAAAATCATGAAGCAGAGTTAATTCCTGTCCGTATTTATTTATTTATTTTTTATTTTCATTAAAAAATCACATGCAACAAGCGTTCCGTTATGTAACGATTAGCATTCTGGAAAATTCTATTTTATTACTGATAAAATTATCAGTAAATAAAAAAATAAAAAAACACTACCTAAGAGTGTTTAATTATCCCATACATTGCACCAGAAGCAGTCAAGAGTAGGCCTCAGCAGTACCCAAGAGGCTTTAATAACCCCCTACCTTTGCACGATCAATTGCGAGATCAAGCAATACCAGGTGTGTTATGCCCCCTGATTTCCGGGGCCGCAGGCACGCTCCACTGAACGGATTAGCGTGTCTGTATCTTTCATCGCCCGGTGCTGGTAACCAGCAAACTCCCGGAAAGGTAAGCTGCCGCGAAGCAGGTGGTCTCCCCCGGGCACGTTTGGCTCCAGAATTTCCACTACTGCCACACCACGCTGACTGCCAACCGTGCTACCGCCTTGCTGACTCAAGGGCAACCTGCAACTCTCTTCTCCCGATGATGAACCCCCTTCTCCTGAGATCGAGCAATAACAGGTGTGTTATGCCCTCAGATGTCCGGGGCCGAAGCGCTCCACTGAACGGATTAGGGTGTGTCCATCTTTTTTTGTAGCACCAGCAATCCAAAAATTTTAAATTCCCAGACCCAGGCCCCACCTCTGCGGCATCAGGAACCCATTTATTGCCTGAAGGACAAAGCCTGGAGTTGGCTTATGCACCAGTACACACAGGGCTTCACAATCCGCCCCAAAATCAACAAAATTGTATACATTTTTTTTAAATCTACAACTTTGTGTAAGCACAAGCGCATATCCAACATTTCAGAAGACTCTATAAGGCCGGACGGTGGACCACCCAAAGACTTTCTTCTCAAAAATAATGAACCACACAATTGTTGAATTTTTTTTTTTTAAATTGAAATTCATAGACCCAGGCACCACCTCAGCTGCATCAGTAACCCATAGATTGCCTGAAAGACACAGCCTGGAGTTGGCTGATGCACGAGTACACACCCGGGCTTCATAATCCACGCCAAAAAAGCGCAACATTTTTTCGAAATTGTCTCACAAAACACCTTTTTGTTAAAACAAGCGCATATACAGCAGTTCAGAAGACTCTATAAGGCAGGACGGTGGACCACCCAAAGACATTCTTCTATAATATAATAAACCACACAATATGTTCAATTTTTTTTTAAATAATTTAAATTCCAAGACCAAGGCCCCACCTCTGCTGCATCAGTAACCCATATATTGCCTAATGGACACAGACTGGAGTTGACTGATGCACGAGTACCCACTACACACCCGTCACCCGGGCTTCAAAATCCACCCCAAAAAAAACGCAAAATTTTATCGAAATTGTCGGACAAAATACCTTTTTTTTAAAAAAAACAAGCGCATATACAGCAGTTCAGAAGACTCTATAATGCAGGATGATGGACCACCCAAAGAAATTCTTCTCAAAAGTAATAAACCACACAATGTTTGAAATTTGGTTAAAAAAAATTATTACATGTGTGTAAGTGCATCTGTCTCCAAAAAATCAGATGGCAAAAGGATTCTATTCGCCAAAAATGATTAAGCAGAGTTAATCCCTCTCCATCTATTTTTTTTCATTAAAAAATCACATGCAACAAGCGTTCCGTTGTGTAACGGTTAGCATTCTGCAAAATTCAATTTTATTACTGATAAAATTACCAGTAAATTTAACAATAACACTACCCAAGAGTGTTTAATTACCCCATACATTGCACCAGGAGCAGTCAAGAGTAGGCCTCAGCAGTACCCAAGAGGCTTACCTTGCTCAATCAATTGCGAGATCGAGCAATAACAGGTGTGTTATGGCCTCAGATGTCCTGGGCCGCACTAGCGATCCACTGAACGGATTAGCGTCTCTCTATCTTTCAAGGACAGGTGCGTGTTGCACGCTGAAACCAGTTCGTGATAGGGATCTGTGATTGCAATTATTTAATCTTAAAACGAGGAATTACCAGTAAGTGAGGGTCATAAGCTGGCGTTTATTAAGTCCCTGCCCTTTGTACACACCGCCCGTCGCTATAAGCGATTGGATTAGTTAGTGAGTTGGTTAGTGAGGTCCTCGGATCGGCCCAGGCGGGGTAGGAGAAGGCAGAGCGCCGAGAATTTAACGATCATTGTTGAAATTTGTATTAAGCATGTATTTAGCTACTGCTAAACATCCAAAAATTTAAGGCCCAAGGCCAGAGGCACCAGGGAGGCAAGTAGTTCCTGAAAAACACAGAATGAGTTTGGAGCATGCATTTGCAGTACACAAGAGGTTTTCATAACCCCTTACATTTAAAGATCAATGTTTACATTTGCATTAAGCATGTATTTAGCTACTGCTAAACTTAAAAAAATTATAGGCCCAAGGCCTGAGGCACCAGGGAGGCAAGTAGTTTGTGAAAGACACAGAATGAGTCTGGAGCAGTCATTCGCAGTACCCAAGAGGGTTTCATAACTCCTTACATTTAAAGATCAATGTTGACATTTGCATTAAGCATGTATTTAGCTAATGCTAAACTTCAAAAGATTATAGGCCCAAAGCCAGAAGCTTCAGTTTTCCCCATATTAGGAACATAGTTGTCCCCCAGATTAGGCAGCATAGATGTCCCCCAGATTAGGACCATAGTTGTCCCCCAGATTAGGCAGCATAGATGTCACCCAGATTAGGAGCATACTTGTCCCCCAGATTAGGCAGCATAGATGTCCCCCAATCAGCGCGGGCCGGTCAGAGCCAATCAAAGGGCCGTATGTGTCAAGCGGGCCGTACAATCCCCAGGTGGCTGGAAATCCTGGCTGATCCATCCCTGATTAATCTTGACAAACCTCAGTCTCTCCACATTTTTAGTGGACAGACGAGTTCGCCTTGGGGTGACTATGGCCCCGGCCGCACTAAACACCCGCTCTGATGGCACACTACTGGCCGGGCAGGACAGCTTTTCCAGGGCAAACTCCGCTAGTTGCGGCCATAAATCGAGTTTGGCTGCCCAGAAGTCCAGCGGATCTTCAACGGTTGTTGGCAAGGTCATGTCGAGGTAAGCCATCACCTGCTGGTTCAGGTCCTGCTCCACGTCCACCTGCTGCTGATGAGTAGCTTCACTACTGAGACTGTAGACTCAGGCTGCTGCTGATTGAGCCGGTACTGCTCCTGCCACCCCTCCCCTCCCCAGCAGAGGGCCCCCCGAGTCAGACCTGCGAGTGGATGGACTATATGGCCGATAGGCATCGGCCAACCGACTACGTAGAAGCTCCCTGAAGTAGATCAGTTTGTCCTCCCTCTCAGTGGGTGTAAAAAAGGCCCCCATTCTGGGCCGGTAGCAAGGGTCTAATAAGGTGGTGATCCAGAAGTCATCGCGCTGACTCACTGGGACTACCTGCCTCCATCTCCATTGCATACTGCCACGGTGTGTCTGGGTCTTCTGTCTCGCCTCCCTCGTAATAACCCTCCAGCTCCTCTGGCTGCTCCTGCTCCTCCCCTCCTGTCCAATGACCAGAAACACCGGCCATCTCATCCACCGTAAACTGTGCTCCGCTCTGCCCCTCATCATCCTCCTCCAGTTCATCCCCCACAGGACTCATGTAGCCTTCTGATGTAGGCGCAACATCTCCATTGCCGTGACCAGCCATGTTTTCAATCATTTTTTGGAGTAAATGTAGGAGTGGAATTACGTCGTTCATGGCATAATTCAAGCGACTAACAAAAAATGTGGCTTCCACAAAAGGCCTCAGCAAACGGCAGGTGTCACGTATGAGCTGCTATTTGTTCACACTGAAGTTACACAGGGGAGTACTACTATCTGCTTGTATCATCAAAAAATCCGTGATGGCTTTTTTTTGTTCGTATAGTCTGTCCAAGATATGGAGGGTGGAATTCCAGCGTGTGGCAACGTCACAAATGAGAATATGTTGTGGGATACCGTTCTGACGCTGCAGCTCAAGCAAAGTGTGCTTGGCGGTGTACGAATGGCTGAAGTGCATGCACAGTTTCCTTGTCATTGTCAAGACGTCTTGCAAATGGGGTGAAGACTTGATGAACTTCTTGACAACCAGATTCAACACGTGTGCCATGCAGAGCAAATGGTTCACACTTCCTTGTCGCAGCGCAGCCACAATGTTCTTCCCATTGTCGGTCACCATGGTTCCCATTTCCAGATTTCGTGGAGTAAGCCATACTCGGATTTCTTCCCTAATGAACTTCAGCAGTTCCTCCCCTGTGTGACTCCGTTCGCCAAGGCAAACCATGTGAAGGACGGCTTGACACCGCTGTGCCCTACACACGTGGTATGATGAAGGGCCACCGAGATTTGGATGTGCAGTGGAGGCCGAGGACACGGGGGAGGAGGAGGACGCTCACACTTTAAAAGGACCAACTGCCTGGGAGTGAGAGCGTGGAGGAGGAAGCAGTATGACCTGTCCAAGTTGCTGCTGTGGCTGTGCAGGAACATTTACCCAGTGGGCCGTAAAAGACATGTATTGTTCCTGCCCGTAGTTACAGCTCCACACGTCGGCGCTGCAGTGCACTTTTGAACACACCGACAGGCTCAAGGACTGGCTCACCTTCTCTTGTACAAACTTATGCAGGGCTGGTACTGCCTTCTTCGCAAAGAAATGACGGCTTGGAACTCTACACCACAAGCCATCAATTCCCTGAAAGCTGCAGAGTCCACCAGTTGGAAAGGGAGGGACTGCAACACCAGCAACTTGGACAGGAGCACATTCAACTTCTGCGCCGTTGGATGAGTGGGCGCATACTGTCGTCTCTTGGACATGGCTTCGCCGATCGATTGTTGGCGGAATGGCTGACTACGGGCGGAGGAAGCAGGAGCGCAAGAAGGATGGTTTGACACAATGCTCCGTTCGGCTGAGGTGGTGGAGTCTTGGCTGGATGATGGAGGGAGCGGATGGCCACTGGGTGATGCGGCAGGCTGGACCACTACCTCGGAGCCACGGTTATCCCAGGCCGCTTAATGGTGGCGAATCATTTGTTGACGCAGGGCCGTGGTGCCGAGATTGGGACCCTGGCCACGCTTCACTTTCTGCCCACAGATTTTGCATGTGACTACGCTAAGGTCCTCTGGATTCTTTATGAAGAACAACCACACCGCAGAGTACCTGATTTTCCCACCCGTAGTTCGCACTATTTCACTGCTATTGGCGCCGTCTCCAGGAACCCCTGTTCCACTACCTCCCTGAATGGTAGCTTGCCGCGAAGCAGGTGGTCTCCCCCTGGCACGTTTGGCTCCTGAATTTCCACTACTGCCACCACCACGCTGATTGCCAACTGTGCTACCACCTTGCTGCCTCATAGACAAAGAGCAAATCTCTTCTCCTGAAGAAGCCCCGGCTTCTGCACCCGGCTCCCAATTGCGATCGGCTTCATCATCATCAAAAGATGTGTGCACGTCACTGATGTCCTCCTCGTGTTCCACAACAGTGTCTGCCTCAGGACCCTGAGCAATTGAAACACCGCCTCCTACGTCACTCTCCGCATCACTACTTGGCCGCCTTGCGGAGCAAGGGACGCATGTCTCCTCACATTCTTGGCTGCCCATTAGATGCTGACTGTCCTCTATTACATCGTCCTCGCTAAATAGTGGAGCTGAACCCAAAGCATGAGATACTTCTTTGGGAGAGGGAACAGCATAGGACAAAGGCAATGGGATTACAGGGACTGCTCCCGGGGCATGCCAACTGAGGGTTGTGTCTGAGGAACCCACAGACTCTTGACTGGGGTTGTCAGATGTCGCTTGTGATGATGGGGATGAGTGTGCAAACCAATTTACGACGAGAGATGGGTCGACGACACAACCGCTGGGTGTTAACGGGAGCTCAGGCCTATTGCTGCGACTCCTGCTGCCACTCGCCCGAAGTCTGCTGCCGACTCTGCCTGACTTATGTAAGCCTCTGCCCCTTCTCTGTGCACGTCCTGGCACTTCCCTGCCTGACATACTTAATGCGTTTATGAGGGTTTAGAACAGCAGCCGGCGATTACTTACGGCTGTCCTTTCAAAGTATATAGGCCCTAGACAGAATAACAGTTACTAAATAGTACTCTCCTTTGTTGTATGTATGCCCATTGCACTGATGAGCGCACTGTTAAGCGTATTTATACGCAGAAAAAAACTCTTTTTTGTTGTATACACCAGCCAGTGTGTACCAATGTGTGGAATAGCACTGAATTTAGCACCGAGACAGAAATACAGGTACTAAATAGTACGCTATTTGCTTGTATGTAGGCCCTTTGCAATGATAAGGCTACTGTTAAGCGTATTTTTACGCAGGAAAACTTTTTTTTCCTTAATACACCGGCAGGTATATAAGGTGTGGTATAACACTTAATTTAGCACAGAGACAGAAAAAAAGGTAGTATATTTGCTTGTATTTAGGCCCTTTGCAATGATAAGGCCACTGTTAAGCGTATTTTTACTCAGGAAAAATTTATTTTCTTTAATACACCGGCAGGTGTATAACGTGTGGTATAACACTGAGTTTAGCACAGAGACAGAAAAAAAGGTAGTATATGGTACGCTATTTGCTTGTATTTAGGCCCTTTGTAATGATAAGGCCACTGTTAAGCGTATTTGTACTCAGGAAAAAAAAAATCTTCTTTAATACACCGGCAGGTGTATAACGTGTGGTATAAAACTTAATTTAGCACAGAGACAGAAATAAAGGTAGTATATGGTACGCTATTTGCTTGTATTTAGGCCCTTTGCAATGATAAGGCCACTGTTAAGCGTATTTTTACTCAGAAAAAAATGTTTTTTTCTTTAATACACCGGCAGGTGTATAACGTGTGGTATAACACTGAATTTAGCACAGAAACAGAAAAAAAGGTGGTATATGGTACTCTATTTGCTTTAATTTAGGCCCTTTGCAATGATAAGGCCACTGAAAAAGCGTATTTTTACGCAGGAAAACCTTTTTTTCTTTAATACACCGGCAGGTGTATAATGTGTGGTATAAAACAGAAATACAGGTACTAAATAGTACGCTATTTGCTTGTATGTAGGCCCTTTGCAATGATAAGGCTACTGTTAAGCGTATTTTTACGCAGGAAAACTTTTTTTTCCTTAATACACCGGCAGGTATATAACGTGTGGTATAACACTTAATTTAGCACAGAGACAGAAAAAAAGGTAGTATATTTGCTTGTATTTAGGCCCTTTGCAATGATAAGGCCACTGTTAAGCGTATTTGTACTCAGGAAAGAAAAAATTTCTTTAATTCACCGGCAGGTGTATAACGTGTGGTATAACACTGAATTTAGCACAGAGACAGAAAAAAGGTAGTATATGGTACGCTATTTGCTTGTATTTCGGCCCTTTGCGATGATAAGGCCACTGTAAAGCGTATTTGTACTCAGGAAAAACTTTTTTTTCTTTAATACACCGGCAGGTGTATAACGTGTGGTATAACACTGAATTTAGCACAGAGACAGAAAAAAAGGTAGTATATGGTACGCTATTTGCTTGTATTTAGGCACTTTGCAATAAGGCCACTGTTAAGCGTATTTTTACTCAGGAAAAATGTATTTTCTTTAATACACCGGCAGGTGTATAACGTGTGGTATAACACTGAATTTAGCACAGAGACAGAAAAAAAGGTGGTATATGGTATGCTATTTGCTTGTATTTAGGCCCTTTGCAATGATAAGGCCACTGTTAAGCGTATTTTTACTCAGAAAAAAATGTTTTTTTCTTTAATACACCGGCAGGTGCATAACGTGTGGTATAACACTGAATTTAGCACAGAGACAGAAAAAAAGATGGTATATGGTACACTATTTGCTTGTATGTAGGCCCTTTGCAATGATAAGGCCACTGAAAAAGCGTATTTGTAGTCAGGAAAAACTTTTTTTTCTTTAATACACCGGCAGGTGTATAACATGTGGTATAACACTTAATTTAGCACAGGGACAGAAAAAAAGGTAGTATATGGTACTCTATTTGCTTGTATTTAGGCCCTTTGCAATGATAAGGCCACTGAAAAAGCGTATTTGTACTTAGGAAAAAAAAAATTCTTTAATACACCGGCAGGTGTATAACGTGTGGTATAACACTGAATTTAGCACAGAAACAGAGTAACAGGTGAAAAATGGTAAAAAGGCACTAAAGTCCACATTAATATGACTTATTTCTGAACAGCAGCAGGACCCAACAGTGCAGCACCACCAAAAAAAAAATCCAGGGATTAAACCCTAAATTGCACTCTGTCACACAATTCTGAGCAGCAGAAGATTTGTGGAGAAAAAAAACCTCAATAGAGCTGAAAAATGAGGAGATAAGATGGTTCAGAAAGTTCAGGCAGCTGACAGCTATCTGCCCCTCTCTGCTGCAATGCTCAATAACGTGAATAGGAGGTTTAGCTATCAATCATCCTTCTCAGAGTAACAGCACAGCACTCTGCACTGTCTTTCCCTAATGCTGATGTGACTAGCAGTTGCAGCGTAACGCTGTGGTATGAGCTATTCACACACACACAGTCCCGTCCTCTCCATCTGAGTGCATAGATGAAATTAAGAGAGGCAAGATGGCCGCCGATTATATAGGGGCTGTGACATCACAGGAGTCAGTGAACACTAATAGGCTGCATCTCACATGTGGTTCTGGGTCAGCCCGCCACCTTCATTCCCGCCGCTGTTTCCCGCCCTCCCATAATCCCCTGCCCCATGTACTCACATGTGGATCCGGCATCTTAGCTCTACAATAGCCTGGAATGCTGCAAAATGGAGTTTAATGAAGCAATTCGTGCGATAGAATCGCGGTGATATTCGTATTCGTTGCGAATCAAATTTTTCATGAAATCCGTAACGAATTCGGGTTCGTCAAGTTCGATTCGCTCATCTCTAGTAACTATGTCTGGTAACCCTGGTTGGACCATTCCTACGATGCATATTGCCTTGTGACAGTATTGTACATTTGTGTCATATTTTATGTCTTTGCTGTAATGGCCTCTCTAGTCTATCTTTGTCTTTGGACCTCACTACCGCCCTCCATATCTGGATATAGTGTTTTGTTTTATTACATTCTGCTTATTACCTTGTTTTTTGTATATTTCTCCACATTGTCTACACTCAGTAGGCACTAATGTGCACTGTCTGTATATTTGTGTACTATTTTCTGCTCAATAAAATTGCTTTGAGACTAAAGTACATTTTTGGACTGTAATTAGAGATGAGCGAATCGAAGCAGACGAACCCGAATACATTACGAATTTCAGGATCGCTTCATTAAACTCCATTTAACAGCATTCCAGGCTCCAGGACACCTAAAATGGCAGATCCACATGTCAGTATATGGGGCAGGGGATGATGGGAAGGCAGGAAGGCAAGGCGGAATGACCCTGAATCACATGCAGGATGCAGCCTATCAGCAGCCAGTCACCCCTGTGATGTCACAGCCCTATATAAATCGGTAGCCATTTTGCAGCTGCTCATTTCATGCCATACACTGCAGAGGGATAGGATGGACTGCGTGTCTCTGTGTGTTACACAGACACACTGAATTGATTATTCATTATTCATTATTATTAATTCATTATTAATGCAGCTACTGACAACTGCTAGTCACTGACAACTGCTAGTCACATCAGCATCGTAGACAGAGAGCAGTGCTTGTTCTCATAAGGATTTTTATGCCAGCCATTAACCTCCCAGTAACTTTATGCAGCATTTTATCAGAGAGGGGCAGATAGCTTTTTGCTGCCTCATACATATCAACAAGCGGCTTTAACTTCATGAACCTTACCACAGGAGGCAGGAATGATTTTTCAGCGGAATTCTGTGTATTTTTTCCACAAAAAATCATCTGCTGCTTATACTAGTCTGTAGACGGTATGATAACCAGCAGCTCACACAATTCTTAATACTCTGTGACAGAGTGCAATTTTGGGTTTAATACACACTTGTTTTTTGTGGTGCTGCACTGTTGTGTCCTGCTGCTGTGTAAAAATATGTTTTTTCAGCAGACTGTAGTTAATTTTTCTGCCCTCATACGTGCATACCACATACCTACATCAAATCAGTCTACTATTTTGTATCTGTAAATCTGTAACAAGTCTAGATACCGGGAAAGTCCAGGCAAAAGTAATCACCAGCTGGTGTTTCATGAAAATAAGTTTTCCAAGTGTACTGTATCGCATTTTTTCTGCCCTCATACGTGCATACCGCATACCTACATCTAAGTAGTGCACTTTTTTGTACCTGATAATCTGCAACAAGCCTACATACAGTGAAAGGCCAGAGAAAACTAATCACTGGCTGTTTTATGAAAATATGTTTTCCAAGTGTACTGTAGCGCAATTTTTTGGCCTCATACGTGCATACCACATACCTACATCTGAGTAGCGTACCATTTTGTACCTGTTAATCTGTCCAAGGCCTACATACTGTGAAAGTCCAAGCAAAAGTACTCACAAGCTGGTGTGTTAGGAAAATACGTTTTCCAAGTGTACTGTAGCGCATTTTTTTTGCCCTCACACGTGCATACCACATACCTACATCTAAGTAGTGCACCTTTTTGTACCTGTTAATCTGTAACAAGCCTACATACAGTGAAAGGCCAGGGAAAAGTAATTACTGGCTGTTGTTTTATGAAATACGTTTTCCAAGTGTGCTGTAGCTCATTTTTTTGCCCTCATAAGTGCATACCATATACCTACATCTAAGTAGTGTACCATTTTGTACCTGTTAATCTGTCAAGGGCCTACATACTGTGAAAGGACAGCCAAAAGTAATCACCGGCTGGTGATTTACAAAAATACAGAGTTTTTAATGCGTATTGTAGCACATTTTTCTGCCCTAATCAGTGCATACCGCATACCTACATCAAAGTAGTGTACTATTTTGTACTTGTTAATCTGTCAAGGGCCTAGATACTTTGAAAGGACAGCCAATAGCACACACCTGCTGCTGTTCTAGACAAATACTATTTTAAGTGTAGTGAAGCGTATTGTACTCCTCTCATATACGCAATAAGTATGTCAGGAAGAGTATTGCCAGGACGTGCACAGAGGAGTGGCCTAAATTCATCAGGCGCAGGCAGAGGTCACAGCAGAATAGGGGTGTGTGGCAGCCAGAGTCGCAGCGAGAGGTCTGAGCTCCCGATGTCAGCAAGCAGTTGTGTCGCGACCAGCAACTCAGCAGCCGTGATTGATCGGTTCACTCGGTCATCCACTTCATCTCAAGTGACATCCGACACCTCTAGTCAACAGTCTGTGGATTCCTCACACTCAACCCTCAGTTGGCATGACCCTCATGCTGCTACTGCCACCTCCAGGCACTGTCATTGTGCTGCTCTATGGTATCCTCATGCTATTGCTACCACCTCCAGGCTCTGTCATTGTGCCACAATATGGTCTCCTCGTGCTGATGATGCCACCTCCAATTTTTCTCATTCTGCTGCTCTATGGTCTCCTCATGCTAATGCTACCACCTCCACGCTCTGTCATTGTGCCACCAAATGGTCTCCTCATGCTGATGCTACCACCTCCAGGCTCTGTCATTGTGCCGCCATATGGCCTTCTCATGCTGATGCTGCCACCTCCAGGCTCTCTAATTGTGCTGCTCTCTGGTCTCCTCATGCTGATGCTGCCACCTCCAGGCTCTATAATTGTGCTGCTCTATGGTCTCCTCATGCTGATGCTGCCACCTCCAGGCTCTATAATTGTGCTGCTCTATGGTCTCCTCATCCCGATGCTACCACCTCCAGGCTCTCTCATTGTGGTGCCGTGGATACTGCAAAACATAATTCCTGGCATTAGGGTAACTTTCAGGACTCCTGATGCCACCTCCCGGCTGTGCCATTCAGCCACTATATTGTATCCTCATGCTTAAGCCACCTCCAGGCTGTGCCATTCAGACACTATATGGGCTCCTTATGCTTTCCCCACCTCCAGGCTGTGTCATTCAGCCAATATGTTTTCTGATGCTGCTGGGACTGTCTTGGATATTACCTACAATTTTTTTATGGTAGCACTAGCAAACATGCATCTTCAATAGAGATTTCGACATTCACCCTTTAATGTTAGGGGTTGTGAATCCCTCTTGTGTACTCATGCTGCTGACTGCTCCTGTATGTGTCATATAGCAACTACATGGTTTAGTGATGCTGTTGAGCCTAGGACATTACCTACATATGTTTATGGTAGTACTAGGTACCATACATCTTCAACTGAAATTTCAAAATTCATCTTTTATTATTAGAGATTGTGAGGCCCTATTGTCTCCTCATCTGCCGCCAACTCCAGGCTGTGCCATTCAGACACTATATGGTCTCCTCATGCTTCAGCCAACTCCAGTCTGTGCCATTCAGGCAATATATGGTTAACTGATGCTGCTGGGCCAGGGAATAAAAATGTTGTTATGGTAGCACTAGCTACCCCAAATCTTCGGTTTAAAATTCAGAATTCATCTTATAATCTTAGGGATTGTGAAGGCCTAGTGTCTGCTCATGCTGCTGCCAACTCCTGGCTGTGCCATTCAGACACTATATGGTCTGCTCATGCTGCCAACACCTCCACGCTGTGTCATTCAGCCACTATATGGTCTCCTCATGCTGCCACCACCTCCACACTGTGTCATTCAGCCACTATATGGTCTCCTCATACTGATACCACCTCCAGGCTCTGTCATTGTGCCGCTCTGCGGCAGTGATTCTAAAAGCGATGCCGGTAATCTGCATGTTATTCTGAATAACAGTATTATTTCACTACCCCAGCACACTCCATATGTGTGTTAGAACACAGCAAAGTGTTCTACACCCCTATTGAGGCTCTCTGTAGGCCAGAAAAAGGTGTTTTAAATATAGATTCCCCACAAAGAAATTTGTATCGAAACTAATTTTTTGGGAAAATTCGGCTCATCTCTAACAGTAATGATGATGTCAGATTAAATTAAAATTCAGAAAAAAAGAAGAGGGGGGAGTAGCAGTCAGACAGCTCTTTCTGCAGATGAATAGCCTCCAGTAGATTATATTCTACAGAATTATAAGGTATAAAAGTTGGAAGACAAATGGTGCAAAACATTTGAATTAACCCCTAAAGGATACAGCCCATTTTTGCGTGACTAGTTGTTCTTTGTAATGCCATCCCTCATTTCACCCTAAATGTTTGGTAAACCCAAAACATTTTCAAGCAAATGTTTCAAGGAAATTTTAACGAAAATCCCAATTTTTCTGTTTGGGGGGGTTATGCTGTACACTTTACGGTAAAATTTTTATGTTTTCTTCATTCTCTGGGTCAGTACGATTAAAATGATACCCATGGTTACATACATTTCTATTATTGTACTGCTTTAGAAAACATCTCAAACTTTTTTTTTTTATATAATCAGTACGTTTAAAATTGCCCTATTTTGACCACCTCTAACTTCTTTATTTCTCTGTAAACGGGGATGTATGAGGGCAAATTTTTTGCATCATGATCTGTAGTTTGTTTTAGTACCACTTTTACGAATATGTGACTTTGTGATAGCTTTTTATTAATTTTTTTTGCAATGTGATGTGACCAAAAAGCTGAAATTTTGGACTTGGCATAGCACTGATCAGTATTATTGGCCATCTTCTTCTCTGGTCTGCTGGAAGGCAGATCAGAGCAGAAGACCCCGAGAGAGTGGCAGAAGCAGATTAGGGGATCTCTGTCCACCCTCTTGGCTGATCTGATCCCTGCGGCAGTGCCGAGGGAGATCAGATAAGCCATTTTTTGTACCGCACTGCCGCAGATGCTGTGATCTGTATTGATCACGGCATTTGAGCGGTTAATGGCATACATCAGCGTGATCGCTGATGTCCGACATTACCAGTGGGTCCACGGCTTCTGACAGCTGCCAGGACCCATTGTGCATGAAGCGAGCGCAGCTCCTGCGAGCGCTTTACAGCCACACCGTACATGTACGGCGCTCTGCACAAAGTATTTTGCTGCAATGCCGTACATTTATGACGGGTGTCTTTAAGGGGTTAAAAGATCCCAACGTAAGGGGTTAAATATATTTTACAGTCATGGCCGTAAATGTTGGCATCCCTGAAATTTTTCAAGAAAATTAAGACTTTCTAACAGAAAAGGATTGCAGTAACACATGTTTTGCTGTACACATGTTTATTCCCTTTGTGTGTATTGGAACTAAACCAAAAAAAGGGAGGAAAAAAAGCAAATTGGACATAATGTCACACCAAACTCCAAAAATGGGCTGGACAAAATTATTGGCACCCTTTCAAAATTGTGGATAAATAAGATTGTTTCAAGATGTGATGCTCCTTTAAACTCACCTGGGGCAAGTAACAGGTGTGGCAAATATAAAACTCACACCTGAAAGCAGATAAAAAGGAGAGACGTTCACTTAGTCTTTGCATTGTGTGTCTGTGTGTGCCACACTAAGCATGGACAACTGAAAGAGGAGAAGAGAACTGTCTGAGAACTTGAGAACCAAAATTTTGGAAAAATATCAACAATCTCAAGGTTACAAGTCCATCTCCAGAGATCTAGATTTGCCTGTGTCCACAGTGCGCAACATTATCAAGAAGTTTGCAACCCATGGCACTGTAGCTAATCTCCCTGGGCGTGGACGGAAGAGAAAAATTGATGAAAGGTGTCAACGCAGGATAGCCCAGATGGTGGATAAGCAGCCCCAAACAAGTTCCAAAGATATTCAAGCTGTCCTGCATGCAAGCCTTCAGTCCATCACTCACTGGATGTTTATCCTGCCCCCGCCTCTCTGCTCTGGTGTGCATGTCCTCGTCCCCTAGGGCGAGCGCGCCAGAGCTTTAAGATTTAAAGGGCCAGTGTGCTCAGTCTAATTCACCTGTGGCTCATTGATAAATTCCTCCACCCTCCTCACTTCCCTGCCGGATCTTTGTTGCCTTGAACCTGAGAGAAAGCATTCCTGTTATTGCCTTGCTGTGTATCTGATCCTTTGCTCCGTGACCTGACTTTGCTCCTTACCACCTGCCTTCTGACCATTTGCTACGTTCCTGACTACGCTACTGTGCCGCCTGCCCTGGCCTTCTGCTATCCTGACTATGAGCTGCCTTATCCCCTCTGTGTCTCGCATCTCCTCAGCCCCCTGTGTGGTCAAGCCGTGCCAGGAGTAGCGACCTGGGTGCCACCTGCCACAGCAAGTCCATCGCGCTTTGCGGCGGGCTCTGGTGAAAACCATCGGCACCTTAGACTCTGCTCCCTGGTACTGTCTGAGTCATCTGCCACATAGGTCCAGTGGATCCACATCCACTGGTGTTCCTGTCTTCAGAAACGTGAGTGTTACAATCAGTGTTAGTGCAAACTATCCATCAAAATTGAAATTAAATGCTATGGCCTTTTTTGTTTTAGTTCCAATACACACAAAGGGGGGGATTCATCATTATGTGTGTTACGCCGAGCGCTCCGGGTCCCCGCTCCTCCCCGGAGCGCTCGCTTCACTCTCCCCGCTGCAGCGCTCCGGTCAGATCCACTGACCCGGGGCGCTGCGATTCCGCTGCCAGCCGGGATGCGATTCGCGATGCGGGTAGCGCCCGCTCGCGATGCGCACCCCGGCTCCCGTACCTGACTCGCTTTCCCTCGGTCCTGTCCCGGCGCGCGCGGCCCCGCTCCCTAGGGCGCGCGCGCGCCGGGTCTTTGCGATTTAAAGGGCCACTGCGCCGCTGATTGGCGCAGTGATTCCAATTAGTGTCTTCACCTGTGCACTTCCCTATATCACCTCACTTCCCCTGCACTTCCTTGCCGGATCTTGTTGCCATTGTGCCAGTGAAAGCGTTCCTTGTGTGTTCCTAGCCTGTGTTCCAGACCTCCTGCCGTTGCCCCTGACTACGATCCTTGCTGCCTGCCCCGACCTTCTGCTACGTCCGACCTTGCTTCTGTCTACTCCCTTGTACCGCGCCTATCTTCAGCAGCCAGAGAGGTTGAGCCGTTGCTAGTGGATACGACCTGGTCACTACCGCCGCAGCAAGACCATCCCGCTTTGCGGCGGGCTCTGGTGAAAACCAGTAGTGGCTTAGAACCGATCCACTAGCACGGTCCACGCCAATCCCTCTCTGGCACAGAGGATCCACTACCTGCCAGCCGGCATCGTGACAGTAGATCCGGCCATGGATCCCGCTGAAGTTCCTCTGCCAGTTGTCGCTGACCTTACCACGGTGGTCGCCCAGCAGTCACAACAGATAGCGCAACAAGGCCAACAGCTGTCTCAACTGACCGTTATGCTACAGCAGTTACTACCACAGCTTCAGCAGTCATCTCCTCCACCGGCTCCTGCACCTCCTCCGCAGCGAGTGGCCGCTCCTGGTCTACGCCTATCCTTGCCGGATAAATTTGATGGGGACTCTAAGTTTTGCCGTGGCTTTCTTTCCCAATGTTCCCTGCATCTGGAGATGATGTCGGACCTGTTTCCCACTGAAAGGTCTAAGGTGGCTTTCGTAGTCAGCCTTCTGTCTGGAAAAGCCCTGTCTTGGGCCACACCGCTCTGGGACCGCAATGACCCCGTCACTGCCTCTGTACACTCCTTCTTCTCGGAAATCCGAAGTGTCTTTGAGGAACCTGCCCGAGCCTCTTCTGCTGAGACTGCCCTGTTGAACCTGGTCCAGGGTAATTCTTCCGTTGGCGAGTATGCCGTACAATTCCGTACTCTTGCTTCAGAATTATCCTGGAATAATGAGGCCCTCTGCGCGACCTTTAAAAAAGGCCTATCCAGCAACATTAAAGATGTTCTGGCCGCACGAGAAATTCCTGCTAATCTACATGAACTTATTCACCTAGCCACTCGCATTGACATGCGTTTTTCCGAAAGGCGTCAGGAACTCCGCCAAGATATGGACTCTGTTCGCACGAGGCGTTTCTTCTCCTCGGCTCCTCTCTCCTCTGGTCCCCTGCAATCTGTTCCTGTGCCTCCCGCCGTGGAGGCTATGCAGGTCGACCGGTCTCGCCTGACACCTCAAGAGAGGACACGACGCCGTATGGAGAACCTCTGCCTGTACTGTGCTAGTACCGAACTCTTCCTGAGGGATTGTCCTATCCGTCCTCCCCGCCTGGAAAGACGTACGCTGACTCCGCACAAAGGTGAGACAGTCCTTGATGTCTACTCTGCTTCTCCACGTCTTACTGTGCCTGTGCGGATGTCTGCCTCTGCCTTCTCCTTCTCTACTGTGGCCTTCTTGGACTCTGGATCTGCAGGAAATTTTATTTTGGCCTCTCTCGTCAACAAGTTCAACATCCCAGTGACCAGTCTCGCCAGACCCCTTTACATCAATTGTGTAAACAATGAAAGATTGGACTGTACCATACGTTTCCGCACGGAGCCCCTTCTTATGAGCATCGGATCTCATCACGAGAGGATTGAACTTTTGGTCCTCCCCAATTGCACCTCGGAAATTCTCCTTGGACTTCCCTGGCTTCAACTTCATTCCCCAACCCTGGATTGGTCCACTGGGGAGATCAAGAGTTGGGGGTCCTCTTGTTCCAAGAACTGTCTAAAACCGGTTCCCAGTAACCCTTGCCGTAACTCTGTGGTTCCTCCAGTAACCGGTCTCCCTAAGGCCTATATGGACTTCGCGGATGTTTTCTGCAAAAAACAAGCTGAGACTCTACCTCCTCACAGGCCTTATGATTGTCCTATCGACCTCCTCCCGGGCACTACTCCACCCCGGGGCAGAATTTATCCTCTCTCTGCCCCAGAGACTCTTGCCATGTCTGAATACGTCCAGGAGAATCTAAAAAAGGGCTTTATCCGTAAATCCTCCTCTCCTGCCGGAGCCGGATTTTTCTTTGTGTCCAAAAAAGATGGCTCCCTACGTCCTTGCATTGACTACCGCGGTCTTAATAAAATCACGGTTAAGAACCGCTACCCCTTACCCCTCATCTCTGAACTCTTTGATCGCCTCCAAGGTGCCCACATCTTTACTAAATTGGACTTAAGAGGCGCCTATAACCTCATCCGCATCAGAGAGGGGGATGAGTGGAAAACGGCATTTAACACCAGAGATGGACACTTTGAGTATCTGGTCATGCCCTTTGGCCTGTGCAACGCCCCTGCCGTCTTCCAAGACTTTGTTAATGAAATTTTTCGTGATCTGTTATACTCCTGTGTTGTTGTATATCTGGACGATATCCTAATTTTTTCTGCCAATCTAGAAGAACACCGCCAGCATGTCCGTATGGTTCTTCAGAGACTTCGTGACAATCAACTCTATGCCAAAATTGAGAAATGTCTGTTTGAATGCCAATCTCTTCCTTTTCTAGGATATTTGGTCTCTGGCCAGGGACTACAGATGGATCCAGACAAACTCTCTGCCGTCTTAGATTGGCCACGCCCCTCCGGACTCCGTGCTATCCAACGCTTTTTGGGGTTCGCCAATTATTACAGGCAATTTATTCCACATTTTTCTACCGTTGTGGCTCCTATCGTGGCTTTAACCAAAAAAAATGCTGATCCCAAGTCTTGGCCTCCTCAAGCAGAAGACGCCTTTAAACGACTCAAGTCTGCCTTTTCTTCGGCTCCCGTGCTCTCCAGACCTGACCCTTCCAAACCCTTCCTATTGGAGGTTGATGCCTCCTCAGTGGGAGCTGGAGCTGTTCTTCTACAAAAAAATTCTTCCGGGCATGCTGTCACTTGTGGTTTTTTCTCTAGGACCTTCTCTCCAGCGGAGAGGAACTACTCCATCGGGGATCGAGAGCTTCTAGCCATTAAATTAGCACTTGAGGAATGGAGGCATCTGCTGGAGGGATCAAGTTTTCCTGTTATTATCTACACCGACCACAAGAACCTCTCCTACCTCCAGTCTGCCCAACGGCTGAATCCTCGCCAGGCCCGGTGGTCTCTGTTCTTTGCCCGATTTAATTTTGAGATTCACTTTCGTCCTGCCGATAAGAACATTAGGGCCGATGCTCTCTCTCGTTCCTCGGATGCCTCAGAAGTTGAACTCTCTCCGCAACACATCATTCCACCTGACTGCCTGATCTCCACTTCTCCTGCCTCCATCAGGCAAACTCCTCCAGGAAAGACCTTTGTTTCTCCACGCCGACGCCTCGGAATCCTCAAATGGGGTCACTCCTCCCATCTCGCAGGTCATGCGGGCATCAAGAAATCTGTGCAACTCATCTCCCGCTTCTATTGGTGGCCGACTCTGGAGACGGATGTTGTGGACTTTGTGCGAGCCTGCACTATCTGTGCCCGGGATAAGACTCCTCGCCAGAAGCCCACTGGTTTTCTTCATCCCCTGCCTGTCCCCGAACAGCCTTGGTCTCTGATTGGTATGGATTTTATTACTGATTTACCCCCTTCCCGTGGCAACACTGTTATTTGGGTGGTCGTTGATCGATTCTCCAAAATGGCACATTTCATCCCTCTTCCTGGTCTTCCTTCTGCACCTCAGTTGGCTAAACAATTTTTTGTACACATTTTTCGTCTTCACGGGTTGCCTACGCAGATTGTCTCGGATAGAGGCGTCCAATTCGTGTCTAAATTCTGGAGGGCTCTCTGTAAACAACTCAAGATTAAATTAAATTTTTCTTCTGCATATCATCCCCAGTCCAATGGACAAGTAGAAAGAATTAACCAGATCTTGGGTGATTATTTGCGACATTTTGTTTCCTCCCGCCAGGATGACTGGGCAGATCTCCTTCCATGGGCCGAATTCTCGTATAACTTCAGGGTCTCTGAATCTTCCTCCAAATCCCCATTTTTCGTGGTGTACGGCCGTCACCCTCTTCCCCCCCTCCCTACCCCCTTGCCCTCTGGTCTGCCCGCTGTGGATGAAATTTCTCGTGACCTTTCCATCATATGGAGAGAGACCCAAAATTCTCTCTTACAGGCTTCATCACGCATGAAGAAGTTCGCGGATAAGAAAAGAAGAGCTCCTCCCGTTTTTTCCCCTGGAGACAAGGTATGGCTCTCCGCTAAATATGTCCGCTTCCGTGTCCCTAGCTACAAGTTGGGACCACGCTATCTTGGTCCTTTCAAAATTTTGTGTCAAATTAATCCTGTCTCTTATAAACTTCTTCTTCCTCCTTCTCTTCGTATCCCTAATGCCTTTCACGTCTCTCTTCTCAAACCACTCATCCTCAACCGTTTTTCTCCCAAATCTGTTCCTCCCACTCCTGTTTCCGGCTCCTCGGACATCTTCTCTGTCAAAGAGATCTTAGCTTCCAAAAAGGTCAGAGGGAAAACTTTTTTTTTAGTGGACTGGGAGGGTTGTGGTCCTGAAGAGAGATCCTGGGAACCTGAGGACAACATCCTAGACAAAAGTCTGCTCCTCAGGTTCTCAGGCTCTAAGAAGAGGGGGAGACCCAAGGGGGGGGGTACTGTTACGCCGAGCGCTCCGGGTCCCCGCTCCTCCCCGGAGCGCTCGCTTCACTCTCCCCGCTGCAGCGCTCCGGTCAGATCCACTGACCCGGGGCGCTGCGATTCCGCTGCCAGCCGGGATGCGATTCGCGATGCGGGTAGCGCCCGCTCGCGATGCGCACCCCGGCTCCCGTACCTGACTCGCTCTCCCTCGGTCCTGTCCCGGCGCGCGCGGCCCCGCTCCCTAGGGCGCGCGCGCGCCGGGTCTTTGCGATTTAAAGGGCCACTGCGCCGCTGATTGGCGCAGTGATTCCAATTAGTGTCTTCACCTGTGCACTTCCCTATATCACCTCACTTCCCCTGCACTTCCTTGCCGGATCTTGTTGCCATTGTGCCAGTGAAAGCGTTCCTTGTGTGTTCCTAGCCTGTGTTCCAGACCTCCTGCCGTTGCCCCTGACTACGATCCTTGCTGCCTGCCCCGACCTTCTGCTACGTCCGACCTTGCTTCTGTCTACTCCCTTGTACCGCGCCTATCTTCAGCAGCCAGAGAGGTTGAGCCGTTGCTAGTGGATACGACCTGGTCACTACCGCCGCAGCAAGACCATCCCGCTTTGCGGCGGGCTCTGGTGAAAACCAGTAGTGGCTTAGAACCGATCCACTAGCACGGTCCACGCCAATCCCTCTCTGGCACAGAGGATCCACTACCTGCCAGCCGGCATCGTGACAATGTGTCTATTGTAGACACAGTTCTATCCATTTACACTTCTTGTCTATGGTACACTCTTGCTCAGAATTTACTAAGGCTGTTGCACTCCTTTGATAAATCTTGTGCAAATATAGAAACGCCGCCCCTCGCTCTACCGTACACTACCTCACAGGAAAAGTGGACGTAGGGATTTTGTTATATTGCTTTGAGGCCAGGATTCCATTGAGGTTTTTTTATGCATCATAAAAAACGCCAGAAAAACTGTCCCAGCTTTTTCCTGCGCTTTGTCAGTTTTTCTTGTGTTTTTTTTATAGCATTTTTGCTGGTGTGTGGAAACAAAAAAATTTACAAAATAATTTTGTTTTCTTTTAAATTTAGATACGTGAATGCGGAGGACTATGTCAGATTTTGTGGATTGCGATCATGAACAGCGTTTTTTTAACATGTCAATAAAAGGGTTAACGAGGGCTGTGGGGGAGTGTTTTTTTTAAATAAAATTTTTTTTCATTGTGTTGTGTTTTTTATAATTGAATTTTCAGGCTTAGTAGTGGAAGCCATCTTGTAGACAGAATCCATTACTAATCTGGGGCTTAGCGTTAGCCCCCAAAACAGCTAATGCTAACCCCCAATTATTACCCCGGTCCCCCTCCGCTACAGGGTTTCCAGGAAGAGCTGCTACCAACAGGCACAGAGCGTCAAAAATGGCGCTCCTAGGCGGTAACAGACTGGCGTTATTTAGGCTGAGGAGGGCATGTAACAATGGTCCTCGCCCACCCTGGTAATGTCAGGCTGTTGCTGCTTGGTTGGTATCTGGCTGATACTGAAAAAATTAGGGAACCACACACTTTTTTTATTTAATAAAAAAAAATAACGCATAGGGTTCCCCCTATTTTCAATATCAGCCAGATACCAACCAAGCAGCAACAGTCTGACGTTGCCAGGGTGGGCGAGGACTATTGTTACTGGCCCTCCCCAGCCTAAATAACGGCAGCCTGTTATCGCCTAGGCCCAGGAGCACCATTTTTGACACTCGGGGCCTGTTGGTACCGGTTCTTCCCGGCACCCCTGTGGCGGTGGGTACCGGGGTAATAATTGGGGGTTAGCGCTACCTGTTTTTGGGGCTAACGCTAAGCCCTGGCTTAGTAATGGATTCTGTCTATAAGACAGCTTCCACTACTAACCCTGAAAATTCAATTATAAAAAACACGGACACATTGAAAAAAAAATTATTCAAAAAAAATCACTCCCCCACAGCCCTCTTTAACCATTTTATTGAAAAAAAAAAAAAAAAAACGCTGGTCATCGTCGCAGTCCACCGATTCTGACGTAGTCCTCCGCATTCACGTATCTGAAATGAGAAGAAAAGAAAAACAAGAAATATGGGTTAGTACATTTTTTGTGCTCTCCCCTGGGAAGAGCGCACATAATGCAGCGTTTTCCTAAACAGGGAGCCTCCAATTGTTGATAGACTACAACTCCCATCATAGGGGCTGTAGTTAAGCAACAGCTGGAGGCACACTGGTTGCAAAACACTGAGAGTTTGTTACTTAACTCAGTGTTTCCCAACCCGTGTGCCTCCAGCTGTTGCCAAACTACAACTCCCAGCATGTACGGTTTGTCAGTGCATGCTGGGAGTTATAGTTTTGCAACAACTGGAGGCACACAGGTAGGGAAACACTGAGTTAGGAAACAGACCACTGCGCCTCCAGTTGTTGCAAAACTACAACTCCCTGCATGCCCAGGCAGTCCAGACATGCTGGGAGTTGTAGTTTTGTAATATCTGGCACTTCAGATGTTGCCTAACTACAACTCCCAGCATGCCTGGGCAGTCTGGGCATGCTTGGAGTTGATTTTTTGCAACATCTGGAGGGCTATAGTTTGGACACCCCTACTTAGCGGTCTCCCAACTGTTCTCCTCCAGTTGTTGCAAAACTACAACTCCCAGCATGTCCTTCGGCTGTCTGAGCATGCTGGGAGTTGTAGTTTTGCAAGAACTGGAGGCACACTGGTTGGAAAACTCAAGTGTTTCCCAACCTGTGTGCCTCCAGCTGTTGCAAAACTTCAACTTCAAGCATGCCTAGACTGCCCAGGCATGCTGGAAGTTGTAGTTCGACAACATCTGAAGGACCAGATGTTAAAGAACTACAGCTCCCAGCATGCCTGGACTGTCTGAGCATGCTGAGAGTTGTTGTTTTGCAACATCTGGAAGAGCACAGATTGGAGACCACTGCACAGTGGTCTCCAAACTGCGGCCCTCCAAATGTTGCAAAGCTACAACTCCCAGCATGTCCAGACAGCCAAAGGCTGTCTGGGCATGCTGGGAGTTGTAGTTTTGAAACTCCTAGAAGCAGCAGTGAATATCACTTTACGGCGATCTTCACTGCTGCTTCCACTTACCTGCCGCAGCTGCCTTCTAGACTGTCCCCGGTCCTTGCCGTCCCCACCGGTCCCACAGCAGGTATGTGCCGCGGCCCCCCGCAGCTCCCTGGATCCTCTTCCCCGCTCTACCCGACTTCTAGGGGCAGGAAGAGCGGGGGATCTGAACTTTAACCCCCCACAGTCAGCGATCACTGTGATTGGTCCACAGGGACCAACCACAATGATCGCTGACCAGGACCATGGTCCTGGGGGGGCTTGCAGAAGTTGTCTGCCAGTTAACCCGTGCGATGCCGCGCATCGCCGGGTTAACTGCATGACATATATAAATGTCATGATGCGCGAACTACCTGCACATCATGACATTTATATATGTCATTCTGCGGGAACGGGTTAAATTGGGGGGCCACTGATGTAATCTCCAAAATGATCTGCTGCGATCCGCATTTAAATGAAAAAGCCGGTGGTACATGCGGCTACATTGCGCTGCCACGGGCTTCTATATAGACTGTAATGATTCATAATCCCTGCCGGGAGAGGGAAGCTCTGATTGGAGAATAGCTATTGACCAATCAGAGCTCTCCTCTCCCGGCGGCGGGGATAATGAATTATGACAGTGTATATAGAAGTCGTGTCAGTGCAGTGAAGCCGCATGTACCGCCGGCTTTTATCTCTGGATAATGACCTGCTGCGATCTGCACCTCAGCCCCTGGACTATAACTCCCATCATGGGCAGAGTCTGATGAAAATACACACTTTGGTACGTGTCCTCCGAGGTGGTGTATATTTGTGCAAAAAAATGACACTTGCGTTCTTTTTGTGCGTCCAAAAAAAAACGCAGTTAGTAAATTGATGTCTACGGGAAAAATGGCTCTACGGTATACCTGAAGGGTGACATCTTTCGAAAAAGTTCCACCAAAAAAGACGCACAAAAAGAACGCAGAAAATATCATAACGCAAGATTTTGCGCAAGAAAATACACTTAAAATTACTCTATATAGATTGATGAATCCCCCCCCAAAGAGAATAATCATAGCAAAACATGTGTTACTGCAATCCTTTTCTATGTGAAATACTTCATTTCCTTGAAAAATTTCAGGGGTGCCAACATTTGCAGCCATGACTGTATGTAGATAAACAATTATTGCAAAGGTAATCTTTAACTCCTTAAGGATACAGCACATTTTGGCCCTGAGAAGATTTATTGCATTTTTGTTTTTTTTCTACTCGCCTTCTAAGAGCCATAAGTCTTTTATATTTCCATCCACAGACCCATATTAGGACTCGTTTTTGAGTGACCAATTGTACTTTGTTATGACATCACTCATTTTGACATAAAATGTATGGCAAAACAAAAAAAAATTATCTGTGTGGGGAAAGTAAAAAGAAAACCACAAGTTTTGAAGGGTTTCATTTTCACTCAGTATGGTAATACTGTGGTTTAATACATTTAAAATGATAACCCATGTTTACATGCTTTCTATTTCTGTACTGCTTTTAAAAATAAAATTTATTATTTTTTTTTTTTACAAACTAAGTATGTTTAAAATTGACCTTTTTATGTTTATGCCTTCACCGTACGGGAACATTATATTTTGAGTTGTGATTATGTGGCGATAGCCGAAGGAGTAAGTGAAGGCTTCCAAAAGAGTGGTAGCTCCTGAAACAAACCTTTGTGGTAGAGGCTTTGAATAGTCAATTTTGAGTGAGATATAAATTAAAGGGAATTTAAGTAGTTCACACAATGTGACGTATGCATATGCCCTAGCGGTCTCCTGCACAGCACGATGCGCTGTAGGAGATCGGCGGCGGGACCCGCCACCCCCCCCCCCCCTCCCACAGACTTGTATTGAGGGGGCAGGCCGTGACTTACTGAGGGGGTGGGGTTGTGACATCACGATACTCCGGCCCTTGCATCACCCGTCATCAGGCACGGAGCGAAGTTCGCTCTGTGCAGCAGGTGACAGGGGGTGCTGCAGGATTGATAGCGGGGGTTCCCTGCGGCAGCACCCCTATCTTTAATGTCATACTGTGCATTTCCTATGTTACCTTAGTTTTTTCTATGTCCTATGTTCTGCAATTGCCTATGTGTTTTTTTTTTTACTGTTCATGCTACCTTTACTTTTACACTGACAAAGCTGGTTATATCCCAGTGGAAACCAGTGTTTTGTTTGTTATTGGGTAGATTCTTTTTATTAATCTACTAGGTCTGGGTAGCACTTTATTGTATACTGGTGTTACTAGGACTTTAATAGGAATAGTGTGAGGACAAGGTTTATGGTGCCATTTTAAGTACAAGTGCTCGGTAGAAGCCACAGTGCAGTGATTCAAAAGAGGTGGACTATACCTTTGCTTTGTTTCATAGTTTTGCAACTTACCAACAAAAGAAGGTTGTTGTCTGGCTGATCCACTCCTCCATTGTTTAACTCCTTAAGGACTCAGGACGTACCGGTACGTCCTGAGCCCAGCTCCCGGTGTTGAAAACGGGGTCATGCCGTGACCCCGTATAACACCGGGTCGGTCCCGGCTGCTAATCATAGCCGAGACCTTGGGCTAACAGCACGCGGCACCGATCGTTGTGCCGCGCGGTGTTAACCCTTCAGACGCAGCGATCAAAGTTGACCGCCGCGTCTGAAAGTGAAACTAAACGCTTCCCGGCAGCTCAGTTGGGCTGATCGGGACATTGCCATAAAAACGTGATGTTCAGATCAGCTGGGACGCAGGCTGATTACCTGTTTCCGATTACCTGTGTCCGCGGCGTCCGATCGGGGTTTGATTGCTCAAAGCCTGAGCTACAGGCTTGAGCAATCGAGCCCCTATCTCGCTGATCCATGCAGAGCAATGGCTCTGCAGGGATCAGCATAGGAGATCAGTGTGTGCAGTGCTATAGCTCCCTATGGGAGCTATAACACTGCAAAAAAAAGTGAAAAAAAAAAGTTAACAAAGGTAATTTAACCCCTTCCTTCCCTATTAAAAGTTTGAATCACCCCCCTTTTCCCAATAAAAAAAAAAAAACTGTGTAAATAAAAATAAACATATGTGGTCTCGCGTAAATGTCCGATCTATAAAAAGATATCATTAATTAAAGCGCACGGTCAATGGCGATCACGCAAAAAAATTCCATAGTCCAAAATAGCGTATTTTTGGTCACTTTTTATATCATAAAAAAATGAATAAAAAGCGATCAAAAAGTCCGATTAATACAAAAATGGTACCGATAAAAACTTCAGAACACGGCACAAAAAATTAGCCCTCATACCGACCTGTACGTGGAAAAATAAAAAAGTTATTGGGGTCATAAGATGACAATTTTAAACATATACATTTTCATGCATGTAGTTATGATTTTTTTCAGAAGTGCGACAAAATCAAACCTATATAAGCAGGGTATCATATTAATCGTATGGACCTACAGAATAAAGATAAGGTGTCATTTTTACCCAAAAAATGCGTAGAAACGGAAGCCCCCAAAAGTTACAAAATGAAATTTTTTCTTCAATTTTGTCGCACAACTATTTTTTTTTCCGTTTCGCCGTGGATTTTTTGGTAAAATGACTAACGTCACTGCAACTAGAATTGGTGGCGCAAAAAATAAGCCATCATTTGGAATTTTATGTGCAAAATTTAAAGCGTTATGATTTTTAGAAGGTGATGAGGAAAAAATGAAAATGCAAAAACGGAAAAACGTTGAGTCCTTAAGGGGTTAATGCCCTGAATTTACCTCAACCTTTTGATGAAATACAGGGATCCATATACCCCTGGGATTCTGGTTCATTACAAACCATTTTTTTTTATCCTTTTGGCCTTTGTGTATTTGTGCAATATTATGCTTTATATCTTATTACACTGTGGGTAACACTTTGAAATAAATATTATTAAAAGGTTAAGTTTAAAGGGCATACATTCTTGTTGTGGGGTTATAAAAGTGGTTCTACAAGTTACTGACTCAAGTGGTGCATGTGGAATTCATGTGGAATCTGCTGTTTGTTGCTCATCTGAGGCTGTATTTACCTAATCTTAACCCCTTCCTGCCCAGGATGCATACATCCCAGTTGCTGACATGTTCACACAATGTGACGTATGCATACGCCGTAGCGGTCTCCTGCACAGCACGATGCGCTGTAGCAGATCGGCGGCGGGACCCGGCTATCACAGCAGCATTAACCTCCCAGATGCCGTGATTTGTACTAATCACAGCATCTGTGGTCTAAACAGACTAACAGTGACCCCGAAATGCGATCACAGGGTCCAGTTTGGTTGCCATGGCAGCAGGCAGTCAGCTGATGGCCTCCTGTCTTCCTTGTACGGCAGCCTGTTGGGTCATAGGCTGAATGTCAGTGTGATACTTACAGTTATACTGTGCTGCAGTACAGATGTACTGCAGCATAGTATAACAGGTGAAAAGTGAAAAATAAATAAATAAATAAAAAATTCCAGTGAAGTGTATAAAAAATTAAAATAAATAAATAGAAAACAAAAATCTATACAAAATGGAGGATATTTATCAAAACCTGTCCAAATGAAAAGTTGCTGAGCTGCCCATAGCAACAAATCAGATTGCTTCTTTCATTTGTAAAGAAGCCTGTAATAAAATATAAGAAGCAATCTGATTGGTTGGTATGGGCAACTTAGCAACTTTTCCTCTGGGCAGGTTTTGATAAATCTCCCCCAATTGGTATTGCTATGTTCGTAATGACTTGTAAATAAAACAATATTATTATTGTTATTGTTACTATTACAATGTTATTTATCCTGCACAGTGACCGCTATATTAGGAAAATAAATAAATAAAATAAAACAAAGACACACAACTAAGTGAAGGAATAGCTGATATTGGTCCAAAACATGGAATAAAAAAATATATATCAAAAGCATGTATCACAAAAAATAAATAAAAAATGGTACCAATAAAATGTTAAGCTCGTCCAGCAAAAAATAAGCCTTTACACAGGTTGTTAAGTGTACCTTTTGATCAAAACATACAAGCCCACTCACCAAGCCACCTGCTAAGAGTGGGTACCTAAATGGAAACTGGCATAGCGCTGGGCGGCGACCACCACAACACCAAGCTCACAGGGGGAAAGACCCAGTGGCCAGGCAGCCACACTGCTGCCTGACTAAGCCCCCAGCTCTGGGCCACACCACCCAACAATCAATACAATACAGTGGCGTTGCGTGGGGGGTGCAGGGTGGGCCGGCCGCACCGGGCGCAACATCTGGGGGGGCGCGCTCGCACTCGCAGCTCTCTGCCCCTGCCTGGCTCACTCACTCTCTCTGCATTGCTGGCTGTGCGAATCCGATCCGAGCCGCCGGGTCGCCGCCCACTGTGGAGGGGGGGGGGGTGCCAGGCGTGCGGTGCAGTGGATGCGAAGAGAGAGCGAGGGACTATCTGGGGGAGGGACAGTACAGCGGCCGCCCAGCGCAGCGCTGAGCGCGGGAGAGAAGCACACCAGACCAGCCCAGGCAGCAGCAAGAAGAAGCTGGCAGCGGCGGAAGGCAGGTGACACAGGCCAGAGAGGAAAGAGGGAGCCAGTGGTGACAGACGCTGCAGGAGGAAAACCTAGGAGGACCTGGAGGAGAAAACGTAGCCTGCTGACTGCTGTGATCGGGTTCGGGACAGCCGGTGAAAAAAAAGGTAGGAGTCACGAGTGACAGGAGTCAGGACTGACTGGAGTAGTACTGGGCTCAGTGGGCTGGCTGTGTAGTGCTAGCAGAGCATCTCCAAAACTGAAGTTTCTTTGGGAAGTTCCCAGTCTGCAGGTCAATACTGGCATGTTGAGCTGACCGGATGGATTGAAGTTTGGTTGGTTCAACAGTGACGAGACAGATTTCGATCCCTATGTAGCTGCTCCAGCTCAACATAAGTTGATGTAAGCCAGTGGGTCTAGCAACCTTTAATTTATTTATCAGTATTTTCATAATAAACAATACATGTGCTTAGGGGGTAAGGGTTTCTTTAACTAATCCACGGGTTAGGGGGAGCAAATTCCCTGGTTGGACTTGATGGACGTATGTCTTTTTTCAACCATACTAACTATGTAAATTACTTGCCTTGCCCTGGGTGCTGACAACCCACGCTATGCCGCTGATACAGCAACAATGGCCACCACAGAGCACAACACCAGTGAGAACACCTTCCATGTGCTCCCTGCCAGAGGGCTGGGAGATTGCTAAGAGGAAACCCATATGCAGTCTCCTGCAAATTAAAAATGCCTGGGCCGAATAGGTGGAGTGCTGGCCATGAAGGAGGGGACAGACTACAAATCAAAAAGGTACACCAACAACCTGTTAGTTTTTGAAATTATGCAGCAATTAGATCATTGTACAAGTTGTACATGTTCTGTTTCTCCATATGGTTACTGTTACGCCGAGCGCTCCGGGTCCCCGCTCCTCCCCGGAGCGCTCGCTTCACTCTCGCTACTGCAGCGCTCCGGTCAGATCCACTGACCCGGTGCGCTGCGATACCGTCTCCAGCCGGGATGCGATTCGCGATGCGGGTGGCGCCCGCTCGCGATGCGCATCCCGGCTCCCGTACCTGACTCGCTCTCCGTCTGTCCTGTCCCGGCGCGCGCGGCCCCGCTCCCTAGGGCGCGCGCACGCCGGGTCTCTGCGATTTAAAGGGCCACTGCGCCGCTGATTGGCGCAGTGGTTCTAATTAGTGTGTTCACCTGTGCACTCCTTATTTATACCTCACTTCCCCTGCACTCCCTCGCCGGATCTTGTTGCCATTGTGCCAGTGAAAGCGTTTCCTTGTGTGTTCCTAGCCTGTGTTCCAGACCTCCTGCCGTTGCCCCTGACTACGATCCTTGCTGCCTGCCCCGACCTTCTGCTACGTCCGACCTTGCTTCTGTCTACTCCCTTGTACCGCGCCTATCTTCAGCAGTCAGAGAGGTTGAGCCGTTGCTAGTGGATACGACCTGGTCACTACCGCCGCAGCAAGACCATCCCGCTTTGCGGCGGGCTCTGGTGAAAACCAGTAGTGACTTAGAACCGGTCCACTAGCACGGTCCACGCCAATCCCTCTCTGGCACAGAGGATCCACCTCCTGCCAGCCGGCATCGTGTCAGTAGATCCGGCCATGGATCCCGCTGAAGTTCCTCTGCCAGTTGTCGCCGACCTCACCACGGTGGTCGCCCAGCAGTCACAACAGATAGCGCAACAAGGCCACCAGCTGTCTCAACTGACCGTGATGCTACAGCAGCTACTACCTCTGCTTCAGCAACCATCTCCTCCGCCAGCTCCTGCACCTCCTCCGCAGCGAGTGGCCGCTTCAGGCCTACGACTATCCTTGCCGGATAAATTTGATGGGGACTCTAAATTTTGCCATGGCTTTCTTTCTCAATGTTCCCTGCACTTGGAGATGATGTCGGACCAGTTTCCTACTGAAAGGTCTAAGGTGGCTTTCGTAGTCAGCCTTCTGTCTGGAAAAGCTCTGTCATGGGCTACACCGCTCTGGGACCGCAATGACCCCGTCACTGCCTCTGTACACTCCTTCTTCTCGGAAATTCGAAGTGTCTTTGAGGAACCTGCCCGAGCCTCTTCTGCTGAGACTGCCCTGTTGAACCTGGTCCAGGGTAATTCTTCCGTTGGCGAGTACGCCGTACAATTCCGTACTCTTGCTTCAGAACTATCCTGGAATAATGAGGCCCTCTGCGCGACCTTTAAAAAAGGCCTATCCAGCAACATTAAAGATGTTCTGGCCGCACGATAAATTCCTGCTAACCTACATGAACTCATTCATCTAGCCACTCGCATTGACATGCGTTTTTCCGAAAGGCGTCAGGAGCTCCGCCAGGATATGGACTTTGTTCGCACGAGGCGTTTTTTCTCCCCGGCTCCTCTCTCCTCTGGTCCCCTGCAATCCGTTCCTGTGCCTCCCGCCGTGGAGGCTATGCAGGTCGACCGGTCTCGCCTGACACCTCAAGAGAGGACACGACGCCGCATGGAGAATCTCTGCCTGTACTGTGCCGGTACCGAACACTTCCTGAAGGATTGTCCTATCCGTCCTCCCCGCCTGGAAAGACGTACGCTGATTCCGCACAAAGGTGAGACAGTCCTTGATGTCAACTCTGCTTCTCCACGTCTTACTGTGCCTGTGCGGATATCTGCCTCTACCTTCTCCTTCTCTACTATGGCCTTCTTGGATTCCGGATCTGCAGGAAATTTTATTTTGGCCTCTCTCATCAACAGGTTCAACATCCCGGTGACCAGTCTCGCCAGACCCCTCTACATCAATTGTGTTAACAATGAAAGATTGGACTGTACCATACGTTTCCGCACGGAGCCCCTCCTAATGTGCATCGGACCTCATCATGAGAAAATTGAGTTTTTGGTCGTCCCCAATTGCACTTCCGAAATTCTCCTTGGACTACCCTGGCTTCAACACCACTCCCCAACCCTGGATTGGTCCACTGGGGAGATCAAGAGTTGGGGCCCCTCTTGTTCCAAGGACTGCCTTAAACCGGTTCCCAGTACTCCTTGCCGTGACCCTGTGGTTCCCCCTGTAACCGGTCTCCCTAAGGCCTATATGGACTTTGCGGATGTTTTTTGCAAAAAACAAGCTGAGACTTTACCTCCTCACAGGCCTTATGACTGTCCTATTGACCTCCTCCCGGGCACTACTCCACCCAGGGGCAGAATTTATCCTCTCTCTGTCCCAGAGACTCTTGCTATGTCTGAGTACATCCAGGAAAATTTAAAGAAGGGCTTTATCCGCAAATCCTCCTCTCCTGCCGGAGCCGGATTTTTCTTTGTGTCCAAAAAAGATGGCTCCCTACGTCCTTGCATTGACTACCGTGATCTTAATAAAATCACTGTAAAAAACCGCTACCCCCTACCTCTCATCTCTGAACTCTTTGATCGCCTCCAAGGTGCCCACATCTTTACCAAACTGGACTTAAGAGGTGCTTATAATCTCATCCGCATCAGAGAGGGGGATGAATGGAAAACGGCATTTAACACTAGAGATGGACACTTTGAGTATCTGGTCATGCCCTTTGGCCTGTGCAACGCCCCTGCCGTCTTCCAAGACTTTGTTAATGAAATTTTTCGTGATCTCTTATATTCCTGTGTTGTTGTATATCTGGACGATATCCTGATTTTTTCTGCCAACCTAGAAGAACACCGCCAGCATGTCCGCATGGTTCTTCAGAGACTTCGTGACAATCAACTTTATGCCAAAATGGAGAAATGTCTGTTTGAATGTCAATCTCTTCCTTTCCTAGGATACTTGGTCTCTGGCCAGGGACTACAAATGGATCCAGACAAACTCTCTGCCGTCTTAGATTGGCCACGCCCCTCCGGACTCCGTGCTATCCAACGTTTTTTGGGGTTCGCCAATTATTACAGACAATTTATTCCACATTTTTCCACCATTGTGGCTCCTATCGTGGCTTTAACCAAAAAGAATGCCAATCCTAAGTCATGGCCTCCTCAAGCGGAAGACGCCTTTAAACAGCTCAAGTCTGCCTTTTCTTCGGCTCCCGTGCTCTCCAGACCTGACCCATCTAAACCCTTCCTATTGGAGGTTGATGCCTCCTCAGTAGGAGCTGGAGCGGTCCTTCTACAAAAAAATTCTTCCGGGCATGCTGTTACTTGTGGTTTTTTTTCTAGGACCTTCTCTCCGGCTGAGAGGAACTACTCCATCGGGGATCGAGAGCTTCTAGCCATTAAATTAGCACTTGAGGAATGGAGGCATCTGTTGGAGGGATCAAGATTTCCAGTTATTATTTACACCGATCACAAGAACCTCTCCTATCTCCAGTCTGCCCAACGGCTGAATCCTCGCCAGGCCAGGTGGTCTCTGTTCTTTGCCCGATTTAATTTTGAAATTTACTTTCGGCCTGCCGATAAGAACATTAGGGCCGATGCTCTCTCTCGTTCCTCGGATGCCTCGGAAGTAGAGCTCTCTCCGCAACACATCATTCCCCCTGACTGCCTGATCTCCACTTCTCCAGCCTCCATCAGGCAAACTCCTCCAGGGAAGACCTTCGTTTCTCCACGCCAACGCCTCGGAATCCTCAAATGGGGTCACTCCTCCCATCTCGCAGGTCATGCGGGTATCAAGAAATCCGTGCAACTCATCTCTCGTTTCTATTGGTGGCCGACTCTGGAGACGGATGTTGTGGATTTTGTGCGAGCCTGCACTGTCTGTGCCCGGGATAAGACTCCTCGCCAGAAGCCCGCTGGCCTTCTTCATCCTCTGCCTGTCCCCGAACAGCCTTGGTCTCTGATCGGTATGGACTTTATTACAGACTTACCCCCATCCCGTGGCAACACTGTTGTTTGGGTGGTCGTTGATCGATTCTCCAAGATGGCACATTTCATCCCTCTTCCTGGTCTTCCTTCAGCGCCTCAGTTGGCAAAAAATTTTTTGTACACATTTTTCGTCTTCACGGGTTGCCCACGCAGATCGTCTCGGATAGAGGCGTCCAATTCGTGTCAAAATTCTGGAGGGCTCTATGTAAACAACTCAAGATTAACCCCTTCAGGACGGAGCCCATTTTGGCCTTAAGGACCGGAGCGTTTTTTGCACATCTGACCACTGTCACTTTAATCATTAATAACTCTGGAATGCTTTTAGTTATCATTCTGATTCCGAGATTGTTTTTTCGTGACATATTCTACTTTAACATAGTGGTAAATTTTTGTCGATACTTGCATCCTTTCTTGGTGAAAAATCCGTAAATTTGATGAAAAATTTGAAAATTTAGCATTTTTCTAACTTTGAAGCTTTCTGCTTGTAAGGAAAATGGATATTACGAATACATTTTTTTTTGGTTCACATATACAATATGTCTACTTTATGTTTGCATCATAAAATTGACGTGTTTTTACTTTTGGAAGACACCAGAGGGCTTCAACGGTCAGCAGCAATTTTCCGATTTTTCACAAAATTTTCAAACTCTTTTTCAGGGACCAGTTCAGGTTTGAAGTGGATTTGAAGGGTCTTCATATTAGAAATACCCCATAAATGACCCCATTATAAAAACTAAACCCCCCAAAGTATTCAAAATGACATTCAGTAAGTGTTTTAACCCTTTAGGTGTTTCACTCGAATAGCAGCAAAGTGAAGGAGAAAATTCACAATCTTCATTTTTTACACTCACATGTTCTTGTAGACCCAATTTTTGAATTTTTACAAGGGGTAAAAGGACAAAATTTTTACTTGTATTTGTAGCCCAATTTCTCTCGAGTAAGCACATACCTCATATGTCTATGTAAAGTGTTCGGCGGGCGCAGTAGAGGGCTCAGAAGGGAAGGAGCGACAAGGGGATTTTGGAGAGTACGTTTTCTGAAATGGTTTTTGGGGGGCATGTTACCTTTAGGAAGCCCTTATGGTGCCAGAACAGCAAAAAAAAAACACATGGCATACCATTTTGGAAACTAGACCCCTCGGGGAATGTAACATGGGATAAAGTGAACCTTAATACCCCACAGGTGTTTCACGACTTTTGCAAATGTAAAAAAAAAAAAAAAAATTTTACCTAAAATGCTTGTTTTCCCAAAAAAATTTTATTTTTAAAAAGGGTAATAGCAGAAAATACCCCTAAAAATTTGAAGCCCAATTTCTCCCGATTCAGAAAACACCCCATATGGGGGTGAAAAGTGCTCTGCTGGCGCACTACAGGTCTCAGAAGAGAAGGAGTCACATTTGGCTTTTTGAAAGCGAATTTTGCTCTGGGGGCATGCCGCATTTAGGAAGCCCCTATGGTGCCAGGATAGCAAAAAAAACCCACATGGCATACCATTTTGGAAACTAGACCCCTCGGGGAACGTAACAAGGGGTTAAGTGAACCTTTATACCCCACAGGTGTTTCACGACTTTTGCATATGTAAAAAAAATTTTTTTTTTTACCTAAAATGCTTGTTTTCCCCAAAATTTTACATTTTTAAAAAGGGTAAAAGCAGAAAATACCCCCCAAAATTTGTAACACAATTTCTCCCGAGTACGGCGATACCCCATATGTGTCCCTAAACTGTTGCCTTGAAATACGACAGGGCTTCAAAGTGAGAGCGCCATGCGCATTTGAGGCCTAAATTAGGGATTGCATAGGGGTGGACATAGGGGTATTCTACGCCAGTGATTCCCAAACAGGGTGCCTCCAGCTGTTGCAAAACTCCCAGCATGCCTGGACAGTCAACGGCTGTCCGACAATACTGGGAGTTGTTTTGCAACAGCTGGAGGCTCCGTTCTGGAAACAGTGGCGTACCAGACGTTTTTCATTTTTATTGGGGAGGGGAGGGGGGCTGTGTAGGGGTATGTGTATATGTAGTGTTTTTTACTTTTTATTTTATTTTTTGTGGTAGTGTAGTGTAGTGTTTTTAGGGTACAGTCACACGGGCGGGGGTTCACAGTAGTTTCTCGCTGGCAATTTGAGCTGCAGCAGAAAGTTTGCGGCAGCTCAAATTTGCAGCCAGATACTTACTGTAATCCTCCGCCCATGTGAGTGTACCCTGTACATTCACATTGGGGGGGGGACATCCAGCTGTTGCATAACTACAACTCCCAGCATGCCCGTTGGCTGTCGGTGACTGCTGAGAGTTGCAGTTTTGCAACAACTGTAGGCACACTGGTTATGTATCACTGAGTTTGTGACCTAACTCAGTGTTTCACAACCAGTGTGCCTCCAGCTGTTGCAAAACTACAACTCCCAGCATGTACGGTGCATGGTGTACGGTGACTGCTGAGAGTTGTAGTTTGCAACAGCTGGAGGCACACCGGTCGTGAAACACTGAGTTAGGTAAAAAAAAACTCTGAGTTTCACAACCAGTGTGCCTTCAGCTGTTGCAAAACTACAACTCTCAGCAGTCACCGACAGCCAACGGGCATGCTGGGAGTTGTAGTTATGCAACCAGCAGAAGCACCACTACAACTCCCAGCATGCACTTTAGCTGTTTGTGCAAGCTGGGAGTTGTAGTTAGACAACAGCTGAAGGTACACTTTTCCATAGAAAGAATGTGCCTCCAGCTGTTGCAAAACCATAAGTCCCAGCATGCCCATAAGGGAATGCTGGGAGTTGTGGTGGTCTGCCTCCTGCTGTTGCATAACTACAGCTCCCAGCATGCCCTTTTTGCATGCTGGGAGCTGTTGCTAAGCAACAGCAGGAGGCTGTAACTCACCTCCTGCTGTTGCTTCATCGCTGGACTGTCCCTCGCCGCCGCAGCTGCTCCTGAGGCCCCGATCCCAACAGGGGCGCCGGGGATCGGGGTCCCCAGCACCGGGGGTCGTCTTCCCGCACCCGCTCACGCCCTCTGGAAGAGGGGCGGAGTGGGTGCGGGAGTGACACCCGCAGCAGGCGCCCTGATTGGTCGGTCGGTAATCCGGCCGACGAATCAGGGCGATCGTGAGGTGGCACCAGTGCCACCTCACCCCTGCAGGCTCTGGCTGTTCGGGGCCGTCAGAGACGGCCCCGAACAGCCAGTAATTCCGGGTCACCGGGTCACCGGAGACCCGATTGACCCGGAATCGCCGCAGATCGCTGGACTGAATTGTCCAGCGATCTGCGGCGATCGCCGACATGGGGGGGCATAATGACCCCCCTGGGCGATATGCCGGGATGCCTGCTGAACGATTTCAGCAGGCATCCGGCTCCGGTCCCCAACCGGCTAGCGGTGGGGGCCGGAATTCCCACGGGCGTATGGATACGCCCTCGGTCCTTAAGGACTCGGGATTCAGGGCGTATCCATACGCCCTATGTCCTGAAGAGGTTAAATTAAACTTTTCCTCTGCATATCATCCTCAATCCAATGGGCAAGTGGAAAGAATTAACCAGGTCCTGGGTGATTATTTACGCCATTTTGTTTCCTCCCACCAGGATGACTGGGCAGATCTTCTACCATGGGCCGAATTCTCGTATAACTTCAGAGTCTCTGAATCTTCCTCCAAATCCCCATTTTTCGTGGTGTACGGCCGTCACCCTCTTCCCCCCCCTCCCTACTCCCTTGCCCTCTGGTTTGCCCGCTGTGGATGAAATATCTTGTGATCTTTCCACCATATGGAAAGAGACCCAAAATTCTCTTTTACAGGCTTCATCACGCATGAAGAAGTTTGCTGATAGGAAAAGAAGAGCTCCCCCCATTTTTTCTCCTGGAGACAAGGTATGGCTCTCCGCTAAATATGTCCGCTTCCGTGTCCCTAGCTACAAATTGGGACCACGCTATCTTGGTCCTTTCAAAATTTTGTGCCAGATTAATCCTGTCTCTTACAAACTTCTTCTTCCTCCTTCTCTTCGTATTCCTAATGCCTTTCACGTTTCGCTTCTTAAACCACTCATCATCAACCGTTTCTCTCCCAAACTTGTTTCTCCCACTCCTGTTTCCGGCTCCTCGGACATCTTCTCCGTAAAAGAGATACTGGCCTCCAAGAAGGTCAGAGGGAAAACTTTTTTTCTGGTCGATTGGGAGGGTTGTGGTCCTGAAGAGAGATCCTGGGAACCTGAGGACAATATCCTAGACAAAAGTCTACTCCTCAGGTTCTCAGGCTCTAAGAAGAGGGGGAGACCCAAGGGGGGGGGTACTGTTACGCCGAGCGCTCCGGGTCCCCGCTCCTCCCCGGAGCGCTCGCTTCACTCTCGCTACTGCAGCGCTCCGGTCAGATCCACTGACCCGGTGCGCTGCGATACCGTCTCCAGCCGGGATGCGATTCGCGATGCGGGTGGCGCCCGCTCGCGATGCGCATCCCGGCTCCCGTACCTGACTCGCTCTCCGTCTGTCCTGTCCCGGCGCGCGCGGCCCCGCTCCCTAGGGCGCGCGCGCGCCGGGTCTCTGCGATTTAAAGGGCCACTGCGCCGCTGATTGGCGCAGTGGTTCTAATTAGTGTGTTCACCTGTGCACTCCTTATTTATACCTCACTTCCCCTGCACTCCCTCGCCGGATCTTGTTGCCATTGTGCCAGTGAAAGCGTTTCCTTGTGTGTTCCTAGCCTGTGTTCCAGACCTCCTGCCGTTGCCCCTGACTACGATCCTTGCTGCCTGCCCCGACCTTCTGCTACGTCCGACCTTGCTTCTGTCTACTCCCTTGTACCGCGCCTATCTTCAGCAGTCAGAGAGGTTGAGCCGTTGCTAGTGGATACGACCTGGTCACTACCGCCGCAGCAAGACCATCCCGCTTTGCGGCGGGCTCTGGTGAAAACCAGTAGTGACTTAGAACCGGTCAACTAGCACGGTCCACGCCAATCCCTCTCTGGCACAGAGGATCCACCTCCTGCCAGCCGGCATCGTGACAGTTACTATTCAAAGGTGTTTTATCAGAAAAAAATGACATTCAATATTTTGAATACACACTTGAAAGTGGCTCAATGGTATTTCCTGCCTAAAGTTCCCAAACTCTGACTACCTCACTTGGGGGGCCTAGTGTGTCCGGGATGGGATCGGTCACAAAACCAATATCTAAGTTATTGAACTGGCTATTAAGACCATTACTTCAAGAAGTCCCAGCTCTAGTAAAAGATACTAGCAAATTCTTATACACTTTTCAGGACCTAGTTTGGCCCGAAAGATTAATTTCTTGCCTCTGTGGCTGTGGAGTCACTTTACACTAGTATCCCCCAACATTTTGGGGATCTTGTGTATTAGGGAGCTCCTCGTCGACACTAGCAAGAGCGAAGATTTCATAAACTTTGTAAGTGACGCTTTAAAGTTTGTATTATACAGGAACACATTTCAATCTAAATGATAAGTGGTAGTCTCAAGTGACTATGGGTACACCAGTTGCATCTACCCTCTCTAATCTATGCGTTGCAATGCTCAAATAGAAATTAATCTTCGGTGTGAAAAATGATTTTTTACGCCATATATACTGCTATCGGCAAATATGATCCATACAAAACTTGAGTTCCTTGATGTTCAAATAACTAGGAATGATGGTGGACAAATGAATGTGGCAGGTTTTAGAAAACCCACAGCAGGGAATTCCCTGCTACATTAGGCAAGTTACCATCCTGTTCATACCAAATCCTTTGTCCCATACAGCCAATTCTTACAGCTTCAACAGATCAACGATACTGAATCTGAATTTTTTAAGGCAAGCAGGTGAACTGTATGATCAGTGAAGGACAAGAAGTTATCCCCCTAAAGTCCTAGATCAAGCCCTAGCAAAAGCCCAATCAAAAAAATGTGTTACTCTGAAGAAAACACAATTAAAATTATGCTAATTTGGAAAAACTTTTCTTTTACTTTTTGATTCAGTTCAGTGGCTACTTAGATAAAACAAATAATCAATAAACACTGGTTCATTATACAAAATGATCCTGAATAAGAAATCAGCAACAATAAGCCATTAATCTCTTTTACCAATGTCAGAGATCTTGTATTCCATAGTAAATTTTCACCCAAAAAAACAAAAACACTAAATTGGATTGGTAATACTGCCCCTAAATTAAATGTCAGATGTAGTTCTTGTTCCCGGTGCCCATTTATCCAAGTCAATAAAAAAATATTAAAAGGAGTCAATATAGAGGTAAAAGATTGCATATGATTGCAATTTTTCACAATATTTTGAAGTTCCACAAAAAATGGTAAAATGTTTTAACAAAGATTTATCAGTAATATAAAGTACACTATGTCACTTAAAAAAACTAACAAACAATCTCAAAATCGCTTTGCTCAGTAAAAGTATTTCAATGTTGTTACAACTTAAAAAGACATGCCAGATTTAAAAAAATTGGCTTGATCATTAAGGTAAAAACAAATGGCATCCTTAAAGGGGTACTTCGCCCCTAGAAATCTTATCCCCTATCCAAAGGATAGGGGATAAGATGTCAGATCGCCGCGGTCCCGCTGCTGGGGAGCCCCGAAATCGCTGCTGCGTCACTGCGCTATCATTGCTGCACAGAGCGAGTTCGCTCTGTGCGTAATGACAGACTATACAGGGGACGGAGCAGCGTGATGTCATGGCTCCGCCCCTTGTGACATCACGGCCTGTCCCCTTAATGCAAGTCTATGGCAGGGGGCGTGACGACCGCCACGCCCCCTCCCATAGACTTGTGTTGAGGGGGGCGGGCCGTGACGTCACGAGGGGCGGGGCCATGATGTAACGATGCTCCGGGCCCTGTATTGCCCATCATTACGTGCAGAGCGAACTCGCTCTGTGCTGTAATGATAGCGCGGTGCCGCAACGGCGATCCCGTGGCTCTCCAGCAGCGGGACCGCAGCGATCTGACATCTTATCCCCTATCCTTTGGATAGGGGATAAGATGTCTAGGGGCGGAGTACCCCTTTAAGGGGTTAAAATCCTGTAAAGGACCAGATCTTTTTATGATATCCTGAAAAACTATAAAATTCAAAAAGGTTGTACTTTCTTTTTAATCATGACATATATATTTTATATACATAAGCACAAACATACACCCAAGAAAAAGTTAAACATATAACTATAGAATTTAATGTCAGTATTAGAAACTAACCAAGAGCCATCCTTGATACATTGATAAAAGTTCAGTCTTGTACAAGAAAACCACCATCAGGATAATTCCGCAAATTATAACAGAAACATTTTGCACAACTAAAGACGTCTGTGCCACTGTAAAGGAAAAAAAAGGAAAAAGTAAAGTTAAACAAGGTCTCAACATGTTATATATATAAGATGCTCCTATACACAGTTTTCTGCAAGAAAAGAGGAAAAAGTTACATAGTAACATAGTTCATAAGGTTGAAAAAAGACCAAAGTCCATCACGTTCAACCTATATCCCTAATGAGTCCCTACTGAGTTAATCCAGAGGAAGGCAAAAAACCCTCATACTAGAGGTAAAAATTCCTTCCCGACTCCAAATATGGCAGTCAGAATAAATCCCTGGATCAATGTTCTGTCCCTATAATTCTAATATACATAACCAGCAATGTTCTTACTCTCCAAAAATGCATCCAGACCCCTTTTAAATTCTTTTACAGAGTTCCCCATGACCACCTGCTCCGGGAGAGAATTCCACAGTCTCACTGCTCTTACAGTAAAGAACCCCCGTCTGTGCTGGTGTACAGAACCCCCGTCTGTGCTTCTTTCCTCTAAACGGAGAGGATGCCCCCTTGTTATAGATACCGTCCTGGGTATAAATAGATCATGGGAAAGATCTCTGTACTGTCCCCTGATATATTTATACATAGTTATTAGGTCTCCCCTAAGCCTTCTTTTTTCTAAACTAAATAACCCTAATTTTGATAATCTTTCTGGGTACTGTAGTCCTCCCATTCCCCGTATTACCCTGGTTGCCCGTCTTTGAACCCTCTCCAGCGCCACTGTATCTTTCTTGTACACTGGTGCCCAGTACTGTACACAGTATTCTATGTGTGGTCTGACTAGTGATTTGTACAGCGGTAGAATTATTTCCCTGTCGTGGGCATCTATTCCCCTATTGATGCACCCCATGATTTTATTTGTCTTGGCAGCAGCTGCCCGACACTGGTCACTACAGCTAAATTTACTGTTAACTAAAACTCCCAAGTCCATTTTCACGTCAGTCGTCCCTAGTGTGCTCCCATTTAATACATAATCCCAGGCCGGATTTTTCCTCCCCATGTGCATTACCTCACATTTATCAGTGTTCAACCTCATCTGCCACTTCCCCGCCCAAGCCTCCAACCTATCCAGATCTATTTGTAACAGTGCCCTGTCCTCTATTGTGTTTACCGCTTTACAGAGTTTAGTATCATCTGCAAAGATTGCTACTTTACTATTCAACCCCTCTACAAGGTCATTAATGAATATATTAAATAGGACAGGACCCAATACTGACCCCTGTGTTACCCCACTAGTTACAGTCACCCAATCAGAATAAGTACCATTAATAACTACCCTCTGTTTCCTATTACTGAGCCAGTTACTTACCACATTCTCCCCCAGCCCCATCCCTCTCATTTTATGCACCAACCGTTTATGTGGAACTGTATCAAATGCTTTGGAAAAATCCAGATATACAACATCCAGCGATTGCCCATGGTCCAGTCTGGAGCTCACCTCCTCATAAAAGCTGATCAGGTTAGTTTGACAGGACCGATCCCTCATAAATCCATGCTGATATGGAGTCATACATTTATTTGTATCAAGATATTCCAAAATAGCATCTCTTAGAAAACCTTCAAACAATTTACATACAACAGAGGTTAAACTAACAGGCCTATAATTTCCTGGGTCACCTTTTGTCCTTTTTTTAAATATTGGCACCACATTTGCCATGCACCAGTCCTGGGGAACAGTCCCTGTTACTCTGGTGTCCATGAATATTAAAAATAGACGTCTGTCTATTACATTACTTAATTCCTTTAGAACACAGGGGTGAATGCTATCTGGACTTGGTGATTTGTCTGTTTAGATTTTTTGTAGGTGGCACTATACTTCTTCCCGGGTTAGACAGGTGACCTGTAAAGGGGAGTTTGCCTTATCTCACTGTATTTCACCTGGCATTTTATTTTCCTCGGTGAATACAGTGGAGAAGAATTTGTTTAATATATTTGCTTTTTCCTTATCCCCGTTTATAATTTCTTCTTTATAATTTTTTAAAGGGCCTACGCTGTTTTTTCATTACAGTCTGTAACCCCAAGCTACATGTACTTCAAAATTATGAAGCATTTGATACTTATCCATTACTTGTACATGCATCAAGTAAGGCTGGGTGATTTTGTTATCAGTTATTGCATCTGAGCATTCATAGAAAAGAAAAATACAAAGGAAGTGAGGCCAGATGATAGGACCTTGAATGTAAAAAGTAAAAAAAAACTTAAGAACAGACATTAACAGAGCGAAAGAAATGTATAAACGTATTTTAACTCATGTTAATGGTCCATTATTTTAAACTGACACTTTCCACAAAATCGTTTCAAATAATGGACGCTGTCATCAATTTGAAATTATGTCCGTTAGATGACAATAATGGATCTAACTGAACAAATGTTCCTGAACAGATGCTGGGAGCCTATAAAGCCTATGGTAACATAATAAAAGTCTACATACACATTTCCATAGTGTTTTGGAGGGTCAGCAATGTTTTTAGAAAAACACAGCATACTCCAGGTATGTAGTTTTTTCCCCCTATGGATTTCTCTATAGAACTTTAAAAATGTGGAAAAAAAAAGCTTCTGAAGGTAATATTGGTATAAAAAACAACTGTATAGACAAGAAATGGTATTTCCTGGAAGTCTCCATGACAGCACCCGGAGATTGCACCTGCATAATTGGGACAGGAAAAACACCTGAGAGTTTTAAACCCCACCCCTTCCTCTCTATTCCCAGTGTATTATAAAGAACACTAAATAGAAAGGAAAAGTGATCACAAAATGACCAAACCAGAAAGAAAACCCAAAAGGGTGGGTAATATGGACAAGAAATGGTATTTCCTGGAAGTCTCCATGACAGCACCCGGAGATTGCACCTGCATAATTGGGACAGGAAAAACACCTGAGAGTTTTAAACCCCACCCCTTCCTCTCTATTCCCAGTGTATTATAAAGAACACCAAGTAGAAAGGAAAAGTGATCACAAAATGACCAAACCAGAAAGAAAACCCAAAAGGGTGCGTTGGAGACTTCCAGGAATTACAATTATCGGTGAGTATAATTCACCATTTCCCAAGTCGTCTCCATGACAGCACCCAGAGATAATACCAAAGAATAGTATTCAGGGAGGGATCACAGCACTCAAGACTTTGCGTCCGAACGCCATGTCCTGATTAGAAAGAACATCTAATCTATAATGCTTGGAAAACGTATGTAAATTTTCTGAAGTGGCTGTACGACAAATCTGCTCCACAGAAGCAGATGCTCTCTCTGCCCATGAAGAAGAGACTGCACGGGTAGAATGAGCCTATAATTCAAGAGGGGGATTTTTTCCCTTTGCCGAATAGGCATCTGAGATGGCCATACGGATCCATCTCGCAATAGAACTCTTGAATAGAAGCCTTTTTCCCTTTGCTAGGACCTGCAAACTGGGGAAAAAGGTTTTTGTCTTTCCTCCAGGGACGGGAGGATTTAACATATTGTAACACTGCTCTCCTTACATCTAAACAGTTGAATGACATTTCTTGATCATTCTTAGGAGCTGAGCAGAAGGAAGGAATAACAATATCCTGGGATCTATGAAAAGATGAAGATACTTTTGATACAAAATTAGGGTCTAATCCGAGAAGGATTCTATCATCTCTGACTATAAAAAAGGCTGTAAAGTAGAGAGAGCCTGAATCTCACTGGCTATACGTACAGAAGTTATTGCTACCAAAAATACAGTTTTTTAAGGTAAGTAATTTGATGGCTCAAAGGGAGCTCCAGTAAGGGCCTCAAGGACTACATTAAGGTTCCACAGAGGGTAAAGATGTGTAATCCTAGGCCTAAATTTCTCAGAGGCTTTAATAAACCTAGACACCCAACAATCATCTCCTAATTTCATTTGGAAAAGAGCACTGATGGCTGAAACCTGCACCTTTAAAGTGTTTGGAGAAAGACCCAAGTCAAAGCCATCTTGCAGAAAATTAAGTATCTGAATAATGTTAGGGGATTCAAGTGAAAAGGAAGACCCACACCAGAAAACATATTTTTCCTAAAACCTTAGAATAACTTTTACCGGTGGAAGACTAGCGACTGGCTAGCAGGATGTTAATTACTCTTTCAGAGAAACCCTTTCTTTATAGTAAGAGCTTCTCAGTTTCCAGGCCACTAAGCTGAGGGTGTGAACCTGACTGTGCTGGACTGGACCTCGGGTTAGTAGATCTGGACGAGGAGGAAACCGTATTGGATCTTCCACACTAAAATTTTAGAAGAGGAAACCAAGTTCTTTTGGGCCAAAAAAAAGGGGGTGATGAGGATTAACGTGCAAGAGTGGATCATTAGCTTGAGTAGTACTCTGGGTATTAGGACTATTGGGGGAAGGCATATCCCAGGCTGAAAGATCATTCCTGAACTAAAGCATCCACTGCCACTGGAGAGTCTCTGGGATTCAGAGAGAAGAAATTGCTCACTTTGCGCTTCTTCTTGCTGGCAAACAGGTCTATCTGGGGTAGACCCCAGGCGTTGACTATTGACAAAAAAGCCCAGTCGGCTAGCGTCCATTCCCTCGGACCTATAAAGTGTAGACTTAGAAAGTGCCCCCCTGATGACGAATGAACACCACTGCAGTTTGTGTTGTCTGAACTTTATTGCAAAGACAGACACGTCCTCATTTACTCAAAGACTTGTAGAGCCATCCAGATGGCTAACAACTCTGAGTGGACTCCCCCACCCTGAGCGCTGGCATCCGTGGTAATGATCCTGGGGTCTGTTTGATGCCAGTGTACACCCCTTACAAGATTTTGGAGGGAAAGCCACAATCTTAGCTGGGTCTTTAATTCTGATGGAAGAGAATTTTTTTTGTCTTAGGAGGTTTGCTTTTTGTCCCATAACCCTAGAATCCACTTCTGGAATGGTCTGGAGTGGTACTGAGCCCAAGCCACCGTCGGGATTGAAGATGTTAACAATCCTAGGACCGACATTGCAAATCTTAGAGTACAACTTTTGAGAGTAAGAAGTAGATGAATCTGATCCTGTATCTTTTGGATCTTTTCTCTGAGAAGAGAGGACTGTTGGGTTACTTAATTCAACTTGCAACTTGGTAGCAAGTCTGATTTGTCTAGGTTCAAGATCCAACCGAGATCCTGAAGGACCTGAGCCGTTCTTTTTATATGTTCTTTTAGGTAAAGAACAGAGTCCGCCACAATCAATATGTCATCCAAATAAGGTATTACCAGAATTTTCTCTTTTCTGAGAACTGCAACCACCTCCGCTATCACTTTTGTGAAAATGTGGGGGGCCGAGGAAAGCCCGAAGGGCAGACAAACAAATTAAAAATGTTGGACTCTTCAGTCCTTAGGAATAAAGGACCCCTTAGGAATAAAGGTCCTTAGGAATAAAGGACCCTGTTAGGATTCGGCTAGCTGGATGTGGATCCTCTGTGTCAGCGAGGGATTGGCGTGTACCGTGTCGGTGGACCGGTTCTAGGGTTGCTACTGGTTTTCACCGGAGCCCGCCACAAAGCGGGATGGTCTTGCTGTGGCGGTAGCAACCAGGTCGTATCCACCGGCAACGGCTCAACCTCGCTGACTGCTGAGAAGGCGTGGGACAGAAGGACTAGGCAGAGGCAAGGTCAGACGTAGCAGAAGGTCGGGGCAGGCAGCAAGGTTCGTAGTCAATGAGGATAGCAGGAGATCTGGAACACAGGCTTTGGACGATACTAAACGCTTTCTCTGGCACAAGGCAACAAGATCCGGCAAGGAAGTGCAGGGGAAGTGAGGTAATATACACAGAGAGCAGGTGGAAGCTAATAGACTGATTGGGCCAGGCACCAATCACTGGTGCACTGGCCCTTTAAATCTTAGAGAGCTGGCGCGCGCGCCCTAGAGAGCGGAGCCCCGCGCGCCAGAACGTGACAGCCCGGGACCGGGACGGGTAAGTGACTTGGGATGCGATTCGCGAGCGGGCGCGTCCCACTATGCGAATCGCATCCCCATCGTGAATGTCAGTGCAGCGCTCCCGGTCAGAGGGTCTGACCGGGGCGCTGCAGAGAGGAGAATGCCGCAAGTGCTCCGGGGAGGAGCAGGGACCCGGAGCGCTCGGCGTAACAGTACCCCCCCCTTGGGTCTCCCCCTCTTTTTGTCTCATTGTCCCTTCAAATGAAAGGAGAACATAGGGGGCGCCTCTTGAGTTTCCTTCCGGAACAAAAGGTCCTGGGCAGCTACATCAGCGGCAGGTAGTTCAGAAGGAATAGAAATGTGGAGGGGGGGGCAGAGGGTGAAGCATGTCATAGGGCAGAGTGTCACCAGGACAGGGACTATGAGGAGGCACGGCACAGTCCTGATAGGCCTTGGGGAGACCAGGCACAGGAGGAGACACTGGGGCCCGACAGATGGGACTGGGAGCAGACGTGAGGCATTTCTTGTGGCAAGCAGGACCCCAATTCATGATCTCCCCGGTGGTCCAGTCAAGGGTGGGAGAATGATGCTGGAGCCATGGAAGACCGAGGAGGACTTCAGAGGTGCAGTTGGGCAGGACGAAAAATTCAATTTTCTCGTGATGCAGTCCAATGCTCATGGGCAAGGGCTCTGTGCGGTAACGCACAGTGCAGTCCAACTTTACTCCGTTGACCGCAGAAATGTAGAGCGGCTTGAGGAGACGGGTCACCGGGATGCAGAACCTATTCACCAAAGAGGCCAGAATAAAATTTCCAGAAGAACCAGAGTCCAAGAAGGCCGCGGCTGAGAAGGAGGAGTTGGCAGAAGGAGAAATCCGCACGGGCACAGTGAGACGTGGAGAAGCAGACTTCGTACCAAGAGACGCCACAACCACGTGAGCTGGGTGCGTGCGTTTCCCAGACGTGTAGGGCGAATAGGGCAATCCACCAAGAAATGTTCGGTACTAGCGCAGTACAGACATAAATTTTCATCTCTACGACGAGTCCTCTCTTCATGGGTCAGGCGAGACCGATCCACTTGCATAGCCTCCTCGGCGGGAGGCACAGGGGTAGATTGCAAAGGATACTGTGAGAGAGGTGCCCAGAGATCAAGGTCTTTTTCCTGGCGGAGCTCCTGGTGTCTTTCAGAAAAACACGTCAATGCGGGTGGCCAAATGGATAAGTTCTTACAGGTTGGCAGGAATCTCTCGTGCGGCCAGCACATCCTTGATGTTACTGGATAGGCCTTTTCTAAAGGTCGCGCAGAGGGCCTCGTTATTCCAAGATAATTCGGAGGCGAGAGTACGAAATTGGATGGCGTACTCGCCTACTGAAGAATTACCCTGGACCAGGTTCAGCAGGGCAGTCTCGGCAGAAGAAGCTCGGGCTGGTTCCTCGAAGACACTACGGACTTCAGCGAAGAAGGACTGGACTGTGGCAAGATCATTGCGGTCCCAGAGCGGTGTGGCCCAAGACAAGGCCTTTCCAGACAGAAGACTCACTACGAACACCACCTTAGACCGTTCTGTAGGAAATTGGTCCGACAACATCTCCATATGTATGGAACATTGAGACAGGAAGCGACGGCAGAGTCTAGAGTCCCCATCAAATTTGTCCGGCAGGGACAAGCGGAGGCTAGGAGCGGCCACTCGCTGCGGAGGAGGTGCAGGAGCTGGCGGAGGAGATGGTTGCTGCTGTAGCAGTGGCAGAAGTTGCTGTAACGTGGCGGTCAACTGCGAAAGCTGCTGTCCTTGTTGGGCAATTTGCTGCGATTGCTGGGCGACCACCGTGGATAGGTCAGCGAGACTTGGCAGCGGCACCTCAGCGGGATCCATGGCCGGATCTACTGTTAGGATTCGGCTAGCTGGATGTGGATCCTCTGTGTCAGCGAGGGATTAGCGTGGACCGTGTCGGTGGACCGGTTCTAGGGTTGCTACTGGTTTTCACCGGAGCCCGCCGCAAAGCGGGATGGTCTTGCTGCGGCGGTAGCAACCAGGTCGTATCCACCGGCAACGGCTCAACCTCGCTGACTGCTGAGAAGGCGTGGGACAGAAGGACTAGGCAGAGGCAAGGTCAGACGTAGCAGAAGGTCGGGGCAGGCGGCAAGGTTCGTAGTCAATGAGGATAGCAGGAGATCTGGAACACAGGCTTTGGACAATACTAAACGCTTTCTCTGGCACAAGGCAACAAGATCCGGCAAGGAAGTGTAGGGGAAGTGAGGTAATATACACAGGGAGCAGGTGGAAGCTAATAGACTGATTGGGCCAGGCACCAATCACTGGTGCACTGGCCCTTTAAATCTTAGAGAGCTGGCGCGTGCGCGCCCTAGAGAGCGGAGCCGCGCGCGCCAGAACGTGACAGTCGGGGACCGGGATGGGTAAGTGGCTTGGGATGCGATTCGCGAGCGGGCGCGTCCCACTATGCGAATCGCATCCCCATCGTGAATGTCAGTGCAGCGCTCCCGGTCAGCGGGTCTGACCGGGGCGCTGCAGAGAGGAGAACGCCGCGAGCGCTCCGGGGAGGAGCAGGGACCCGGAGCGCTCGGCGTAACAGACCCCTTATCTGATCTAGCCCATTCGTCATTAATGATCTTATGAATGTTCGGATGATCAGCGAAGGAGGGAGATTTACATTCACCTAGGCCTCAGAATAACTCATCCTGAATGGTTTTAACCTCTTGTACCTCCTCAAGGTTAAGGGTGGCTCTAACCGCTTTAATAAGCTCTTCAATGTCCTCCAGATTAAACAGAATTCAGGACCTGAGGACCGCGATCCGGCCCCTATTGCATCTCCCCTGCATAAGCCCGCCTGGGTGCCGCAAGGGGAGGCAGAAAAAATAAAAATCATCTCTGACGGGAACCACCGGCATAAAATAGGCATTTAGCAGAAGAGAGCTCTCCTGCACTCTCAGAGGTTCCTTCCCTAATCAGGACAGGAAAAACACTGGGAATGGAGAGGAAGGGGTGGGGTTTTAAACTCTCAGGTGGTTTTCCTGTCCCAATTAGGCAAGTGCAATCTCCGGGTGCTGTCATGGAGACGACTTGGGAAACTCTTTTAGAGCTCTATTGCCTAAGTCAATGTGTAAATCAGCACTGACTTTTTTTTTTACATCATGCCCAATTACAGAGCCAAATACAAGGGTCAAGCCTGGATCATTCATGCAGCCCTTTGCTGCTCTCAGCCTTTGGCCACAAATACTGCATTACAAGGTGATTTTTAAAGGGGTACTCCTGTGGAAACCTTTTTTTTATATATTTTTTTTTTTATATCAACTGGGGCCAGAAAGTTAAACAGATTTGTAAATTACTTCTATTGAAAAATCTTAATCCTTCCAGTACTTATTAGCTGCTGAATACTACAGGGGAAATTATTTTCTTTTTTGGAACACAGAGCTTTCTGCTTACATCTCTGTCCATTTTAAGAACTGTCCAGAGTAGGAGAAAATTCCCTTAGCAAACATATGCTGCTTAAAATGGACAGAGATGTCAGCAGAGAGCACTTTGCTTGTGATTCCGCAGAGAGCACTGTGTTCCAAAAAGAAAAGAATTTCCTCTGTAGTATTCAGCAGCTAATAAGTACTGGAAGGATTAAGATTTTTTAATAGAAGTAATTTACGAATCTGTTTAACTTTCTGGCTCCAGTTGATTTAAAAAAATTAAATAAAAAATAAAGTTTTCCACCCCAGTACCCCTTTAAGCAGGACAGAATGAGCCAATCAACCAAAGAATGAGCTAGCACTATTACACAGGGAGATATCAACCTGTTTGGCCAATAATGCTCCTGTGAAAAAGGTCCTTCAGTGACTTGCCTATATTTATACTCAACTAGAACACTTTCATGCTCCCCCTTGTTGGCAGTCGACCTTTGTTTCCTACAGATCACGTGATTACATACGTTTATTTATTTACAAGGCTCTGCTCACACACATTGCTACAGGGTTTTCATACTGATGTACATTATTTGCTACCCTTACAGCTTTTTCCTCTTAGGGGAATTCTATGTACATGTGGACACTCATTTAGTAAACCTGTCAGGCCACAATTACGACCATGCTTTCCATAACCTGATCCTGCGCCTGTCATCAAGTTCTACCCTTCTCACTCAATGTGTACTTTGGAAGCGCCCCCCCCCCCCCCTATTTATTTTACTTTTTTCCACTTGTTATTAATATTCATAATATCAATTTTGAATCCTATTGTTAAATGATATGTGTCACAATCTCCAGCGGCAGGGTATTTTTAAAGCCTGAGACTTGCTCTGAGACAAACTGCATGGGACATCAACTTTCATCCTATAATTCATCCTCTAATTGAGTCAGCCTCAGAGCAAGTCTGAGGCTATGAGATTGCCCAAGAACTTTAAAAAGAGTACCTCTCAGGATCTTGTAAAATTGTTATAATCTTCCCAGTTCACTGCCCCAATCATGATAAACCACCCCCTACCTTTATTTTTATTATTTGTTAGTTTTCTACCTTGACATTTCTCTGTGTTTTCTGCTCAGTGAAATTAACAGGCTGGGGAGGGGACATCATCTGAAGAAATACAGGGGAGAACTTCCCTCACTCTGCTACACACAGCTCAGAACAGTTCAGTGTGTAAGGTTAGCTATGACTGGATAAGGCTGCACACCCCCCCCCCCCCCCCCCCCCCTCAGCATTTCCTGTTTTTGGACTTCTGCCAGGCCAGCAGGGGTACAAAGTCTGTGCAAAAGATGGGAGAAAATGTGCTCTGGACAAGTAGGGAGACACCTAGTGGCAGCTTTTTTACAGTGAAGTACCTTAGAAAGATGTTACCATAAGGCGTTGTTTTAACGAGACTGCCCATTTAAACATATCCTGCCATCAGAGATTATGAGAGATACCTTTTCAGTAGATACCTTTTACTAGAATATTAATGTGTTAAGGTATTTATCATCTATTCTTTGAGTCAAGTTTTAGTCAGTCACCTCGTTATCAGGGGTCAGGATTATAAACTACAAGTAACTTCAACATTTAAAATCTCTTCTACCTCTAGTTTCAATAAGACCAATAGGAAATGTACACACACCAATTTAGACTACTCTGGTTTAATAGAATTTGGTCAAGAACCTATATAAGTAAATTCACCCTTATCAAAGAGTAAAACCCCTTGAGTATTCTTTAATAAAATACATTACCTTTCAGTCGTGGGTTTTTATCAACCCAGTCTCCAATTATAGCTCCAAGGAGAAGGACAGAGCCTGCAACCACAAGTCCATAAACAGCAGTGAGAAGTAAACTGTTTCCATACAATTCTACCAAGAACAAAGAGACAGCAAAGTGCCACATGCGATCTCCCTGGAATAAAGAGAAAAAAAAAAGTTAATAAAAAAAAGTATGATTAAAATTTATTATTTTATATTTAGGATTTTTTTTGTGAGAGAAAATGTACAGATTTACACATTTTCATAGCCTAACATGTTCTGTAACCAAACAGATGTTTCCAGTTTAACAAAAAAATTTAATGCAGCATAGAAACACTGAATTATAAAATAACAATTTTTACTTGGCATACAAATAACTTTCACAATTGCATAACATGTTCATCAACTTGATCATAGGAGAACTGTGTCAATAACCCATGATGTGTAGAAACCAGGCTCATAGTTTTATGAAAAAATACTACATAAGGGGCAGGGGCAGACTCGCCATCGGGCACATTGGGCATTCGCTGTCTCCCCTAGCAAGCCACTGTCGGTGATATGCCCAATCTCATTGATACATCACCCTGTATACAGGAAGAGCTGCTGTATACTATATATTGGGGGGCTAGTTACTACCTACAGCGTTAGAGGGGGGCTGAGATCTACTGTATACAGGAATAGAGGGAGAACTGCTATATACAGGGGGTTACTATATATGGGGCTACTGTATACAATGGGCTACTTACTAACTATGGGGGCTACCAATATTACCTACAGATGGGAGTGCTACTAATACTACCCCCAGGGGGGATGCTAATAATATATGAAGGAGCCTGCTTATCTACTGGATTGGCATAACTTCCTAATGTGGGGGACCTACCTACTCTTCCCAAAACCCACTCTACCTACTCTACTGTGTGGGACACCAAGGGGGTTATTATTACTGTTTTGAAGATCGATTATAGAAAAGCGCAAAGCCTAAAATGTTTGTAATGATGCCCAGGGTAAGATGGAGCAGAAAAGTAAACAACTTCAATCAGAGAAGAAGTCACCTGGGAGTTAACAGATGTAATTGTATGCTATCACTTATATGATCACAAGAGCCTGTGTAGAGCTGATATCTACCACTATATTGTCACTGGGAGGGAGGGGTGTGTGAATATTGGTATTTATTGGTAATATAGTTCTCAGTATACAGGATTTGGTCAGTAACAGTATGATGGTCATGTGTATGGTAACCATATATATTACAGTCACACTCTTACAAACCAAATCCTGTATACTTTTCCAAGACAATGTGATAATATTCCTATTTGTATATTCGTATTATTGGTCTCATTATACAGGATTTGGTCAGTAATAGTATTATAGCAATATGTATGGTGATAATATTTCCTCCTTATATACCGATGTAATTCGGAAACTATGATTTACTTAGAGGTACATTTTTTTTTATCATGGGAAATTGTCTTACTTACTGTATGTTAACGCGTGTATATACACTGCTCAAAAAAATTAATGGAACACTTAAACAACACAATGTAACTCCAAGTCAATCACACTTCTGTGAAATCACATCGTCCACTGAGGAAGCAACACTGATTGGCAATCAATTTCACATGTTGTTGTGCAAATGGAACAGGTAGAAATTATAGGCAATTAGCAAGACACCCTCAATAAAGAAGTGGTTCTGCAGGTGGTGACCACAGACCACTTCTCAGTTCCTATGCTTCCTGACTGATGTTTTGGTCACTTTTGAATGTTGGCGGTGCTTTGACTCTAATGGTAGCATGAGACGGAGTCTACAATCAACACAAGTGGCTCAGGTAGTGCAGCTCATCCAGGATGGCACATCAATGCGAGCTGTGTCAAGAAGGTTTGCTGTGTCTGTCTACAACCCAACACAGCAAAAACAGCAAAAATTCAAAATGAGAGACAGATGCCGAAGAAAGCTAAACTAATCCTAAATATTTTTTTAGATATATAAATACAAAAAAACCAAGGACAGAGCATGTAGGACCCCTTAATAATGATAATGGGGAGGTTGTCACGGGCGATCAAGAGAAGGCGGAGCTACTGAATGGGTTCTTTAGTTCTGTATATACTATGGAAGAAGGAGCTGACATTGGTCAGGTCAGTGCTGGTAACACATCATATAATGTATTGAACTGGCTTAATGTAGAGATGGTACAAGGTAAGTTAAGTGATATAAATGTAAGCAAATCCCCAGGACCGGATGGACTACACCCAAGAGTTCTTAGAGAGGTAAGTTCAGTAATATCTCTACCCCTGTTCATGATATTTAGAGATTCTCTGGTGTCTGGTATTGTGCCAATATATGATCCAACTGCGGACCAATATATGGAGGGTTATTTGAACCAATTCACCAAAAGATCACCGAAGTGATCCACTAATTCCCTATATTTCCCATATATTTGTTGAAAGGTATAATCTTTATTAATTTCAAAACACCAACAAAAAAGGAGTTAAAATTGCAGTGTATCTCTCCTCCTGTATTATTGGTTATCTGTGCCAGCCAGGCATCACTTATTATCTACCTGTGTGTACCTGCAGTGTACACACGGTTAGTGGAGGAGTCTACACTGTATATTAAAAAACCTATCCTATGCCCCCCTCGACATGTTTCGCCGCAAGACGCGGCTTTGTCAAGAGGCTTAGGGGCACTGAATGAAAAAGCGCCAAAACAGGGGTTAAATAACCTCCTATTGTGACATCATGGTGGGGTGATATCCACTTCTGATTGGTGGGACACCATCCCATCCAATCATCCTCTATTTAATTTGATGGACATTTCCATGCACCTATTGCTGCTCTCATAGTTCAACCAATCCGCATAGTTGTTTATTGGTTGCCTCGGTAATGTATCACATGATTACTGCGTCATGATATCAGAGCCGATGTTCACATCCGCCTCCTGCGCTATGACCCCTGCGCGAGCTCTTGTACCAGCGCCGATATCCACATCCGCTTCCTGCGCCGTGACCCCTGCGCGAGCTCTTACACCAGCGAGCGTACCTTACTGTCGGAGCTGCGCAGTTCTATATGCGCGGGGACTTAGTCTCCACGGGCATTGCCAAATAGATATAATAGTCAGTTACTATGTAATTTCATATGCGCCAGAATTTTTCTATATATAAGGGCTGCGTGATGTAATCTGCGCATATACTTGGTCTTTCATAGTGCTCCATGTTAATAGGGATAAGCTCCAATAAAATACATTATTGCTCTATATGATATTCTATATTATTCTATATTGTATATTATTATCACCATAGAAGTAGTTAATTATTTGGTGATAATTAAAAGGCAGCATATTGGTCCGTCATGGTTAGTCCATCTACAATTCCCTCCCTGATGTCACTTCGGCAGGGTGTTTAATAATTGTGTTGATAATTGTACACGATGTTTATACATTATGGCAGCTATTCTAAATGAATGCTGAGAAGGTAAATCCCTCATTGAGTCCATTAGGGCTCAGGCTTTTGAGTCGCTGTATCCATCTTGCTTCTTCACGGAGTAATTTCTTATCTAAGTTGCCTCTTCTGGGGCCCAATGTCATCTTGATTAGTCCCCAAAATTTAAGGGTTTGTGTATCACCTCTATGGAAATTTCTAACATGTCTCGCCAGTGGGGTATCAGTCCCGGTGCGGATAGTGCTGAGATGTTGAGATATCCGTCTTCTCAGTTGCTGTGTGGTTTTGCCCACATATAGCTTATCACATCCGCACTGGGCAATATATATTACTCCTGAAGTCTGGCAGTTGATAAAATCCCTAATAACATATTTCTTGTTATCAATTGGGTTAACAAATTCTTTCATCCTAGGCAGAAATCCACAAAAGGTACACTTTCCACAGGGATGGGACCCTTTTATTGTAGACTTGAGCCATGTTCTTTCAGTTTTTTCAGCATAGAGGCTGTGAACCAGATGTTCTCTGATATTTTTCCCTCTCCTATATGTGATCGAAGGAAAAGGGGGGATGACATCTCTCAGATCATTGTCTGCCTGTAGAATAGGCCAGAATTGACGTAAAATATTCATTACCTGACGACTATTCTCGTCAAAAGTGCCAATACATCGTACCGTCTTAGTTATTGTTCCCGTTGTCTGTTTACTTTTCAGTAGTTCCTGTCTTGGGGTGTCACGAGCCCTAGCGAAGGCTCTATGAAGAACCTTCTTAGGATACCCCCTACTGATAAATCTGTTGTATAAAGTCCTGCATTCCCGTAGGAATGCTTCATCTGTGGAGCTGTTTCTCTTGGCACGCAAGTATTGTCCCACGGGGATGCCTCTCATTAGGGGGGCAGGATGATAACTGCCCCACTCAAGAAAGCTATTGGTAGACGTAGGTTTCCTATATATGCACGTTTGGACGCTGCCATTGGGCTGCAGAGAAATCTGTAGGTCAAGAAAGTTGATGGTGGTCTGGTGAATTTCTGAAGTAAAAAACATCCCTATTGTATTGTTATTAAGTGTGGTGACAAATTGCTGGAATAGTGCTTCTGTGCCGTCCCAAAATAATAAAACATCATCAATAAATCGTGCCCAAAATAAAATGTGCGAGGTATACTGGAGATGGGTGTCTGTGAATACAATAGTGTCTTCCCACCACCCTAAGAAAAGATTTGCAAAATTAGGTGCACATGCCGTGCCCATTGCTGTGCCTTTGTGCTGTAAATAAAAGTGACCATCAAAAATAAAATAATTGTGTGTGAGTAAAAAGTGAAGGAGTGACAAAATAAATTGATTGTGCTCAATAAATTGTGTTCCTCTCGTGTTCAGGAAATATTCAACCGCCTTTAGGCCCAATTCATGTTTTATGTTAGTATACAATGCCTCGACATCGAGACTCGCCACATATGTATTTGGTGGAAAAGAGATTTCCTGCAGTCTAGATACAGCGTCCCCTGTATCCCTAACGTAAGACGGTAAGGCTTGGACAAATGGGGTTAACATCTGGTTCACATATTGACTAATTCCCTCCGTGAGATTTTCATTTCCCGATACAATTGGACGTCCTGGGATAGGTATTTTTCTTTTATGTATCTTAGGTAATGCATACATTGTTGCTATAGTAGGCTTCACATTCAGCATATACCTAAATTCATCTTCAGTGATCAATCCATTATTTTTCGCCTCCATAAGTATCACTCTCAGTTCATTCAGGAATCTCTCAGTGGGGTTGGATTCAAGACGTCGATATGTTGTTTCATCCCGGATTAGTCGTCGGACCATATCCAGGTAATCATCTTTATTCATAATCACTATATTCCCCCCTTTATCAGAGGGCTTAATGATTATGTCCTGATTTTTTTCCAGATCACGCAATGCTTGATTCTCCTCACAGGTAAGATTTTGGTTTCCCCTCTTCCTAGGTCTCAACTCTTCCAATTTGGTACTAACCATCTGTACAAAGATGTTAATATTATCGAATTGTGTAAAATTGGGTGTTGTTCGACATCTAGGTTTTAAATCCGAAAAAGGTGGACTGGGTCTCCTTGTACCATTTTCACCTTCCTCTAGTAGTTCATACAGATCACTCACCACTTGATTATCCAACCTTGCCTCTATATCACTATCACGTGATTTGTGCACTTTGTGCAGCGCAAGTTTCCTAGCGAACAGATTAATATCCTTAATCCATTCGAAGGAATCAAATTGTGGTGTAGGTGTATAGGATAGTCCCTTTTTCAACAGGTTAATCTGATCCTTAGTGAGGATATACGATGAAAAATTGCATATCTGCATTTCATCCTTCTTCTCCTCATCTAGTTTTTCTTGTTGGACGGATACGCCCATTTGTCCCTGTCCCTCAACTGGACGCCTTCCCCTAAAAAAAGGGGGGATATGTTTGGATTCTGGCCTCTTGACATAATTTGTGCTGCCGTAGTTGTTATAGATGGCTGTATCAAAGGTGTAAACTGTAAGGCAGACGAATAAGATGTAATGGAGGCAGATCCCTCTCCATTTCGATTTATTGTTGGTATCGGCATATTGGGAGATATTTCTGTTTGTATGGGACCTCCTTGTTGGGGAGCACCCATTTGTATTGGTCCTGTCTGTTGGGGGTGAACTGTACTTCCTCCCCATTGTTGTTGAGGGAAGCTAATAGGATTCGAAAAATTATTATTAGCTGTATGGGGGTTTGTCACTATGCCACCTTGTTGTGTCTGACCCTGAAGACCCTGATTTTATTACTGGGTGGCAAAAAGTACTCACTGAGAACTCATTACGTATGATAGATTATCTACTATCCTATGAGAAAAAAGCCTTTAACTCAGTGAGCATCTTATTAGAGACCAAACTAGAGGAGATACAGACCTTCAAAAGTAATCCTGATTTTACTAACTGGGAACAACGATTACAAAGGAACATTCAGAATTTACAATCGGAAATCAAAGAAAAGAAACATAAGAAGTATATACGGGACAAAAAGGATTTTGAGTCCGGACAAATATATACTAAAAAACCCGTGGATACCTCTTATAATAAATATACTGATATCTCCGAATCTGATTATTCCGAATCAGACGATCAATCCAAAATTAATACACCAAAATATCAGTTCAATCAACAGATCAAAAACAAATATCACAAAAAAAGACCCCCTTACAACAAAAAGACTGGATATAGAGGATCTAAGAATCCTAATCAACATCAGGGATTCAATAACCATAACTACCAGTACCCTCAATCACAGGCACAGGGTATCACCCAGTATCAGACACAACAAGGTGGCATAGTGACAAACCCCCATACAGCTAATAATAATTTATCGAATCCTATTAGCTTCCCTCAACAACAATGGGGAGGAAGTACAGTTCACCCCCAACAGACAGGACCAATACAAATGGATGCTCCCCAACAAGGAGGTCCCATACAAACAGAAATATCTCCCAATATGCCGATACCAACAATAAATCGAAATGGAGAGGGATCTGCCTCCATTACATCTTATTCGTCTGCCTTACAGTTTACACCTTTGATACAGCCATCTATAACAACTACGGCAGCACAAATTATGTCAAGAGGCCAGAATCCAAACATATCCCCCCTTTTTTTAGGGGAAGGCGTCCAGTTGAGGGACAGGGACAAATGGGCGTATCCGTCCAACAAGAAAAACTAGATGAGGAGAAGAAGGATGAAATGCAGATATGCAATTTTTCATCGTATATCCTCACTAAGGATCAGATTAACCTGTTGAAAAAGGGACTATCCTATACACCTACACCACAATTTGATTCCTTCGAATGGATTAAGGATATTAATCTGTTCGCTAGGAAACTTGCGCTGCACAAAGTGCACAAATCACGTGATAGTGATATAGAGGCAAGGTTGGATAATCAAGTGGTGAGTGATCTGTATGAACTACTAGAGGAAGGTGAAAATGGTACAAGGAGACCCAGTCCACCTTTTTCGGATTTAAAACCTAGATGTCGAACAACACCCAATTTTACACAATTCGATAATATTAACATCTTTGTACAGATGGTTAGTACCAAATTGGAAGAGTTGAGACCTAGGAAGAGGGGAAACCAAAATCTTACCTGTGAGGAGAATCAAGCATTGCGTGATCTGGAAAAAAATCAGGACATAATCATTAAGCCCTCTGATAAAGGGGGGAATATAGTGATTATGAATAAAGATGATTACCTGGATATGGTCCGACGACTAATCCGGGATGAAACAACATATCGACGCCTTGAATCCAACCCCACTGAGAGATTCCTGAATGAACTGAGAGTGATACTTATGGAGGCGAAAAATAATGGATTGATCACTGAAGATGAATTTAGGTATATGCTGAATGTGAAGCCTACTATAGCAACAATGTATGCATTACCTAAGATACATAAAAGAAAAATACCTATCCCAGGACGTCCAATTGTATCGGGAAATGAAAATCTCACGGAGGGAATTAGTCAATATGTGAACCAGATGTTAACCCCATTTGTCCAAGCCTTACCGTCTTACGTTAGGGATACAGGGGACGCTGTATCTAGACTGCAGGAAATCTCTTTTCCACCAAATACATATGTGGCGAGTCTCGATGTCGAGGCATTGTATACTAACATAAAACATGAATTGGGCCTAAAGGCGGTTGAATATTTCCTGAACACGAGAGGAACACAATTTATTGAGCACAATCAATTTATTTTGTCACTCCTTCACTTTTTACTCACACACAATTATTTTATTTTTGATGGTCACTTTTATTTACAGCACAAAGGCACAGCAATGGGCACGGCATGTGCACCTAATTTTGCAAATCTTTTCTTAGGGTGGTGGGAAGACACTATTGTATTCACAGACACCCATTTCCAGTATACCTCGCACATTTTATTTTGGGCACGATTTATTGATGATGTTTTATTATTTTGGGACGGCACAGAAGCACTATTCCAGCAATTTGTCACCACACTTAATAACAATACAATAGGGATGTTTTTTACTTCAGAAATTCACCAGACCACCATCAACTTTCTTGACCTACAGATTTCTCTGCAGCCCAATGGCAGCGTCCAAACGTGCATATATAGGAAATCTACGTCTACCAATAGCTTTCTTGAGTGGGGCAGTTATCATCCTGCCCCCCTAATGAGAGGCATCCCCGTGGGACAATACTTGCGTGCCAAGAGAAACAGCTCCACAGATGAAGCATTCCTACGGGAATGCAGGACTTTATACAACAGATTTATCAGTAGGGGGTATCCTAAGAAGGTTCTTCATAGAGCCTTCGCTAGGGCTCGTGACACCCCAAGACAGGAGCTACTGAAAAGTAAACAGACAACGGGAACAATAACTAAGACGGTACGATGTATTGGCACTTTTGACGAGAATAGTCGTCAGGTAATGAATATTTTACGTCAATTCTGGCCTATTCTACAGGCAGACAATGATCTGAGAGATGTCATCCCCCCTTTTCCTTCGATCACATATAGGAGAGGGAAAAATATCAGAGAACATCTGGTTCACAGCCTCTATGCTGAAAAAACTGAAAGAACATGGCTCAAGTCTACAATAAAAGGGTCCCATCCCTGTGGAAAGTGTACCTTTTGTGGATTTCTGCCTAGGATGAAAGAATTTGTTAACCCAATTGATAACAAGAAATATGTTATTAGGGATTTTATCAACTGCCAGACTTCAGGAGTAATATATATTGCCCAGTGCGGATGTGATAAGCTATATGTGGGCAAAACCACACAGCAACTGAGAAGACGGATATCTCAACATCTCAGCACTATCCGCACCGGGACTGATACCCCACTGGCGAGACATGTTAGAAATTTCCATAGAGGTGATACACAAACCCTTAAATTTTGGGGACTAATCAAGATGACATTGGGCCCCAGAAGAGGCAACTTAGATAAGAAATTACTCCGTGAAGAAGCAAGATGGATACAGCGACTCAAAAGCCTGAGCCCTAATGGACTCAATGAGGGATTTACCTTCTCAGCATTCATTTAGAATAGCTGCCATAATGTATAAACATCGTGTACAATTATCAACACAATTATTAAACACCCTGCCGAAGTGACATCAGGGAGGGAATTGTAGATGGACTAACCATGACGGACCAATATGCTGCCTTTTAATTATCACCAAATAATTAACTACTTCTATGGTGATAATAATATACAATATAGAATAATATAGAATATCATATAGAGCAATAATGTATTTTATTGGAGCTTATCCCTATTAACATGGAGCACTATGAAAGACCAAGTATATGCGCAGATTACATCACGCAGCCCTTATATATAGAAAAATTCTGGCGCATATGAAATTACATAGTAACTGACTATTATATCTATTTGGCAATGCCCGTGGAGACTAAGTCCCCGCGCATATAGAACTGCGCAGCTCCGACAGTAAGGTACGCTCGCTGGTGTAAGAGCTCGCGCAGGGGTCACGGCGCAGGAAGCGGATGTGGATATCGGCGCTGGTACAAGAGCTCGCGCAGGGGTCATAGCGCAGGAGGCGGATGTGAACATCGGCTCTGATATCATGACGCAGTAATCATGTGATACATTACCGAGGCAACCAATAAACAACTATGCGGATTGGTTGAACTATGAGAGCAGCAATAGGTGCATGGAAATGTCCATCAAATTAAATAGAGGATGATTGGATGGGATGGTGTCCCACCAATCAGAAGTGGATATCACCCCACCATGATGTCACAATAGGAGGTTATTTAACCCCTGTTTTGGCGCTTTTTCATTCAGTGCCCCTAAGCCTCTTGACAAAGCCGCGTCTTGCGGCGAAACATGTCGAGGGGGGCATAGGATAGGTTTTTTAATATACAGTGTAGACTCCTCCACTAACCGTGTGTACACTGCAGGTACACACAGGTAGATAATAAGTGATGCCTGGCTGGCACAGATAACCAATAATACAGGAGGAGAGATACACTGCAATTTTAACTCCTTTTTTGTTGGTGTTTTGAAATTAATAAAGATTATACCTTTCAACAAATATATGGGAAATATAGGGAATTAGTGGATCACTTCGGTGATCTTTTGGTGAATTGGTATTGTGCCAAGGGACTGGCGCAAGGCGAATGTGGTGCCAATCTTCAAAAAGGGCTCTAGGTCTTCCCCAGGAAACTATAGATCGGTAAGTTTAACGTGCATTGTGGGTAAATTGTTTGAAGGACTTATAAGGGATTACATACAGGAATACATAGGGGATAATTGTATTATAAGTGATAGCCAGCATGGGTTTACTAAGGATAGAAGTTGTCAAACCAATCTAATTTGCTTTTATGAAGAGGTGAGTAGAAGCCTTCACAGAGGAATGGCTGTGGATATAGTGTTTCTGGATTTTGCTAAAGCGTTTGATACTGTCCCTCATAGACGTCTGACAGGTAAGTTAAGGTCTTTGGGTTTGGAAATTTTAGTTTGTAACTGGATTGAACACTGGCTCATAGATCGTACCCAGAGAGTGGTGGTCAATGATTCGTACTCTGATTGGTCCCCGGTTATTAGTGGTGTACCCCAAGGTTCAGTACTGGGACCGCTGTTGTTTAATTTATTTATCAATGATATAGAGGATGGTATTAACAGCTCTGTTTCTATCTTTGCAGATGACACCAAGCTTTGTAGCACAGTACAGTCTATAGAGGATATGCATAAGTTACAAGATGACTTGAATAGACTAAGTGTCTGGGCATCCACTTGGCAAATGAGGTTCAATGTGGATAAATGTAAAGTTATGCATCTGGGTACTAATAACCTGCATGCATCGTATGTCTTAGGGGGGATTAAACTGGCAGAGTCACTGGTAGAGAAGGATCTGGGTGTACTTGTAGATCACAGACTACAGAATAGCATGCAATGTCAGGCTGCTGCTTCCAAAGCCGGCAGGATATTGTCATGTATCAAAAGAGGCATGGACTCAAGGGACAGGGACATAATACTCCCCCTTTATAAATCATTGGTACGGCCTTACCTGGAATATGCTGTTCAGTTTTGGGCACCTGTCCATAAAAGGGACACTGCGGAGTTGGAAAGGGTGCAGACGCGCGACTAAACTAATATGGGGCATGGAACATCTTAGCTATGAGGAGCGATTAAAGGAGTTACAATTGTTTAGTCTTGAGAAGAGACATTTAAGGGGGGATATGATAAACGTATATAAGTATATTAATGGCCCATACAAAAAATATGGAGAAAAACTGTTCCAGGTTAAACCCCCCCAAAGGACGAGGGGGCACTCCCTCCGTCTGGAGAAGAAAAAGTTTAGTCTCAAGGGGCGACACGCCTTCTTTACCGTGAGGACTGTGAATTTATGGAACGGTCTACCTCAGGAACTGGTCACAGCAGGAACAATTAACAGCTTTAAAACAGGATTAGATACATTCCTGGAACAAAATAAGATTAATGCTTATGAAGAAATATAAAATCTCATCCCTTCCCCAATATCGCGCCACACCCCTACCCCTTAATTCACTGGTTGAACTTGATGGACATATGTCTTTTTTCGACCGTACTAACTATGTAACTATGTAACACCACAAGAAAAGACAATATACCATAAAGCGCACAGCCACTATTCATGTACCATTAGAAAGTATACTCTATTACAATTTACTCATAGATGATAAAGCAGGCAAGGAAACATCTAAAAGACCCAAAGGCCACTACCCAACAGGTCCCCCCCCCCCCCCCCCCCGAAGAAATGGGGAGACCACTCCCGAGGGACCTGCTAAATCAACACATGGATATTACAATAGCCCAGAACATCAATGAATAAAGTACAAAATCACATACAAGCTTTTCTCAGTTTGAAGATAATAATGATAATATTTGGCCTGTATGCAACCTCATCCAATATGCATGCCACTGAAAAAGTAGGGCTATTGACAACAGATGAAGGATAACCCCGCAGGTGCCCCCCTGGACCCCATGCGTTCTGTTTCCCGTCGGCAACTTCCTCAGGGTTGTTGTCAAGTCTACAATCCACACAAGTGGCTCAGGTATTGCAGCTCATCCAGGATGGCACATCAATGTGAGTTGTGGAAAGAAGGTTTGCTGTGTCTGTAAGCATAGAGTTCAGAGCATGGAGGCGCTACCAGGAGACAGGCCAGTACATCAGGAGATGTGGAGGAGGCCGTAGGAGGGCAACAACCCAGCAGCAAGACCGCTACCTCCACCTTTTTGCAAGGAGGAGCAGGAGGATCACTGCCAGAGCCCTGCAAAATGTCCTCCAGCAGGCCACAAATGTCCATGAGGATGTTAAGGACATTACATCAAAGTTGGATCAGCCTGTAGTGTGGTTTTCCACTTTGATTTTGAGCGTGGCTCTATATCCAGACCTCCATGGGTTGATAAATTTGATTTCCATTGATAATTTATGTAAAGACAACCATGTAAAGACAAAATAATTTCATACGATTAGTTCATTCAGATCTAGGATGTGTTATCTTAGTGTTCACTTTATTTTTTTGAGCAGTGTATATATATATATATATATATATATATATATATATATATTTCTGTTAAATTTCCTGTTATATCTTTAATAACTTAAACTTTTACTTCCTTTTGGCCCCTCGCTCATGTAGCCACACCCATGGCCCATTAAAGCCAAGCCTTAGTCTATGTTCATACATCAGAATTCTGCATGGGGATTATGCTGCGCACACAGTGGAATTTCGTGTCCGCAGAAAGAACGAACCTGTTCATTCTTTCTGTTGACCCTGCACAGATTGCATAGCCATCTATGAGACTACGCATTCCTGCACGGTCCTAGAGCAGGCATATTATGCCGTCGCCCATAGTCTCTGAATTGTCCACACAGATTTTCCATGCGGACATTCCGAAGTGTGAACATATAAAATAAAAAAAATTAAAGAAAATAAAAACTCCAAGAGATGGTGCTATCCCATATACAGTAGGAGTGACTAGTATAATTAACACAGCCATACTTTATTGAAAAGACAGTCAGCGAGTACATCCATGAAAAAGACGCGTTTAGGGTATAATCTTACCCTTTTTCAATTGCAAATGTGAAGTGTGAGCAATATACACAGCTTCTATAAATATTCAAAAAAGACCGCCAAAGTCAGAGGAAAAAGGGGGCGTGGTGAGTAGTTAAAACATGCATAAATAGGAACAGACTATAAACATCACAATTATATAAAAGTAGATTTATGAGTACAATCATTAGTAGTTAAAATATACAGTTTTCAACAAGTCATTATATAAGCGAAAATTACATGGTTACATAAGTAGCACTGAATATAATTCATTCTTTCGGACAGTTCAGAATAGAAAACTTCCGTAAAAAACCTGAAAAATTACAGTATAGCTTCTAAAACAAGCCTATAGTGGGAAAGAATATGACTCTCTAGAGAAAAAGGAATGAAATAACGCATATAAAGGAAAAAATCCAGAAAGGTGTATATACATTGAGAGAAAAGTTTTTTTGTGAATGAAAACCTGGGTGAATTGATGATGTCAGCGTGTTTGTAGTCATAGTGAAGAAATATATATGGATGAACTAACGCGGCGTCAAGGAATGTTGTTACAAAAGCGGCCCCATGACAGATCTTACTGGCCTGCAAGGGATGTTGTTACAAGCAGCGGCCCCATGACAGATCCTACTGGCACGCACAAAGCAATTGGAGTGGTACACAGAGAGATTTTGACATGGGATTGTGAACAAAAATGAATTGTAAAGAATAAAGAAACACTGATATTTTATATAGGATGGATGTCCAGGATTAAGGACCTCTGCAGCCATCTATTCGTGAGTGTTGTTATTTAGCAATAATGATAAATGGAAACGATATTGTTGAAACAAAAGTGGATGAGTGTAATTAGATGTGAATATATAGGGGGATCATAAATAGTGTATATAGTCTAGTGAGCTGAATACAGTTATGAGAGAAAAGGATGACATTATAGTAATGTCACAACACAACAGATTAGTATGAATTAGATATTTGATAGTAATAGACATAAGTGTAAATAGATGAATGTTCAGTGTAATCTGAATACAATTGCTATTGAGAAGGGAAATCTTATAATGATGTTAAATCGCAACAAGTAAATAAAGAGAGGACAAAGAGTTAGCTATTAATAAAAGCGCCCGATATAGGGACATTAAAAACAATTCAATTAAGTAACTAAAAAATGTATTAAATAAATATGAATAGTATAGGAATAAACCCACATGGAGATCCTAAACCTAGTCAGCTGCGCATTAAATGTATATTAAAGTGTGGAGAACCGAAAGGGGAGTAAGGGAAAAAGGTATGGGGAGAAGACAATAATATAAGGGGAAAGGAGGGGAAAAGGTATGGGGAGAACACAATAATATAAGGGGAAAGGAGGGGAAAAGGTATGGGGAGAACACAATAATATAAGGGGAAAGGAGGGGAAAAGGTATGGGGAGAACACGATAATATAAGGGGAAAGGAGGGAAAAAGGTATGGGAGAAGACGATAATATAAGGGGAAAGGAGGGAAAAAGGTATGGGAGAACACAATAATATAAGGGGAAAGGAGGGAAAAAGGTATGGGGAGAAGACGATAATATAAGGGGAAAGGAGGGGAAAAGGTATGGGGAGAACACAATAATATAAGGGGAAAGGAGGGGAAAAGGTATGGGGAGAACACAATAATATAAGGGGAAAGGAGGGAAAAAGGTATGGGAGAAGACAATAATATAAGGGGAAAGGAGGGAAAAAGGTATGGGAGAACACAATAATATAAGGGGAAATGAGGGAAAAAGGTATGGGGAGAAGACGATAATATAAGGGGAAAGGAGGGGAAAAGGTATGGGAAGAACACAATAATATAAGGGGAAAGGAGGGGAAAAGGTATGGGGAGAACACAATAATATAAGGGGAAAGGAGGGAAAAAGGTATGGGAGAAGACGATAATATAAGGGGAAAGGAGGGAAAAAGGTATGGGAGAACACAATAATATAAGGGGAAAGGAGGGAAAAAGGTATGGGGAGAAGACGATAATATAAGGGGAAAGGAGGGAAAAAGGTATGGGGAGAAGACGATAATATAAGGGGAAAGGAGGGAAAAAGGTATGGGAGAACACAACAATATAAGGGGAAATGAGGGAAAAAGGTATGGGGAGAACACAATAATATAAGGGGAAAGGATGATACTTCAATTTATATTCTCAATATATTCATTAAGACCGGATGGTACCAATGTTGTAAAATGATATATCCAGTAGCTGTTACGCCGAGCGCTCCGGGTCCCTGCTCCTCCTCCTCCTCTCTCTGCAGCGCCCCGGTCAGACCCGCTGACCGGGAGCGCTGCACTGACATTGCCGGCAGGGATGCGATTCGCATAGGGAGACGCGCCCGCTCGCGAGTCGCATCCCAAGTCACTCACCTGTCCCGATCCCCGGCTGTCAGTCCTGGCGCACGGCTCCGCTCCTTAGGGCGCGCGCGCGCCAGCTCTCTAGGATTTAAAGGGTCAGTGCACCAGTGATTGGTGCCTGGCCCAATCAGCCTAATTAGCTTCCACCTGATCCCTGCCCATATAACCTCACTTCCCCTGCACTTCCTTGCCGGATCTTGTTGCCATTGTGCCAGTGAAAGCGTTTCCTTGTGTGTTCCTAGCCTGTGTTCCAGACCTCCTGCCATTGCCCCTGACTACGATCCTTGCTGCCTGCCCTGACCTTCTGCTACGTCCGACCCTGCTCTTGTCTACTCCCTTGTACCGCGCCTATCTCAGCAGTCAGAGAGGTTGAGCCGTTGCCGGTGGATACGACCTGGTTGCTCCAGCCTGCCGAATCCTGACAGTAGCTCTCTTTTTTTTTTTAAGAGAGTTAAATAGTTGGTTGGTACTTTTGGATATATGTTCTATAGGTATATATATAGAGATATTTAAAAGCACTGAAGTCACAATTATGATGTTCCAAAGCATGTTTAGATACACTATGTAGTGTGCAACCGTTGGTAACATTGGCATGGTGTTTACAGCATCTGAATGGTTGGATAGTGCGACCAACATATTGCAGGCCGCACTGGCATTCATAGTTACACAGTTACATAGTTAGTACGGTTGAAAAAAGACATACGTCCATCAAGTTCAACCAGGGAATTGAAGGGTAGGGGTGTGGCGCGATATTGGGGAAGGGATGGGATTTTATATTTCTTCATAAGCATTAATGTTATTTTGTTCCAGGAATGTATCTAACCCTGTTTTAAAGCTGTAAATTTTTCCTGCTGTGACCAGTTCCTAAGGTAGACTGTTCCATAAGTTCACAGTTCTTATGGTAAAGAAGGCATGTCGCCTTCCATGAGATAAATAATATAAATAGTGCTGCAGTTCATAAAAGATTTGATTTGGAATGATTCTCCAGATTTAAACTCCTTTTTTGCATTCATAAAGTTTAGACAACATTTACAAGCAGTGATGTTACATTTAAAAGATCTCATGGGGGTCGGTAAAAACGAAATTTGAATGATGGATTTTTTGGGGGCTTGTTTCAGTTTACTGGGGGCTAGTATATTTTAGTATATGGGTAAAAGACAGGTCTGTTGGTCCAACATAGCAACTTTTTTCCGGGCATTAGTGACTAGAGATTTTGGGTATCCTTTTTCCTAAATCTAGCCATCAAGGTATTACTTTGTTCCATATAGGTTTCTTTTTTTGTACAGTTACGTATGATTCTATTGAATTGTCCAAAAGGGATATATAGTAATCATTTATCATAATGTGCACTTGTATAATCTAAATAACTGTTGCTGTCAACCCGTTTGGGTCTCCAGTTGATTCTGTATATTATGTGATACTGTGACACCTAAAAATTCTGCATCATTAAAAACTATATTGCTTGTGAATTCCAGGTTCCATGTGTTTTGATTAATGTCTTTAACGACTTAAGGTCCTAGGGCGTATGGATACGCCTTGGCGTCCTGGTACTTAAGGACCCAGGGCGTATCCATACGCCCTTGGCAATTTCGGTCCCCGCCGCGCGCCGTGCAAATGCCCAGGGGGGTCATTAGACCCCAACATCCCCCCCCCCCCGGCGGTGATCGGCGCAAATCGCAAGTGAATACACACTTGCGATTTGCACCGATTCCGGGTCATACGGGTCTATTGTGACCCGGTGACCTGGAATAGAAGGGGGATCGCGGTTGTCTAAGACACCCACGATCCCCCTGTAGGCATAGGAGTGAAGTGGCAGGGGTGCCACCCCTCCTATCCCTGCTATTGGTCTGCTATTGATCGTCAGAGGCGACGACCAATAGCAGACCGGGGGCGGTGGGGTTAACTTTCGTTTTCCCCGTCCTGCCCACCCACAATAGGCGGGGCAGAACGGGGAACCGAAGGGGACCGGGCGCCGACGTCCACTTACCCGTCCGGAGGCTGCGGCGATGTTAATCGGCAGGCGGCGTCACGTGCTTCTGAAGAGGACGGCTCCCGGGATCCTACGGAAGCCGGTAAGTAGATCTGGAGGGCTACAGTCTGAGACCGTGGTCCCTAACTGTAGCCCTCCAGATGTAGCAAAACTACAACTCCCAGCATGCCCAGACAGCTGTTTGATCATGCTGGAATATGTAGTTTTGCAACAGCTGGAGGGCTGCAGTTTGAGACCACTATACAGTGGTCTCTAAATTATATCCCTCCAGATGTTGCAAAACTACAACTCCTAGCATGCTCACATAGCTGTTTGTTGTCTGGGCATACTGGGAGTTGTAGTTTTGCAACATCTGGAGGTCCACAGTTTGGAGATCACTGTGCAGTGGTCTAAAAACTGTAGTTCTCCAGATGTTGCAAAACTGCATTTCCCAGCATGCCCAGAAAGCAAACAGCTGTCTCGGCATGCTGGGAGTTGTAGTTGGGTACCTCCAGCTGTTGCATAACTACATCTCCCAGCATGCCCTTCGGTGATTAGTACATGCTGGGAGTTGTTTTGCAACAGCTGGAGGCACACTGGTTGGAAAATATTGAGTTAGGTAACAGAACCTAACTGAAGGTTTTCCAACCAGTGTGCCTCCAGCTGTTGCAAAACTACAACTCCCAGCATGCACGGTCTGTCAGTACATGCTGGGAGTTGTAGTTTTGAAACAGCTGGAGGTTTGCCCCCCCATGTGAACGTACAGGGTACATTCACATAGGCGGGTTTACAGTAAATTTCCTGCTTCAAGTTTGGGCTGCGGCAAATTTTTCGCCGCAGTGCAAACTCCTAGCGGGAAATTCACCGTAACACGTCAGTGTGAATGTACCCTAAAAACACTACACTACACTAACATCTAATAAAGGGTAAAACACTACATATACACCCCTTACACTGTCCCCCACCCCCCAATAAACAATTTAAAACGTCTTGTACGGCAGGGTTTCCAAAACGGAGCCTCCAGCTGTTGCAAAACAACAACTCCCAGCATTTCTGGACAGCCACTGACTGTCCAGGCATGCTGGGAGTTTAGCAACAGCTGGAGGCACCCTGTTTGGGAATCACTGGCGTAGAATACCCCTATGTCCACCCCTATGCTATCCCTAATTTAGTCCTCAAATGCGCATGGTGCTCTCTTACTTCGGAGCCCTGTCGTATTTCAAGGAAACAGTTTAGGGCCACATATGGGGTATCGCCGTACTCGGGAGAAATTACACTACAAATTTTGGGGGGCTTTTTTTCCTTTTACCGCTTGTGAAAAGGAAAAGTTGGGGTCTACACCACCATGTCAGTGTAAAAAAATAAAAAAAATTTACACTAACATGCTGGTGTTGCCCCATACTTTTTATTTCCACAAGCGGTAAAAGGAAAAAAAGACCCCCAAAATTTGTAACGCAATTTCTCCTGAGTACAGAAATACCCCAGATGTGGGCGTAAAATGCTCTGCGGGCACACAACAAGGCTCAGGAGTGAGAGCGCACCATGTACATTTGAGGCCTAAATTGGTGATTTGCACAGGGGTGGCTGATTTTACAGCGGTTCTGACAAACGCAAAAAAAAAAAAAATACCCACATGTGACCCCATTTTGGAAACTACACCCCTCACCGAACGTGACAAGGGGTATAGTGAGCCTGAACACCCCACAGGTGTTTGACGAATTTTCATTAAAGTTGGATGGGAAAATGAAAAAAATTCTATTTTTTCACTAAAATGCTGGTGTTACCCTAAATTTTTCATTTTCACATCGGGAAATAGGAAAAAAGCCCCCCCAAATTTGTAACCCCATCTTTTCTGAGTAAGAACATACCCCTTATGTGAATTTAAAGTGCTCTGCGGGCGAACTACAATGCTCAGAAGAGAAGGAGCGCCATTGGGATTTTGTAGAGAAAATTTGTCCGGAATTGAAGGCCACATGTGTTTACAAAGCCCCCATAGTGCCAGAACAATAGACCCCTGACACATGTGACCCCATTTTGGAAACTACACCCCTCACGTAATGTAATAAGGGGTACATTGAGAATTTACGCCCCACAGGTGTCTGACAGATTTTTGGAACAGTGGTCTGTAAAAATGAAAAATAAAATTTTTCATTTGCACAGCCCACTGTTCCAAAGATCTGTGGGGTGTAAATACTCACTGCACCCCTTATTACATTCTGTGAGGGGTGTAGTTTCCAAAATGGGGTCACATGTGGGGGGTTCCACTGTTCTGGCACCACGGGGGGCTTTGTAAACGCACATGGCCCCTGACTACCATTCCAAACTAACTCTCTTTCCAAAAGCTCAATGGCGCTCCTCCTCTTCTGAGCATTGTAGTTCGCCAGCAGAGCATTTTACGTCCTAACATGGGGTATTTCCATACTCAGAAGAAATGGGGTTACACATTTTGGGGGTCATTTTCTCCTATTACCCCTTGTAAAAATGTAAAATTTAGGGGAAAACTGCATTTTAGTAAAAAAAAAAAAAGTTTTCATTTACACATCCGACTTTAATGAAAAGTCGTCAAACACCTGTGGGGTGTTAAGGCTCACTGGACCCCTTGTTGCATGCCTTGAGGGGTCTAGTTTCCAAAATGGTATGCAATGTTGGGGTTTTCTGCTGTCCTGGCACCATAGGGGCTTCCTAAATGTGACATGCCCCCCAAAAACCATTTCAGCAAAATTCCCTCTCCAAAATCCTATTGTCGCTCCTTCCGTTCTGAGCCCTCTAGTGCACCCGCCGAACACTTGACATACACATATGAGGTATTTCCTTACTCGAGAGAAATTGGGTTACAAATTTTGGGGGGATTTTTCATCTATTACAGCTTGTAAAAATTCAAAAACTGGGTCTACAAGAACTTGTTTCCAAAATGCATCGGGCACGTAGAAGAGGTTTTCTTCTGATGACTCTTCCATGAAGACCATATTTGTACAAGTATAGTGTACCACAACTTCAGTGTCTGCCAGATCTTTCTGGAGGGATTGTACAGTCAGATGTAGGTTTTGAATTGTTGTTCTCACAATCCTGTGATAACTGTCTGATATTTTTCTTGGTCTTCCAGATCTTTCTTTAACTTCCACTGTTCCTGATGACTGCCATTTCTTAATTACATTCCGAACAGAGGATATTGACATCTGAAAAAGTTTTGCTATCTTCATATAGCCTTCTCCAGCTTTTTGAGCATCAACTATTTTCAGTTTCAGATTTCTAGACAACTGCTTAGAAGAACCCATGGTGCTGATTGTTGGGGCAAGGTCAGAGGAGTCTGGGCATTTAAAACTTTTGAGATTGACATCACCTGGTCTTCCCAGATGATGATTGAGAACAATTCGTGACACTGGCAGGTCTCAGCTTTGCAAAGGGGCAGTGCATGCTATAAATTATGCAGTGTGCCCAAACTTTTGCAGATGCCATTTTTTTGTTTTCTGTTATCTTGAAAGTGTAAATGATGGAAATAAAATCTAACTTTTGTTGACATATTATAAGAATGTCTAATCTGTAATTTGATACCTTTTGGAGATTTTTCCTTCTTTACCTGGGGTGCCCAAACTTTTGATCCCCACTGTAAGGGGGTTAAAGGTATCTGTTCACTATGTCCAAATGAGCTACAGGTTCTCTTACATAAATACAGTACCATTGTGCCATCCAAGGTGGCAAAGCGTTGAATTATAAAAAAAAAATTCTGTGCAGTGTCCAGGAAGGGGGCTGAGCTGCTTAGGTGCCACAGAATCGCTCAACTCCTGTCTCCCCCACCCCTCCCTGTCCTATATATCTCGAATGAAAGCCTATGTTCACACTTCATAGAGAGAGGGATATAGAAAGAAAAGGGAGGACAGCGCCTCATGTAATCCTGTGGGTACAGTGTATGGTGAGCTTCGGGATTAAGAACTCTCACCTGGTAAGTCTAGTTAATGGGCATATCACCCCTGCAACTGGGGTATTCCTGGGATTGCAGGCCGTAGAAGCTTGACTGGGAGCCATGGCAGCGGTTCTAGTATTGAAAGTATAAAGGAAAAAAGAAAAGAAAAAAAACTCCAAGAGATGGCGCTATCCCTTATAAAGTAGGAGTGACTAGTATAATTAACACAGCCATACTTTATTGAAAAGACAGTCAGCGAGTACATCCATGAGCAAGATGCATTTTGAGTATGATCTTGCAGATGTGAAGTGTGAGCAATAGACAGCTTCTATAAATATTCAAAAAAGACCGCCAAAGTCAGAGGAAAAAGGGGGCATGGTGAGCCCGACATACTCCATGAAAGTAGTTAAAACATGCATAAAGAGAAACAGACTATAAACATCACAATTATATAAAAATAGATTAATGAGTAGAATCATTAGTAGTTAAAATATACAGTTTTCAACAAGTCATTATATAAGTGAAAATTACATGGTTACATAAGTAGCACCGGATATAATTCATTCAGAGTTCTTCCGGACAGTTCAGAATAGAAAACTTCCGTAAAAACCTGAAATATTGTATAGCTTCTAAAACAATTCTATAGTGGGAAAGAATATGACTCTAGAGAATAAGGCATGAAATAACGCATATAAAGGAAAAAATCCAGAGAGGTGTATATACTTTGAGAGAAAAGTTTTTTTTATGAATGGGAACCTGGGTGACGCGATGACGTCAGCGTGCTTGTAGTCATAGTGAAGAAATATATATGAATGAACTGACGCAGCGTCAAGGAATGTTGTTACAAACAGCGGCCCCATGACAGATCTTACTGGCACGCAAGGGATGTTGTTACAAGCAGCGGCCCCATGACAGATCCTACTGGCACGCACAAAGCAATTGGAGTGGTACACAGAGAGATTTTGACATGGGATTGTGAACAAAAATGAATTGTAAAGAATAAAGAAACACTGATATTTTATATAGGATGGATGTCCAGGATTAAGGACCTCTGCAGCCATCTATTCGTGAGTGTTGTTATTTAGCAATAATTATAAATGGAAACGATATTGTTGAAAGCAAAAGTGGATGCGTGTAATTAGGTGTAAATATATAGGGGGATCATAAATAGTGTATATAGTCTAGTGAGCTGAATACAGTTATTAGAGAAAAGGATGACATTATAGTAATGTTACAACACAACAGATTAGTATGTATATGATATTTTATAGTAATAGACATAAGTGTAAATAGATGAATGTTGAATGTTGCGTGTAATCTGAATACAATTGCTATAGAGAAGGGAAATCTTATAATGATGTTAAATCGCAACAAGTAAAGAGAGAATATTAGGTGACAAAGGGTTAGCTATTAATAAAAGCGCCCGATATAGGGACAGTAAAATCAATTAATTATATGTATATATATATATATATATATATATATATATATATATATATATACCTCCAAAAAATAAAAGTGGCACTCCAATGGCCAAAAAATGGTGCATTTATTCACCCATCAAGTCAATGCGACGTTTTAGCCTCACATTGAAGCCTTTCTCAAGCTTCATTGTGAGGCTGAAACGTCCCATTGACTTGATGGGTGAATAAATACACCATTTTTTTTACTATTGGAGTGCCGCTTTTATTTTTTGGAGGTGTTTGAAGAAGGGTTTGGAGTTTGAACCTGTGAAAGCTGAGCACCCTATTTGGACTTTAAGTCCTATTTACAATGCCGGTTCCCTTATTTTTATATATATATATATATATATATATATTAATATATATATATATAACAAACAACAAAAAATGTGGTCTCAAATGGCTGGAGGTGCTCAACCCCAAATGCTGTTGTGCATTTATACTGGGGGAGCAGATCCTGCCCTTGTAGTCCATTGCTAGGGGCAATCCCCAGCATAAAAATGCATACAATGGAGAATGCCTGCAGCGATATATATATATAACTAAAAAATGTATTACATAAATATGAATAGTATAGGAATAAACCCACATGGAGATCCTAAACCTAGTCAGCTGCGCATTAAATGTATATTGAAGTGTGGAGCACAGAAAGGGGAGTAAGGAAAAAAGGTATGGGGAGAAGACGATAATATAAGGGGAAAGGAGGGAAAAAGGTATGGGGAGAACACAATAATATAATGGGAAAGGATGATACTTCAATTTATATTCTCAATATATTCATTAAGACCGGATAGTACCAACATTTTCAAACGATATATCCAGTAGTTTTCTCTTTTTTTAGACTTAAATCATTGGTTGGTACTTTTGGATATATATTCTATAGGGAGATATTTAAAAAGCACTGAAGTCACAATTATGATGTTCCAAAGCATGTTTGTCACGATGCCGGCTGGCAGGAGGTGGATCCTCTGTGCCAGAGAGGGATTGGCGTGGACAGTGCTAGTGGACCGGTTCTAAGTCACTACTGGTTTTCACCAGAGCCCGCCGCAAAGCGGGATGGTCTTGCTGCGGCGGTAGTGACCAGGTCGTATCCACTAGCAACGGCTCAACCTCTCTGGCTGCTGAAGATAGGCGCGGTACAAGGGAGTAGACAGAAGCAAGGTCGGACGTAGCAGAAGGTCGGGGGCAGGCGGCAAGGTTCGTAGTCAGGGTGGATAGCAGAAGTTCTGGTACACAGGCTTTGGACACACAAAACGCTTTCACTGGCACAAGGCAACAAGATCCGGCAAGGGAGTGCATGGGAGGAGGTCAGATATAGTCAGGGACCAGGTGGAAGCCAATTAAGCTAATTGGGCCAGGCACCAATCATTGGTGCACTGGCCCTTTAAGTCTCAGGGAGCTGGCGCGCGCGCGCCCTAGAGAGCGGAGCCGCGCGCGCCAGCACATGACAGCAGGGGACGGGAACGGGTAAGTGACCTGGGATGCGATTCGCGAGCGGGCGCGTCCCGCTGTGCGAATCGCATCCCCGACGGCCATGACAGTGCAGCGCTCCCGGTCAGCGGGACCGACCGGGGCGCTGCGGAGAGAGAGACGCCGTACGCGCTCCAGGGAGGAGCGGGGACCCGGAGCGCTAGGCGTAACAATGTTTAGATACACTATGTAGTGTCTAACCATTGTTAACATTGGCATGGTGGTTATTTATACAGCATCTGAACGGTTGGATAGTGCGACCAACATATTGCAGGCCACACTGGCATTGCATGAGATAAATAATGTAAATAGTGCTGCAGTTCATAAAAGATTTGATTTGGAATGATTCTCCAGTAGCTGCAGATTTAAACTTCTTTTTGACATTCATAAAGTTTGGACAGCATTTACAAGCAGTGATGTTACATTTAAAACGGTAAAAACAAAATTTGACTGATGGTTTTTTTGGGGGCTTGTTTCAGTTTACTGGGGGCTAGTATATTTTTCAGAGATTTGGATCATCATTAGTGTTGGTAAGACTTTTTTCTTTAGGTAAAAGACAGGTCTGTTGGTCCAACATAGCAGCTTTTTTTGCGGGCATTAGTGACTAGAGATTTCGGGTATCCTTTTTTCCTAAATCTAGCCATCAAGGTATTACTTTGTTCCATATATGTTTCTTTTTTTTTGTACAGTTACGTCTGATTCTTTTGAATTGTCCAAAAGGGATATTTAGTAACCATTTATCATACTGTGCGCTTGTATAATCTAAATAACTATTGATGTCAACATGTTTCAAAAAAGTTTGGGTCTCCAGTTGATTCTGTTTACTATGTGATACTGTTACACCTAAAAATTATTCATCATTAAAAAACTATTGCTTGTGAATTCCAGGTTCCATGTGTTTTGATTAATGTCTTTAAGAAAGGCTCTAGATCCTCCTGTGTGCCTCCCCCAAATGATTAAGATATCATCAATATATTTATTAAAAGAAATGCATTTGTTAAAAAGAGGGTGAGAATAAATATAAAATTTTTCTATAAAGGCCCATAAACAGGTTTGCTAGACTTAGTGCGAAATGCAATCCCATCGCGGTACCGCATTCTTGCTTGTATATGCGCCCATTGAATTCAAAATAATTATGATGTAAAATAAAACATATACTTTCTATAATAAATTTCTGTTGTATGTTTTTATGTACCTTGGGCAGATAGTAAAACAGGGGTGTATTGGGTTCCCTTATGAACATATATTGGAGCTCTTTTTTTTTTTTTTAAGAACTCCCTTCTGAAAACCATCCTTTGGAGTTCTTTAAGTTCTGCCATATATTTGGTGGTTGGATTTATGTCTATGGAAATATAATATTTTTGGTCTGATAGCAAACAATTGGCCTCTTGGATACAATCTTCCCAATCAAGGAGGACTATGCCCCCTCCTTTATCAGCAGCCTTAATGATGGTATTGCCACTGGATAAGGATTTCATGGCTGTTTTCCGAGCAAGTGTTACATTTTGTGGATATTTAATTTTTGAAGAACATAAATCCTCCAAGTCAAACATAACGACGGCAGAGAAAGTGTCAATGAAGTTGCCTCTATGTTGTACTGGGTAGAAGCCAGATTTTGGTTTTATATTGGAGGGAATGGGGGGTGGATCTAGAGAAGCTACATATTCTTTACTTGTGACACTATTTGTGGTGTTATTCCCATCTTGCTCGCTCCTAGGTTTGGCAACTATATTAAAATGTCTAAAAGGTCAAAGATATTTGGTTTAAAATAATAATTAATATTTATTAGTATAGAATAATAATAGATTAAATAGGGAATGTATAGGGCCCTTGTACTCCCCTAATTAATTTAAATTAATACAAAATTATAAAATATAATAAAAACAACAATGAATATAAAAATATCAACTATAAAAATATTCTGCGACTTGAGCCTGTAATATCAGTATAGCAATCGAATAATCCCGTGGAACAACAATTTTCAATGCAAATGTTCATTCAATTGTTCCTGTTCTCAGTGATCTTCAATGTAAGGCAGATACAATGTAGCAGCTACAGATATACAGTTCATCAACTGATGCAATGGTATTGTATCTATCCAGACAGTGATATCCGTTCCAACGGATGCAATGTAGCGCTTGGTGATCAGTAGCAAGTTGATTAACAGTCACTCAAGATCACTCCTTATGAATCTCTGTGTATATCACACATTAAAAAGTCATATTAAATCAGCCAATTTGCAATAAACTCCCCACTCCCGGGGTACCACGGATCTCCCTTAAGTGTAGTCCTGTATGCCAGCTGTATAGGATCTTTCGCCCGGTGCCTTGCCTCAGTCAGGGATCGCACTGCTGGAGTCTCAGCCAACTCGCACTTGGTGGTGGGCACCGTTTGGGGGGACTGCAGCGCTGTCAAGCGGAGTCCCTTAGTCGGACCAGCTGGGAATGGTGGCGGTCAGCAGGCACAAAGTCCTTATTGTAGATGGCCCGATCGGTTTCAATTAATGTAACGGCTGTGTCACGATGCCGGCTGGCAGGTAGTGGACCCTCTGTGCCAGAGAGGGATTGGCGTGGACCGTGCTAGTGGACCGGTTCTAAGCCACTACTGGTTTTCACCAGAGCCCGCCGCAAAGCGGGATGGTCTTGCTGCGGCGGTAGTGACCAGGTCGTATCCACTAGCAACGGCTCACCTCTCTGGCTGCTGAAGATAGGCGCGGTACAAGGGAGTAGGCAGAAGCAAGGTCGGACGTAGCAGAAGGTCGGGGCAGGCAGCAAGGATCGTAGTCAGGGGCAACGGCAGAAGGTCTGGAAACACAGGCAAGGAACACACAAGGAACGCTTTCACTGGCACTAAGGCAACAAGATCCGGCAAGGGAGTGCAAGGGAAGTGAGGTAATATAGGGAAGTGCACAGGTGAAAACCCTAATTGGAACCACTGCGCCAATCAGCGGCGCAGTGGCCCTTTAAATCGCAGAGACCCGGCGCGCGCGCGCCCTAGGGAGCGGGGCCGCGCGCGCCGGGACAGAACAGACGGGGAGCGAGTCAGGTAGGGGAGCCGGGGTGCGCATCGCGAGCGGGCGCTACCCGCATCGCGAATCGCATCCCGGCTGGCAGCGGGATCGCAGCGCCCCGGGTCAGAGGACGTGACCGGAGCGCTGCAGCGGAGGGAGTGAAGCGAGCGCTCCGGGGAGGAGCGGGGACCCGGAGCGCTCGGCGTAACAGTACCCCCCCCCTTGGGTCTCCCCCTCTTCTTGGAGCCTGAGAACCTGAGGAGCAGACTTTTGTCAAGGATGTTGTCCTCAGGTTCCCAGGATCTCTCTTCAGGACCACAACCCTCCCAGTCTACTAAAAAAAAATTTTTCCCTCTGACCTTTTTGGCAGCCAAAATTTCCTTGACCGAGAAGACGTCCGAGGAGCCGGAAACAGGAGTGGGAGGAACAGATTTGGGAGAAAAACGGTTGAGGATGAGTGGTTTGAGAAGAGAGACGTGAAAGGCATTAGGGATACGAAGAGAAGGAGGAAGAAGAAGTTTATAAGAGACAGGATTAATTTGACACAAAATTTTGAAAGGACCAAGATAGCGTGGTCCCAACTTGTAGCTAGGGACACGGAAGCGGACATATTTAGCGGAGAGCCATACCTTGTCTCCAGGGGAAAAAACGGGGGGAGCTCTTCTTTTCTTATCCGCGAACCTCTTCATGCGTGAAGAAGCCTGTAAGAGAGAATTTTGGGTCTCTCTCCATATAATGGAAAGGTCACGAGAAATTTCATCCACAGCGGGCAGACCAGAGGGCAAGGGGGTAGGGAGGGGGGGAAGAGGGTGACGGCCGTACACCACGAAAAATGGGGATTTGGAGGAAGATTCAGAGACCCTGAAGTTATACGAGAATTCGGCCCATGGAAGGAGATCTGCCCAGTCATCCTGGCGGGAGGAAACAAAATGTCGCAAATAATCACCCAGGATCTGGTTAATTCTTTCTACTTGTCCATTGGACTGGGGATGATATGCAGAGGAAAAATTTAATTTAATCTTGAGTTGTTTACAGAGAGCCCTCCAGAATTTAGACACGAATTGGACCCCTCTATCCGAGACAATCTGCGTAGGCAACCCGTGAAGACGAAAAATGTGTACAAAAAATTGTTTAGCCAACTGAGGCGCAGAAGGAAGACCAGGAAGAGGGATGAAATGTGCCATTTTGGAGAATCGATCAACGACCACCCAAATAACGGTGTTGCCACGGGAAGGGGGTAAATCAGTAATAAAATCCATACCAATCAGAGACCAAGGCTGTTCGGGGACAGGCAGAGGATGAAGAAAACCAGCGGGCTTCTGGCGAGGAGTCTTATCCCGGGCACAGATAGTGCAGGCTCGCACAAAGTCCCCAACATCCGTCTCCAGAGTCGGCCACCAATAGAAGCGGGAGATGAGTTGCACAGATTTCTTGATGCCCGCATGACCTGCGAGATGGGAGGAGTGACCCCATTTGAGGATTCCGAGGCGTTGGCGTGGAGAAACAAAGGTCTTTCCTGGAGGAGTCTGCCTGATGGAGGCAGGAGAAGTGGAGATCAGGCAGTCAGGTGGAATGATGTGTTGCGGAGGGAGATCAACTTCTGAGGCATCCGAGGAACGAGAGAGAGCATCGGCCCTAATGTTCTTATCGGCAGGACGAAAGTGAATCTCAAAATTAAATCGGGCAAAGAACAGAGACCACCGGGCCTGGCGAGGATTCAGCCGTTGGGCAGACTGGAGGTAGGAGAGGTTCTTGTGGTCGGTGTAGATAATAACAGGAAATCTTGATCCCTCCAGCAGATGCCTCCATTCCTCAAGTGCTAATTTAATGGCTAGAAGCTCTCGATCCCCGATGGAGTAGTTCCTCTCCGCTGGAGAGAAGGTCCTAGAGAAAAAACCACAAGTGACAGCATGCCCGGAAGAATTTTTTTGTAGAAGAACAGCTCCAGCTCCCACTGAGGAGGCATCAACCTCCAATAGGAAGGGTTTGGAAGGGTCAGGTCTGGAGAGCACGGGAGCCGAAGAAAAGGCAGACTTGAGTCGTTTAAAGGAGTCTTCTGCTTGAGGAGGCCAGGACTTGGGATCAGCATTTTTTTTGGTTAAAGCCACGATAGGAGCCACAATGGTAGAAAAATGTGGAATAAATTGCCTGTAATAATTGGCGAACCCCAAAAAGCGTTGGATAGCACGGAGTCCGGAGGGGCGTGGCCAATCTAAGATGGCAGAGAGTTTGTCTGGATCCATCTGTAGTCCCTGGCCAGAGACCAAATATCCTAGAAAAGGAAGAGATTGGCATTCAAACAGACATTTCTCAATTTTGGCATAGAGTTGGTTGTCACGAAGTCTCTGAAGAACCATACGGACATGCTGGCGGTGTTCTTCTAGATTGGCAGAAAAAATTAGGATATCGTCCAGATATACAACAACACAGGAGTATAACAGATCACGAAAAATTTCATTGACAAAGTCTTGGAAGACGGCAGGGGCATTGCACAGTCCAAAGGGCATGACCAGATACTCAAAGTGTCCATCTCTGGTGTTAAATGCCGTTTTCCACTCGTCCCCCTCTCTGATGCGGATGAGGTTATAGGCGCCTCTTAAGTCCAATTTAGTGAAGATGTGGGCACCTTGGAGGCGATCAAAGAGTTCAGAGATGAGGGGTAAGGGGTAGCGGTTCTTAACCGTGATTTTATTAAGACCGCGGTAGTCAATGCAAGGACGTAGGGAGCCATCTTTTTTGGACACAAAGAAAAATCCGGCTCCAGCAGGAGAGGAGGATTTACGGATAAAGCCCTTTTTTAGATTCTCCTGGACGTATTCGGACATGGCAAGAGTCTCTGGGGCAGAGAGAGGATAAATTCTGCCCCGGGGTGGAGTAGTACCCGGGAGGAGGTCGATAGGGCAATCATAAGGCCTGTGAGGAGGTAGAGTCTCAGCTTGTTTTTTGCAGAAAACATCCGCGAAGTCCATATAGGCCTTAGGGAGACCGGTTACTGGAGGAACCACAGAGTTACGGCAAGGGTTACTGGGAACCGGTTTTAGACAGTTCTTGGAACAAGAGGACCCCCAACTCTTGATCTCCCCAGTGGACCAATCCAGGGTTGGGGAATGAAGTTGAAGCCAGGGAAGTCCAAGGAGAATCTCCGAGGTGCAATTGGGGAGGACCAAAAGTTCAATCCTCTCATGATGAGATCCGATGCTCATAAGAAGGGGCTCCGTGCGGAAACGTATGGTACAGTCCAATCTTTCATTATTTACACAATTGATGTAGAGGGGTCTGGCGAGACTGGTCACCGGGATGTTGAACCTGTTGACGAGAGAGGCCAAAATAAAATTTCCTGCAGATCCAGAGTCCAAGAAGGCCACTGTAGAGAAGGAGAAGGCAGAGGCAGACATCCGCACAGGCACAGTAAGACGTGGAGAAGCAGAGTAGACATCAAGGACTGTCTCACCTTTGTGCGGAGTCAGCGTACGTCTTTCCAGGCGGGGAGGACGGATAGGACAATCCCTCAGGAAGTGTTCGGTACTAGCACAGTACAGGCAGAGGTTCTCCATACGGCGTCGTGTCCTCTCTTGAGGTGTCAGGCGAGACCGGTCGACCTGCATAGCCTCCACGGCGGGAGGCACAGGAACAGATTGCAGGGGACCAGAGGAGAGAGGAGCCGAGGAGACGAAACGCCTCGTGCGAACAGAGTCCATATCTTGGCGGAGTTCCTGACGCCTTTCAGAAAAACGCATGTCAATGCGAGTGGCTAGGTGAATAAGTTCATGTAGATTAGCAGGAATTTCTCGTGCGGCCAGAACATCTTTAATGTTGCTGGATAGGCCTTTTTTGAAGGTCGCGCAGAGGGCCTCATTATTCCAGGACAATTCTGAAGCAAGTGTACGGAATTGTACGGCATACTCGCCAACGGAAGAATTACCCTGGACCAGGTTCAACAGGGCAGTCTCAGCAGAAGAGGCTCGGGCAGGTTCCTCAAAGACACTTCGGATTTCCGAGAAGAAGGAGTGTACAGAGGCAGTGACGGGGTCATTGCGGTCCCAGAGCGGTGTGGCCCATGACAGGGCTTTTCCGGACAGAAGACTGACTACGAAAGCCACCTTAGACCTTTCAGTGGGAAACAGGTCCGACATCATCTCCAGATGCAGGGAACATTGGGAAAGAAAGCCACGGCAAAACTTAGAGTCCCCATCAAATTTATCCGGCAAGGATAAGCGTATCCCAGGAGCGGCCACTCGCTGCGGAGGAGGTGCAGGAGCTGGCGGAGGAGATGACTGCTGAAGCTGTGGTAGCAACTGTTGTAGCATAACGGTCAGTTGAGACAGCTGTTGGCCTTGTTGCGCTATCTGTTGTGACTGCTGGGCGACCACCGTGGTGAGGTCAGCGACAACTGGCAGAGGAACTTCAGCGGGATCCATGGCCGGATCTACTGTCACGATGCCGGCTGGCAGGTAGTGGACCCTCTGTGCCAGAGAGGGATTGGCGTGGACCGTGCTAGTGGACCGGTTCTAAGCCACTACTGGTTTTCACCAGAGCCCGCCGCAAAGCGGGATGGTCTTGCTGCGGCGGTAGTGACCAGGTCGTATCCACTAGCAACGGCTCACCTCTCTGGCTGCTGAAGATAGGCGCGGTACAAGGGAGTAGGCAGAAGCAAGGTCGGACGTAGCAGAAGGTCGGGGCAGGCAGCAAGGATCGTAGTCAGGGGCAACGGCAGAAGGTCTGGAAACACAGGCAAGGAACACACAAGGAACGCTTTCACTGGCACTAAGGCAACAAGATCCGGCAAGGGAGTGCAAGGGAAGTGAGGTAATATAGGGAAGTGCACAGGTGAAAACCCTAATTGGAACCACTGCGCCAATCAGCGGCGCAGTGGCCCTTTAAATCGCAGAGACCCGGCGCGCGCGCGCCCTAGGGAGCGGGGCCGCGCGCGCCGGGACAGAACAGACGGGGAGCGAGTCAGGTAGGGGAGCCGGGGTGCGCATCGCGAGCGGGCGCTACCCGCATCGCGAATCGCATCCCGGCTGGCAGCGGGATCGCAGCGCCCCGGGTCAGAGGACGTGACCGGAGCGCTGCAGCGGAGGGAGTGAAGCGAGCGCTCCGGGGAGGAGCGGGGACCCGGAGCGCTCGGCGTAACAGGCTGTATGCGGTATACAAAGTGAATAACCTGGCAGCGTTTCTCGTGCACAGGTCGCGCACTCGGGAGATGGCGCATCTCCCGAGCGCGCGACCTGTGCACGAGGAACGCCGCCGGGTTATTCACTTTGTATACCGCATACAGCCGTTACATTAATTGCAAGTAAGAAGACGATCGGGCCATCTACAATAAGGACTTTGTGCCTGCTGACCTGCTGATCAGATTATATCCAAGAGGCCAATCGTTTGCTATCAGACCAAAAATATTATATTTCCCTAGACATAAATCCAACCACCAAATATATGGCAGAACTTAAAGAACTCCTACAGGATGGTTTTCAGAAGGGAGTTATTAACAAAAAAGAGCTCCAATATATGTGTAACGCCGAGCGCTCCGGGTCCCGCTGCTTCCCCGGAGCGCTCGCGGCGTTACTCTGCTTGCAGCGCTCCGGTCAGCGCTGCTGACCGAGAGCGCTGCTACCCTGTCACCGGAGGGGATGCGATCCATGGGACGGGACGTGCCCGCTCACGGATCGCATCCCATGTCTCTTCTCACCTGCTCCGTCCTTCCTCTGTCCCTGCCCGGCGCGCGGCACCGCTCTCTAGGGCGCGCGCACGCGCCGGCTCTATGAAATTTAAAGGGCCAGTGCACCACTAATTGGTGCCTGGCCCAATCTAGTCCAATCACTGTTTTCCCTATAAAACATCACTTCCCCTTCCTGTCCCTGCCGGATCTTGTTGCCTAGTGCCTAGTGAAAGCGTTCCAGTGTGTCCTTGCCTGTGTTTCCAGAATCTCTGCTGTTGCCCCTGACTACGAACCTTGCCGCCTGCCCTGACCTTTCTGCTACGTCTGACCTTGCCTTGCTTTGTCCTTTTGTACCGCACCATCTCAGCCGCCAGAGAGGTTGAGTCGATACTGGGAGGAACGACCTGGGGGTTACCTGCTGCAGCAAGTCCATCCCGCTTTGCGGCGGGCTCTGGTGAATACCAGTAACCCCTTAGACTCCGTTCCCCTGGTACGGCCCACGCCATCACCTCTCTGGTACAGAGGATCCACTTCCAGTGTCCTCACCCTCCGCCAACCCGGATCCTGACAATATGTCCATAAGTGAACCCAATACACCCCTATTTTACCTTCTGCCCAAAAAACCTTCTGTCCATAAAAACACTGAACACCCCCCAAGCAGACCAATTATTTTGGGTATTAACTCCCTCACTTCCAATCTGTCCGAATACATTGACATTATTTTACAACGTTATGTTATCAATTTACCATCATACACAAGGGATACAGCAGATTTTATTAAAACAATTCTTACTGTTCCCTTGCAACCACAATATTTATTTCTCACTATGGATGTGACTTCCCTCTATACTATTATAGATCACAAGTTAGGGATGGCTGCAGTATCACATTTTTTAGAAGCAGATGCCAGCATGCCTCCCATACAACATAAATGTATTATAGAAAGTATACGTTTTATTTTACATCATAATTATTTTGAATTCAATGGCCGTATATACAAGCAAGAATGCGGTACCGATGGGATCGCATTTCGCACCAAGTCTAGCAAACCTGTTTATGGGCCTTCATAAAAAATGATATATTTATTCTCACCCTCTTTTTAACAAATGCGTTTCTTTTAATAGATATATTGATGATATCTTTATAATTTGGGGAGACACACAGGAGCATCTAGAGGCCATTCTTAACCCCTTAAGGACCCAGCCCAAATATACCTTAAGGACCCGGCCATTTTTTGAACATCTGACCACTGTCACTTCAAGCATTAATAACTCTGGGATGCTTTTATCTTTCATACTGATTCCGAGATTGTTTTTTCGTGACATATTCTACTTTATGTTAGTGGTAAAATTTTGTCGATGCTTGCATCATTTCTTGGTGAAAAATGCAAAAATTTGATGAAAAAATTGAAAATGTTGCATTTTTTTTTACTTTGAAGCTCACTGCTTGTAAGGAAAATGGATATTCCAAATAAATTATACATTGATTCACATATACAATATGTCTACTTTATGTTTGCATCATAAAATTGACGTGTTTTTACTTTTGGAAGACATCAGAGGGCTTCAAAGTTCAGTAGCAATTTTCCAATTTTTCACAAAATTTTCAAAATCGGAATTTTTCAGGGACCAGTTCAGTTTTGAAGTGGATTTGAAGGGCCTTCATATTAGAAATACCCCACAAATGACCCCATTATAAAAACTGAACCCCTCAAAGTATTCAAAATGACATTCAGTAAGTGTGTTAACCCTTTAGGTGTTTCACATGACTATTCATGTGAAACACCTAAAGGGTTAACACACTTACTGAATGCAAAGTGAAGGAGAAAATTCAAAATCTTCATTTTTTAGCCCTTCTGCTCCACGGGGGGTTTCTGTCATCCCTGAGCTCGCCTTAGGACACCTGCGTTACGGTTTGACAGGTGTACCGCCCCAGTGAAACTCCCCACCTGGGTCGGGTCCGCGCTGCTGCAGGCCTCCGGCGTGCGTCCCCGGCGTCATTGCTATGCGCTGCACGGCGCGGCGCATGACGTCAGTGCACCGCGCCGTGCATAGCAACGACGCAGGGGACGCGCGCCTGAGGCCTGCAGCAGCGCGGACCCGACCCAGGTAATTATGCCACCGGGGATGGGGGGAGGCAACGGGGCAGCGGCGCCGGCAATGGGTGCCGCTGCCCTTTCTCTCCCCCTGGCTGTCGGCGCCGCTTCTCCCCCCCTGGCTATCGGTGCCGGCACCGATAGTCAGGGGGACAGAACGGGCAGCGGCACCGATAACCAGGGGGGGGGAGAAGGGCCGGCAGCAGCGCTCTAGACCCCAGGAAAGGCAGGGGGAGAGAAGCGGGCAGCGACGGCCTCTCTCCCCCTGCCTTTCCTGGGGGTGTATCGGGGTATACACGCGCACACACGCACCCTCATTTTACCATGGATATTTGGGTAAAAAACTTTTTTTACCCAAATATCCTTGGTAAAATGAGGGTGCGTGTTATAGGCCGGTGCGTGGTATACCCCGATAAATACGATACATTTAAAAACTTCATCTTCTGACCCCTATAACTTTTTAATTTTTCCGCATATGGGGATGTATGAGGGCTTATTTTTTTGTGCTGTGATCTGAAGTTTTTATCGGTACCATTTTTGTTTTGATCAGACTTTTTGATCGCTTTTTATTCATTTTTGAATAGTTATATAAGTTACCAAAAATGCACTATTTTGGACTTTTTTGGAATTTTTTACATGTACGCTATTGACCGTGTGGTTTAATTAACAATATATTTTACATATTTATTTTTTAAATGGGAAAAGGCGGGGTGATTCAAACTTTTATTAGGGAAGGGGTTAAATCACATTTATTAACACTTTTTTTTTTTTTTTGCAATGTTATAGCCTCCATAGGGGACTATAACATGCAATACTTTGATCTTTTACTCTGTTCAATGCTATGCCATGCTATGCCTGGATCTCAGACACGGAGCAGTCCTTCGGTGATCGGAGGCAGGTAAGGGACCCTCCTTGTGCGTCCTAGATGATTGGGACACCGCGGTGGTACAGATAAGCCCGACTAAACTGCCGCGTCTAAAGGGGTAATACCGGGCATCACGGCGATCGGTGATGTACGGTATTAGTTACGGGTCCCGGCTTTTGTTACTTGCCGGGACCGACCTGAAATGACGCAAGGTCACCGGGTGACCCTTTGTTATATCGCGGGAGCCGGTGTAAGACATAAATATACGTCCTGAATCGTTAAGGGGCTAACATAAGATAGAAACCTTGAATTTACAATGTCATAATGAATGAATCTCTGCTACACAATTATATACAAACTGGGAAGACTTTAGACCTTTTCACTTTCTCACATGTTATGTGGCCTTGGGCTAAATAAAAAGAAATGTATATGTTTTCCCTCCATTATTCTGCACTAAATACCCCATAATCACAACTTGACACTAAGCCAAGAAAGAACTGCTTGCAGAGCTCAGAGACAGGATTGTGTGGAGGCACCCTGGAAAATGATACAAGAACTGCTGCACTGAAAGTTCCTAAAAGCACAGTGGCCTCCATATTCTTAAATGGAAGAAGTGTGGCATTACCAAGACTCTTCCTACAACCGACTGTCCACTATATTAGGTCATTGGAGTTGAAGGGCCTTTCATTGTTAGATGCCTCTTCTCACAATGCTCTGCTGTTGCATTATCAATTGTCTCCTCTTTACGACTCCCTCTTACCCAAGGAGTTACTGTATAGGACCCTCATGCATTTTGAACATCTCTTGTGTTAGCTTCTCCCCTCTGTGCCATACCACTTCCTAGGATCTGCAATCTGCCATTTCTGCGACACCACAGATTGCACTGGAGCTGTCTCTAGTGCCAAATAGGGTCTTCTGGGTCACTTTTAGGCACTGCTAGACATAAAGGGGGGCATTTATCATTGTCTTTAGAGCTGTTGTGTGTGCATATTTTTCGCACATTTGGCTCATCGCTGCGCCTCAAGCTATTTTTTGCAACTTTTTGGTTTACACTTAAAAAAAAAAAAAAAGTGTGTACAAACCAGCTGTTAAAGTTGGTCTTATGCAGTTATAATACATTTATCAACTGCAACATAAAAAAAAAAAAAAAAGCTGCATATTTTTGCGCAAACACCTCAAAAAAGTCACAAAAATACACCAGCCCAGACATAGCTTAGCTTTTTGGTGTATGTGTAGAAAAGTCGCAAAATTTTACACAAAAGGAGAAATAAGATTTTGCTAAATTTTGTGCAACAAATAAACTAGAGAAAATCCAGGAAATGTGTACCTGCACAAAATTTATAATGTGCCCTGCAACCATTTAATAAGTTGGTGCACCTACACATTAAAGGGGTACTCCTGTGGAGACCTTTTTTTTTTTTTTTAATCAACTGGTGCCAGAAAGTAAAACAGATTTGTAAATTGCTTCTATTAAAAAAATCTTAATCCTTCCAGTATTAGTGGCTGTATACTACAGAGGAAATGCTTTTCTTTTTTGGATTTCTCTTCTGTCTCGACCACAGTGCTATGTTTTGGAAGCCTTGGTCTGTCTGGGATTTTGAGATCCCCTTCTTTTCTGCTCTGGCTTTCTTCTCTATGAGGATTCTGGTGGCTCTTTCTCTCCCTGCTTTGGCCACTCATGTTCTTTCCATTCTCTACCTTGTTGTTATTTTTATTTTTTTTTGTACTTTCTCTTCTTCTATTCTCTCTTCTCCTTTACCCAGTGGCGTTGCTAGGGTTGGTGTCACCCGATGCGGTAGAAAATGGTGTCACCCCATACCTTCCCCCCTCCCCCCAGTAAGTTTTTAGCCTGTTGTGACAGACACCACTGTTGTAGCGCACTGTGAGAAATTCCAGTATAATAATCAGATATACCAGTTGCCACAGAATAGGAAAGTGTTAAAGAAGTTTTCACCATTGAAATATACAGCTCCCAGAATTACTTAAAGGGGTACTCCACTGGAAAACATTTACTTTTATATCAACTGGTGCCAGAAAGTTAAACAGATTTTTAAATTACTTCTATTTAAAATCTTAATACTTACAGTACTTATAAGCTGATGTATGCTCCACAGGAAGTTGTGTAGTTCTTTCCAGTCTGACCACAGTGCTATTTGCTGACACCTCTGTCCATGTCAGGAACTGTCCAGAGCAGGATAGGTTTGCTATGGGGATTTGCTCCTACTATGGACAGTTCTTGACATGGACAGAGGTGTCAGCACAGAGCACTGTGGTCAGACAGAAAATAAATTAAAAAAGAAAATAACTTCCTGTGAATCGCTTATACAACAGCTAATAAGTGCTGGAAGGATTAAGATTTTTAAATAGAAGTAATTTACAAATCTGTTTAACTTTGTAGCACCAGTTGATTAAAAAAAATGTTTTCCAGTAGAGTACCCCTTTGAGCAGTGGTGAGGTTATGCTGGGAGTTGTAGTTTCACTGAACTAACTGTAGAACTGACAAGCGACTACAGCTCTGATAGGACATAGAGAGGAGAATGTACAATGATATCAGTGACTACAGGTGACGTCTTCTCTATAGTCTTCCCTTATCTAATTCAGATGGTACATACCGCCTGGTCCAGCTAAAACTTCTGTCTGCAGATCGTGACGCCCAGACGTCTCCTCACTATGTCAGCGCATTCTCATCCTCTATATGAAAACAATTATTATTATAAACCTGCCAGACACTGTATCCTCTAAATATAATACTACTATACACTATACTCTTTGATTATAAACCTTCCATACACCATACCCACTGAATATAATACTACCACACACTGTACATTCTGAATATAATACCAACACATACTGTACCCTCTGAATATAAATCTGCCACATACTTTACCCCTGAATATAATACCGCCACACACTGTACCCACTGAATATAATACTACCACATACTGTACCCTCTGAATATAATACTACCACAAACTGCGCCCTCTGAATATAATACTACCACACACTGTGCCCTCTGAACATAAATCTGCCACATACTGTACTCTCTGAATATAAATCTGCCACATACTGTACCCCTGAATATAAATCTGCCACATACTGTACCCCTGAATATAATATCGCCACACACTGTACCCACTGAATATAATACTACCACATACTGTACCCTCTGAATATAATACTACCACCCACTGCGCCCCCTGAATATAAATCTGCCACATACTGTACCCTCTGAATATAAATCTGCCACATACTGTACCCTCTGAATATAAATCTGCCACATACTGTACCCCTGAATATAATACTACCACCCACTGCGCCCTCTGAATATAATACTTAGAGATGAGCAAACTACAGTAAATTCAACTTGTCACAAACTTCTCGGCTCGGCAGTTGATAACTTTTCCTGCATAAATTATTTCAGCTTTCAGGTGCTCCCGTGGGCTGGAAAAGGTGGATACAATCCTAGTAGACTCTTTCGTAGGAATGTATCCACCTTTTCCAGCCCACCGGAGCACCTGAAGGCTGAACTAATTTACGCAGGATAAGTCATCAACTGCCGAGCCGAGAAGTTCGTGACGAATCGAATTTACTGTAAGTTCGCTCATCTCTAATAATACTATCACAAACTGCGCCCTCTGAATATAATACTACCACAAACTGCGCCCTCTGAATATAACGTTGCCATACAGTGCACCCTCTGAATATAATACCACAACCGCAGTAACACCCCTCAACATCCGTTAGCTGATGCTATTACCATGGGAGGGGGGTATTGGTGGTGTTGCTAGTGGATGATGGGGGTGCTACTACTGGGGGGGTGTTGCTGGAGGATGATGAGGGTGCTACTGGCCATCCCCCCTGGCAGTATCACCCCCATCATCCATTGGCAGGATCAGGAGCTGCAGGAGCACCGCCATCATCCACCATCAGGATCTGCTGATGGAGGTGCTGCTGGGGGGGGGGGGGGGAGTTGCTGGTGGATGATGAGGGTACTACTGCCAGGGGGGGGAGCATTAGGTAGGCAGCAGTTCCCCCACATTAGGTAGGTAGCAGTTTCCCCACATTAAGTAGCATCTTTTCCCCACATTAGGCAGCATAGATTCCCCACATTTGGTACCAGTTCCCCCACATTAGGTAGGTACCAGTTACCCCACATTAGGTAGCAATTTCCCCACATTAGGTAGTACAGATTACCCACATTAGGTAGCAATTTCCCCACATTAGGTAGCACAGATTCCCCACATTAGGTAGCATAGATTCCCCACATAAGGTAGCATAGACTTCCCACATTTGGTAGCACAGATTCCCCACATTAGGTAGCATAGACTCCCCACACTAGGTAGCATAGACTCCGCACATTTGGTAGTAGTTTCCCCACATTAGGCCGCAGGTTCCCTTGCAGTTTCCCCACAATGGGTCAAAGTCTCCCCACAATAGATCGCTGGTTCAAAAGCCCCCCCCCCCCCCACACACACACACACACACAAAAAAAACACATACAACACAGAGAGACACACACACAAACACACAGTCAGAGAGACACACACCACACTCACATACAGACACACACACAGAGTCACACACACACAGAGTCACACACACAGAGTTACACAGTCACACACACACAGAGTCACACAAACACTCACACACAGAGTCACAGAGTCACACACACACACTCAGAGAGTCACACACACAAACACACACACACAGAGTCACACAGTCACACACACACACTCAGAGAGTCACACAAACACACACAGTCACACACACACAGAGTCACATAGTCACACACACACAGAGTCACATACACACACACAATCACATACACACAGTCACACACACACACACACACACAGAGAGTCACACACACAAACATAGATAGAGACAGGCAGAGAGACAGACACACACACTCACCCATCCAGCGCAGCGCTCCTTCTCACCGGGCGCCCTGCTGGTGACGTAACTGACGTCCTCCTGCGCGGCCATGCGGTGTCACGTGAGGCCGGCGCAGACGTGGGAGCGGAGGCCGGGCACAGTGCTGGTGAAGGTGAGGGGGGGTGTGATGACGGACGGGCGCACAGTGCAGGTGAAAGGGGGGGGGGGTTGCTGACGGACGGGTGCACCGCACACACAGCGCAGGGGGGTGCTGACGGATGGGAGGCCGGTCGGGCACAGATGGGGGGTGTCGGTGTAGCTGGGGAGGGGGGGTGGGTGCTGCGGAGCGTCTTGGTGTCACCCCATTAGGTTGGTGTCACCCGGTGTTACCCTCTCCTCATGTTGTTTAAGAGTTTTCTTAAACATGCAATATTGGAGTATATTGATAAAAATAAATGTATGACTCCATATCAGCATGGGTTTATGAGGGATTGGTCCTGTCAAACTAACCTGATCAGCTTTCATGAGGAGTGAGATCATACTCTGATTGGGTGACTTGTAACTAGTGTGGTACCACAGGGGTCAGTTTTGGGCCACATTCTCTTTATATATATATATATATATATATATATATATATATAGCAACAGAAGAATGCAGCAGCACACTGCCAGGACAAGGATATAGGTGCAACATGAATATGCAGTTAAAACATGGAGAGCTATACAGCTATGGTGAAATAGATGCAAATGTGAAACTATGTAATAGTGAGGCACTTAGCTCGCAAATTTGTCTCCGCCGGCGGTCAAATAGCTTGGACCGTCCCACCGCGATAAGGTAGCCTCCTGGGACGGACCCTACACTGTGTATATGCCTCTGTGTGAACAGTTCAGTAAGCATGGCAGGATCTGGAACATCCAAGACACCTTATATACACACCTGATAGAGGTGGGTGGGGTGCAGGAGGCTACCTTATCGCGGTGGGACGGTCCAAGCTATTTGACCGCCGGCGGAGACAAATTTGCGAGCTAAGTGCCTCACTATTACATAGTTTCACATTTGCATCTATTTCACCATAGCTGTATAGCTCTCCATGTTTTAACTGCATATTCATGTTGCACCTATATCCTTGTCCTGGCAGTGTGCTGCTGCATTCTTCTGTTGCTGTATATCTAGCCTAGTAGCGTGCACCTGTAGGCCAGGTCCATATAATAGTTTGGTATCAACTAAAGTGCTGGCTGACTTATTCTTTGTCTATATATATATATATATATATATATATATATTTTTTTTTTTTTTTTTTATTATTTTATTTTATTCATGACCTTGTAGAGAAATTGTACAGTAAAGTATGAATCTTTGCAGAAGATACTAAACTCCAAGCGGTTGACACAATAGAAGACAGTACAATGGATCTGGATAGGATAGAGGCTTGAGCTGAGAAGTAGCAGGTGAGGTTAAACATTAATAAAGGTAAGCTTATGCCACGGAAAGGAAAAATCCAGGCTGGGATTATGTACTAAATAGGAATAAGGAAAACTGACATGAAAAGGATTTAACAGAAGTTTTAGTTGACAGTAAAGTTAGCCCCTAGAAGAAGCAGCAGGTACATGAACGCCCTCAGAAGATGAGAACGCTTCATAACCAGCCATGGTTAATGCCTGACATCACTGATCAGGGTAATGTCAGGTATTAACTCTTTAGACACTGCAATCAAAGTTGATCGTAGCAGTGAAAGTGCCAAAATTCAATTGCCTGATACACAGGGATGCTGATCGGGACCACCGTGGCGAAATCACAGGGTCCGGTCAGCTGAGAGGACAGGTGGAGGTCTCTTACCATGCTTCCTTTCATCTGTACAGAGCTCCAAATGTACAGGTAGCCTCCGCAGACTGTACATGTGGAGTGAGCACCAATAACACTGATCAATGCTGTGCTATAGCGCAGCGTTATATAGTGTATGCAGTCAAAAGGTTGCAGGTAAAAGTCCCCTATGGGAGAGTGGAAAATGTGAGGGAAGTCAGCTTGCTATATGTTGTCATACTTATTGCAGGCCCGAAAATTAATCACTATGTTTTAACCTCTTAAAGGAGTAGTCCAATGGTGAAAAATTCTATACAGTTAGCAACAGTTTAAAAAGTTATATAACTTTGCAATATACTCACATAACCCATCTGGAACGGAAAGTACCTTTTTCAGTGATTTCTCTCTAGACAGGAAGCGCTGCATAATGCAGCATCTCGACCTACACTTCTTCTACAGCCTGTGGTCAGCTCCTCATTCCTTTCCTCATAGTTCTCAATATGTGAGTGCTCACCAATCACAGCACTCACACATTGAACCAATCACAGCAGTCCTGCTTGAGCCTGGTCATGTGGGTGCCATGCTGTAAGCCAGGAGAAGTGTGAGAGGGAGAATGAGGGCTGACACAGCCCCTCCCCTCTCAGCTCTGTTTACACAGGACCTAACTTATCATGGGGAGGTTTCAAGTTTGCATGGGGGGAGGGGAGGGAGTGTCTGAGGAGACATATTACACAGGCTGGGGATGTATAGACTGCAGCGGAATAAATATCATACTGGGGATGATTTATATGTGTAAGGGGGGGATCTTCTGAATGACATGCTGGGAGTTGTAGTCCCTGTTATGTGTGTGTATGCTAGTGTTTCCAAACCAGTGTGCCTCCAGCTGTTGCAAAACTACAACTCCCAGCATGCCCTGACATACTTTGGGCATGCTGGGAGTTATAGATTTGCAACAGCTGGAGGCACACTGGTTGGGAAACACTGTTCTAGCCTATTCAGCATACACATCATGTTACACCAGTGTTTCCCAAGCAGGGTGCCTCCAGATGTTGCAAAACTACTACTACCAACATTCCCTGGTTGGGAAACACTAGCATACACACACATAACCGGGACTACAACTCCCAGCATGCCATTCAGGAGTGTCCCCCCCCCCCCTCACACATAGAAATCATCCCAGTATGATATTTATTCCCTGTAGTCTATACACCACCAGCCCCTGCAGTGTAATATGTCTCCTCACATATAGAAATCATCCCCAGCCCATGCAGTGTAATATGTCTCCTCACATATAGAAATCATCCCCAGCCCGTGCAGTGCAGTAGGTCTCCTCACATATAGAAATCATCGCCAGCCCCTGCAGTATGTCTCCTCAAATATAGAAATCATCCCCAGCCCCTGCAGCGCAGTATGTCTCCTCACATATAGAAATCATCCCCAGCCCCTGCAGTGTAATATGTCTCCTCACATATAGAAATCATCCCCAGCCCCTGCAGTGTAATATGTCTCCTCACATATAGAAATCATCCCCAACCCCTGCAGTGTAATATGTCTCCTCACATATAGAAATCATCCCCAGCCCCTGCAGTGTAATATGTCTCCTCACATATAGAAATCATCCCCAGCCCGTGCAGTGCAGTATGTCTCCTCACATATAGAAATCATCCCCAGCCCCTGCAGTGTAATATGTCTCCTCACATACAGAAATCATCCCCAGCCCCTGCAGTGTAATATGTCTCCTCACATATAGAAATCATCCCCAGCCCCTGCAGTGTAATATGTCTCCTCACATATAGAAATCATCCCCAGCCCCTGCAGTGTAATATGTCTCCTCACATATAGAAATCATCCCCAGCCCCTGCAGTGTAATATGTCTCCTCACATATAAAAATCATCCCCAGCCCCTGCAGTGTAATATGTCTCCTCACATATAGAAATCATCCCCAGCCCCTGCAGTGTAATATGTCTCCTCACATATAGAAATCATCCCCAGCCCCTGCAGTGTAATATGTCTCCTCACATATAGAAATCATCCCCAGCCCGTGCAGTGCAGTATGTCTCCTCACATATAGAAATCATCCCCAGCCCCTGCAGTGTAATATGTCTCCTCACATATAGAAATCATCCCCAGCCCCTGCAGTGTAATATGTCTCCTCACATATAGAAATCATCCCCAGCCCGTGCAGTGCAGTATGTCTCCTCACATATAGAAATCATCCCCAGCCCGTGCAGTGCAGTATGTCTCCTCACACATCTCCTGCTCAGTGCTTTCCCTGTGCAAACTTGAAACCTCCCCATGATAAGTTAGGTCCTGTGTAAACAGAGCAGGGGGGAGCTGTAAGCAATAAGAAGGGCAGAGATTTAACACAGTAGGGCGTGATATGGGCAGGCTTTGGGGGTGTACATTATGTTACAGACTTGAGAGGAAGTCATTTTTTTCAGAGTGAAGAGGATGATGGGAGCTCAGGCTTTTCACAGTGGCATAGCATACAAACAGGATGGGGCAGACATATAATGAAAAGTGCGGTGGCATTATGGAGTCAAGGTCTAACCTGTGGCAGGTACTTATTTTCAGATTTTTCACTATTGGATATCTCCTTTAAGGACCAGGCCCATTTTCACCTTAAAGCTAGGTTCAAACTACGGAATCTCCGGGCAGAAAATTTCCGCCCGGAGATTCCGAGTTCCGCGTGCGCCGACTGAATTAGTTGGCGCTAGGACCGTGCGGACACTGCAGTCTCCTATAGACTGCTATGTGTTCCGCTAGGATTTTCCGCCTGAAGAAAGAGCAACCCCTTTCTTCAGGCGGAAATATTCTAGCGGATTTTTCATCCGGAATTTGTGAAGTGGAAAATCCGAAGTGTGAATTTGTGAACGGAAAACCATTCACTACACTATGCATTATAGTAAGCAGAATTTCTGCCGGAAATTTCAAAGCGAAAATTCCGGCGGAAATTACGTAGTCTGAACCTAGCCTAAGAACCAGAGCGTTTTTGCACATCTGTCCATTATCACTTAATAACTCTGGGATGCTTTTACCTTTCATTCTGATTCCAAGATTGTTTTTTTGTGACATGTTCTCATCACGACTCCCACTGTCATCATTCAGACCCCCCTCGTCCCCCCTGTCATCATCAAAACCCCTTTCATTCCCCCATCATACAGATCCCCTTGCCCCCCATCAAATCCAGACCCCATCATACCCCCTGTCATCATCCAGACCCCCCTCTCTTGTTCTCTACTCTCTTGTTCTCTACTCTGTCGATCCTTCCCTAGCAGCCGTCCAATATCGATGCAGGGACCGTCCGACTTCCAGTGGGGAGGGTGAGCCAGTTTGGGCCATCCATCTTGACCGAGAGGCCCTCTTCTCCGCTGCGGGCTGGCCCTGGACTAGTTACTTTGCACTGACGCAGCTGCGTAGGGACGCTCCTGACGTTGTGGACGTCTGATGCGCACGGAGGTCCCTATACGGCGTCGTCAATGCAGCGTCACTAGTCCAGGGCCGGCCCGGAGCGGAGAATAGGGCCTCCTGGTCAAGATGGACAGCCCGGACCGGCTCACCCACTCCACTGGAAGTCGGACGGTCCCTGCAGCTTAAATGGGTGACGATGGATGGCCCAGCCCATCCCCTCGCCACCCCCACCGGTATGCCTGCGTTTTTTTTTCTCCCATCACTCGAGTATAAGCTGTGGGGGAAGTTTTCGGCATGAAATATGGTGCTGAAAAGCTTGGCTTATACTCGAGTATATACAGTACTTAGTGAGTATATGAAGGGAGTACAATACGCTTCACTATGCTTAAAACAGTATTTGTCTAGAACAGCAGCAGGGGTGTACTTTTGCCTGGACTTTCACATTATCTAGGCCCTTGACAGGTTAACAGGTACAAAATAGTACACTACTTAGATGTAGGTGTGTGGTATGCACTTATGAGGGCAGAAAAATGCACTATAGTACACTTAAAAAAGTATCTTAGGACAACACCAGCCGGTGATTGCTTTTGCCTGGACTTTCACAGTATCTCGGTCCTTGACAGATTAACAGGGACAAAATAGTACACCACTTAGGTGTACGTATGTGGTATGCACTTATGAGGGTAGAAAAATGCGGTACATTAGGCTTTAAAAAAAAACATATTTTTGCACAACACCAGCAGTACACAACAGTGCTGCAGCACAAAAAAGCTGTGTACTAACCACAAAATTGCACTCTGTCAAAGACTATTAGGAATGGACTGCTGGGTATTATACTGTCTATAGACTAGTATAACCAGCAGATGATTTGTTGTAGAAAAAAAAAAACACAGAATTGCGTTGAAAAATTATTCCTGCCTCCTCTGCTAAGGTTTATGAAGTTGAGGCAGCTTGTTGAAATGTATGAGGCAACACACAGCTATCTGCCCCTCTCTGTAATATAATGCTAAACAAAGTTAGTGGGAGGTTAATGGCTGCAGTAAAAATCCTTTTCAGTGAAAAAAACACTGCTCTCTGTCCACAAGAACGCTGATGTGACTCGGATGTGAAACGCTGCTGGAATGAGCTTTTCTGTGTAACACACACACAGCGATGTCCGTCCTATCTCTATGCAGTGTAATGAATGATACGACGAGCCACAAAATGGCTGCCGAATATATAGGGCTGTGACATCACAGGGGTGACTGGCTGCATCCTACATGTAATATAGGGTCATCCCGCCTACTACCCTTCCCGCCTTCCCTTCCCACCTTCCCAGCGTTCTTTGCCCCATGTACTGACGTGGATCCACCATTTTAGATGCCCTGTAGCCTTGACCGATTTGCACAATAGAATCGCAGCGATATTCACATTCATTGCAAATCGAATATTTCATGAAATTCTTAACTAATTTGAGTTTGTCAGCTTTGATTCGCTCATCTCTAATGCCTAGTAAGTGTTCTTGCTGGTAGCAGGCCTCATTTCTATCCCGGGCCCTTGGACAGTGCCTGAGCTGTTAGTCCCTGGGCTAATCTGCTTCTGGCCGGGCTGGTATTTTACATGCAAAATTACCGGCAGGAAGATGGAAATACCAGCTCCACCGGTAAAGTACCGGCTGGGTGGCAACCCTATCCCTAGTGGTTCCCCTTCCAATCCTTGGAAGGCACTCCCTATTTTAAGAAGCCACACCTGCTGTTCTGGGCCTCAGCAAGTTTGTTGTTTTGTTTTCCGCCCGGAGATTCCGAGTTCCGCGTGCGCTGACTGAATTAGTTGGCGCTAGGACCGTGCGGACACTGCAGTCTCCTATAGACTGCTATGTGTTCCGCTAGGATTTTCCGCCTGAAGAAAGAGCAACCCCTTTCTTCAGGCGGAAATATTCTAGCGGATTTTTCATCCGGAATTTGTGAAGTGGAAAATCCGAAGTGTGAATTTGTGAACGGAAAACCATTCACTACACTATGCATTATAGTAAGCAGAATTTCTGCCGGAAATTTCAAAGCGAAAATTCCGGCGGAAATTACGTAGTCTGAACCTAGCCTAAGAACCAGAGCGTTTTTGCACATCTGTCCATTATCACTTAATAACTCTGGGATGCTTTTACCTTTCATTCTGATTCCAAGATTGTTTTTTCGTGACATGTTCTCATCACGACTCCCACTGTCATCATTCAGACCCCCCTCGTCCCCCCTGTCATCATCAAAACCCCTTTCATTCCCCCATCATACAGATCCCCTTGCCCCCCATCAAATCCAGACCCCATCATACCCCCTGTCATCATCCAGACCCCCCTCTCTTGTTCTCTACTCTCTTGTTCTCTACTCTGTCGATCCTTCCCTAGCAGCCGTCCAATATCGATGCAGGGACCGTCCGACTTCCAGTGGGGAGGGTGAGCCAGTTTGGGCCATCCATCTTGACCGAGAGGCCCTCTTCTCCGCTGCGGGCTGTCCCTGGACTAGTTACTTTGCATTGACGCAGCTGCGTAGGGACGCTCCTGACGTTGTGGACGTCTGATGCGCACGGAGGTCCCTATACGGCGGCGTCAATGCAGCGTCACTAGTCCAGGGCCGGCCCGGAGCGGAGAATAGGGCCTCCTGGTCAAGATGGACAGCCCGGACCGGCTCACCCACTCCACTGGAAGTCGGACGGTCCCTGCAGCTTAAATGGGTGACGATGGATGGCCCAGCCCATCCCCTCGCCACCCCCACCGGTATGCCTGCGTTTTTTTTTCTCCCATCACTCGAGTATAAGCTGTGGGGGAAGTTTTCGGCATGAAATATGGTGCTGAAAAGCTTGGCTTATACTCGAGTATATACAGTACTTAGTGAGTATATGAAGGGAGTACAATACGCTTCACTATGCTTAAAACAGTATTTGTCTAGAACAGCAGCAGGGGTGTACTTTTGCCTGGACTTTCACATTATCTAGGCCCTTGACAGGTTAACAGGTACAAAATAGTACACTACTTAGATGTAGGTGTGTGGTATGCACTTATGAGGGCAGAAAAATGCACTATAGTACACTTAAAAAAGTATCTTAGGACAACACCAGCCGGTGATTGCTTTTGCCTGGACTTTCACAGTATCTCGGTCCTTGACAGATTAACAGGGACAAAATAGTACACCACTTAGGTGTACGTATGTGGTATGCACTTATGAGGGTAGAAAAATGCGGTACATTAGGCTTTAAAAAAAAAACATATTTTTGCACAACACCAGCAGTACACAACAGTGCTGCAGCACAAAAAAGCTGTGTACTAACCACAAAATTGCACTCTGTCAAAGACTATTAGGAATGGACTGCTGGGTATTATACTGTCTACAGACTAGTATAACCAGCAGATGATTTGTTGTAGAAAAAAAAAAAACACAGAATTGCGTTGAAAAATTATTCCTGCCTCCTCTGCTAAGGTTTATGAAGTTGAGGCAGCTTGTTGAAATGTATGAGGCAACACACAGCTATCTGCCCCTCTCTGTAATATAATGCTAAACAAAGTTAGTGGGAGGTTAATGGCTGCAGTAAAAATCCTTTTCAGTGAAAAAAACACTGCTCTCTGTCCACAAGAACGCTGATGTGACTCGGATGTGAAACGCTGCTGGAATGAGCTTTTCTGTGTAACACACACACAGCGATGTCCGTCCTATCTCTATGCAGTGTAATGAATGATACGACGAGCCACAAAATGGCTGCCGAATATATAGGGCTGTGACATCACAGGGGTGACTGGCTGCATCCTACATGTAATATAGGGTCATCCCGCCTACTACCCTTCCCGCCTTCCCTTCCCACCTTCCCAGCGTTCTTTGCCCCATGTACTGACGTGGATCCACCATTTTAGATGCCCTGTAGCCTTGACCACATTAAATGGAGTTTAATGAAGCGATTTGCGCAATAGAATCGCAGCGATATTCACATTCATTGCAAATCGAATATTTCATGAAATTCTTAACTAATTTGAGTTTGTCAGCTTTGATTCGCTCTTCTCTAATGCCTAGTAAGTGTTCTTGCTGGTAGCAGGCCTCATTTCTATCCCGAGCCCTTGGACAGTGCCTGAGCTGTTAGTCCCTGGGCTAATCTGCAGGAAGATGGAAATACCAGCTCCACCGGTAAAGTACCGGCTGGGTGGCAACCCTATCCCTAGTGGTTCCCCTTCCAATCCTTGGAAGGCACTCCCTATTTTAAGAAGCCACACCTGCTGTTCTGGGCCTCAGCAAGTTTGTTGTTTTTGATCTGCTAAGGTCTCTGTTACTTTCCTGCCCTGAAGCCTGATCTGTCTGCTGTTCCTGATCTGTGCCCGTTTTTAGGCTTTGTAAATAAACACTATAATCAGCATTGCTGTGTCTGGCGCTATTTCTAAGTGTCAGTTTTGCCCATCCTGCCTGACCAGCTGCCATTTGTGGCACAGTGGGTCCACACCCGTGGGGGGGGGGGCGGGGGGGGGGGGGGTTACACCCTGTCTCTACATGTTGAAGCCCAGCTGCCAATCGGTTGCCAATCGGATTGATGCTATATCCCTTCCACTATACATATATATATATATATATAGTAAATTTGAGTAGCCGTATTAGTCCAGTATATATACACACATACTGTATAAGCATAAACAACAGTGCTACATACACAAGCAGTGTTATACTTTGTAGTTTTTTACCAATGCTGTCCACAGGCAGTTTTTAAGAAAAGTCTGATCCTGTATAGATTCGGGACAAAGGGCACTGCAATAGACTGCACAGGACTGGTATTTCAATCCCACTCCTGCCCACTCCTGATGATTCTATTTTGACCAATCCCGCTCGCTCCTGTAGGGTGTTTGCTCCACTCCTGCCTGTTCCCGCTGAAATGTTTGTCCAATCCCACCCGCTCCTGCTAACACAGGAATGTACAGACACTATGGTGCAATGCATTGCACTCTAGTGTATGTACAGATGTGAATAGCAGTGACTGTGCAGACTCAGAAGCCCTGGGTCACTGACCGATGCAATGCTCTGCACATACCTGGCCTATGCGGATGTATGAGGACAAATTTTTTGCGCAGTGGTCTGTAATTTTTATTGGTACCATTTTTGTTTTAATGGGACTTTTTGATCGCTTTTTATTATTTTTCATGACATATGAAGTGACCAAAAATGCACAATTTAGTACTTTAGTTTTTTTTTTTTTTTTACGTGTACACCATCAACTGTGCAATTTAATTAACATTATACTTTAATAGTTCAGACATTTACGCATGCAGTGATACCACATACTTTTTTTTTTTTTTTTTTACATTATTTTATTTAAAATTGGGAAAGGTGAGGGGGAGGGGGAGTCAAGCTTTTATTAGGGAAGGGGTTAATTTTTTATTTTATTATTTTCTTTTACTTTTTGTTATAACTCCCATAGGGTATGTGCAGACTGCAGAGCATTGCACCCTAGGGTCTGTAGAAGACCCTAGGGTGCAATGCTCTGCAGTCTGCACATACCCCCCCATGTGTATAGCAGTGTGTGTGTGTATGGACATTCCTATACAGATGGGGGTATGTGCAGAGCATTGCACCCTTGTCTGTAGTATAGACTAGGGTGCAATGCTCTGCACATACCCTCCCATGTGTATTGCAGACTGTAGAGCATTGCACCCTAAGGTCTATAGAAGACACTAGGGTGCAATGCTCTGTCTGCAGTCTACACATACAGACACTAGGGTGCAATGCACTGCACATACTCCCCATGTATAGCAGTGTGTGTAGTACACACACTGCTATACATAATGGTATGTGCAGAGCATTGCACCCATGTGTATAGCAGTGCAGAGCAGACACGGACGGAGGCCCTGGGAGGATCAGCGACCACCGGGGCCACAGCACAGCACACAGTGAGTGTGACATTTTTACATACCTTAGGGGGCCCGGGCGGTGGCGGTGGGGGTGGCAGCAGAAGCAGAAGATGGAGGGTCACTGACTGATCCTCCAGGGCAAGGAGGCTGAGTGGGGGATGAAAGGGCGGCACTACGGCAGGGGGAGGAGACAGGTAGAAGGAGCAGCAGCCCCACCCTGATTAGTGACTGGTGACTGTACTTGGAGGGTGGGGCTGCTGCTGAGTCACCAAGGCTGCTGCAGGATTTGCATAGTGCCTGACTGCCCGCACCCGCAGCAGCCTCCTGACTGCCCGCAGGTTTTGGGTTGGGTCTCGCGGGATCCCAATCTCAATGCAGAACTCTACACTGCAACAAATAAATTCATTACCGCTGCATTAAAGTTACCACAAACACCACAACTATGTAACAACACAGCCTGATTTCTTGTGTAAACCAAAAAGTTACAGGAAAAGTCGCAAATTTAACACTAAGGGTGGGTTCACACTACGTTTTGAAGATACGGGAACCGGATCCGGTTGGGATACAGGAGAACCTGATTTTCACTCCCCCCAGCTGGATCAGGTTCCTGTATCTTCAAAACTTAGTGTGAACTACCTCGGTTTTAGATCCGGTCAGAAAACCGGATACGGGGCAAAAATGAGCCGACCGGTGTCCCTATATGACTTCGGTCGGCTCATTGAAATGAATGAGATACAGGCCAGGTCCGGCTGGGATACAGGAGTGCAAGGTTTTCACTCCCCCCAGCCGGATCCAGTTCCCATATCTTCAAAATGTAGTGTGAACTCAGCCTAAGACAAATTAAGCCACTGTGACCAAATGTACTTTGTGATGACACAAACATTATAAAAAAATGTCAAGGGGATCTGAAAAGAAAACAGAATTTAGCAACTTTTTTTTTTATTAAAGGGGGGGTTGTTTTATGTAGTGCACTTTATGGTAAAAATGACATGCTCTCTTTATTCTGTAGGCAAGTGCAATAAAGAGATACCCAACTTATTTTTTCCTATTATTGTACTACTTAACCCCTTAAGGACATGCGCCGTAAATGTACGATGCTGCTAAGAGCATCTACGCGATCACCGGCATCACGGTATGCGGTGATCAGGCCAGGATGACTGCTGTTAACTCCTGAGACCCCCCTTATCGGCAATCGCCGTGAATTGACATTGACTTCTGACCGGGCCAATCAAGTCTTTGGTCACCCAATGACCCGGAAAACAAGGGTTTTTCCACTAGCTCTTGCATAACTTCAACTCCCAGCATGCACAGACAGCCAAAGGGCATGCTTGGAGTTATAGTTGTGTGCCTCCAGCTGTTGCATAACTACAACTCTCATCATGCCCTTCGGCTGTCCGCACATGCTGGGAGTTTTAGTTATGGGACCACTAGAGGCACTTCTTTTCGATCAAAAAGAGTGCCCCCAGCTGTTGCATAACTACAACTAGCAGCATGCATGCACAGCCGAAGGGCATGCTAGGAGTTATAGTTGTGTGCCTCCAGCTGTTGCATAACTACAACTCCCAGCATGCCCTTTGACTGTCAGGGCATGCTGGGAGTTGTAGTTATACAACAGCTAGAGCACATGGCGGGTTTACAGTAAGATTCCCAAACTTGTAGCGGTAAACTCACTGTAAACCTGACCGTGTGTACTTACAGTAAAAAATAAAAAAAAACTACTCTAGTCAACAGCCATTGACTATCCAGGCATGCTGGGAGTTGTAGTTCTGCAACAGCTGGAAGCACCCTGTGTAGGAAACACTGCCGTAGGGTATGCAAGTCCCTCATTTAGGCCTCAAATGCACATGGCGCTCTCTCACACTGGAACCTTGTCGTATTTCAAGCCACATATGGAGTATTTCCGTATTCGTGAGAAATTGTGTTACAAATTTTGGGGGGCTTTTTCTCCTTTTACCCTTTATGAAAAAGAAAAGTTGGGGGCTATACCCGCATGTTTGTGTAAAAAAAAAAAAGGTTTATTTTTTACACTAACATGCTGGTGTAGCTCCATACTTTTAATTTCCACAAGAGGTAAAAGGAGAAAAAGACCCCCAAAATTTGAAACACAATTTCTTCCGAGTTCAGAAATACCCAAAGTGCTCTTTCAGGTGCACTACAGGGTTCAGGAGGGAGAGAGCACTATATACATTTGCGGCCTAAATTTGTGACATAAGCGCAAAAGATAAAAAATAAAAAAAAACACCCACATGTGACCATATTTTTGAAACTATACCCCTTATGGAATGTAACAAAGGGTGCAGGGATTTTTGGAATAGTGGTCTGTGAAAATGAAAAAATCACATTTTTCATTTTCACGTCCAACTTTAACGTAAATTTGTCTAACACCTGTGGGGTGTTAAGGCTCACTACACTGCTTCCCAAATAGCATGCCATGTGGGGGGGGGGGGGGGGGGTTTATGCTGTTTTGGCACCATTGGAGCTTCCTAAATGGGACATGCTCCCCCCCCCCCCCCCAAAAAAAAAAATCATTTCGGCAAAGTTCTCTTTCCAAAAGCCAAATTTTGCTCCTTCTCTTCTGAGCCCTCTAGTGTGCTTGCAGAGCACTTTACATCCACATATGGGGTATTTCCATACTCAGAAGAAACGAGGTTACCAATTTTTCTCCTGTTATCCCTTCGGAAAATGAAAAATTTGGGGTAACAAGCATTTTAATGAAAAAAAATCTAATTTTTCAATTTAACGTCCAACTTTAACGGAAATTTGTCAAACACATGTGGGGTGTTAAGGCTCACTGTAACCCTTGTTATGTTCCTTAACCCCTTAAGACTTTTTCACCTTATGGATAGCCCTTTTTTGCAAATCTGACCACTCTCACTTCCAGGAACCAATAGAAGTGAACGGACGTTGTTCCATTCTATCTGCTCCTTACCATACTATTGTACCCGCCTGATTTATGTGACCTAATAAATCCAAGTTTTTTGCATCCAACCTGCGAGTGCCATCCTCTTTTCCTTTCTATTGGAATTATTGCGTACTGCCAGTTGCCTTCTGGATTAGAGCACCGCTGAGAGTGGATCTCGCTGGGAATCGCACCTGTACCTTCGGGGAACCTGATTGTTTAGAAGCCTGTAGTGCCATCCTCCACCTTTCTACTTTGTGTGAATACCCCTTGTTATGTTCCGTGAGGGGTGTAGTTTCCAAAATGGGGTCACACGTGGGTATTTATTTTTTTGCGTTTATGTCAGAACCACTGTAAAATCAGCCACCCCTGTGCAAATCCCCAATATAGGCCTCAAATGTACATAGTGTGCTCTCTCTACTGAGCCTTGTTGTGCGTCCGCAGAGCATTTTACGCCCACATATGGGGTATTTGCATACTCAGGAGAAATTACGTAAAAATTTTGGGGGTCTTTTTTCCTTTTACCTCTTGTGAAAATAAAAAATATGGGGCAACACCAGCAAGTTAGTGTAAAATTTTTACATTTTTTTTTACACTAACAGGCTGGTGTAAACCCCAAATTTTCCTTTTCATATGGGGTAAAAGGAAAAAAAATCCCTGCAAAATTTGTAACACAATTGCTCCTGAGTACGGAAATACCCCTTATGTGGCCCTAAACTGTTTCCTTGAAATACGACACGGCTCCGAAGTGAGAGAGCACCCTGCATATTTGAAGACTACATTAGGGATTGCATAGGGGTGGACATAGGTGTATTCTATCAGTGATTCACAAACAGGGTGCCTCCAGCTGTTGTTAAACTCCCAGCATGCCTGGACAGTCAGTGGCTGTCTGGAAATGCTGGGAGTTGTTGTTTTGCAACAGCTGGGGGCTCTGTTTTGGAAACACTGCCGTACTATACGTTTTCATTTTTATTGGGGGGACAGTGTAAGGAGGTTTATATGTAGTGTTTTACCCTTTATTTTGTGTTAGTGTAGTAAAGTGTAGTGCTTTTAGGCTACATTCACAAGGGCAGGGGTTTACGGTGAGTTTCCCGCTAGGAGTTTGCACTGCGGTGGAAAATTTGCCGCAGCTCAAACTTGAAGCAGGAAACTCACTGTAAACCCGCCTGTACCCTGTACATTCACATGGGGCGGGGGGGGGGGGGGGGGCAAACCTCCAGCTGTTGCAAAATTACTACTCACAGCATGCACTGACAGACCGTGCATGCTGGGAGTTGTAATTTGCAACAGCTGGAGGCACACTGGTTGGAAAACCTTCGGTTAGGTTCTGTTACCTAACTCAGTATTTTCCAACCAGTGTGCCTCCAGCTATTGTAAAACTACAACTCCCAGCATGTACTGATCGTCAAAGGGCATGCTGGGAGATGTAGTTTTACAACAGCTGGAGGTACGCAACTACAAATCCCAGCATGGCAAGACAGCCGTTTGCTGTTCGTGCATGCTAGGAGTTGCAGTTTTGCAAGATTTAGAGGAGTTTTCTCCTCCACTTTGCTACTATTCCTATAAAACACCTAAAGGGTTAACAAACTTTCTGAATGCAATTTTGAATACTTTGCACTTTATATAATGCAGGAATTTGTTACAGAAAGGCCTCTCAAATTCACCTCAAACTGAACTGGTCCCTGAAAAATGCAGTCCTCTAATGTCTTCAAAAAGTAAAAACTTTATGATGCCAACTTATTTTATATGTGAATTAATATATAATTTATTTTGCATGTGCATTTTCCTTCCATGCAGAGAGTTTCAAAGTTAGAAAAATGCTAAATTGTCCATAAATTTTAAAATATGCAAGTATCAAGGAAAATTTACTACTGTCTTAAAATAGAATATGTCACGAAGAAACTCTCTCGGAAACAGAGTGTTAAGTGAAAGCATCTCAGGTGCGTTAAAGCCCAGGTGGAGAGGGTGTAATTTAATGCCCTGCATCCCCAGGGGTTTAAAAAGAAAACAAAATCAACCTAGGTAGCTATTAGTAACCAAGTAATATTTGTCCAAGTGAGCAAAAACTAACAAACAAAAATACAAGAAAAATGTACATGGGACTACGGTAATACACAAAAAACTATTTATGTTAATTCAGACACGTTAAAATTGTACAAATATATTAAGATATAAGATAGGGCCAGGGACTATTGATAGGATAGGATATTGGGCAGACTAGATAGGCCAAATGGTTCTTATATGCTGACACATTCTATGTTTCTATGTTTCTATGGACACAGTGACCGAAAGAGGGGCTCATATAATCTGATACAGATGTCAAACAATGTATAACACAGATGGAGAGGCAAAGTTACATTACATATATGCCATCTAGTTAGTTAGAAAGCACAAAAATTGTGATGACACAACTACAAACTCAGGCTTTAAGAGAACATAAAGTATATAGCGCAAACAGTAGTACGCCATTAAGTACATTGTATACCATCAATATCCATCTTCTTGTATTCAATTATATCCTCATCCTTAATACACAGCAACAAGTTAAATGTAGTAGGGGCATGGTGGCCCAAAGATACTGAGCAACATGCAACTTTACAGATTTTTTTTTCTCCTCTTTTAAGCTGTTTCAACAAAGATGTGTGCTAAAGGTCAAAATGGCCTTAGCTCAGCATGACAAGTCATCTGTCATGCTGTAAAAAAAAAAAAAGATAATGTAGAACAAAAGTGATAGAGGGTTATAAAAATGGGGTGGCAAAGTAACTTTGTAAAAATAGAAATCTAGGTACTGTAGTAAGCAAATTTCATATCTCCGCTAATGTTTACTTACACAATTTAAATAAGAAATTATTGTGACTAAATATGTGGTGACTGAGGTGTTGCAGTATGTAGCAGGGTCTGGTAGTATTAACATTGGGGGGCAATATGTTGTTAACCCCTTAGTGTTCGTGACGCCAGGATGTGCTTATTCCAGTATGGTAACCGCCATCAACCAACCCAAAAACATTTTGTAATAAAGGAATGTCCACAGCAAGGATTCTGAATAAACTAGAACTTTTACTTGAAATGCTTAGGCAACAGTCTTTACAATTATGTAGTTCCTTCAGAGGCAACCGGGACACAGGATACCTTGCAGGCTTGCTGGTACTTGTAGTTATTGAGATATTTAGGCAGGCCACTGTGCTACTAATATATTCCTTAGCTGAGTAGTAGTCACTGGATTTGTAGAGAGAATTGTAACTCACGTTTTAGAAGTGGCTGCGTTTCTTTAGGCTTTGGCCTAGATGAGATGAATTTGCAGTATACAGGAGTTTATGCTTTCTTGAATGCCAGGAACTGAGAGAAAAAAAGCTAACTGAGAGACTACCCCTACCCCTTAATTCCCTGGTTGAACTTGATGGACATATGTCTTTTTTCGACCGTACTAACTATGTAACTATGTAACTACAGGCTCTCATCTACTAAAGCCCATTGGTTGCAAAGCCTGTGGGTCCTGTGCCCAAGGTACTCTGGGTATGTCACATGAAAGTGGTTCACATGACTAACACTTTCATACATTTGTACAAACTTTATACATATTGACAATGCATACACAATATATACAATGCGCTTAAATAGAACAATAAGAAGGTGAGCGGGGGGGGGGGGGGGCCTGCAGGAGAGCCCTATGGACTCAAGGGACTCTTGCTGAGGGGACATAAGGATGGTACAGGACTAGGTCCTGTACCGGGACACCACTAACTCCCTTACTCAATAAGTCATCTGTCCCCTTAGGTAGAGGAGCGAAGTGGCCATGGGGCCGGATGCAGTCCTGAAGCATTTAATCACAATGTCCCATTTCAGGCTGAAGAACAGTAGAATAATAATGAAAAATATAGAGTCTCTGTGCATTTGAGAATGTCCATACATGCTCTGTAACTTTCGCAACAGGATGAAACAGGATGATAAGGACTAGATTTTTGCCTACGACTCACTAAATATTAACATTCCTCAATAACATGACTATTATGTTATGTTTTGTCTTAATACCCTTTTCTTTAGTATAGGCATATTTATTTGATTTGATTATGCATCTCTAATGACTATGCATGAATCATGAATAGCTAACAATCTTACCGACATTGTACTATGACTGATATTTGACACGTGACTATGAATGACAATTGACTATGACTGACAATTTTATTGACATTTGACTGCTATATATGGTATGTATAATGACTACAATGCTACTACATACTTGACATTATCTCACTCTTACTTATAATTTTTTTTCATGGATATGCAGTTACTATACCTCTCATTATTTCCTTTGTTAAACACTGGTTGCGGATTGGGTTGCCTGAGGCTTTCTGCACAATTCCTTAGCTGCTAGGGTCTATCGGTACTACACACTTACCCCTAGAACTCTTTATTTAGATAACATTTACACATACTGTTACCTTTACTGTTTATGTGCATTTTAAGTTAGCTACAGGAATACTTTCTGGCCACAAAAGCATCCTGAACACGTGGAGACAAAAAGAACACATTAGTACATGACATTTTGTGCATAACAGTGGAATGGACTGGTATGGAACAGGTTACAGTCCCTAATACACATTGACTTGTGTACTGGTGAGATAGATATATGAATTTAGTGAATTATGTGCACTAAACTTGTAGATGTACACTAATGAAGTTTTTAGGTGTACTGAATTTTATGTGCATGAATGAAGTCAGTTTTGGTATCTAATTGGCAATTGGCCTTGTGTAGACCTTTGAGACCGACGCAACACCACCTCTTGGGTCTCAGGAGTGCCCTCTTCTTCTGGAGCTCTTGCTGTTCCGGTCATAGAAGGAGCAGCTAGACGGCTGGAGTCAGGAGTTGAACTTGGTCCTGGACTAGTGGGATCCATGTGAACTGAGGAGTTCAGATCTTGATTGGAGATAGTTGCATCGGGAGTAGTGTTGCTCGCGAATATTCGCAATGCAAATTTTATTCGCGAATATCACATATTCGCGAATTCGCGAATATTCGCGAATTCGCGAATATTCGCGAATATAGCACAATATATTCGTAATTACGAATATTCGTTTAGTTTTTTTTGTGGTTTTTTTTTCACAGTACAAATCATAGTGATCATCCCTCTCTGCTTCCAGCTTGTGTGGTTTAAAGAAGGCTCTAATACAGCGGTCTTCAAACTGTGGCCCTCCAGATGTTGCAAAACTACAACTCCCAGCATGCCCGGACAGCCAACGGCTGGGAATTGTAGTTGTGCAACATCTGGAGGGCCACAGTTTGAAGACCACTGCTCTAATACTACTGTGTGAATTTACGTATATGCTAATTTTTGCATATGTTAATTTTCACATACGCGAAATTTCGCAGATGCGAAAATAAGACGAGAATATTACGAATATGCGAATATTCGCGAATATATGACGAATATTCGTCCATATATTCGCGAATATTCGCGAATTCGAATATGGCCTATGCCGCTCAACACTAATCGGGAGACAGACTCAGCAGGTGAGGAAACCAGAGATGGTTGTGCTGGAGCTGGATATGGCATTGCGCAAAAGACGGCAGGCTGGTTGGATGAGAACATCTGTATATCCATTGATGGATGGATTCCCTCTCCTGGCACATGTTCCCTCACGGGTCTAGCAGTAGTGGGAGCCAGAGGAGGAGGTTCAGGCAGGTCCTCTCTGAGGCACAGTTTAATTCTGTTCTGATGAACCACCTGCGGTTCAAATCCAGTCTTCTGGACCTCTTAGACATCTGAGTCTGGGTATAGCATGGCAGTTATAGTTTAAGGTTCCGTCTCCGAGATAGAATCCGACTTGTGTGTCCTGGGGAATTTCCGCAGCCAAACTCTGTCTCCCAGTTTTAACAGCTTAGCAGAGGCGTGGTGGTTGTAATCTCTCTGTTGCCTTTCTTGGGCCCCCCCCCCACATCTTCTTCCCAACAATCTCCTTAGCTTCCTGAATTCTCCTCTGATGATCAGAGATCCAGTCTTGCGAGACCTGTGGAGAGTTGTTGAAGGGTGCTTGTAACCCAAATGCTCGGTCTTTTGGAAGTTGTCCATGCCGTCCCATTATTAGGAAGAAGGGAGTGTACCCTGTGGAGCAGTGGATGGTGTTGTTGTATATCTCCAACAGATAAGGCAATAGCCGAGACCACTCTTCGTGCTTGGATACTGACGCTACTCGCAGCATATGTATGAATACCTGATTGGTGCGCTCACATATTCCATTCCCCTGTAAGCTGTGGACCGGAGCTTCTTGCAGTCATTAAACACAATTCCTGGAACAATTGAGCCTCAAAGGCTCTTCTCCGGTCCGTGAGGACTGACTCCGGACATCCCAGGGTCTGGACCCAGTTGGCGTAGAACATCTGCGCAGCGGTCTTTGCTGTGAGGTCCCTGACAGGTACTACCACCACCCACTTGGAGTAGTGATCTACCATGGTGAGGACGTAGGTGTATCCAGACCGAGTAGAGAACAACTTGACATGGTCCAAAGCGACCAGCTGGTTAGGCCTTTCAGTTTCGATGGAATGTTGGGGTGCTCTCGCATCCTTGCGGAGATTCTTGGTGACGTTACAGACAGTACATTCACCGCACCTTTTGCAATGTCTTCCAGCATCCCGATCCAATAGAACCTTGTCTGATGGTGGCTTCGATCTTGTGGATTCCAAAGTGTCCCGACTGATCGTGGTAGGCATTTAGGACCATTGTAGCATCTCTTATGGGAATCAGGATCTGATGGAGTCGCTCACCAGAGACTGGATCCAAAGAATTCCTGTACAACAGTCCCTTGTGTACAAACAGTCGGTTTTCTTTGGCACCACAACCTCTTCAGTTCATAATCACATTGAGACCGGTGTAGACGGGTTGGTACCTTCTTCATGAGCAGGTAGTCCAACAGATCCCCCATGACTCGACTCTCCTCCTGTGGCTAGACCTGGGCTCACCATCTTCCAGTGTAGTCAAAACATTCTGACTCACGAACATCTGATAAAATGGGGGCATCTCCACATCTTCCCATTTGTCCTCGACAGGTGGTTCCTCGCCAGGGGCCATGCGAGATAGCACATCCACATTCACATTAGACTTGCCACTTCGGTATTTGATGTTGAAGTCATAGTTGGCTAGCCTCGAGGCCCAACGCTGTTCAATGGCTCAAAACGTGGCCGTGTTAAGATGAGCCAGTGGGTTGTTGTCTGTGTAGATGGTGAAAGGGGTAGCGGCTAGATAGTCCTTGAACTTTTTGGTAACTCCCCAGTACATGGTGAGGAGCTCCAGCTTGAAGGAACTGTAATTGGAGTTGTTCTTCTCCGCTCCTCGCAGATGTCTGCTGGCATAGGCTTATCACCCTTTCTTTCCCTTTTTGAAGCTGGGACCGGACAGCTCCCAGGCCTTCAAAGCTGGCATCATTGTACAACCTGAAGGGTTGACCATAATCAGGATATGCCAGGATAGGCGGCTCGGTAAGTAGACATTTCAGAGCCCTGAATGCTGTTTCTTGCTCCTTCCGTTATAGTTTTCCTTTGCGGTACCCCGGAGGAGAGCTGTAAGAGGTCCAGAAATCTGTGCGAAGTGGGGGATGAAGCGGCAGTAGTAGTCAGCGAATCCCAGGAAGCTCCTAACGTCCTTCACCGTGCGTGGGGTAGGCCAGTCCTTGACACTCACTTTTCCTGGATCAGGCTGAACAATCTCCGTGCTGACGACATGGCCGAGATAGTGGACCCGTGATTTCAGCAGATGACACTTAGAGGGTTTAATCTTCAGTCCATGACGGATCAAGACTTGAAATACCTCTGTCAAGTGGTCCAGGTGCTCTTGATTAGTTTTGGAGTAGACAATGACATCATCCAGATACAATAACACGCTTTGGAAGTTGAGATGTCCTAGGCATTGTTCCATTAGGTGTTGAAAGGTAGCAGGGGCGTTGCATAGCCCAAAAGGCATACTCTTGAATTTGTATAACCCCATCGGGGTGACAAAAGCCGTCTTCTCCCTATCTTCCTCAGCTATCGGCACTTGCCAATATCCACTGGTCAAGTCCAGAGTAGAGAAGTAGGCGGCTGATCCCAAGGCAGTCAAAGACTCTTCAATCCGAGGTAGAGGGTAGGCATTTTTGTGAGTGACGTTCTTCAGCTTCCGGTAGTCCACGCAGAAATGGATAGTCCCATCTTTTTTCTTGACCAGGACTAAAGGAGCGGCCCAGGGACTTTGGCTCTCCTGGATGATGTTAGCCTCCTTCATCTCGGTCAGCATTTTCTTGACTGTCTGGTACATACCCGGGGCCACCGGACGGTGCCTTTCCTTAATTTGAGGACTATCACCTGTAAGGATCCCGTGCTGGATCATCGTGGTCCAGCCAAAATCAGTAGGGTGCTTGCTGAAGGCCTCCTGGTATTGTTGGGCCACTTGAATAACTCTGCCAACCTGGTCTCTTGGGGTATTCTCATCCCCTATTTGCAGCTGAGTCCACCACGGCTCTGGATGGCTGCTGTCGGCTCCGTGGACGGTCTGGGCGGTCCGCTGTCAAGCTACTTGCAATTTGGTCAGTATGTCCTTGGGCCCAAGATGATATAGCTGAGCAACAGGAGTATACTTCAGCAGCCTGGTGGCAACATCAGACAAGTTGACTACCAGGACCGGGACTCTTCCGTTAGACACTGTAACTAGGCTCCTAGCTGCAGGGACCAAGGGGTAGTCTTCTAGCTGCATCGGCTCCAGCAACGCTAATAATCCTGATTCTTCACCCCTGGTCAGGCATGGCACCAGATGATTGTCTCCGTCTGGGGCTGTAGGATTACGGACCATATATCATGAATGCTCACTCAGCAGATTTCCCCTCAACGGTTGACGAATTTTTGTTCTGCTTGCAGAGTCTTCAGATGGTGTTGTGCAGCTCGCCGGCCTGAGGGTGACATGTGAGGGAGAGATGCATGCAAGGACCCTACTATATCCTCAAAACAATGTCTCATAATGTTCATGCCTAGGATGAACTCCGCTGCCCCTTTATCAATCACATTAGTTACAATTACACCTTGTCCTCAGAGGACATACTCTCCCACTTGAATGGTGGGCTCCCAGTACCAATGCCTGGGTACTGGTTTCCCGTTCCCTACCATCACTTTAAAGTCCACGTCATCAGGTTCACATAATAATTCGGGACCCCTGTATCTATAAAAACATCTTTAGGTATTGTAGACACCTGGAAACCTGTATCAATGAGGGCCTCTAACTGCACCCCCTCCACAACAACCTTTACATAGGGGCAGGGAACAACGTAAAGGGAAAGTCCTGACTTGGTGTATGTTGCATCTGGACCTAGTGATGATGCTCCTGAGGGCCGCTCCTCGACCTTAGGGGATTCCCGTTTAAAGCCCAACACTGGGTTTTCCAATGCCTGGCTTTATTGCAATGGCTGCAGAAGGGCCACTGAGTCCCTGGAGGCCTGACAGGGGGGTAATTAGGTGGATTAGCAGGATGGGGAGCAGGTTTTCTGGGTGGATGTGTCTCTTGGTTAGATGGGTTGGACCTGCTAGCTAGTTCTTTAACGGCCTTAGTAACTGGCCAATCTCCTATCGTACACTTTGTAATTCGGAGGCCGCAGGGATTGTAGGGGCAGGTAATGGTGCAGGAGCAGGCGGTGATGGTGGTATTGGTCTAGCAGATGCTCCTGACGTTTCAGTGGAAGGGACACTATCTTCTTTCTGTCTCGGGCCCTGACTCAATGACTCAATCTCTTAAAGGCAGGGAAAGACAAGCTAGGATTCTGCACTGCGAGCTTTCTAAGTTGTGCCTTGTCCCACGTCTATAAATCTGTCCATGAGCACTTTGTTACCCTGCTCGGGCATGATGCCCTTTAACCTCTGGACCGTCTCTAAGGCATTTTGCAAAGCTACAGCATAGGCCCAAAGGGTCTCACTTGGTTTCTGCTGTCTTTCATACATGCGGAGATGTACCTCAGATAGGGAGTGAGACTCGAACACTTGATATAGTCCCTCAAAGATCTGCTCCACTCTGGCCTTGTCGGAGGCTGGCCAGGTGCAGACCTCTTCCAATGCTGATGCTGAGGGGACTTAAGGATGGTACAGGACTAGGTCCTGTACCGGGACACCACAAATATTTCATGTTCAAAGGTGTGTATTCAGCGGTGCAATCGCTCAGTGAATCGGATCTTGGCCAGCACGGAATACACACCTCCGGACATTACATATGCAAACCCCATCAGACCGCACCGAATACAGCCCAAACAAAGTATATACATACTACAAAAAGTTATATAATCGCCCCCTAAGCCATATCAAAGGTTACAATAACTAACCACAGGTCTTCTTTAATTCTTCATGGTGCAAAACACATATCACGTAACCATATCTTCATGGGCTTTTATGCTAGAAGAGCCGATACCAACAAGTCCCAAGAGTAAAAAATGGGGCACCTGGGCCAAGGGAGTAACAGGCAGATGTTATATAGGCTGAAGAGGGACAATAACAATGGTCCTCATCAAAAATGAAATACTTTTGGGCCATTTCCTGCGCATGTGGGCCCTGAAGCAAACATTGATCCTAAAGCCATGTTCACACAGAATTTTTGTGTGGAATTCTGCATTGGAATTCTGCCAGGATTCTGGAGCAGCAGAGTCCTACTGAAGTCAATGGGATTCTGCTGCACAATGCACACGGCAGGATTTATGTGCCAAAAAGAGCTCTGTTTTCCATGTCTGCAGAAAGAATTAACCTGTTCATTCTTTTTGTGGACTCTGCACGGAATGCAAAGCAGTTTATGCAATAAGCAAGTAAATTACAGACTTTCCTCTGCATGTCAATCACACTATTGCGCTTTCTGCAGTGTTTCACTGAATATTCAAACAAGTAGAAGCTTATATTTAGCACTTACTGCGTGCAGAGAGATCTCTTGTGGCAAACAAGATTGGCAAATTGAAAGGCCCTTTCCTAGCTGTTTTAAAACAGTTATTCCTCATTTTTTTCTGGTTTCAGAACAGGAAAGGTTTTCTCTAAAATGAATTAATTTGCTGACTAAATGGAAAAAAAAGCAAGGAGAGAAGATAGTAGCAGACTATTTCAGAGGTTGGGGGGGGGGGGGGGGCACACAGCTGTGATACTTTTTTCAGTTAAAAGAAAGTTAGTATAAACCCTTCACGCTCATATCACTATTGTATGTTTTTCTAAAAATGTGTCAGGGAATTAAAACTAGAGATTGTAAAATTAACATGCAAAACCTATTTAGTACATTTCAAGGCAGAGATTCATAAAGTCAGCATATCAATCACATCATTTACTGACATTTATTACATAAAAAAAACCCGGGATTTCAACTCACCCAAGTAGACAAAGAGTGACCAAGGTACATAAGAAATTTTGCAGAGGTAAAATAGCTGACAAATGATCCTACAAGAGAAGAATATGCCATTAAGTATCAGTAGGTCACTAACAGCAATTCATAAATATCTGACAAAGCTGAAACCAGGAATGAACCTAAAGTTAAATGCACTCACCGCAACATCCTTCAGACTTTGTAGCCCTTGACCTTGCCATGATGATTTCTAATAACAATGTCAATCGAATCTGACGTTACTAAGCGTTAAACAAAATGAATGCAAGAATCGAACTCCCTTTTTCTTTCTTTCCAAACTTAGCTATCACTGTAGCTGAAGTTGGAAAGCAATGGCCTTATAGAAGGTTGAGAAGCAGGGAATCCGGCGAACTGGAAGCCCTGTTTCCCCTTTCCAGCTCCCCTTTACAGAGCCTTAGTGGCCAATCTCAGTTGTTATGTTTACAGCTTTCCTTGTCCTGTCTTTTATAGGATTTGCCACCCTTACAAAAGAAGTGCTTGCACACGGCCAAAGTCGCAGCCAATGGGCTCGAACAGATCTGCATAGGACCACCCACTTCAGACTGCCCCGCATTGCAGAGTGCGATCTGTATTGTGTGCAAAGCATGTAACTAGTCATGTGACTACAGTAAAGCTAGTGGCCTTTCCAGCTGTAGCTATGTACCATGGTCGGGTTACAGGTAACTTCTGGTTTCTTATTCGGCCAGCTTCTTATTCACTGAAGTTGGTTTCTTCTTCAAGCATTTTCTTCTAGATGTCTATGACAAATTAACCTTTTCTCATAGTCCATAACATAGTAACATAATTCATAAGGTTGAAAAAAGACCAGAGTCCATCAAGTTCAACCTATAACCCTAATGAGTCCCTACTGAGTTGATCCAGAGGGAAAAAAAAAACCCTCATACCCTCATTCTCTTCTTATCCCTCTGCAGTAAACCTGTGTTTTTAAACATAATTGCTGAATATTATTTGGGAACCTTAACCTCTTAAGGACCCAGGACATACGGGGACGTCCCCGCACCCTGGGCTTTAAGGACCCAGGACGTCCCCGTACGTCCTGGCGTTTTCCGGTCTCTGCCGCTCGCCGGGCAGAGATCGGAACCGGATGCCTGCTGAAATGCTTCAGCAGGCATCCAGGGCAAACGCCGAGGGGGGCCATGTAGGCGGCGGTGGCGGCGACAGGTGAGTAGATCTTCAGCCGCGGTCGGGCCCTTTACAGCAATGCACGTCGCCGTAAAGCGACATGCATTGCTGTATTGGGACCCTGTAAACTACAACTCCCAGCATGCCCAGACAGCCCTTGGCGTCTGGGCATGCTGGGAGTTGCAGTTTTGCAACTTCTGGAGGTCCACAGTTTTTGGACCACTGTGCCCTTCCAGATGTTGCAAAACTACACATCCTCATCCTTACTGTACAGGCATGCTGGGAGTTGTAGTTCTGTAACATCTGGCCCTTCAGATGTTGCAGAACTACAACTCCCAGCATGCCTGCACAGTTTTGGCATACTGGGAGTTGTAGTTTTGCAACATCTGGAAGGGCACAGATTGGGAACCACTGTATTAGTGGTCTGCAAACTGTAGTCCTCCAGATGTTGCAAAACTACAACTCCAAGCATGCTGGGAGTTGTAGTTCGGCAACATCTGGCTCTAAAGATGTTGCCGAACTACTACTCCCAGCATGCCTGAGAATGTTTGGGAGTTGTGGTTTTGCAACAGCTGGAGGCACACTGGTTGGGAAACATTGTTTCCTAACTCAGTGTTTCCCAACCCGTGTACCTCCAGCTGTTGCAAAACCACAACTCCCAAACATTCTCAGGCATGCTGGGAGTAGTAGTTTTGCAACAGCTGGAGGCCCCCCCCCCCCCCCCCCCTGTGAATGTACAGGGTACGTTCACATGGGCAGGGGCTTACAGTGAGTATCGGGCTGCAAGTTTGCGATGCAGCAAATTTTGCGCGGCAGCTCAAACTTGCTGTAATCCCCCACCCATGTGACTGTACCCTAAAAACACTACACTACACTAACACAAAATAAAATAAAAAACACTGCATATACACATACCCCTACACAGCCCCCCTCCCCTCCCCAATAAAAATTAAAGCGTCTGGTACGCCACTCTTTCCAAAATGGAGCCTCCAGCTGTTGCAAACAACAACTCCCAGTATTGCCGGACAGCCGTTGACTGTGCAGGCATGCTGGGAGTTTTGCAACAGCTGGAGGCACCCTGTTTGGGAATCACTGGCGTAGAATACCCCTATGTCCACACCTATGCAAATCCCTAATTCAGGCCTCAAATGCACATGGCGCTCTCACTTTGGAGCCCTGTCGTATTTCAAGGCAACAGTTTAGGGCCACATATGGGGTATCGCCGTACTCGGGAGAAATTGCTTAACAAATCTTGGGGGTCTTTTTCTCCTTTCACCCCTTATGAAAAGGTGAAGTTGGGGTCTACACCAGCATGTTAGTGTAAAAAAATAAACTTTTTACACTAACATGCTGGTGTTGCCCTATACTTTTCATTTTGACAAGAGGTAAAGGGGGAAAAAAGCCCCCCAAAATTTGTAACGCAATTTCTCCCGAGTACGGAGATACCCCATATGTGGGCGCAAAGTGCTCTGGGGGCGCACAACAAGGCCCAGAAGGGAGAGTGCGCCATGTACATTTGAGGTGATTTGCACAGGGGAGGCTGATTGTTACAGCGATTTTGACAAACGCAAAAAAAAAAACCCACATGTGACCCCATTTCGGAATCTACACCCCTCACGGAATGTAATGAGGGGTGCAGTGAGAATTTACACCCCACAGGTGTCTGACAGATCTTTGGAACAGTGGGCTGTGCAAATTAAAAATGTTGTACAGCCCACTGTTCCAAAGATATGACAGACACCAGTGGGGGGTAAATGCTCACTTTACGCCTTGTTACATTCCGCAAGGGGTCTAGTTTCCAAAATAGTATGCCATGTGGGGGTTATTTTGCTGTCCTGGCACCATAGGGGCTTCCTAAATGCGACATGCCCCCCGAGCAAAATTTGCTCTCAAAAAGGAAATAGGACTCCTTCTCTTCTGAGCATTGTAGTTCACCCGTAGTGCACTTCAGGTCAACTTATGGGGTACCTCCATACTCAGAAGAGATTGGGTTACAAATTTTGGGGGGTATTTTCTGCTATTAACCCTTGCAAAAATGTGAAATTTGGGGGGGAAACACACCTTTTAGTGATTTTTTTTATTTTATTTTTACGTATGCAAAAGTCGTGAAACCCCTGTGGGGTATTAAGGCTCACTTTATTTCTTGTTACGTTCCATAAGGGGTCTAGTTTCCAAAATGGTATGCGATGTGGTTTTTTTTTGCTGTCCATGCACCATAGGGGCTTCCTAAATGCGACATGCCCCCCCCGAGCAAAATTTGCTCTCAAAAAGCCAAATATGACTCCTTCTCTTATGAGCATTGTAGTTCACCCATAGTACACCTCAGGTCAACTCATGGGGTACCTTCATACTCAGAAGAGATGGGTGTCACGATGCCGGCTGGCAGGTAGCGGATCCTCTGTGCCAGAGAGGGATTGGCGTGGACCGTGCTAGTGGACCGGTTCTAAGCCACTACTGGTTTTCACCAGAGCCCGCCGCAAAGCGGGATGGTCTTGCTGCGGCGGTAGTGACCAGGTCGTATCCACTAGCAACGGCTCACCTCTCTGGCTGCTGAAGATGGGCGCGGTACAAGGGAGTAGGCAGAAGCAAGGTCGGACGTAGCAGAAGGTCGGGGCAGGCAGCAAGGATCGTAGTCAGGGGCAACGGCAGAAGGTCTGGAACACAGGCTAGGAACACACAAGGAACGCTTTCACTGGCACAATGGCAACAAGATCCGGCAAGGGAGTGAAGGGGAAGTGAGGTGATATAGGGAAGTGCACAGGTGATAACACTAATTGGAACCACTGCGCCAATCAGCGGCGCAGTGGCCCTTTAAATCGCAAAGACCCGGCGCGCGCGCGCCCTAGGGAGCGGGGCCGCGCGCGCCGGGACAGGACCGAGGGAGAGCGAGTCAGGTACGGGAGCCGGGGTGCGCATCGCGAGCGGGCGCTACCCGCATCGCGAATCGCACCCCGGCTGGCAGCGGAATCGCAGCGCCCCGGGTCAGAGGATCTGACCGGAGCGCTGCAGCGGGGAGAATGAAGCGAGCGCTCCGGGGAGGAGCGGGGACCCGGAGCGCTCGGCGTAACAGTACCCCCCCCCCCTTGGGTCTCCCCCTCTTCTTAGAGCCTGAGAACCTGAGAAGCAGACTTTTGTCTAGGATGTTGTCCTCAGGTTCCCAGGATCTCTCTTCAGGACCACAACCCTCCCAGTCCACTAAAAAAAAAGTTTTCCCTCTGACCTTTTTGGAAGCCAAGATCTCCTTGACAGAGAAGATGTCCGAGGAGCCGGAAACAGGAGTGGGAGGAACAGATTTGGGAGAAAAACGGTTGAGGATGAGTGGTTTGAGAAGAGAGACGTGAAAGGCATTAGGGATACGAAGAGAAGGAGGAAGAAGAAGTTTATAAGAGACAGGATTAATTTGACACAAAATTTTGAAAGGACCAAGATAGCGTGGTCCCAACTTGTAGCTAGGGACACGGAAGCGGACATATTTAGCGGAGAGCCATACCTTGTCTCCAGGGGAAAAAACGGGAGGAGCTCTTCTTTTCTTATCCGCGAACCTCTTCATGCGTGATGAAGCCTGTAAGAGAGAATTTTGGGTCTCTCTCCATATGATGGAAAGGTCACGAGAAATTTCATCCACAGCGGGCAGACCAGAGGGCAAGGGAGTAGGGAGGGGGGGAAGAGGGTGACGGCCGTACACCACGAAAAATGGGGATTTGGAGGAAGATTCAGAGACCCTGAAGTTATACGAGAATTCGGCCCATGGAAGGAGATCTGCCCAGTCATCCTGGCGGGAGGAAACAAAATGTCGCAAATAATCACCCAAGATCTGGTTAATTCTTTCTACTTGTCCATTGGACTGGGGATGATATGCAGAAGAAAAATTTAATTTAATCTTGAGTTGTTTACAGAGAGCCCTCCAGAATTTAGACACGAATTGGACGCCTCTATCCGAGACAATTTGCGTAGGCAATCCGTGAAGACGAAAAATGTGTACAAAAAATTGTTTAGCCAACTGAGGCGCTGAAGGAAGACCAGGAAGAGGGATGAAATGTGCCATTTTGGAGAATCGATCAACGACCACCCAAATAACAGTGTTGCCACGGGAAGGGGGTAAATCAGTAATAAAATCCATACCAATCAGAGACCAAGGCTGTTCGGGGACAGGCAGAGGATGAAGAAAACCAGCGGGCTTCTGGCGAGGAGTCTTATCCCGGGCACAGATAGTGCAGGCTCGCACAAAGTCCACAACATCCGTCTCCAGAGTCGGCCACCAATAGAAGCGGGAGATGAGTTGCACAGATTTCTTGATGCCCGCATGACCTGCGAGATGAGAGGAGTGACCCCATTTGAGGATTCCGAGGCGTTGGCGTGGAGAAACAAAGGTCTTTCCTGGAGGAGTCTGCCTGATGGAGGCAGGAGAAGTGGAGATCAGGCAGTCAGGTGGAATGATGTGTTGCGGAGAGAGTTCAACTTCTGAGGCATCCGAGGAACGAGAGAGAGCATCGGCCCTAATGTTCTTATCGGCAGGACGAAAGTGAATCTCAAAATTAAATCGGGCAAAGAACAGAGACCACCGGGCCTGGCGAGGATTCAGCCGTTGGGCAGACTGGAGGTAGGAGAGGTTCTTGTGGTCGGTGTAGATAATAACAGGAAAACTTGATCCCTCCAGCAGATGTCTCCATTCCTCAAGTGCTAATTTAATGGCTAGAAGCTCTCGATCCCCGATGGAGTAGTTCCTCTCCGCTGGGGAGAAGGTCCTAGAGAAAAAACCACAAGTGACAGCATGCCCGGAAGAATTTTTTTGTAGAAGAACAGCTCCAGCTCCCACTGAGGAGGCATCAACCTCCAATAGGAAGGGTTTGGAAGGGTCAGGTCTGGAGAGCACGGGAGCCGAAGAAAAGGCAGACTTGAGTTGTTTAAAGGCGTCTTCTGCTTGAGGAGGCCAGGACTTGGGATCAGCATTTTTTTTGGTTAAAGCCACGATAGGAGCCACAACGGTAGAAAAATGTGGAATAAATTGCCTGTAATAATTGGCGAACCCCAAAAAGCGTTGGATAGCACGGAGTCCGGAGGGGCGTGGCCAATCTAAGACGGCAGAGAGTTTGTCTGGATCCATCTGTAGTCCCTGGCCAGAGACCAAATATCCTAGAAAAGGAAGAGATTGGCATTCAAACAAACATTTCTCAATTTTGGCATAGAGTTGATTGTCACGAAGTCTCTGAAGAACCATACGGACATGCTGGCGGTGTTCTTCTAGATTGGCAGAAAAAATTAGGATATCGTCCAGATATACAACAACACAGGAGTATAACAGATCACGAAAAATTTCATTAACAAAGTCTTGGAAGACGGCAGGGGCGTTGCACAGGCCAAAGGGCATGACCAGATACTCAAAGTGTCCATCTCTGGTGTTAAATGCCGTTTTCCACTCATCCCCCTCTCTGATGCGGATGAGGTTATAGGCGCCTCTTAAGTCCAATTTAGTAAAGATGTGGGCACCTTGGAGGCGATCAAAGAGTTCAGAGATGAGGGGTAAGGGGTAGCGGTTCTTAACCGTGATTTTATTAAGACCGCGGTAGTCAATGCAAGGACGTAGGGAGCCATCTTTTTTGGACACAAAGAAAAATCCGGCTCCGGCAGGAGAGGAGGATTTACGGATAAAGCCCTTTTTTAGATTCTCCTGGACGTATTCAGACATGGCAAGAGTCTCTGGGGCAGAGAGAGGATAAATTCTGCCCCGGGGTGGAGTAGTGCCCGGGAGGAGGTCGATAGGACAATCATAAGGCCTGTGAGGAGGTAGAGTCTCAGCTTGTTTTTTGCAGAAAACATCCGCGAAGTCCATATAGGCCTTAGGGAGACCGGTTACTGGAGGAACCACAGAGTTACGGCAAGGGTTACTGGGAACCGGTTTTAGACAGTTCTTGGAACAAGAGGACCCCCAACTCTTGATCTCCCCAGTGGACCAATCCAGGGTTGGGGAATGAAGTTGAAGCCAGGGAAGTCCAAGGAGAATTTCCGAGGTGCAATTGGGGAGGACCAAAAGTTCAATCCTCTCGTGATGAGATCCGATGCTCATAAGAAGGGGCTCCGTGCGGAAACGTATGGTACAGTCCAATCTTTCATTATTTACACAATTGATGTAGAGGGGTCTGGCGAGACTGGTCACCGGGATGTTGAACCTGTTGACGAGAGAGGCCAAGATAAAATTTCCTGCAGATCCAGAGTCCAAGAAGGCCACAGTAGAGAAGGAGAAGGCAGAGGCAGACATCCGCACAGGCACAGTAAGACGTGGAGAAGCAGAGTAGACATCAAGGACTGTCTCACCTTTGTGCGGAGTCAGCGTACGTCTTTCCAGGCGGGGAGGACGGATAGGACAATCCCTCAGGAAGTGTTCGGTACTAGCACAGTACAGGCAGAGGTTCTCCATACGGCGTCGTGTCCTCTCTTGAGGTGTCAGGCGAGACCGGTCGACCTGCATAGCCTCCACGGCGGGAGGCACAGGAACAGATTGCAGGGGACCAGAGGAGAGAGGAGCCGAGGAGAAGAAACGCCTCGTGCGAACAGAGTCCATATCTTGGCGGAGTTCCTGACGCCTTTCGGAAAAACGCATGTCAATGCGAGTGGCTAGGTGAATAAGTTCATGTAGATTAGCAGGAATTTCTCGTGCGGCCAGAACATCTTTAATGTTGCTTTATAGGCCTTTTTTGAAGGTCGCGCAGAGGGCCTCATTATTCCAGGATAATTCTGAAGCAAGAGTACGGAATTGTACGGCATACTCGCCAACGGAAGAATTACCCTGGACCAGGTTCAACAGGGCAGTCTCAGCAGAAGAGGCTCGGGCAGGTTCCTCAAAGACACTTCGGATTTCCGAGAAGAAGGAGTGTACAGAGGCAGTGACGGGGTCATTGCGGTCCCAGAGCGGTGTGGCCCAAGACAGGGCTTTTCCAGACAGAAGGCTGACTACGAAAGCCACCTTAGACCTTTCAGTGGGAAACAGGTCCGACATCATCTCCAGATGCAGGGAACATTGGGAAAGAAAGCCACGGCAAAACTTAGAGTCCCCATCAAATTTATCCGGCAGGGAAAGGCGTAGACCAGGAGCGGCCACTCGCTGGGGAGGAGGTGCAGGAGCTGGCGGAGGAGATGATTGCTGAAGCTGTGGTAGTAGCTGCTGTAGCATCACGGTCAGTTGAGACAGCTGTTGACCTTGTTGCGCTATCTGTTGTGACTGCTGGGCGACCACCGTGGTGAGGTCAGCGACAACTGGCAGAGGAACTTCAGCGGGATCCATGGCCGGATCTACTGTCACGATGCCGGCTGGCAGGTAGCGGATCCTCTGTGCCAGAGAGGGATTGGCGTGGACCGTGCTAGTGGACCGGTTCTAAGCCACTACTGGTTTTCACCAGAGCCCGCCGCAAAGCGGGATGGTCTTGCTGCGGCGGTAGTGACCAGGTCGTATCCACTAGCAACGGCTCACCTCTCTGGCTGCTGAAGATGGGCGCGGTACAAGGGAGTAGGCAGAAGCAAGGTCGGACGTAGCAGAAGGTCGGGGCAGGCAGCAAGGATCGTAGTCAGGGGCAACGGCAGAAGGTCTGGAACACAGGCTAGGAACACACAAGGAACGCTTTCACTGGCACAATGGCAACAAGATCCGGCAAGGGAGTGAAGGGGAAGTGAGGTGATATAGGGAAGTGCACAGGTGATAACACTAATTGGAACCACTGCGCCAATCAGCGGCGCAGTGGCCCTTTAAATCGCAAAGACCCGGCGCGCGCGCGCCCTAGGGAGCGGGGCCGCGCGCGCCGGGACAGGACCGAGGGAGAGCGAGTCAGGTACGGGAGCCGGGGTGCGCATCGCGAGCGGGCGCTACCCGCATCGCGAATCGCACCCCGGCTGGCAGCGGAATCGCAGCGCCCCGGGTCAGAGGATCTGACCGGAGCGCTGCAGCGGGGAGAATGAAGCGAGCGCTCCGGGGAGGAGCGGGGACCCGGAGCGCTCGGCGTAACAATGGGGTTACAATGTTTGGGGGGTATTTTCTGCTATTAACCCTTGCAAAAATGTGAAATTTGGGAGGAAACACACATTTTAGTGAAATTTAATTTTTCTTTTTTTACATATGCAAAAGTCGTGAAACCCCTGTGGGGTATTAAGGCTCACTTTATTCCTTGTTACGTACCTCAAGGGGTCTAGTTTCCAAAATGGTATGCCATGTGGGGGATTTTTGCTGTTCTGGCACCATAGGGGCTTCCTAAATGCAACATGCCCCCCAAAAACCATTTCAAAAAAACGTACTCTCCAAAATCCCCTTGTCGCTCCTTCGCTTCTGAGCCCTCTACTGCGCCCGCCGAACACTTTACATAGACAAATGAGGTATGTGCTTACTTTAGAGAAATTGGGCTACAAATTGAAGTATACATTTTCTCCTTTTACCCCTTGTAAGAATTCAAAAATTGGGTCTACAAGAACATGCGAGTGTAAAAAATGGAGATTGTGAATTTTCTCCTTCACTTTGCTGTTATTCCTGTGAAACACCTAAAGGGTTAAAACGCTGACTGAATGTCATTTTGAATACTTTGGGGGGTGCAGTTTTTATAATGGGGTCATTTGTGGGGTATTTCTAATATGAAGACCCTTCAAATCCACTTCAAACCTGAACTGGTCCCTGAAAAATTGTGAGTTTGGAAATTTTGTGAAAAATATGAAAATTGCTGCTGAACTTCGAAGCCCTCTGGTGTCTTCCAAAAATAAAAACTCATCAATTTTATGATGCAAACATAAAGTAGACATATTGTATATGTGAATAAAAAAAAATTATTTGGAATATCCATTTTCCTTACAAGCAGAGAGCTTCAAAGTTAGAAAAATGCTAAATTTTCAAATTTTTCATCAAATTTTGGGATTTTTCACCAAGAAAGGATGAAAGATACCACAAAATTTTACCACTATGTTAAAGTAGAATATGTCACGAAAAAACAATCTCGGAATCAGAATGATAACTAAAAGCATTCGAGAGTTATTAATGTTTAAAGTGACAGTGGTCAGATGTGCAAAAAATGGCCGGGTCCTGAGGTGTAAAATGGCTGGGTCCTTAAGGGGTTAAAATCAGAAAAAAATATCTAGATTGTGTTTTTACTGAAAAAAACAATGGATGAAAAAATATGAATGTGAATAAGTATCTTAAGCAATTTAAGGGGATAAACGCCATTGGGCCACTGACTTAAGAGTGGAAATATGAAGAGTAAGGGCCTCTCCATAATACCCAACTGTATCCAGCCTGGCCCAAACTGTGAATTGGCAATAAAACAGGTGCCAACCTTGCCAACTATATACATTTTCTGCATTTTGTATAAGTAACTGATGATTTCAAGGGGTTAAACGCCATTGGGCCACTGACCTAAGGGGAGAAATATAAAGAGAAAGGGCCTCTACATAATACCCAACTATATCCATCATTTTCCAAACTGTGGATTGGCAATAAAACAGGTGCCAACATTATGGAGGGGTCCGTACTCTTTATATTTACCACCTAAGGTTACATAGTTACTATGTAACTATGTAACCTTAGGGGGTAAATATAAAGAGTAAGGACACCTCCATAATATACAACTGTATCCAGCCTGGCCCAAACAGTGTATTGGCAAAAAAAACTGGTGCCAACCTTGCCATTTGCTTAAGTGTATTATGAATAAGTAACTGATGATTTTGAGGGGTTAAACACCATTGGGCCTCTAGTATATATACAGAAAAAAACTGAGTTCACTGAAACCACTTCCTGTAATAATAAATAATTAACTTTATTGAATCAATTCTCATAAAAAAACATTCCTCAATATCTGGACAATTAAAACTTGCAGGTCTGAGCACAGCGGAGGAATCATACCGCCATATCCTTGCTGAGAGCACCATATACTGCATGCCCAGCCAGACCATATACAGTGGTCCCTCAACATACGATGGTAATTCTTTCCAAACGACCCATCGTTTGTCGAATCCATCGTATGTTGAGGGATCTGTGCAATGTAAAGTATAGGAAGCTGTACATACCTGTCCCCGCCGCTCCGGACCAGGTCATCACCGCTCCCACTGCTGTTCCAGGGGCTCCCGATGCTGTCCCGCTGCTCCGGTGTCTTCTTCGCGATCCTCCGGTGTCTTGCGCATCTTCTGCAGGGTCTGGGCCTCGCTTTCTGGTGACGCTATTACGCTGCTGCGCCGGCGCGGCGTGCGTTGTAACGTAATAACGACGCCGGAAAGCAAGGCCCGGACCCTGGAGAAGATGCGCAAGACACCGGAGGATCGCAAAGTGGACCCGGAGCAGCGGGAATAGGTAAGCGAACCTGCCAGGGATGCTTAAACTGCTATCCGACAGCAGCTTAAGCATTTTGCGCTGTCGGATAGCAGTTAATGCGATGGCCCCGACATATAAAAGCATCGTATGTCGATGCTGACATCGACATGCGATGGCCTCTGAGAGGCCATCGTATGTCGATTTTATCATATGTCTGGGCCATCGTAGGTCAGGGGGTTACTGTACTAGTAATCATACCGCCATATCCCTGCTGAGAGCGTCATGTACTGTATCCCCAGCCAGACCATATACTAGTAATCATACCGCCATATCCCTGCTGAGAGCGCCATATACTGTATGCCCAGCCAGACCATATACTAGCAATCATACCGCCATATCCCTGCTGAGGTAATCATACCGCCATATCCCTGCTGAGAGCGTCATATACTGCATGCCCAGCAAGACCATATACTAGGAATCATACCACCATATCCCTGCTGAGAGCGTCATATACTGCATGCCCAGCCAGACCATATACTAGGAATCCTACCGCCATATCCCTGCTGAGAGCACCATATGCTGTATGTCCAGCCAGACTATATACTAGTAATCATACCGCCATATCCCTGCTGAGAGCGCCATATACTGTATGCCCAGCCAGACCATGTACTAGTAATCATACCATCATATCCCTGCTGAGAACGTCATATACTGCATGCCCAGCCAGACCATATACTAGGAATCATACCATCATATCCCTGCTGAGAACGTCATATACTGTATGCCCAGCCAGACCATATACCAGTAGTCATACCGCTACATCCCAGCTGAGGTAATCATACCGCCATATCACTGCTGAGAGCGTCATATACTGCATGCCAAGCCAGACCATATACTAGGATACATACCGACATATCCCTGCTGAGAACGTCATATACTTTATGAACAGCCAGACCATATACTAGGATACATACCGCCATATCCCTGCTGAGAGCGTCATATGATCATCATCAGATGATGATTACTAGTATATGGTGTGGCTGGGCATACAGTATATGAAGCTCTCAGCAGGGATATGGCGGTATGATTCCTATTATATGGTCTGGCTGGGCATACAGTATATGAGGCTCTCAGCAGGGATATGGCGGTATAATTCCTAGTATATGGTCTGGCTGGGCATACAGTATATGAGGCTCTCAGCAGGGATATGGCGGTATGATTCCTAGAATATGGTCTGGCTGGGCATACAGTATATGACGCTCTCAGCAGGGATATGGCGGTGTGATTCCTAGTATATGGTCTGGCTAAGCATACAGTATATGAGGCACTCAGCAGAGATATGGCGGTATGATTCCTAGTATATGGTCTGGCTGGGCATACAGTATATGACGCTCTCAGCAGGGATATGGCTGTATGATTCCTATTATATGGTCTGGCTGGGCATACAGTATATGACGCTCTCAGCAGGGATATGGCAGTATGATTCCTAATATATGGTCTGGCTGCGCATACAGTATATGACGCTCTCAGCAGGGATATGGCGGTATCATTCCTAGTATATGGTCTGGCTGGGCATACAGTATATGAGGCACTCAGCATGAATATGGCGGTATGATTCCTAGTATATGGTATGGCTGGGCATACAGTATATGACGCTCTCAGCAGGGAGCAGGGATATGGCGGTATGATTACTAGTATATGGTCTGGCTGAGCATAAGGTATATGATGTTCTCAGCAGGGATATGGCGGTATAATTCCTAGTATATTGTCTGGCTGGGCATACAGTATATGAAGCACTCAGCAGGGATATGGCGGTATTCCTAGTATATGGTGTGGCTGGGCATACAGTATATGACGCTCTCAGCAGGGAAATGGCGGTATGATTCCTATTATATGGTTTGGCTGGGCATACAATATATGAGGCTCTCAGAAGGGATATGGCGGTAAGATTCCTAGTATATTGTCTGGCTGGGCATACAGTATATGAGGCACTCAGCAGGGATATGGCGGTATGATTCCTAGTATATGGTCTGGCTGGGCATACAGTATATGAGGCTCTCAGCAGGGATATGGTGGTATTATTCCTAGAATATGGTCTGGCTGGGCATACAGTATATGACGCTCTCAGCAGGGATATGGCGGTGTGATTCCTAGTATATGGTCTGGCTGGGCATACAGTACAGTGGTCCCTCGACATACGATGGTAATTCGTTCCAAACGACCCATCGTTTGTCGAATCCATCGTATGTTGAGGGATCCGTGCAATGTAAAGCATAGGAAGCTGTACTTACCTGTCCCCGCCACTCCGCACCAGGTCCTCACTGCTCCCGCTGCTGTTCCAGGGGCTCCCGATGCTGTCCCGCTGCTCCGGTGTCTTCTTCGCGATCCTCCGGTGTCTTGCGCATCTTCTTCAGGGTCCGGGCCTCGCTTTCAGGTGACGTTATTACGCTGCTGCGCCGGAAAGCAAGGCCCGGACCCTGGAGAAGATGCGCAAGACACCGGAGGATCGCGAAGTGGACCCGGAGCAGCGGGAATAGGTAAGTGAACCTGCCAGGGATGCTTAAACTGCTATCCGACAGAAGCTTAAGCATTTTGCGCTGTCGGATAGCAGTTAATGCGATGGCCCCGACATATAAAAGCATCGTATGTCGATGCTGACATCGACATGCGATGGCCTCTGAGAGGCCATCGTATGTCGATTTTATTATATGTCGGGGCCATCGTAGGTCGGGGGGTTACTGTATATGAGGCACTCAGCAGGGATATGGCGGTATGATTTCTAGTATATGGTCTGGCTGGGTATACAGTATATGAAGCTCTCAGCAGGGATATGGCGGTATGATTTCTATTATATGGTCTGGCTGGGCATACAGTATATGAGGCTCTCAGCAGGGATATGGTGGTATGATTCCTAGAATATGGCCTGGCTGGGCATGCAGTATATGACGCTCTCAGCAGGGAGCAGGGATATGGCAACATGATTCCTAGTATATGTTCTGGCTGGGCATACAGTATATGAGGCTCTAAGCAGGGATATGGCGGTATGATTACTAGTATATTGTCTGGCTGGGCATAAAGTATATGAAGTTCTCAGCAGGGATATGGCGGTATAATTCCTAGTATATGATTTGGCTGGGCATACAGTATATGAGGCTCTCAGCAGGGATATGGCGGTATGATTCCTAGTATATTGTCTGGCTGGGCATACAGTATATGAGGCTCTCAGCAGGGATATGGCAGTATGATTCCTAGTATATGGTCTTGCTGGGCATACAGTATATGAGGCTCTCAGCAGGGATATGGCGGTATGATTCCTAGTATATAGTCTGGCTGGGCAAACAGTATATGAGGCACTCAGCAGAGATATGGCAGTATGATTTCTAGTACATGGTCTGGCTGGGCATACAGTATATGACGCTCTCAGCAGGGATATGGCGGTATGATTCCTATTATATGGTCTGGCTGGGCATACAGTATGTGACGCTCTCAGCAGGGATATGGCGGCATGATTCCTAGTATACGGTCTTGCTGGGCATAATATATATGACGTTCTCAGCAGGGATATGGTGGTATGATTCCTAGTATGTGGTCTGGCTGGCCATACAGTATGTGACGCTCTCAGCAGGGATGTGTCGGTATGATTCCTAGTATATGGTCTGGCTGAACATACATTATATGACGCTCTCTGCAGGGATATGGTGGTATGATTCCTAGTATATGGTCTGGCTGGGTATACAGTATATGAGGCTCTTAGCAGGGATATGGAGGTATGATTCCTAGTATATGGTCTGGCCGGGCATACAGTATGTGACTCTTTCAGCAGGGATATGGCGGTTTGATTCACAGTATATTGTCGGCTTGGCCATACAGTATATGACGCTCTCAGCAGGGATATGGCGGTATGATTCCTAGTATGTGGTCTGGCTGGCCATACAGTATATGACACTCTCAGCAGGGATATGGAGGTATGACTCCAATTATATGGTCTGGCTGGGCATACAGTATATGACGCTATCATCAGGGATATGGCGGTATGATTCCTAGTATATGATCTGGCTGGGCATACAGTATGTGAGGCTCTATGCAGGGATGTGGCGGTATGATTCCTAGTATATGGTCTGGCTGGGCATACAGTATATGAATCACTCAGCAGGGATATTGCGGTATGATTCCTGGTATAATATTTGGATGGGCAAACAGTATATTACGCTCTCAGCATGGATATGGCGGCACGATTCCTAGTATATGGTCTGGATGGGCATAGAGTACATGAGGCTCTTAGCATGGATATGGCGGTATGATTCCTGGTATATGGTCTGGCTGGGCATTCAGTATATGACGCTCTCAGCAGGGATATGGCGGTGTGATTCCTGGTATATGGTTTGGCTGGGCATTCAGTATATGATGCTATCAGCAGGGATATGGCGATATCATTCCTAGTACATGGTCTGGCTGGCCATACAGTATATGATGCTCTAAGCAGGGATATGGCGGTATGATTCCTAGTATATGGTCTGGCTTAACACACATTATATGACGCTCTCAGCAGGGATATGGCGGTATGATTCCTAGCATATGGTCTGGCTGGGCATACAGTATATTACCCCTTCAACAGGGATATGGCGCTATGATTAAGAATATATTGTCGGGCTAGCCATACAGTATATGAAGCTCTCAGCAGGGATATGGCGGCATGATTCCTAGTATATGGTCTTGCTGGGCATAAAATATATGATGCTCTCAGCAGGGATATGGCGGTATGATTCCCAGTATATGGTCTGGCTGGCCATACAGTATATGATGCTCTCAGCAGGGATATTGCGGTATGATTCCTAGTATATGTCTGGCTTACCATACAGTATGTAACGCTCTCTGCAGGGATATGGTGGTATGATTCCTAGTATATGGTCTGGCTGGCCATACAGTATATAATGCTCTCTGCAGGGATATGGCGGTATGATTCCTAGTATATGGTCTTGCTGGGCATAAAATATATGATGCTCTCAGCAGGGATATGGCGGTATGATTCCCAGTATATAGTCTGGCTGGCCATACAATATATGAATGATCTCTGCAGGGATATGGCTGTATGATTCCTAGTATATGAGCTGGTTGACCATATAGTATATAATGCTCTCTGCAAGGATATGGCGGTATGATTCCTAGTATATGGTCTGGCTGGCCATACTTTATATAACGCTCTCCGCAGGGATATGGCGTTATGATTCCTGGTATATGGTCTGGCTGGGCATTCAATATATGACGCTCTCAGCAGGGATATGGCGATATCATTCCTAGTATATGGTCTGGCTGGCCATACAGTTTATGATGCTCTCAGAAGGGATATGGTGGTATGATTCCTAGTATATGGTCTGGCTTAACACACATTATATGACGCTCTCAGCAGGGATATGGCAGTATGATTCTTAGTATATGGTCTGGCTGGGCATACAGTATATTAACCTTTCAACAGGTATATGGCGCTATGATTAAGAATATATTGTCGGGCTGGCCATACAGTATATGAAGCGCTCAGCAGGGATATGGCGGCATGATTCTTAGTATATGGTCTTGCTGGGCATAAAATATATGATGCTCTAAGCAGGGATATGGCGGTATGATTCCCAGTATATGGTCTGGCTGGCCATACAGTATATGATGCTCTCAGCAGGGATATGGCGGTATGATTCCTAGTATATGTCTGGCTTACCATACAGAATATAATGCTCTCTGCAGGGAAATGGCGGTATGATTCCTAGTATATGGTCTGGCTAGCCATACAGTATATAACGCTCTCTGCAGGTATATGGTGGCTTGATTCCTAGTATAGGGTCTTGCTGGGCATAAAATATATGATGCTCTCAGCAGAGATATGGCGGTATGATTCCCAGTATATGGTCTGGCTGGCCATACAGTATATAACCCTCTCTGCAGGGATATGGTGGTATGATTCCTAGTATAAGGTCTGGCTGGGCATACAGTATATGGCACTCTAAGCAGGGATATGGCGGTATGATTCCTATTATGTGGTCTGGCTGGCCATACAGCATATGACGCTCTCAGCAGGGATATGGCGGTATGATTCCTAGTATATGGTCTGGCTGGCCATACAGTATATGATGCTATCAGCAGGGATATGGCGGTATGATTCCTAGTATATTGTCTGGCTGGCCATACAGTATATGATGCTCTCAGCAGGGATATGGCGGTATGATTCCAACTATATGGTCTGGCTGGGCATACAGTATACAACGCAGGGATATGGTGGTATGATTCCTAGTGTATGGTCTGGATGGGCATAGAGTATATGAGGCTCTTAGCATGGATATGGCAGTGTGATTCCTGGTAAATGGTCTGGCTGGCCCCACAGTATATAACCCTCTCTGCAGGGACATGGCGGTATGATTCCTAGTATATGGTCTGGCTGGCCATACAGTATATGATGCTCTCAGCAGGGATATGGCGGTACGATTCCAATTATATGGTCTGGCTGTGCATACAGTATATGATGCTCTCATCAGGGATATGGCGGTATGATTCCTAGTATATGATCTAGCTGGGCATACAGTATATGAGGCTCCATGCAGGGATATGGCGGTATGATTCCTATTATATGGTCTGGCTGGCCACACAGTATATAACGCTCTCTGCAGGGATATGGCGGTATGATTCCTAGTATATGGTCTGGCTGGCCATACATGATATGATGCTCTCAGCACGAATATGGCGGTACGATTCCAATTATATGGTCTGGCTGGGCATACAGTATATGATGTTCTCAGCAGGGATATGGCGGTATGATTCCTAGTATATGGTCTGGCACAGTATATGAGGCACTCAGTAGGGATATTGCGGTACGATTCCTAGTATATTGTCTGGATGGGCATACAGTATTTTACGCTCTCAGCATGAATATGGCGGCATGATTCCTAGTATATGGTTTGGATGGGCATAGAGTATATGAGGCTCTTAGCATGGATATGGCGATATGATTCCTGGTATATGGTCTGGCTGGGCATTCAGTATATGACACTCTCAGCAGGGATATGGCGGTATGATTCCTGGTATATGGTCTGGCTGGGCATTCAGTTTATGACGCTCTCAGCAGGGATATGGCGATATCATTCCTAGTATATGGTCTGGCTGGCCATACAGTATATGATGTTCTCAGCAGGGATATGGCGGTATGATTCCTAGTATATGCTCTGGTTTAACATACATTATATGACACTCTCATCAGGGATATGGCGGTATGATTCCTAGTATATGGTCTGGCTGGGCATACAGTATATGACCCTTTCAGCAGGGATATGGCGCTATGATTAAGAGTATATTGTTGGGCTGGCCATACAGTATATGACCCTTTCAGCAGGGATATGGCTCTATGATTAAGAGTATATTGTCAGGCTGACAATACAGTATATGAAGCTCCCAGCAGGGATATGGCGGCATGATTCCTAGTATATGGTCTTGCTGGGCATAAAATATATGATGCTCTCAGCAGGGTTCTGGCGGTATGATTCTTAGTATATGGTCTGGCTGGCCACGCAGTATATGATGCTCTCAGCAGGGATATGGGGGTATGATTCCTAGTATATGGTCTGGCTGGCCATACAGTAAATAACGCTCTCTGCAGGGATATGGCGGTATGATTCCTAGTTTATGGTCTGGCTGGCCATACAGTATATAACGCTCTCTGCAGGGATATGGCGGTAGGATTCCTAGTATATGGTCTTGCTGGGCATAAAATATATGATGCTCTCAGCAGGGATATGGCGGTATGATTCCTTGTATATGGTCTTGCTGGGCATACAGTATATGGCGCTCTCAGCAGGGTTATTGCCGTATGATTCCTAGGATATGGTCTGGCTGGCCATACAGTATATGATGCTCTCAGCAGGGATATGGCGGTATGATTCCTAGTATATGGTCTGGATGGCCATACAGTATTTGACGCTTTCAGCAGGGATATGGCGGTATGATTCCTAGTATATGGTCTGGCTGGCCATCCAGTACATAACGCTCTCTGCAGGGATATGGCGGTATGATTCCTAGTATATGGTCTGGCTGGCCATACAGTATATAACACTCTCTGCAGGGATATGGCGGTAGGATTCCTAGTATATGTTCTTGCTGGGCATAAAATATATGATGCTCTCAGCAGGGATATGGCGGTATGATTCCTAGTATATGGTCTGGCTGGGCATCCAGTATATGGCACTCTCAGCAGGGATATTGCCGTATGATTCCTAGTATATGGTCTGGCTGGCCATACAGTCTATGACGCTCTCAGCAGGGATATGGCGGTATGATTCCTAGTATATGGTCTGGATGGCCATACAGTATTTGACGCTCTCAGCAGGGATATGGCGGTATGATTCCTAGTATGTGGTCTGGCTGGCCATACAGTATATAACGCTCTCTGCAGGGATATGGCAGTATGATTCCTAGTATATGGTCTGGCTGGCCATACAGTATAGAACGCTCTCTGCAGGGATATGGTGGCAGGATTCCTAGTATACGGTCAACCTGGCCATACAGTATATGACGCTCTCTGCAGGGATATGGCGGTATGATTCCTATTATATGGTCTGGCTGGCCATACAGTATATGACGCTCTCAGCAGGGATATGGCGGTATGATTCCTAGGATGTGATCTGGCTTGCCATACAGTATACGGCGCTTTCAGCAGGCATATGGCGGTATGATTCCTAGTGTATGGTCTGGATGGGCATAGAGTATATGAGGCTCTTAGCATGGATATGGCAGTGTGATTCCTGGTTAATGGTCTGGCTGGCCATACAGTATATGACACTCTCAGCAGGGATATGGCGGTATGATTACTAGTATATGGTCTGGCTGGGCATACAGTATATGATGCTCTCAGCAGGGATATGGCGGTACGATTCCAATTATATGGTCTGGCTGGGCATACAGTATATGATGCTCTCATCAGGGATATGGCGGTATGATTCCTAGTATATGATCTAGCTGGGCATACAGTATATGAGGCTCCATGCAGGAATATGGCGGTATGATTCCTATTATATGGTCTGGCTGGGCATCCAGTATATGAGGCTCTATGCAGGGATGTGGCGATATGATTGCTAGTATATGGTCTAGCTGGGCATACAGTATATGAGGCACTCAGCAGAGATATCGCGGTATGATTCCTAGTATATTGTCCGGATGGGCATACAGTATATTACGCTCTCAGCAGGGATATGGCGGTATGATTCCTAGTATATGGTCTGGATGGGTATAGAGTGAATGAGGCTCTTAGCATGGATATGGCGGTATGATTCCTGGTATATGGTCTGGCTGGGCATTCAGTATATGACGCTCTCAGCAGGGATATGACGGTATAATTCCTCGTATATGGTCTGGCTGGGCATACAGTATATGACGCTTTCAGCAGGGATATGGCGGTACGATTCCTAGTATATGGTCTGGCTGGGTATACAGTATATGACCCTTTCAGCAGGGATAGGGCGCTATGTTTAAGAGTATATTGTTGGGCTGGCCATACAGTATATGGAGCTCTCAGCAGGGATATGGCGGCATGATTCCTAGTATATGGTCTTGCTGGGCATAAAATATATGATACTCTCAGCAGGGATATGGCAGTATGATTCCTAGTATATGGTCTGGCCAGGCATACAGTATATAACGCTCTCTGCAGGGATATTCCGGTATGATTCCTAATATATGGTCTGGCTGGCCATATAGTATATAACGCTTTCTGCATGGATATGGCGGTATGGCCTTGCTGGGCATAAAATATATGATGCTCTCAGCAGGGATATGGCGTTATGATTCCTAGTATATGGTCTGGCTGGGCATACAGTATATGGCGCTCTCAGCAGGGATATGGACGTATCATTCCTAGTATGTGGTCTGGCTGGCCATACAGTATATGACGCTCTCAGCAGGGATATGGCGGTATGATTGCTAGTATATGGTCTGGCTGGACATACAGTATATGAGGCTCTCAGCAGGGATATGGTGGTATGATTCCTAGTATATGGTCTGGCTGGGCATACAGTACATGACGCTCTCAGCAGGGATATGGCGGTATGATTCCTAGTATATGGTCTGACTGGCCATACAGTATATGACGCTCTCAGCAGGGATATGGCGGTATGATTCCTAGTATATGGTCTGGCTGGGCATACAGTATATGACCGTTTCAGCAGGGATTTGGCGCTATGATTAAGAGTATATTGTCGGGCTGGCCATACAGTATATGACGCTCTCAGCAGGGATATGGCGGTATGATTACCTCAGCAGGGATATGGCGGCATGATCCCTAGTATATGGTCTTGCTGGGCATAAAATATATGATGCTCTCAGCAGGGATATGGCGGTATGATTCCTAGTATATGGTCTGGTTAGCCATACAGTATATAACGCTCTCTGAAGGGATATTGCAGTATGATAACTAGAATATGGTCTGGCTGGCCATACAGGATATAACGCTCTCTGCAGGGATATAGTGGTATGATTCCTAGTATATGGTCTTGCTGGGCATAAAATATATGATGCTCTCAGCAGGGATATGGCGGTATGATTCCTAGTATATGGTCTGGCTGGCCATACAGTATATGACGCTCTCAGCAGGGATACGGCGGTATGATTCCTAGTATATGGTCTGGCTGGCCATACAGTATATGACGCTCTCAGCAGGGATATGGCGGTATGATTCCTAGTATATGATCTGGCTGGCCATACAGTATATAACGCTCTCTGCAGGGATATGGCGGTATGATTCCTAGTATATGGTCTGGCTGGCCATACAGTATATGATGCTCTAAGCAGTGATATGGCGGCATGATTCCTAGTATATGGTCTGGCTGGGCATACCGTATATAACGCTCTCTGCAGGGATATGCTGGTATGATTCCTAGTATATGGTCTGGTTAGCCATACAGTATATAACGCTCTCTGCAGGGATATGGCGGTATGATTACTAGTATATGGTCTGGCTGGCCATACAGGATATAACGCTCTCTGCAGGGATATGGTGGTATATTCCTAGTATATGGTCTGGCTGGCCATACAGTATATAACGCTCTCTGCAGGGATACGGCGGTATGATTTCTAGTATATGGTCTGGCTCGCCATACAGCATATGACGCTCTCAGCAGGGATATGGCGGTATGATTCCTAGTATATGGTCTGGCTGGCCATACAGTATATAACGCTCTCTGCAGGGATATGGCGGTATGATTCCTAGTATATGGTCAAGCTGGCCATGCAGTATATGACGCTCTCAACAGGGATATGGCGGTATGATTCCTATTATATGGTCTGGCTGGCCATACAGTATATGACGCTCTCAGCAGAGATATGGCGGTATGATTCCTATTATATGGTCTGGCTGGCCACACAGTATATGGCCCTTTAAGTAGGGATATGGTGGTATGATTTCTATTATATGGTCTGGTTGGGCATACAGTATATGACGCTCTCAACAGGGATATGGCGGTATGATTCCTATTATATGGTCTGGCTGGCCATACAGTATATGACGCTCTCAGCAGAGATATGGCGGTATGATTCCTATTATATGGTCTGGCTGGCCATACAGTATATGGCCCTTTAAGTAGGGATATGGTGGTATGATTTCTATTATATGGTCTGGTTGGGCATACAGTATATGACGCTCTCAGCAGGGATATGGTGGTATGATTCCCAGTGTATGGTCTGGATGAGCATGCAGTATATGAGGCTCTTAGCAGGGATATGACAGTGTGATTCCTGGTAAATGGTCTAGCTGGGCATACAGTATATGACGCTCTCAGCAGGGATATGGCGGTATGATTCCTAGTATATGGTCTGGCTGGGCAATCAGCATATGACGCTCTCAGCAGGGATATGGCGGTATGATTCCTAGTAAATGGTCTGGCTGGGCATTCAGTATATGACGCTCTCAGCAGGGATATGGCGGTATGATTCCTAGTATATGGTCTGGCTGGGCAATCAGTATATGACGCTCTCAGCAGGGATATGGCGATATCATTCCTAGTCTATGGTCTGGCTGGCCATACAGTATATGATGTTCTCAGCAGGGATATGGCGGTATGATTCCTAGTATATGGTTTGGCTGAACATACATTATATGACGCTCACAGCAAGGATATGGCGGTATGATTCCTAGTATATGGTCTGGCTGGCCATACAGTATATGACGCTCTCAGCAGGGATATGGCGGTATGATTCCTAGTATATGGTCTGGTTGGCCATACAGTATATGACGCTCTCAGCAGGGATATGGCGGTATGATTCCTATTATATGGTCTGGTTGGCCATACAGTATATGATGCTCTCAGCAGGGATATGGCGGTATGATTCCTAGTATATGGTCTTGCTGGCCATACAGTATATGGCGCTCTCAGCAGTGGTATGGCGGTATGATTTCTATTATATGGTCTGGCTGGGTATTCAGTATATGACGCTCTCAGCAGGGATATGGCGTTATGATTCCTAGTATATGGCCTTGCTGGGCATAAAATATACGATGCTCTCAGCAGGGATATGGCGGTATGATTCCTAGTATATGCTCTGGCTGGCCATACAGTATATAACACTCTCTGCAGGGATATGGTGGTATCATTCCTAGTGTATGGTCTGGCTGGCCATACAGTATATAATGCTCTCTGCAAGGATATGGCGGTATGATTCCTAGTATATGGTCAAGCTGGCAATACAGTATGTGACGCTCTCAGCAGGGATATGGCGGTATGATTCCTAGTATATGGTCTGGCTGGCCATACAGTATATGACGCTCTCAGCAGGGATATGGCGGTATGATTCCTATTATATGGTCTGGCTGGCCATACAGTATATGACGCTTTCAGCAGGGATATGGCGCTATGATTAAGAGTATATTGTCGGGCTGGCCATACAGTAAATGAAGCTCTCAGCAGAGATATGGCGGCATGATTCCTAGTATATGGTCTGGTTAGCCATACAGTATATAACGCTCTCTGAAGGGATATTGCAGTATGATAACTAGAATATGGTCTGGCTGGCCATACAGGATATAACGCTCTCTGCAGGGATATAGTGGTATGATTCCTAGTATATGGTCTTGCTGGGCATAAAATATATGATGCTCTCAGCAGGGATATGGCGGTATGATTCCTAGTATATGGTCTGGCTGGCCATACAGTATATGACGCTCTCAGCAGGGATACGGCGGTATGATTCCTAGTATATGGTCTGGCTGGCCATACAGTATATGACGCTCTCAGCAGGGATATGGCGGTATGATTCCTAGTATATGGTCTGGCTGGCCATACAGTATATAACGCTCTCTGCAGGGATATGGCGGTATGATTCCTAGTATATGGTCTGGCTGGCCATACAGTATATGATGCTCTAAGCAGTGATATGGCGGCATGATTCCTAGTATATGGTCTGGCTGGGCATACCGTATATAACGCTCTCTGCAGGGATATGCTGGTATGATTCCTAGTATATGGTCTGGTTAGCCATACAGTATATAACGCTCTCTGCAGGGATATGGCGGTATGATTACTAGTATATGGTCTGGCTGGCCATACAGGATATAACGCTCTCTGCAGGGATATGGTGGTATATTCCTAGTATATGGTCTGGCTGGCCATACAGTATATAACGCTCTCTGCAGGGATACGGCGGTATGATTTCTAGTATATGGTCTGGCTCGCCATACAGCATATGACGCTCTCAGCAGGGATATGGCGGTATGATTCCTAGTATATGGTCTGGCTGGCCATACAGTATATAACGCTCTCTGCAGGGATATGGCGGTATGATTCCTAGTATATGGTCAAGCTGGCCATGCAGTATATGACGCTCTCAACAGGGATATGGCGGTATGATTCCTATTATATGGTCTGGCTGGCCATACAGTATATGACGCTCTCAGCAGAGATATGGCGGTATGATTCCTATTATATGGTCTGGCTGGCCATACAGTATATGGCCCTTTAAGTAGGGATATGGTGGTATGATTTCTATTATATGGTCTGGTTGGGCATACAGTATATGACGCTCTCAGCAGGGATATGGTGGTATGATTCCCAGTGTATGGTCTGGATGAGCATGCAGTATATGAGGCTCTTAGCAGGGATATGACAGTGTGATTCCTGGTAAATGGTCTGGCTGGGCATACAGTATATGACGCTCTCAGCAGGGATATGGCGGTATGATTCCTAGTATATGGTCTGGCTGGGCAATCAGCATATGACGCTCTCAGCAGGGATATGGCGGTATGATTCCTAGTAAATGGTCTGGCTGGGCATTCAGTATATGACGCTCTCAGCAGGGATATGGCGGTATGATTCCTAGTATATGGTCTGGCTGGGCAATCAGTATATGACGCTCTCAGCAGGGATATGGCGATATCATTCCTAGTCTATGGTCTGGCTGGCCATACAGTATATGATGTTCTCAGCAGGGATATGGCGGTATGATTCCTAGTATATGGTTTGGCTGAACATACATTATATGACGCTCACAGCAAGGATATGGCGGTATGATTCCTAGTATATGGTCTGGCTGGCCATACAGTATATGACGCTCTCAGCAGGGATATGGCGGTATGATTCCTAGTATATGGTCTGGTTGGCCATACAGTATATGACGCTCTCAGCAGGGATATGGCGGTATGATTTCTATTATATGGTCTGGTTGGCCATACAGTATATGATGCTCTCAGCAGGGATATGGCGGTATGATTCCTAGTATATGGTCTTGCTGGCCATACAGTATATGGCGCTCTCAGCAGTGGTATGGCGGTATGATTTCTATTATATGGTCTGGCTGGGTATTCAGTATATGACGCTCTCAGCAGGGATATGGCGTTATGATTCCTAGTATATGGCCTTGCTGGGCATAAAATATACGATGCTCTCAGCAGGGATATGGCGGTATGATTCCTAGTATATGCTCTGGCTGGCCATACAGTATATAACACTCTCTGCAGGGATATGGCGGTATCATTCCTAGTGTATGGTCTGGCTGGCCATACAGTATATAATGCTCTCTGCAAGGATATGGCGGTATGATTCCTAGTATATGGTCAAGCTGGCAATACAGTATGTGACGCTCTCAGCAGGGATATGGCGGTATGATTCCTAGTATATGGTCTGGCTGGCCATACAGTATATGACGCTCTCAGCAGGGATATGGCGGTATGATTCCTATTATATGGTCTGGCTGGCCATACAGTATATGACGCTTTCAGCAGGGATATGGCGCTATGATTAAGAGTATATTGTCGGGCTGGCCATACAGTAAATGAAGCTCTCAATAGAGATATGGCGGCATGATTCCTAGTATATGGTCTTTCTGGGCATAAAATATATGATGCTCTCAGCAGGGATATGGTGGTATGATTCCTAGTATATGGTCTGGCTGGCCATACAGTATATGATGCTCTCAGCAGGGATATGGCGGTATGATTCCTAGTATATGGTCTGGCTGGCCATATAGTATATAATGCTCTCTGCAGGGATATGGCGGTATGATTCCTAGTATGTGGTCTTGCTGGCCATACAGTATATAATGCTCTCTGCAGGGATATGGTGGTATGATTCCTAGTATATGGTCTTGCTGGGCATAAAATATATGATGCTCTCAGCAGGGATATGGCGGTATGATTCCTAGTATATGGTCTCGCTGGCTATATAGTATATAATGCTCTCTGCAGGGATATGGCGGTATGATTCCTAGTATGTGGTCTTGCTGGCCATACAGTATATAACGCTCTCTGCAGGGATATGGTGGTATGATTCCTAGTATATGGTCTGGCTGGCCATACAGTATATGATGCTCTCAGCAGGGATATGGCGGTATGATTCCTAGTATATGGTCTGGCTGGGCATACAGTATATGGCGCTCTCAGCAGGGATATGGCGGTATGATTCCTAGTATATGGTCTGGCTGGCCATATAGTATATGAGGCTCTCAGCAGGGATATGGCGGTATGATTCCTAGTATATGGTCTGGCTGGCCATACAGTATATGACGCTCTCAGTAGGGATATGGTGGTATGATTCCTAGTATATGATCTGGCTGGCCATACAGTATATAACGCTCTCTGCAGGGATATGGCGGTATGATTCCTAGTATATGGTCAAGCTGGCCATGCAGTATATGACGCTCTCATCAGGGATATGGCGGTATGATTCCTAGTATATGGTCTGGCTGGCCATACAGTATATGGCCCTTTCAGCAGGGATATGGCGGTATGATTTCTATTATATGGTCTGGCTGGGCATACAGTATACAATGCTCTCAGCAGGGATATGGTGGTATGATTCCTAGTGTATGGTCTGGATGGGCATACAGTATATGAGGCTCTCAGCAGGGATATGGCAGTTTGATTCCTGGTAAATGGTCTGGCTGGGCATTCAGTATATGACGCTCTCAGCAGGGATATGGCGGTATGATTCCTAGTATATGGTCTGGCTGGGCAATCAGTATATGACGCTCTCAGCAGGGATATGGCGATATCATTCCTAGTCTATGGTCTGGCTGGCCATACAGTATATGATGTTCTCAGCAGGGATATGGCGGTATGATTCCTAGTCTATGGTCTGGCTGGCCATACAGTATATGACGCTCTCAGCAGGGATATGGCGGTATGATTCCTAGTATATGGTCTGGATGGCCATACAGTATATGACGCTCTCAGCAGGGATATGGCGGTATGATTCCTAGTATATAATCTGGCTGGCCATACAGTATATAACGCTCTCTGCAGGGATATGGCGGTAGGATTCCGAGTATATTGTCAAGCTGGCCATGCAGTATATGACGCTCTCAACAGGGATATGGCGGTATGATTCCTAATATATGGTCTGGCTGGGTATTCAGTATATGACGCTCTCAGCAGGGAAAAGGCAATATCATTCCTAGTCTATGGTCTGGCTGGCCATATAGTATATGACGCTCTCAGCAGGGATATGGCGGTATGATTCCTAGTATATGGTTTGGCTGAACATACATTATATGATGCTCTCAGCAGGCATATGGCGGTATGATTCCTAGTATATGGTCTGGCTGGGCATACAGTATATGAGGCTCTTAGCAGGGATATGTCGGTATGATTCCTTGTATATGGTCTTGCTGGGCATAACATATATGATGCTCTCAGCAGGGATATGGCAGTATGATTCCTAGTATATGATCTGGCTGTCCATACAGTATATGACGCTCTCAGCAGGGATATGGAGGTATGATTCCTAGTATATGGTCTGGCTAGTCATACAGTATATAACGCTCTCTGCAGGGATATGGCGGTATGATTCCTAGTATATGGTCTGGCTGGCCAAATAGTATATGACACTTTCAGCAGGGATAAATAATTATTTACAGTGGGGTTCAAAAGTTTGGGCACCCCAGGTAAAAATTTGTATTAATGTGCATAAAGAAGCAAAGTTAAGATGGGAAAATCTCCAAAAGGCATCAGATAACAGATTAGACATTCTTATAATATGTCAACAAAAGTTAGATTTTATTTCCATCATTTTCAAAATAACAGAAAACAAAAAAATGGCATCTGCAAAAGTTTGGGCACCCTGCAGAATTTATAGCATGCACTGCCCCCTTTGCAAGGCTGAGACCTGCCAGTGTTATGGATTGTTCTCAATCATCATCTGGGAAGACCAGGTGATGTCAATCTCAAAGGTTTTAAATGCCCAGACTCTTCTGACCTTGCCCCAACAATCAGCACCATGGGTTCTTCTAAGCAGTTGTCTAGAAATCTGAAACTGAAAATAGTTGACGCTCACAAAGCTGGAGAAGGCTATACAAAGATAGCAAAACTTTTTCAGATGTCAATATCCTCTGTTTGGAATGTAATTAAGAAATGGCAGTCATCAGGAACAGTGGTAACTTCAAGATCTGGAAGACAAAGAAAAATATCAGACAAAACAGATTGCAGGATTGTGAGAAAAACTATTCAAAACCCACGTTTGACTGCACAATCCCTCCAGAAAGATCTGGCAGACACTGGAGTTGTGGTACACTATTCCACTATAAATAGATACTTGTACAAATATGGTCTTCATGGAAGAGAAAACCTCTTCATGTCCTCACCACAAAAATCAGCATTTGAACTTTGCAAATGAACATATAGACAAGCCTGATGCATTTTGGAAACAAGTTCTGTGGACGGATGAGGTTAAAATGGAACTTTTTGGCCGTAATGAGCAAGGGTACGTTTGGAGAAGAAGGGGAACAGAATTTAATGAAAAGAACCTCTGTTCAACTGTTAAGCATGGGGGTGGATCAATCATGCTTTGGGGTTGTTTTGCAGCCAGTGGCACAGGGAACATCTCAAATTTTGGATGCTAACGTGATGCCATCTGTGAAAAAAGCTGAAGTTAAAGAGAGGATGGCTTCTACAAATGGTTAATGATCCTAAACACACCTCGAAATCCACGGGGGATTACATCAAGAGGAGTAAACTGAAGGTTTTGCCATGGCCTTCACAATCTCCTGACCTCAACATAATTGAAAATCTATGGCTAGACCTTAAAAGAGCAGTGTGTGACAGACAGGCCCAGAAATATCAAAGAACTGGAAGACTTTTTTAAGGAAGAATGGGCAAAGATACCTCAAACAAGAATTGAAAGACTCTTGGCTGGCTACAAAAAGCGTTTACAAGCTGTGACACATGCCGAAGGGGGCAGTACAAGATATTAACCCTGCAGGGTGCCCAAACTTTTGCAGATGCCATTTTTTTGTTTTCTGTCATTTTGAAAGTGTAAATGATGGAAATAAAATCTAACTTTTGTTGACACATTATAAGAATGTCTAATCTGTAATTTCATTCCTTTTGTAGATTTTTCCATCTTTCCTTGGCTTCTTTATGCACATTAATACAAATATTTACCTGGGGTGTCCAACTTTTGATCCCCACTGTATATGGTCTCCTCATGCTTCAGCTGTCACGATGCCGGCTGGCAGGAGGTGGATCCTCTGTGCCAGAGAGGGATTGGCGTGGACCGTGCTAGTGGACCGGTTCTAAGCTACTACTGGTGTTCACCAGAGCCCGCCGCAAAGCGGGATGGTCTTGCTGCGGCGGTAGTAACCAGGTCGTATCCACTAGCAACGGCTCAACCTCTCTGACTGCTGAAGATAGGCGCGGTACAAGGGAGTAGACAGAAGCAAGGTCGGACGTAGCAGAAGGTCGGGGCAGGCAGCAAGGATCGTAGTCAGGGGCAACGGCAGGAGGTCTGGAACACAGGCTAGGAACACACAAGGGAACGCTTTCACTAGGCACAAGGGCAACAAGATCCGGCGAGGGAGTGCAGGGGAAGTGAGGTATACATAGGGAGTGCACGGGTGAAAACACTAATTGGAACCACTGCGCCAATCAGTGGCGCAGTGGCCCTTTAAATCGCAGAGACCCGGCGCGCGCGCGCCCTAGGGAGCGGGGCCGCGCGCACCGGGACAGGACCGAGGGAGAGCGAGTCAGGTACGGAAGCCGGGGTGCGCATCGCGAGCGGGCGCCACCCGCATCGCGAATCGCATCCCGGCTGGAGGCGGTATCGCAGCGCACCCGGTCAGAGGATCTGACCGGGGCGCTGCCGTAGCGAGGGTGTTGCGAGCGCTCCGGGGAGGAGCGGGGACCCGGAGCGCTCGGTGTAACAGTACCTCCCCCCCTTGGGTCTCCCCCTCTTCTTAGAGCCTGAGAACCTGAGGACCAGACTTTTATCTAGGATATTGTCCTCAGGTTCCCAGGATCTCTCTTCAGGACCACAGCCCTCCCAGTCCACTAAAAAAAAAGTTTTACCTCTGACCTTTTTGGAGGCCAGTATCTCCTTTACGGTGAAGATGTCTGAAGAACCGGAGACAGGAGTAGGAGAAATGAGTTTGGGAGAGAAGCGGTTGATGATGAGTGGTTTAAGAAGAGAGACATGAAAGGCATTAGGAATACGAAGAGAAGGAGGAAGAAAAAGTTTGTAAGAGACAGGATTAATTTGGCACAAGATTTTGAAAGGACCAAGATAGCGTGGTCCCAATTTGTAGCTGGGAACACGGAAGCGGACATATTTAGCGGAGAGCCATACCTTGTCTCCGGGAGAAAAAATGGGGGGAGCTCTTCTTTTCTTATCAGCAAACTTCTTCATGCGTGATGAAGCCTGTAAGAGAGAATTTTGGGTCTCTTTCCATATGGTGGAAAGATCACGAGTTATTTCATCCACAGCGGGCAAACCAGAGGGCAAGGGAGTAGGGAGGGGGGGAAGAGGGTGACGGCCGTACACCACGAAAAATGGGGATTTGGAAGAAGATTCAGAGACTCTGAAGTTGTACGAGAATTCGGCCAATGGAAGAAGATCTGCCCAGTCATCCTGGCGGGAGGAAACAAAATGCCGTAAATAATCACCCAGGACCTGGTTAATTCTTTCTACTTGCCCATTGGATTGAGGATGATAAGCAGAAGAAAAGTTTAATTTAATCTTGAGTTGTTTACAGAGAGCCCTCCAGAATTTTGACACGAATTGGACGCCTCTATCCGAGACGATCTGCGTGGGCAACCTGTGAAGACGAAAAATGTGTACAAAAAATTGCTTAGCCAACTGAGGCGCTGAAGGAAGACCAGGAAGAGGAATAAAATGTGCCATCTTGGAAAATCGATCAACGACCACCCAAACAACAGTGTTGCCACGGGATGGGGGTAAGTCAGTAATAAAGTCCATACCAATCAGAGACCAAGGCTGTTCGGGGACAGGCAGAGGATGAAGAAGACCAGCAGGCTTCTGGCGAGGAGTTTTATCCCGGGCACAGACAGTGCAGGCCCGCACAAAATCAACAACATCCGTTTCCAGAGTCGGCCACCAATAGAAACGAGAGATAAGTTGCAAGGATTTCTTGATGCCCGCATGGCCTGCGAGATGGGAGGAGTGACCCCATTTGAGGATTCCGAGGCATTGGCGTGGAGAGACGAAGATCTTCCCTGGAGGAGTTTGCCTGATGGAGGCTGGAGAAGTGGAGATCAGGCAGTCAGGAGGAATGATGTGTTGCGGAGAGAGCTCTACTTCTGAGGCATCCGAGGAACGAGAGAGAGCATCGGCCCTAATGTTCTTATCGGCAGGGCGAAAGTGAATTTCAAAATTAAACCGGGCAAAGAACAGAGACCACCTGGCCTGGCGAGGGTTCAGCCGTTGGGCAGACTGGAGATAGGAGAGATTCTTGTGATCGGTGTAAATAATAACCGGAAATTTTGATCCCTCCAGCAGATGCCTCCATTCCTCAAGTGCTAATTTAATGGCCAGTAGCTCTCGATCCCCGATGGAGTAGTTCCTCTCCGCCGGAGAGAAGGTCCTAGAAAAGAAGCCACAAGTAACAGCATGCCCAGAAGAATTTTTTTGTAGAAGAACCGCTCCCGCTCCTACTGAGGAGGCATCTACCTCCAATAGGAAGGGTTTAGATGGGTCAGGTCTGGAGAGCACGGGAGCAGAAGAAAAGGCAGACTTGAGCCGTTTAAAGGCGTCTTCCGCTTGAGGAGGCCATGACTTAGGATTGGCATTCTTCTTGGTTAAAGCCACGATAGGAGCCACAATGGTGGAAAAATGTGGAATAAATTGTCTGTAATAATTGGCGAACCCCAAAAAACGTTGGATGGCACGGAGTCCGGAGGGGCGTGGCCAATCTAAGACGGCAGAGAGTTTGTCAGGATCCATTTGTAGTCCCTGGCCAGAGACCAAGTATCCTAGGAAAGGAAGAGATTGACATTCAAACAGACATTTCTCCATTTTGGCATAAAGTTGATTGTCTCGAAGTCTCTGAAGAACCATGCGGACATGCTGGCGGTGTTCTTCTAGGTTGGCAGAAAAAATCAGAATATCGTCCAGATACACAACAACACAGGAATATAAGAGATCACGAAAAATTTCATTAACAAAGTCTTGGAAGACGGCAGGGGCGTTGCACAGGCCAAAGGGCATGACCAGATACTCAAAGTGTCCATCTCTAGTGTTAAATGCCGTTTTCCATTCGTCCCCCTCCCTGATGCGGATGAGATTGTAAGCACCTCTTAAGTCCAGTTTGGTAAAGATGTGGGCACCTTGGAGGCGATCAAAGAGTTCCGAGATAAGAGGTAGAGGGTAGCGGTTCTTTACCGTGATTTTATTAAGTCCGCGGTAGTCAATGCAAGGACATAGGGAGCCATCTTTTTTGGATACAAAGAAAAATCCAGCTCCGGCAGGAGAGGAGGATTTGCGGATAAACCCCTTTTTTAAATTCTCCTGGATGTACTCGGACATAGCAAGAGTCTCTGGGGCGGACAGAGGATGAATTCTGCCCCGGGGTGGAGTAGTGCCCGGGAGGAGGTCAATAGGACAGTCATAAGGCCTGTGAGGAGGTAGAGTCTCAGCTTGTTTCTTGCAAAATACGTCAGCATAGTCCATATAGACCTTAGGGAGACCGGTTACAGGGGGAACCACAGGGTCACGGCAGGGAGTACTGGGAACCGGTTTAAGGCAGTCCTTGAAACAAGAGGTATCCCAGCTCTTGATCTCCCCTGTGGACCAATCCAGGGTTGGGGAATGGCGTTGGAGCCACGGTAGTCCAAGGAGAATTTCGGAAGTGCAATTGGGGAGGACCAAGAACTCAATTTTTTCATGATGAGGTCCGATGCACATTAGAAGGGGCTCCGTGCGGTAACGTATGGTACAGTCCAATCTTTCATTGTTAACACAATTGATGTAGAGGGGTCTGGCGAGACTGGTTACCGGGATGTTGAACCTGTTGATGAGAGACGCCAAAATAAAGTTTCCTGCAGATCCGGAATCCAAGAAGGCCATAGTAGAGAAGGAGAAGGTAGATGCAGATATCCGCACAGGCACAGTAAGACGTGGAGAAGCAGAGTTGACATCAAGGACTGTTTCACCTTTGTGCGGAGTCAGCGTGCGTCTTTCCAGGCGGGGAGGACGGATAGGACAATCCTTCAGGAAGTATTCGGTACCGGCACAGTACAGGCAGAGATTCTCCATGCGGCGTCGTGTCCTCTCTTGAGGTGTCAGGCGAGACCGGTCAACTTGCATAGCCTCCACGGCGGGAGGCACAGGAACGGATTGCAGAGGACCAGAGGAGAGAGGAGCCGGGGAGAAAAAACGCCTCGTGCGAACAAAGTCCATATCCTGGCGGAGCTCCTGACGCCTTTCAGAAAAACGCATGTCAATGCGAGTGGCAAGATGAATGAGTTCATGTAGATTAGCAGGAATTTCTCGTGCGGCCAGAACATCTTTAATGTTGCTGGATAGGCCTTTTTTAAAGGTCGCGCAGAGGGCCTCATTATTCCAGGATAGTTCAGAAGCCAGAGTACGGAATTGTATGGCGTACTCGCCAACGGAAGAATTACCCTGGACCAGGTTCAGCAGGGCAGTCTCAGCAGAAGAGGCTCGGGCAGGTTCCTCAAAGACACTACGAATTTCCGAGAAGAAGGAGTGTACAGAGGCAGTGACGGGGTCATTGCGGTCCCAGAGCGGTGTGGCCCATGACAGAGCTTTTCCAGACAGAAGGCTGACTACGAAAGCCACCTTAGACCTTTCAGTAGGAAACTGATCCAACATCATCTCCAAGTGCAGGGAACATTGTGAAAGAAAGCCACGGCAAAACTTAGAGTCCCCATCAAATTTATCCGGCAAGGATAGTCGTAGGCCTGAAGCGGCCACTCGCTGCGGAGGAGGTGCAGGAGCTGGCGGAGGAGATGATTGCTGACGCTGTGGTAGTAGCTGCTGTAGCATCACGGTCAGTTGAGACAGCTGGTGGCCTTGTTGCGCTATCTGTTGTGACTGCTGGGCGACCACCGTGGTGAGGTCAGCGACAACTGGCCGAGGTACTTCAGCGGGATCCATGGCCGGATCTACTGTCACGATGCCGGCTGGCAGGAGGTGGATCCTCTGTGCCAGAGAGGGATTGGCGTGGACCGTGCTAGTGGACCGGTTCTAAGCTACTACTGGTGTTCACCAGAGCCCGCCGCAAAGCGGAATGGTCTTGCTGCGGCGGTAGTGACCAGGTCGTATCCACTAGCAACGGCTCAACCTCTCTGACTGCTGAAGATAGGCGCGGTACAAGGGAGTAGACAGAAGCAAGGTCGGACGTAGCAGAAGGTCGGGGCAGGCAGCAAGGATCGTAGTCAGGGGCAACGGCAGGAGGTCTGGAACACAGGCTAGGAACACACAAGGGAACGCTTTCACTAGGCACAAGGGCAACAAGATCCGGCGAGGGAGTGCAGGGGAAGTGAGGTATACATAGGGAGTGCACAGGTGAAAACACTAATTGGAACCACTGCGCCAATCAGTGGCGCAGTGGCCCTTTAAATCGCAGAGACCCGGCGCGCGCGCGCCCTAGGGAGCGGGGCCGCGCGCGCCGGGACAGGACCGAGGGAGAGCGAGTCAGGTACGGAAGCCGGGGTGCGCATCGCGAGCGGGCGCCACCCGCATCGCGAATCGCATCCCGGCTGGAGGCGGTATCGCAGCGCACCCGGTCAGAGGATCTGACCGGGGCGCTGCCGTAGCGAGGGTGTTGCGAGCGCTCCGGGGAGGAGCGGGGACCCGGAGCGCTCGGCGTAACATCAGCCTCATCCAAGCTGTGTCATTCAGCCACTATATGGTCTCCTCATGCTGCCAACACCTCCACGCTGTGCCATTTAGCCACTATATGGTCTCCTCATGCTGCCAACACCTTTATGCTGTCATTCAGCCACTCTATGGTCTCATCATACTGATGCCACCTCCAGGCTCTGTCGGCAGTGATTCTAAAAGCGATGCCGGTAATCTGCATGTTATTCTGAATAACAGTATTATTTCATTACCCCAGCACACTCCATATGCGTGTTAGAACACAGCAAAGTGTTCTATACCCCTATTGAGGCTCTCTGTTGGCCAGAAATAGCCGTTTTTAATATAGTTTCGGTGCGAATAAATTTTTATCGAAACAATTTTTTTCGGAAAATTCGGAGAATCGCCCGAATCGAATTTTTGAAAAGTTCGCTCATCTCTAGTTATAACTGTACTTTATTAAGGTATTTCATGTGCAGTACTCTTGATCAGTGTATGCAGTCAAAAGATTGCATGTTATAGTCCCCTGCGGGGATTAAAAAAAGTGTAAAATAAATAAATAAAAAGTAAATATGCATTAAACCCTTACCTAAAAAAAAAGTTTAAATCACCCCCCTTTTCCCATTTTTTCAAATAAAAATCGGTGGTATTGCCACGTGTGTAAATTTCAGAACTATTAAAATGTTATGTTAATTAAACCGCACGGTCAAAGGCGCAAGCAAAAAAAATTCCATAGTGCATTTTTTGGTCACTTAACCTCTTAAGGACCCAGCCATTTTACACCTTAGGACCCGGCCATTTTTTGAACATCTGACCACTGTCACTTTAAACATTAATAACTCTGGAATGCTTTTAGTTATCAATCTGATTCCGAGATTGTTTTTTCGTGACATATTCTACTTTAACATAGTGGTAAAAAAAATTTGTAACTTGCATCCTTTCTTGGTGAAAAATGTGAGAATTTTATGAAAAATTTGAAAATTTTGCATTTTTCTAACTTTGAAGCTCTCTGTTTGTAAGGAAAATGGATATTCAAAATATTTAAATTTTTTATTCACATATACAATATGTCCACTTTATGTTTGCATCATAAAATTGACAAGTTTTTACTTTTGGAAGACACCAGAGGGCTTCAAAGTTCAGCAGCAATTTTCCAATTTTTCACAAAATTTCCAAACTCAGTATTTTTCAGGGACCAGTTCAGGTTTGAAGTGGATTTGAAGGGTCTTCATCTTAGAAATACCCCACAAATGACCCCATTATAAAAACTGCACCCCCCAAAGTATACAAAATGATATTCGTTCAGCCTTTTAACCCTTTAGGTGTTTCACAGGAATAGCAGGAAAGTGAAGGAGAAAATTCACAATCTTCATTTTTTACACTCGCATGTTCTTGTAGACCCAATTTTTGAATTTTTACGAGGGGTAATAGGAGAAAATGTATACTTATATTTGTAGCCCAATTTCTCTCAAGTAAGCACATACGTCATATGTCTATGTAAAGTGTTCGGTGGGCGCAGTAGAGGGCTCAGAACCGAAGGAGTGACAAGGGGATTTTGGAAAGTACGTTTTTCTGAAATGGTTTTTGGGGGGCATGTTGCATTTAGGAAGCCCCTATGGTGCCAGAACAGCAAAAAAAAAAAAAAAAAAACACATGCCATACCATTTTGGAAACAAGACCCCTTGAGGAACGTAACAAGGAATAAAGTGAGCCTTAATACCCCACATTTGTTTCACAACTTTTGCATATGTAAAAAAATAAAATAAAATTTCACTAAAATGTGTGATTTCCCCCAAATTTCACATTTTTGCAAGGGTTAATAGCAGAAAATACCCCCCAAAATTTGTAACCCCATCTCTTCTGAGTATGGAGGTACCCCATAAGTTGACCTGAAGTGCACTACGAGCGAACTACAATGCTCAGAAGAGAAGGAGTCATATTTGGCTTTTTGAGAGCAAATTTTGCTCGGGGGCATGTCGCATTTAGGAAGCCCCTATGGTGCCAAGACAGCAAAAAATACCCACATGGCATACCATTTTGGAAACTAGACCCCTTGAGGAACGTAACAAAGAATAAAGTGAGCCTTAATACCCCACACGGGTTTCACGACTTTTGCATACGTAAAAAAAAAAAAAAATGTAATTAAAATGGGTGTTTCCTCCCAAATTTCACATTTTTGCAAGGGTTAATAGCAGAAAATACCCCCCAAAATGTGTAACCCCATCTCTTCTGAGTATGGAGGTACCCCATAAGTTGACCTGAAGTGCACTACGAGCGAACTACAATGCTCAGAAGAGAAGGAGTCATATTTGGCTTTTTGAGAGCAAATTTTGCTCGGGGGGCACTTCGCATTTAGGAAGCCCCTATGGTGCCAGAACAGCAAAATAACCCCCACATGGCATACCATTTTGGAAACTAGACCCCTTGAGGAATGTAACAAGGGATACAGTGAGCATTTGCCCCCCACTGGTGTCTGTCAGATCTTTGGAACAGTGGTCTGTACAACATTTTTAATTTGCACAGCCCACTGTTCCAAAGATCTGTCAGACACCAGTGGGGGGTAAATTCTCACTGCACCCCTCATTACATTCCGTGAGGGGTGTAGTTTCCGAAATGGGGTCACATGTGGGGTTTAGTTTTTTTTGCGTTTGTCAAAACCGCTGTAACAATCAGCCACCCCTGTGCAAATCACCTCAAATGTACATGTGCACTCTCCCTTCTGGGCCTTGTTGTGCGCCCCCAGAGCACTTTGCGCCCACTTATGGGGTATCTCCGTAGTCGGGAGAAATTGCATTACAAATTTTGGGGGGCTTTTTTCCCTTTTACCTCTTGTCAAAATGAAAAGTATAGGGCAACACCAGCATGTTAGTGTAAAAAATTTTTTTTTTTACACTAACATGCTGGTGTAGACCCCAACTTTTCATAAGGGGTGAAAGGAGAAAAAGCCCCCCAAAATTTGTTAGGCAATTTCTATCGAGTACAGTGATACCCCATATGTGACCCTAAACTGTTGCCTTGAAATACGACAGGGCTCCAAAGTGAGAGCGCCATGCGCATTTGAGGCCTGAATTAGGGATTTGCATAGGGGTCTGGTACGCCACTGTTTCCAAAATGGAGCCTCCAGCTGTTGCAAAACAACAACTCCCAGTATTGCTGGACAGCCGTTGACTGTCCAAGCATGCTGGGAGTTTTGCAACAGCTGGAGGCACCCTGTTTGGGAATCACTGGCGTAGAATACCCCTATGGGTATTCTACGCCAGTGATTCCCAAACAGGGTGCCTCCAGCTGTTGCAAAACTCCCAGCATGCTTGGACAGTCAACGGCTGTCCAGCAATACTGGGAGTTGTTGTTTTGCAACAGCTGGAGGCTCCATTTTGGAAACAGTGGCGTACCAGACGTTTTTCATTTTTATTGGGGAGGGGGGCTGTGTAGGGGTATGTGTATATGAAGTGTTTTTTACTTTTTATTTTATTTTGTGTTAGTGTAGTTTAGTGTAGTGTTTTTAGGGTACAGTCACACGGGCGGGGGGTTACAGCGAGTTTGAGCTGCCGCGCAAAATTTGCTGCATCGCAAACTTGCAGCCTGATACTCACTGTAAGCCCCCTGCCCATGTGATTGTATCCTGTACATTCACAGGGGGGGACCTCCAGCTGTTGCAAAACTACAACTCCCAGCATGCACAGTCTATCAGTGCATGCTGGTAGTTCTAGTTTTGCAACAGCTGGAGGCACACGGGTTGGGAAACACTGAGTTAGGAAACAGACAATGTTTGCCATCCAGTGTGCCTCCTGTTGTTGCAAAACCACAACTCCCAAACATTCTCAAGCATGCTGGGAGTAGTAGTTCGGCAACATCTTTAGAGCCAGATGTTGCCGAACTACAACTCCCAGCATGCTTGGAGTTGTAGTTTTGCAACATCTGGAGGACTACAATTTGCAGACCACTAATACAGTGGTTCTCAATCTGTGCCCTTCCAGATGTTGCAAAACTACAACTCCCAGTATGCTCTTACTGTCCCGGCATGCTGGGAGTTGTATTTCTGCAACATCTGAAGGGCCAGATGTTACAGAACTACAACTCCCAGCATGCCTGGACAGTAAGGGCATGGTGAGGATGTGTAGTTTTGCAACATCTGGAAGGGCACAGTGGTCTCCAAACTGTGGACCTCCAGATGTTGCAAAACTGCAACTCCCAGCATGCCCAGACGCCAAGGGCTGTCTGGGCATGCTGGGAGTTGTAGTTTACAGGGTCCCAATACAGCGATGCATGTCGCTTTACGGCGACGTGCATTGCTGTAAAGGGCCCGACCGCGGCTGAAGATCAACTCACCTGTCGCCGCCGCCGTCTTCATCGCAGGGATCCGGGTCTTCAGGGACGAGGTAACTACCGGGGCCGGTCCCCAGCACTCCCCCGTCCCCTGCCGTGTCCTCCGGTCTTCCTCCCGTCCTCTCTGGACTTCCAGGGGCCGGGCAGGACGGGAGGAAGTAACCGCCCCCCCCCCCCCCTGCGATTGGTCGGTTAACTAACTAACCGACAGATCGCAGGGTATAGGAGGAGGTGGCCAGCTTGCCACCTCGCTCCTATACTTCAGCATGGTCCTGGCTGTCAGTGACAGCCGGGATCATGCGAAATTACCAGGCGGTCGGGTCCCAGAGACCCGATCAGCCCGGTATCGCCGCAGATCGCAAGGGCGATTTCCCTTGCGATTTGCGGCGCTCGCCGACATGGGGGGCCTACATGGCCCCCCTGGGCGTTTGCCCTGGATGCCTGCTGAAGGATTTCAGCAGGCATCCGGTTCCGATCTCTGCCCGGCGCGCAGCAGAGACCGGAAAACGACAGGGCGTATGGATACGCCCTGGGTCCTTAAGGCCCAGGGTGTTAGGGTGTATCCATACGCCCTGGGTCCTTAAGAGGGCCAAGTGGCCAAGTTCGACAAGGTCAGAGGTTATGGGACACTCCTAGATTGCCACACAGGGCAAACCATCCTCGTATCTTCCCAAAAAGTTCTACTCTCTTTAGGTGGGTGAGATAGTGGAGTACACCCCCCGTCGAGAGCCTGCGTGGAGAATGTGCTGCTGTGGTCAGAAGACCAACGGCCCCAACACAGCTTCCCTTCAAATACATTCGGTCTACAGATTGGGAATCGGATCCCTTCAACCTGAGGCCGAAATGGTCTGCTCCTGATGCTTCTGCCAACGTACTCAAGGAGGAGGAGCCTCTACAGCATCAGTCATCTGTTTCGTACAGCAAAGTGCCAAGACCTGCTCAAGACCAAGAAAGTAAGCCCAAATTGCGGGCACCAAAGACCATACCTAGGCCCTCTTGGAGCAATGGGAGTTTGCCTCCTGCACAGGTACCAACGTATGTACCAAGGCCCTCTTCCGACGTGGAGAGTTTGCCTGCTTCCAGGGTACCGACGAAAGTGCTTTGGCCCACTACTGGCATGGAGATGGTGCTAAAACCTTATGCACCAACCTTGATCCCGACCAGTAAGCCCCTGGTCACTAGTGTTGAGCGGCATAGGCCATATTCGAATTCGCGAATATTCGTCATATATTCGCAAAATTCGCATATTCGTAATATTCGTGTTTTATTTTCGCATATACGAAAAATTCGCGTATGCGAAAATTAACATATGCGAAAATTATCATATATATATAAATTAGCATAGGCGACAATTCGCATATGCGAAAAGTAGCATATGCAAATTTTCGCATATGCGAAACTTCGCACGCCAGTCTCACACAGTAGTATTAGAGCCTTCTTTACACCACACAAGCTGGAAGCAGAGAGGGATGATCACTGTGATGTGTACTGTGAAAAAAAAGAAATAATAAAAAAAAAAATGAATATTCGTAATTACGAATATATAGTGCTGTATTCGTGAATATTCGCGAATTCGCGAATATGCGATATTCGCGAATAAAATTCGCATTGCGAATTTTCGCCAGCAACACTACTGGTCACTTTGAATCCTACTGTTACCCATTCTACTCTCACCCATTCTAACTCCCAGCCAGCCCCTGATGTTGGAAGGGCTAGGGGGTCTACAAGAGGCACAAGAAGAGTTCGAAGGAATATTTTCTGAAGGACTGTAAAGTAATGTCTATTGTTGTCTGTGCTAACCACTTTTGTTTTTCAGTAACCAAGTTCACGAAACTGTGCCTAGCAGGAATATGCTAAGATTGTTCCAGTTCCAAGTTCAGCAACGTAACCATTAAGCTTTGTGCCTGACCATCAGGTCAAGAGACTCCTAGCCAGTAGGAGATTCATAAGTTTTGTGCCCGGTTGATTTGTGGCAGCCGTGAAACATAGACTCCTAGTGTAGGTGGACTGCAGATCCTTATGTGGTATCCCAGTACCGCATTCTATACGGTACTTATTCATGTATGGGTCCCCATAGCCAGAGTCCCTAGGACGTAGGGATCCCTGTCATCCAGTCTACCCCTAGTCACCTCTATTCTAGTGTATAAATCACTAAGTTATTCAAAGGTTAATGTAAATAGAATAACATATGTAAATAAATGGTTAATTACTTGTTTCCATAGCGTTGCAGGACCTGCGGGTCATGTGACTAGGCGAACTCTATGGTATTAAGCTTAAGGACCTTTGGAGGCCCTGTGACGTAAGCAATCCCATTACACCATGCAATGGTGAATGGCAGATGTTCGGATCAATCAGATTCGCCCTGCCCATATAAGGGAGCGGCAGCCATCTTCTCGCTCTCTTGCTCCTGAACTCCTGACGTGGAAAGACCTATACAGCAATTAACGCAGTTTGTTAGGCCCCAGCCTTGCGTCAACGACTGAACAATCATAATTATAGAGTGTATCCATTCCCAGACACTCTGCAGCATCAACGGACCTAATAATTCCCCTAAATCCGGACGGATCTGCAAATCTCTCCCTAAATTCAGAGACTGTATGTCTAGCTCAAGGTCCGCTACAACTGCCAGTCACTAAGCAACCTAAGGACTATTTGTATGAGACTGTTACTGTGCCGTGGATATTGCAAGCACTTTAGTAAAAGTTGTTCAAGTTCTACCTCTTTGTGGACCTTCAGTTATTTTATGCACCTATCGTTACTGGGAAGGACGGCGATAGGCCGGAACGTTGATTCAGCATACCAGCCCTCAGCCTGGCATCACGAACTCTAGGGTTAACATTGTACCTATACCATACCACAACTACCATACACCCCCCAAAGGCTACCACAAAGCCTTTTTGGTGTTGCACGAACAGGATTCGGGTGCGTGCCTACTATTGCTACTAGTGAAAGTGTACTCCCCCCTAAGAAGTGAACTTTATTAATGTACTGTGACTTATACTCCGGAGTAAGGGGTTGCGCGCACGGTGCTGTGAGAAGGAAGTGTGCATGTAAAGTAAGGGGGAGGCGAACAGTACTGCGGAGCTACAAGTCAGTGCGGGACATCCCGATGCACGCGATCCTGAGACCCCGCCCACCGAAGCCCTCGGTGCCGCGGCTGCCATTTTGTCGGAGCCTAGGGCCAGAAACCAACAAAGAGAGACAGCCCAGAGCGGGAAAAGGCGCAGAGTGCGCCAACAGGCTAGAAGCTGTGGGGCGTGAAAGAGGAGTTACAAAAACTGTGATTATTATCTGTTGTGCGGAGTGAATCTGTGGAGTGGGTGCGACTGCCTATAGCCCACATTCATATTTTGGGTAAGTTTTTCTCTTTTGCACATAGTGGGATAACTGTTAGAGTTTAAACACCCTTTTTCATTTTTTTTTTTCTCTGTTCCACCTCTAGGGGGAGGAGGAGTAGATTGGGCACAGGTGTATAAATCTTAGCTATTTATTGAGAGCTTGCTCTTCTGAGTGTTGCTGTGTGAGAGGGGGCGTGAAAGAGGAGTTACAAAAACAGGAGTTTGAAAGCAGGAGGTTGAGATCGTTGTGAGTGTTAATTTCTGAACCCACAAGGTCTACAAAAAATTTTAAGTGTAATTTTGACTGTCTGTTTTTTCCTATACATTTGTGAAATCCCCATAACTAGATGGCCTCCATGTTGGAAAATGCAGTCCAATGTACATCCTGTTCAATGTATGCAATCCTTGAACAACAGTTTGAGGGTGCACATTGTTGTGCGAGATGTGTGCTAGTTGTCCGTTTGGAAGCCCAGATCCTGCATCTAGAGGGGCGACTGGCAACAATGAGAAGCATTAACAACATGGAGAGGAGTCTCGTGCTCACTGAGCAGGCACTCTCGGGAATAGAGGTGGGGGAGGACAGTGGGACGGAGTTGCAGGACAGTCAGGCAGTTAGCTGGGTTACAGTTAGAAAGAGGGGTAGGGGAAAAAGTGTCAGGGAGGCTAGTCCTGAACTGGCACACCCCAACAAGTTTGCCCGCTTGGCAGATGAGGGGGATGCCATTACAGAGCTAGCAGAACTGCAGCAGGATACCGCCTCTGACCGCCAGGGGGGTGTCTGCTCCAGTAAGGAGGGAGGGAGGAGTACAGGGCAGGCCAGACAGGTACTAGTGGTGGGGGACTCAATTATTAGGGGGACAGACAGTGCAATCTGTCACAAAGACCGGGATCGCCGAACAGTGTGTTGTCTGCCTGGCGCACAAGTTCGACACATCGCGGATCGGGTTGACAGGTTGCTGGGCGGGGCTGGAGAGGACCCAGCAGTCATGGTACATATTGGCACCAATGACAAAGTAAGAGGTAGGTGGAGTGTCCTTAAAAATGATTTCAGGACCTCCAAGGTAATATTTTCTGAAATACTACCAGTACCACGAGCCACACCAGAGAGGCAGCGGGAGATCAGGGAGGTAAACAAGTGGCTCAGAAGCTGGTGTAGGAAGGAAGGGTTTGGGTTCATGGAGAACTGGGCTGACTTCGCTGTCGGTTACCGGCTCTACCGTAGGGACGGGCTGCACCTCAATGGGGAGGGTGCAGCTTTGCTTGGGGAGAAGATGGCTAGAAGGGTGGAGGAGTGTTTAAACTAGGGACTTGGGGGGAGGGAACCTACAGCAAAGAGGGGGAAGATAGTGTAGATAGAGAGGTGGGAATTATAAATGTACCTGGGGGTGGAGCGGAGGGAGGGGTTAGAATAGTTAATAGGAATAGGCTTCATAGGAAAATAAAACTTACACCCTTGAATCCCATTAACCCCAATAACATAAAGGATGGAAATGTAAAGTGTGTGTTCACAAATGCCAGGAGCCTAGCAAATAAAATGGGGGAGCTTGAGGCCTTAATACTGGAGGAACATATTGATATAGTTGGGGTCACTGAGACATGGCTTATATTGTTTCGCAAGGATAGAATGAACAGAAAGGGTGGTGGAGTCTGTCTGTATGTAAGAAGTGGTATGAAAGTCAGTGTGAACGATGCCATAGTGTGTGATGATTTTGAGGAGGTGGAATCACTGTGGGTAGAATTACAAAAGGAGGGAAATACTGAAAAAATAATATTTGGGGTAATCTACAGACCCCCTAATATCACTGAAGAGATAGAAGTTCGGCTTCATAAACAAATAGAGAGGGCCGCCCGGGCAGGTACAGTGGTAATAATGGGAGATTTTAACTATCCAGATATAGATTGGGGTCCGGGGCTGGCTAAAACTACAAAGGGGCGACAATTCCTAAATTTATTGCAGGATAATTTTATGGGCCAGTTTGTGGAGGACCCAACAAGAAGTGATGCCTTGTTGGATCTGATCATTTCCAACAACGCAGAGCTGGTTGGTAATGTAACTGTGTGGGAAAACCTTGGTAATAGCAACCACAATATAGTTACTTTTGACTTAAAATGTAGAAAACAAAGACAGGCGGGGAAGGCAAAAACATATAACTTTAAAAAGGCAAACTTCCCTGGGCTGAGGGCTGCACTACAGGACATAGACTGGGGGGAGGTGTTGTCAAATACTGATACAGAAGGTAAATGGGACATCTTTAAATCAACTCTAAATAACTATACATCTAAATATATACCAAAGGGGAACAAATATAAACGATTAAAACTAAATCCTACATGGCTGACACATGATGTTAAAAGAGCAATAAACAACAAAAAAATAGCCTTCAAAAAATACAAATCTGTTGGGTCAGCGATAACATTTAAACAGTACAAAGAGCTTAATAAAATTCAAAACGAGAGACAGGTGGCCAAAGAAAGCAAAACTAATCCTAAATATTTTTTTAGATATATAAATGCAAAAAAACCAAGGACAGAGCATGTAGGACCCCTTAATAATGATAATGGGGAGGTTGTCACAGGCGATCAAGAGAAAGCGGAGCTACTGAATGGGTTCTTTAGTTCTGTATACACTATGGAAAAAGGAGCTGACATTGGTCAGGTCAGTGCTGGTAACACATCATATAATGTATTGAACTGGCTTAATGTAGAGATGGTACAAGGTAAGTTAAGTAAAGTAAATGTAAGCAAATCCCCAGGGCCGGATGGACTACACCCAAGAGTTCTTAGAGAGGTAAGTTCAGTAATATCTGTACCCCTGTTCATGATATTTAGAGATTCTCTGGTGTTGTGCCAAGGGACTGGCGCAAGGCGAATGTGGTGCCAATCTTCAAAAAGGGCTCTAGGTCTTCCCCAGGAAACTATAGACCGGTAAGTTTAACGTGCATTGTGGGTAAATTGTTTGAAGGACTTATAAGGGATTACATACAGGAATACATAGGGGATAATTGTATTATAAGTGATAGCCAGCATGGGTTTACTAAGGATAGAAGTTGTCAAACCAATCTAATTTGCTTTTATGAAGAGGTGAGTAGAAGCCTTGACAGAGGAATGGCTGTGGATATAGTGTTTCTGGATTTTGCCAAAGCGTTTGATACTGTACCTCATAGATGTCTGATAGGTAAGTTAAGGTCTTTGGGTTTGGAAATTTTAGTTTGTAACTGGATTGAACACTGGCTCATGGATCGTACCCAGAGAGTGGTGGTCAATGATTCGTACTCTGATTGGTCCCCGGTTATTAGTGGTGTACCCCAAGGTTCTGTACTGGGCCCGCTGTTGTTTAATTTATTTATCAATGATATAGAGGATGGTATTAACAGCTCTGTTTCTATCTTTGCAGATGACACCAAGCTTTGTAGCACGGTACAGTCTATAGAGGATGTGCATAAGTTACAAGATGACTTGGATAGACTAAGTGTCTGGGCATCCACTTGGCAAATGAGGTTCAATGTGGATAAATGTAAAGTTATGCATCTGGGTACTAATAACCTGCATGCATCGTATGTCTTAGGGGGGATTAAACTGTCAGAGTCACTGGTAGAGAAGGATCTGGGTGTACTTGTAGATCACAGACTACAGAATAGCATGCAATGTCAGGCTGCTGCTTCCAAAGCCAGCAGGATATTGTCATGTATCAAAAAAGGCATGGACTCAAGGGACAGGGACATAATACTCCCCCTTTATAAATCATTGGTACGGCCTCACCTGGAATATGCTGTTCAGTTTTGGGCACCTGTCCATAAAAGGGACACTGCGGAGTTGGAAAGGGTGCAGAGACGCGCGACTAAACTAATATGGGGCATGGAACATCTTAGCTATGAGGAGCGATTAAAGGAGTTACAATTGTTTAGTCTTGAGAAGAGACGTTTAAGGGGGGATATGATAAACGTATATAAGTATATTAATGGCCCATACAAAAAATATGGAGAAAAACTGTTCCAGGTTAAACCCCCCCAAAAGACGAGGGGGCACTCCCTCCGTCTGGAGAAGAAAAAGTTTAGTCTCAAGGGGCGACACGCCTTCTTTACCGTGAGGACTGTGAATTTATGGAACGGTCTACCTCAGGAACTGGTCACAGCAGGAACAATTAACAGCTTTAAAACAGGATTAGATACATTCATGGAACAAAATAACATTAATGCTTATGAAGAAATATAAAATCCCATCCCTTCCCCAATATCGCGCCACACCTCTACCCCTTAATTCCCTGGTTGAACTTGATGGACATATGTCTTTTTTCGACCGTACTAACTATGTAACTATGTAACTATGTAACCAGAACAGTACGGGACTCTGAGACATCAGATTACCGAATTGAAGTCCTGCATAGAGTCGCTTCTGCTGCCGATCAACGCACTCAAATTTCAATTAAAGGCTGTTGAGTTCCAGTTCACTGCTCTCAAATTTGAAATCTACACTCTCAAGTTCCAGATTAAAGAACAATTGCGTATTTCCCTGGGACCTAGGAATCCAAGGTCTATTTAAAGGGCCAGTATACCAAATACAGAAATGTCGGAACCTGCAGTCCCACCGTCCCCACCTGAACAGCAAGGGGGCGATGCTCCAGCAGCCCAGCCAACAGGGTCTCCACCCTCAGCTAGAAGAATGTTGCCACCCTCACCAACACTCTCGACCTCCCAAGGGCGCGCCCTGCCTGTGATGACAGCAAGACCTCCAACACAGGCGGAACAGGACCCAACCAGTCCACCTTCAGTCTCTTCCTATGTGTTGGGAGCCCCAGTTGCTGCACCTGTCTTCTTGGGGAATCCTGTGCTTCCCACCTACAAAGGTGATCCTTTTACATTAAGAGACTTTAAAGAAAAATTCTACAGCCTCTTTGCATTTTATGCACTTCCCCCTCATCAACAGGTACAACTGCTTCTGGGACAACTCCAGGGACCCGCCTTGGAAGAACTTCGCACCTGGCCAGTGGCTGATAAGGCCACAGTGGGACAGATTTTTGAAGGACTTTCTCAAGTGTTTGAATCTCACTCCCCCTCGGAGGTAAGCCTTCGACTCTATGAACGACGCCAGAAGCCAGGTGAGACCCTCCGAGCATATGCAGTGGCTTTGCAGAGGGCATCAGAGGTGGTACAGAAGTTGGACGGCATCACGCCTGATCAGGGCAATCGAATACTGATGGACATTTTATAGAGGGGGCGCTAAACAAATAGGACAAGGCCCAACTTAGGATGCTGTCCGTGCAGAATCCCGACATGGCCTTTCCAGCCTTTAAGAGACTAGCGGTGAAAGTAATAGAGTCGGGACCTCAGACAGAAGAAGCTAGTGTTCCTGCTACCGACTCTCAGGGTCCTTCGCCCCAACCGCCTGTCCCTTCTCAATCTGCCCCACCAACACCTTCTCCTAGTCCTTGGACAGCTGATTTACAAGACATCAAACAGGACATTGAACAGTTAGCCAAGGCCTTTAAAGAGATGGCAGTGCTGCCAAACCCTTCCAGATCTGCAACACCACCACCTAAAAAGGCTGACCCTCGCCCTGTCACTCCACCTAGTGTTCCCCCTGTGAGATCACCTGGGAGCCAAAGACCCGTTTGTAGTTATTGTAACAAGAATGGACACTGGAAGAGCCAATGCTGGGCTTTCAACGGGTGTCCCCTGGGGTCGAGGACCGCACCCCAGGAGTAGAGATTGAAGGTCCAGAATCAACCAGCGACAAGAAAGGACTGTCTATGTATGTAGCTGCTTGCCCTTATGTACAGGTGATGATTGAAGGTGTCCGGTTACAAGCTCTGATAGATACGGGGTCTCAGATATCCACTATCCCACAGGGGGTTTTCTATGAATAATGGGGCCCAGAAAGGTTGTGTGACCCTCAGGAAGCGGACTTCAGAGTAATTGCAGGGAACGGGAAACTAGTACCCAGACATGGCTACTGGGAGCCCACGGTGCAGGTGGGAAAACATGTGTTAGGAAGGCAAGGGGTGATCGTCACAAATGTTAGAGATGAGGGAGCAGCCGATTTCATTTTAAGCATGAATATTACGAGGCACTGTTTTGATGATATTGTCTGTGCACTGCATGCATCCCTCCCTCACTTGTCACCCCCAGGCCGGCGAGCTGCCCAACACCATCTCAAAATCCTCCAAGCAGAACAGAAGTTCGTAAATCATCATGGAGAAATCTGTCGAGTAAGGACTCAAGATATCAGAGCCGTTAGTCTACAGCCACAGACAGAGACAGTTATTTGGTGCCGTGCCCGACCAGGGGTGAAAAATCAAGATTACCAAGCGCTCTTGGAGCCCCTTCTGCTGGAAGATTGTCCCTTGATGCGAGCTGCAAGAAGCCTGGTAACTGTTCTTAATGGGAAGGTCCCAGTGAGACTTATCAATCTCTCTCAGGTTGCTGTCCAACTACCCAAGTACACCCCAGTGGCTACTTTACACCATCTAGACGTCAGAGATGTAGTCTCGAAGTCACAGGTGGTCAAACCTGGACCTGATCAGAGCCCTGCGAAACCTTGGTGGAACCAACTACAGATAGGAGATGAAGATACCCCCAAGGAACAGGTGGAAGGAGTCATCCAGGTGGCTAAAAAACATCAAGAAGCTTTCAGAAAATTTCCCACAGACTTTGACAGGACCGCCATGATCAAACATAGGATTCTCCCCGGAGACAATGCACCCATTAAAGAGAGACATCGCCCTGTGGCTCCTGGGATGTATCAGACCATAAAGAAAATGCTGGTGGAGATGAAAGAGGCCGATGTCATCCAAGAAAGCCAGAGTCCCTGGGCTGCACCTTTGGTCCTGGGGAAAAAGAAAGATGGCACCATCTGCTTTTGCGTAGATTACCGGAAACTAAACAACATAACTCATAAGGATGCCTATCCTCTCCCACGCATTGAAGAATCCTTGACTGCGTTGGGGTCTGCCGCCTACTTTTCCACACTGGATCTGACAAGCGGCTACTGGCAGGTGCCAATGGCAGAAGAGGACAGAGAGAAAACCGCATTTGTGACCCCCATGGGTCTCTTCGAGTTCAAAAGTATGCCCTTTGGACTGTGCAATGCACCAGCTACTTTCCAACACCTAATGGAGCAATGCTTTAGGGCACCTTAACTTCCAGAGTGTTTTGTTGCATCTAGATGACGTCATTGTCTACTCTCGGACATATCAAGAACACCTGGATCACCTGAAAGAAGTTTTTCAAGTTCTTATCCGACATGGACTCAAGGTTAAACCTTCGAAATGTCACTTGCTAAAGCCTCAAGTGCACTACTTAGGACATATCGTCAGTGCTCAAGGAGTCCAGCCTGATCCAGACAAAGTGAGTGCTGTGAAAGAGTGGCCTACACCCAGGACGGTGCGAGACGTACGAAGTTTCCTGGGGTTTGCTGGATATTACCGGCGTTTCATCCCTCATTTTGCTCAAATTGCTGGACCCTTAACCGAATTACTGAGAGGGACTGCCCGGGATAATTATAATGGGAGGCTTCCCATCCAGTGGGCCGAAGAACAAGAAGATGCCTTTCGAGCCCTGAAGTATCTCCTCACGGAACCCCCATATTGGCGTATCCTGACTACAGCCTGCCGTTCCGGTTATACACGGACGCTAGCTTTGAAGGTCTGGGGGCGGTTTTGTCTCTAGTGCAAGATGGCAAGGAGAGGGTGATTGCCTATGCCAGCCGACATCTTCGAGGTGCTGAGAAGAATCATGCTCCTTCAAGCTGGGACTCCTGGCCCTGGTTTGGGCTATTACTGAGAAGTTTAAGGACTATCTGGCTGCTACTCCCTTCACGGTCTACACTGATAACAACCCCTTGGCCCATTTGAACACTGCTAAGTTAGGAGCCCTTGAACAGCATGGGGCCTCTCGGTTTGCTATCGATGATTTCAACATCAAGTACCACAGCAGGAAAAACCAATGTTAATGCGGATGTACTTTCTCGCATGGCCCCGGGAGAAGCACCCCATGCTGAAGACGTGTGGGAAGATGTAGAAATGCCTCCCTTCTACCGAAAGTTCGTGAGCCAGAATGCTCTAACTACCCAGGCGGGTGACGGACCTGAACCCCCCAAAGTCTTGGAAGATCTGTCCACCTGGAAGACACTTCAGGATGAGAGCAGAGTTATCGGGGACCTCCTCGACTACTGCCTCCACAAGAAGGTACCTACTCGGGTGGGCAAGGCCCACGGAGACTTTGAATTGAAGTGGCTGTGGCTACAGAGAAATCGCCTGTTCCTACACAAGGGGTTGGTCTACCGAAATTCCCTGGACCCAGTCTCAGGGGACCGCATCCACCAGATTGTGGTTCCCAGGAGGGATGCAGCCATGGTTCTAAATGCCTATCATGATCAATCCGGACACTTCGGGGTCCATAAGACAGAGATCACCATCAGAAGGAGATTTTACTGGATTGGGATGCGGGGAGACATCGAGAAGTGGTGTGCCGAGTGCTCCGTGTGCAACGTGATTAAGAACCCCCGGAAGGACGCAAGAGCCCCTTTGCATCCCATCTGTGCAGAAAGACCGAATCAAATTGTTGCCTTGGACCATGTGAAGCTGGCCCCCACTCGATCTGGCTATTGTCATGCTCTCATCATGGTGGATCATTATTCCAAGTGGGTGGTCGTGGTCCCCATCAAGGATCTTACCGCCAAGACTGCTGCTCAACTCTTCTATCGGCATTGGATCCAACCGTTGGGGTGTCCCGAGTCGGTCCTCACGGATCGGGGAACCGCCTTTGAAGCCCAGTTGTTCCAGGAACTTTGCCGGTTGCATGATTGCAAGAAGCTCCGGACAACGGCCTACCATCCCCAAGGGAATGGACTCTGTGAGAGGATCAATCAAGTGTTCATCCAGATGCTCAGAGCAGCCTCTGTCTCGAAGCACGAAGAGTGGCCTCAGCTGCTGCCAGAACTCCTGGAAATCGACAACAACACTGTTCACTGCTCTACGGGGTATACGCCCTTTTTCTTGATGATGGGCCGACACGGCCAATTGGCAAAGGATCGAACCTTTGGCCTATAGGCACCTTTCAACAATTCTCCTAAGGCTTCCCAAGGTTGGGTGTCAGAGCATCGACGAAGAATTGAGGAGGCCAAGGACATCGTTGAGAAGAAAATGGGAGAAGTTCATGAGCACCAGCAGTAAGACTATAATGGACATGCTTCGGCTCAGCCCTTGCAGCTTGGAGATAAAGTGTGGCTCAGAAAATTTCCTAGAACCCATAAATTGGATACACCATCACTGCAGTTCCTTACCCTGAAACGGACGTGTATGAGATACAAAAAGACGGGTTCGAGCCACAGGTGGTTCACCGGAATAGGATAAAAGTGTATCGGAAAGAAGATATGCTTGGCCCATCTCCTCCTGATCCTCCTGTTACTTCTACTCCACCTCCGACAAGGTCTGTGAGAGAGTATGTGCCGGGAGAAGGAATTCATCCCACTATGGACGTTCCTTTGTTCCCATCTCCGCAGCCTACCATGTATTGGGGCATACCGTTCCCAGCTCCATCCAGTCAGCCGACACTGGTCGCACAAACCAGTCAGTTGCCAGTAGCTGTTGCCCCATGTCAACCACCATTGGTCACTACACCCAACCTCAGTCTTGCTCCAGTGACCGCTCCGGACGTTGAAGCCACTACTCCATCTGCCTTAAGAGAACCCCTCAGTTGCTCCTGTTTCCAGCCCTCCAGCTGGTCCCTCGGGGACTGAAGTTCTTGAAGAATCCTCAAGTGAAGGAACTCCTGATGACTTGGAGGTGGTGTTGTGGCGGTCTCAATGGACTACACAGGGCAAATTACCCATCAGGTACCAGGATTCACATTTAGTACCTGCACACATAGTACCTTTAATAACCCACTTCAATGCTCTGCCGATAACTTTTCAGTACCCTAGATTACTCACTTAATGTATTACCTCAAAATTTTTATAGTACATAAATAAAAATAAATATCTCACTAAAGAAAACACTTAAGGAATTGTAGCATATTGATACCCAATTCCTGCCACTGTTAGGTACACTTCTTCTCTTCTTTATTCATTGCATGTGTGAGATGCTCTGCCGGGCCAGTAGGTGCTCTTGCAAATACAAAAATAAACACGTAATTCTAAGAATGACGTAGTAGGTTGTTTTGAAAGTGCTCTAGGGGTAAGTAGCGTGTAGTCGATAGACCCTAGCAGCCACCCTTACTGTGACCTAGCTTCCGGCTAGCCAGTATACCTTTCATGTACTAACTAACAGGTAACTTATTGTTAGCGTATAGAATGTGTGAGATAATACAAATGTCTAGTCAGCTTGAAGCTAACTGTATAGAGAGCTGTACTAATGTCTAGTTAGCCTTATATGTGCTAATGTTCAGTTTAGCCTCATCAAATGTATAGAGAGCTAATAAAATGTCTTAGGTAGCTATCTGATTGTCTAGAGAGACCTAATTGTCTAGTAAGCTCCAAATGTATAATAAGTTTAATAAAGTTGTATAGGAAGCTAGAAACTAAAGTATAAATAGCTTCATCAAATGTCTAGATAGTATTCAAATGTCTAGATAGTATTCAATGTCTAGATAGCATTCAAATGTCTAGATAGCATCAAAATGTGTTTAGTCTACTCAGGATGTATAGCAAAAGTACAGATCATACTGCTCTATAGCATTCTGTCCTAGTCCCTCTGTTTCAGGGGACAGACATCGAGGCCGACTTATCTTTAGTAAGGGGGTTTGTGGTGTCCCAGTACCGCATTCTATACGGTACTTATTCATGTATGGGTCCCCATAGCCAGAGTCCCTAGGACGTAGGGATCCCTGTCATCCAGTCTACCCCTAGTCGCCTCTATTCTAGTGTATAAATCACTAAGTAATTCAAAGGTTAATGTAAATAGAAAAACATATGTAAATAAATGGTTACCGTATTTATCGGCGTATAACACGCACTTTTTAGGCTAAAATTTTTAGCCTAAAGTCTGTGTGCGTGTTATACGCCGATACACCCCCAGGAAAGGCAGGGGGAGAGAGGCCGTCACTGCCCGCTTCTCTCCCCCTGCCTTTCCTGGGGTCTAGAGCGCTGCTGTCGGCCCTTTTCACCCCCTGGTTATCGGCGCCGCTGCCCGTTCTGTCCCCCTGACTATCGGTGCCGGCGCCGATAGCCAGGGGGAGAGAAGCGGCGCCGACAGCCAGGGGGAGAGAAGGGGCAGCGGCACCCATTGCCGGCGCCGCTGCCCCGTTGCCTCCCCCCATCCCCGGTGGCATAATTACCTGAGTCGGGTCCGCGCTGCTCCAGGCCTCCGTCGTTCGTCCCCGGCGTCATTGCTATGCGCTGAACGGCGCGGCGCATGACGTCAGAGCGCCGCGCCGTGCATAGCGTCCCGCACGACGGAGGCCTGGAGCAGCGCAGACCCGACTCAGGTAATTATGCCACCGGGGATGGGGGGAGGCAACGGGGCAGCGGTGCCGGCAATGGGTGCCGCTGCCCCTTCTCTCCCCCTGGCTGTCGGCGCCGCTTCTCTCCCCCTGGCTATCGGCGCTGGCACCGATAGTCAGGGGGACAGAACGGGCAGCGGCGCCGATAACCAGGGGGTGAAAAGGGCCGACAGCAGCGCTCTAGACCCCAGGAAAGGCAGGGGGAGAGAAGCGGGCAGCGACGGCCTCTCTCCCCCTGCCTTTCCTGGGGGTATATCGGGGTATACACGCGCACACACGCACCCTCATTTTATCATGGATATTTGGGTAAAAAACTTTTTTTACCCAAATATCCTTGGTAAAATGAGGGTGCGTGTTATAGGCCGGTGCGTGGTATACCCCGATAAATACGGTAATTACTTGTTTCCATAGCGTTGCAGGACCTGCGGGTCATGTGACTAGGTGAACTCTATGGTATTAAGCTTAAGGACCTTTGGAGGCCCTGTGACGTAAGCAATCCCATTACACCATGTAATGGTGAATGGCAGATGTTCGGATCAATCAGATTCGCCCTGCCCCCTGCCCATATAAGGGAGCGGCGGCCATCTTCTCGCTCTCTTGTTCCTGTACTCAAGACCTGTACGGCAATTAACGCAGTGAGTTAGGCCCAAGCCTTGCGGCAACGGCTGAACAATCATAATTATAGAGTTTATCCATTCCCAGACACTCTGCAGCATCACCGGTCCTAATAATTCCCCTAAATCCGGATGGATCTGCAAATCTCTCCCTAAATTCAGAGACTGTATGTCTAGCTCAAGGTCCGCTACAACTGCCAGTCACTAAGCAACCTAAGGACTATTTGTATGAGACTGTTACTGTGCCGTGGATATGGCAAGCACTTCAGTAAAAGTTGTTCAAGTTCTACCTCTTTGTGGACCTTCAGTTATTTTATGCACCTATCGTTACTGGGAAGGGCGGCGATAGGCCGGAACATTGATTCAGCATACCAGCCCTCAGCCTGGCGTCACGAACTCTAGGGTTAACATTAACCCAGTATATACCTGTACTATACCACCACTACCATACACCCCCCAAGGGCTACCACACTTACACGTCAGTTTGTGTATATATCTCTATATTTATGAGACTCCAATGCTAAAAATTGCACTTATTAGGTGTATGCGCCTGAACCTTGTTGGAGTGTTAATAAATATGTAAGCCTGTATAATAAAAATGTATATGGTCCTTGTACACATAAAAAATAGCTTTGTGTTTGTGTACATAAAAAGTAAGTAAGTGTTGTACACGAAAAAATGTCCGCTAGATGCACGTGCACACTAATAAAACAAAAAACAGAAATAATTCTTGTATACATGTACATACAAATGTATAAAAATACTAAAAAGGTGTTTTAGTAGTTGCTAAAGTAGTTGCTCCTCCGAGAGTAGCATTCCAGTCGCCAATCGCTAGCACCTTTCACAAAATAAAACTACCCTTAAGATATCAAGACTAATTACTGAGCAGTACTTGCACACATAGTACCTTAAATAGCTCACTTAAATGTACTACCTCAGTCTTCTTCAGTACATACACAAAATAAAAATATGTCTCACATTGAAGAAACATTTTAGGAATTTTAGCCTATTGATATCCAATTCCTGCCACTGTTGGGTACACTCATATTTCTCTTCTCTTTATTACGTGTGTGAGATGCTCTACCTGGCCAGTAGGTGCTCTTGCGAGCTTAAAATTAAACACGTATTTATAAAGGTAACCTAGGTAAAGTTATACTGTTGTGTTCTAGGGGTAAGTAGCGTGTAGCCGATAGACCCTAGTAGCTAACCTTATTGGTAGAGAGCCTCAGGCAAGCCAATATACCCTTTTGTGTACTAACAGGTGACTCATCGTGGCAAAACAAAAGTAAATGTGGTGAGATTTCAAAAATGTTTAGTCAGCTTGAAACTAAAGGTACAGAGAGCTGTACTAATGTCTAGTTAGCCTCATAAATGTATGGAGAGCTATAAAAATGTCCAAGGAGCTAGAAACTAAAGGATAGATAGCTTCATCAATGTCTAGATAGCTTCAAAATGTCTAGATAGCTTCAAAATGTATAGTAAGCTTCAAATTGTCTAGATAGCTTCATTATTGTCTAGTCAAAAGGCTAGTCAGAGTATCAAGAGGATTTAAAGGTGTCTAATGTTTACTCAGATATCTGTCAGGATGTGTATTTTAGTTAGTAATCCTGTCCTAGTCCTAGTCCCTCTGCCTTAGGGGACAGGCGTCGGGGTCGACTTGTTTTAAGTAAGGGGGTTTGTGGTGTATTACATACGTTACCTTGTGTGAGGTCCCCAAAGTCAGAATCCCTAGGAACAGTGGGGGTCCTCTTCCTTAGTTAGCCCCTCGTCACCCCTCAATTAGCTATAATTAATGTAAATATACATGTAAAGATGCATATTTAATATTCTTACCTTGTTTGCATCGCAGGATCTGCGGGTCATGTGACCGGGTCATAGAACTGTATGGTTTTGCTAAAGGACCTTTTGGTGGTTCTAGTCAGGGGATCACCCACAATCCATTGTAACGATGAGTGACAGCTGATATGGACCAATCCAAAACGGCCAGCCCCTGCCCATATAAGGGAGCTGCGCCATTTTGTCTCTCTCTTGGGTTGCTGATTCTGGACGAGGTAGGACCTCCGCAGCTTACAAGACAATTACTAGGCCAAAGCCTTGCGGCCTAAGCCTGCGCTAGGCACGAATGTCTAATTTACCGAATTTTACCGTTTTCGGGCATTCGGACCGGTCCGAATGCACGAAAACATATTTTGAACATTCCCGAATAGCCACGAAAATACGAATAGCAAAGTAATGAATGCATTCGTTATTCACCGAATGCATGCAGTAAATAACGAATGCATTAGTTATCCGTACACAAACGTAAAGAATTCATTCTACTAACAGAAAAATAATAAAAAAATACGGTAGTGATGGAAACAATTGTGTCTAACAAAATGTATCTCTTTTATTATGAAATGTTTATTAATTTTTAAACAGGGATCAATTTATGTGAGCGGGTAAAGCACTAAAAATGTAGCCAACAATAATAAAAATGTAGTGTGTGCGTGTTTTTCACTTTTTTAAAAACATTTGTTAGGTAGTACTACTACTCCCAGCATGGAACACAGTGTTCCATGATGGGAATAGTAGTTATCTGTACTAATTGACAGATCGCCGGGGTCCCTTGTGATCCTCTTGTATAATGTATAGATGCGGCGGCTGCTCTTCTATGGTCCCCTGCACTGACGTATATATACACATATTCATATTTCTCGCAGAGCTGTGATTGGCCAGATGGCTCCAGCCAATCACAGCTCTCTGTGAGAAATAGGAATATGTGTATATATACGGCCGTGCAGGGGACCATAGGAGAGCGGCCGCCGCATCCATACATTATACAGGAGCATCATCGCGGGTGTCAGGAGTGATACCCGCAGTGATCTTTCCTTTACTACAAGTACTACTACTCCCAACATGGAGTACACTCTGCTCCATGCTGGGAGCTGTAGTACCTGCATTAATAGACAGATTGCAGCGGGTGTCAGAAGTTACACTCACTGCCATATGTCTATTAATGCAGGGACTACAGCTCCCAGCATGGAGCAGAGTGTGCTCCATGTTGGGAGTATTAGTACCTGCAGTAAGGGACAGATCCCATCGGATGTCACTCCTCCTGACACCCGCTGCGATCGTCCTTATGTGAATGTCTGGATCAGCTGTTCTCAGGGCTACAGAGCCGGGAGAACAGCTATACATGGTATATCTACTGCCCAGCAAGAACTTACAGTGAGCCTGCAGTGTGTATACAGTATACACATTGCTGGCTCACTTAACCCCTTGCTGAGCTGGGTGCTATGCACAAGCCCAGCAAGGAAAGAGTTAACTTACACTGCTGGACAGTGTAGGTTAACCCTTTGGGCGGTATACACTATATACAGCTAAAGGCTGTCTGGGCATGCTGGGAGTTGTAGTTTTGCACCAATTGGTGGCTCCCTGTTTGGGTACACATTGCATCATGGGTGCTCTCCCCAGCGGACAGCGCCAAAAATGTCATAACCAATTTTTTGTGTTTTTTTTCTTCTCGTTTCAGATCCGTGTATGCAGAGGATTACTGCGGATTCGATGGATTACGGCGGATTTTTTTTTTTTCTTTTAATAAAATGGTTAACGAGGGCTGTGGGGGAGTGTTTTTTTAAATAAAATAATTTTTCCAATGTGTTGTGTTTTTTTTTTTATTTAATTTTCAGGCTTAGTAGTGGAAGCTGTCTTATTGACTGAATCCATTACATAGTTACATAGTTACATAGTTAGTATGGTTGAAAAAAGACATACGTCTATCAAGTCCAACCAGGGGATTGAAGGGAAGGATGTAAGGGGATAAGGGAAAGGGATGTAGTTTTATAATTCTGCATAAGCATTAATGTTATTTTGTTCCAGGAATGTATCTAACCCTGCTTTAAAGCTGTTAATTGTTCCTGCTGTGACCAGTTCCTGAGGTAGACCGTTCCATAAATTCACAGTCCTCACGATAAAGAAGGCGTGCCGCCCCTTTAGACTAAACCTTTTCTTCTCCAGACGGAGGGAGTGCCCCCTCGTCCTTTGGGGGGGTTTAACCTGGAACAGTTTTTCTCCATATTTTTTGTATGGGCCATTTATATACTTATATACGTTTATCATATCCCCCCTTAAACGTCTCTTCTCAAGACTAAACAATTGTAACTCCTTTAATCGCTCCTCATAGCTAAGATGTTCCATGCCCCATATTAGTTTAGTCGCGCGTCTCTGCACCCTTTCCAACTCCGCAGTGTCCCTTTTATGAACAGGCGACCAAAACTAAACAGCATATTCCAGGTGAGGCCGTACCAATGCTTTATAAAGGGGGAGTATTATGTCCCTGCCCCTCGAGTCCATGCCTCTTTTTATACATGACAATATCCGGCTGGCTTTGGAAGCAGCAGCCTGACATTGCATGCTATTCTGTAGTCTGTGATCTACAAGTACACCCAGATCCTTCTCTACCAGTGACTCTGCCAGTTTAATCCCCCCTAAGACATACGACGCATGCAGGTTATTAGTACCCAGATGCATAACTTTACATTTATCCACATTGAACCTCATTTGCCAAGTGGATGCCCAGACACTTAGTCTATCCAAGTCATCTTGTAACTTATGCACATCCTCTATAGACTGTACCGTGCTACAAAGCTTGGTGTCATCTGCAAAGATAGAAACAGAGCTGTTAATACCATCCTCTATATCATTGATAAATAAATTAAACAGCAGCGGGCCCAGTACTGAACCTTGGGGTACACCACTAACAACCGGGGACCAATCAGAGTACGAATCATTTACCACCACTCTCTGGGTACGATCCATGAGCCAGTGTTCAATCCAGTTACAAACTAAAGTTTCCAAGCCCAAGGACCTTAACTTACCTGTCAGATGTCTGTGAGGGACAGTATCAAACGCTTTGGCAAAATCCAGAAACACTATATCCACAGCCATTCCTCTGTCAAGGCTTCTACTCACCTCTTCATAAAAGCAAATTAGATTGGTTTGACAACTTCTATCCTTAGTAAACCCATGCTGGCTATCACTTATAATACTATTATCCCCTATGTATTCCTGTATGTAATCCCTTATAAGTCCTTCAAACTATTTACCCACAATGCACGTTAGACTTACCGGTCTATAATTGCCTGGCGAAGACCTAGAGCCCTTCTTGAAGATTGGTACCACATTAGCCTTGCGCCAGTCCCTTGGCACAATACCAGACACCAGAGAATCTCTAAATATCATGAACAAGGGTACAGATATTACTGAACTTACCTCTCTAAGAACTCTTGGGTGTAGTCCATCCGGCCCTGGAGATTTGCTTACATTTACTTTACTTAACTTACCTTGTACCATCTCTACATTAAGCCAGTTCAATACATTATATGATGTGTTACCAGCACTGACCTGACCAATGTCAGCTCCTTCTTCCATAGTATATACAGAACTAAAGAACCCATTCAGTAGCTCCGCCTTCTCTTGATCGCCCGTGACAACCTCCCCATTATCATTATTAAGGGGTCCTACATGCTCTGTCCTTGGTTTTTTTGTATTTATATATCTAAAAAAATATTTAGGATTAGTTTAGCTTTCTTCGGCCACCTGTCTCTCATTTTGAATTTTTGCTGTTTTTATTACATTTTTACAGATTTTATTAAGCTCCTTGTACTGTTTAAATGTTATAGCTGACCCATCAGATTTGTATTTTTTGAAGGCTATTTTTTTGTTGTTTATTGCTCTTTTAACCTCATTTGTCATTACTAGGTCAGGGCTTAGTGCTAGCCCCAAAAACAGCTAGCGCTAACCCCAAATTATTACCCCGGTACCCACCGCCACAGGGGTGCCGGGAAGAGCCGGTACCAACAGGCCCGAAGTGTCAAAAAATGGTGCTCCTGGGCCTAGGCGGTAACAGGCTGGCATTATTCAGGCTGGGGAGGGCCAGTAACAATGGTCCTCGCCCACCCTGGTAACGTCAGGCTGTTGCTGTTTGTTTGGTATTGTGCTGAGAATGAAAATACGGGGAACCCTATGCGTTTTTTATTTATTTTTTATTTAAATAAATAAATAAAAAACGCATAGGGTTCCCTGTATTTTCATTCTCAGCACAATACCAACCAAACAGCAGCAGCCTGACGTTACCAGGGTGGGCAGGACCATTGTTACTGGCCCTCCCCAGCCTAAATAAGACCAGCCTGTTACCGCCTAGGCCGAGGAGCGCCATTTATGACGCTCCGGGCCTGTTGGTACCGGCTCTTCCCAGCACCCCTGTGGCGGTGGGTACCGGGATAATAATTGGGGGTTAGCGCTAGCTGTTTTTGGGGCTAGCACTAAGCCCTGGCTTAGTAATGGGTTCAGTCAATAAGACCAGCTTCCCCTACTAAGCCTGAAAATTCAATTAAAAAAAACACAACACTTGGAAAAATTATTTTATTTAAAAAAACACACCCCCACAGCCCTGGTTAACCATTTTATTGAAAGACAAAAAAAATAATCTGCCATAATCCATCGAATCCGCAGTAATCCTCTGCATACACGGATCTGAAACGAGAAGATAAAAAACCACAACAAATTGGTTATGACATTTTTGGCGCTGTCCGCTGGGGAGAGCACCCATGATGCAATGTCTACCCAAACAGGGAGCCAACAATTGGTGCAAAACTACAACTACCAGCATGCCCAGACAGCCTTTGGCTGTCTGGGCATGCTGGGAGTTGTAGTTTAGCAACAGCTGGAGTCTTCCTGTCTGGGTAGACACTGCCAGAAGGGTCTGTTCACATTATACAAAACGGACAATGTGAACAGAGCTTCAGATTAACTAGCCTAGTTCCCTTCTGTAGCTCCGTCCCCTAATGACATCATCACTAGGGGGCGGAGCTACACGGACCTGCCCGGTACTCGAGGGAAGTAAGCTGGACTTTGTCTTCTGTATACACTATATACAGCTATCTATAGATAGCTGTATATAGTGTATACCGCCCAAAGGGTTAACCTACACTGTCCAGCAGTGTAAGTTAACTTTTTCCTTGCTGGGCTTGCGAATAGCGCCCAGCTCAGCAATGGGTTAAGTGAGCCAGCAATGTGTATACTGTATACACACTGCAGGCTCACTGTAAGTTCTTGCTGGGCAGTAGATATACGATGTTTACCTACATTTTTAGAGCTTTACCCGCTCACATAAATTGATCCCTGTTTAAAAATGAATAAACATTTCATAATAAAAAAGATACATTTCGTTAGATACAATTGTTTCCATCACTATTGTATTTCTTTTATTATTATTTTTTTATGCTACCCTACGAAATTTTAATAAGAAAGGTATCTCCATAATTTTTGAGGATCGCTAAAGTCCAAAAAGGAATAAAAAGAGTTTCCGAATGTACCCGAATACCGAATGTATCCAAAAAATAAGACCGAACACCCGAATACCGAATGTATCCGAAAAATCTAAATATTACCGAACCGAAAAAAAATTCCAAAACGAAAAAATGAAACAAAACTAAACGAAAATTTTTCTAGTGCACAAGTCTAACGGATAGTTCTTACAATTCCCCGCTATCTCCGCAAGATCTCTGGACCTAATCCAACCCCTAAATCCAGCGGATCTATGCAAATCTAATCCTCCTAATCTTAAGAGAACCTTCTGGTCCTAAGCAATTGTCAGCACTGCTGTGCTGTCTAAATAGACTCTGTTATCTGGACTGTTACCAATACTGCATGTACAGAAAATCTTCAGTAAAGTTCCTGCAAGTTTTAAGTTCAGCACTGCTTTGGACAATCCATTTATTTTACACTCACCTATCGCTCTTGGGAAGGGTGGTGATAGGCCCAGCATCACTACAGAGTTTTAACCCTCACCCTGGCGTCACGAGTGACAAGGCTTAACAGTGCCCTTTATAATACTGAACAGCAACACCGCAACTACCCTACACCCCACAAGGCTTTATTCCCTAAGTCTACCACAGTGCATTTTAGCAACTGTTCAGAACAGCATATGTTTGCTATAGGGATTTCCTTTTACGCTGGAGAGTTCCTAAAATGGACAGAGATGTCAGCAGAGAGCATTGTGCTAATGATGTCAGCAGGCAGCTCTGTGTTTCAAACGGAAAATAATTTCCACAGTAGTTTTCAGCAGCTAATAAGTCCTGAGCAACCCCCCCATGTCGGCATCAATTCAGATCGGCGCTTTGCGGCGATTCCGGGCTGATCGGGTCTCTGATTACCCGATAGCCTGGAAAATAGGGATGATCGGAGCTGTCAGAGACGGCCCTGATCATCCTAAAGGATGGGAGCGAGGTGGCAGGGGTTCCACCTCCTCTTGGCCCCTGCCATTGATCAGTTAACTACAACTCCTAGCATGCCTGGACAGTCTCAGTATGCTGGCAGTTATAGTTTTGTAACATCTGGAAGAGCACAGTTTGGAGACCACTGGTTAACAGTGCCCTTTATAACAGTGCCCTGGTTAACAGTGCCCTTTATAATACTGAACAGCTACCCTACACCCCACAACACCCCAACTACCCTACACCCCACAAGGCTTTATTTCCTAAGTCTACCACAGTCCATTTTAGGAACTGTTCAGAACAGCATATGTTTGCTATGGGGATTTCCTTTTACGCTGGAGAGTTCCTAAAATGGACAGAGATGTCAGCAGAGAGCATTGTGCTAATGATGTCAGCAGGCAGCTCTGTGTTTCAAACGGAAAATAATTTGCACAGTAGTATTCAGCAGCTAATAAGTACAGGAAGGATTAAGATTTTTTAATAGAATTAATTTACAAATCTGTTTAACTTTCTGCCACCAGTTGATTTAAAAAAAAAAAGTTTTTCACCGGAGTACCCCTTTAACCTCTTGTGGAACAACGGACATATGGATACGCCCTTGCATCCTGGTACTTAAGGATCAAGGGCGTACGCCTGTGGGAATTTCGGGCCCTGCCGCTAACTGGTCGGGGACCGGACCAGGGTGCCTGCTGAAATCATTCAGCAGGCACCCCGTGCAAACCCCTGGGGGGGTCCTGAGCCCCCCCTCATGTCGGCATCAATTTAGATCGGCGATTTGCGGCGATTCCGGGCTGATCGGGTCTCTGATTACCCGATATCCTGGAAAATAGGGATGATCGGAGCTGTCAGAGACGGCCCTGATCATCCTAAAGGATGGGAGCGAGGTGGCAGGGGTTCCACCTCCTCTTGTCCCCTGCCATTGATCAGTTAACTACAACTCCCAGCATGCCTGGTCAGTCTCAGTATGCTGGCAGTTATAGTTTTGTAACATCTGGAAGAGCACAGTGGTCTCCAAACTGTGCTCTTCCTGATGTTACAAAACTACAACTCCCAGCATACTGAGACTGTCCAGTCTTTATGAGGCACCACTGTATAGTAATACAGTGGTGCCCAAACTGTAATGCTCCAGATGTTGCAAAACTACAACTCCAAGCATGCCCAGGCATGCTGGGAATTGTAGTTCGGCAACATCTGGCCCTTCAGATGTTGCCGGACTTCAACTCCCAGCATGCCTGGGCAGTCTGAGCATGCTTGGAGTTGTAGTTTTGCAACATCTGGAGTGCTACAGTTTATACACCACTACACAGTGGTCTCCAAACTGTTCTCCTCCAGTTTCATAACTACAACTCCCAACATGCCCTTCGGCTGTCTGAGCATGCAAAGAGTTGCAGTTTTGCAACAACTAGAGGCACACTGGTTGGGAAACATTGTCTGTTTCCTAACTCAGTGTTTCCCAACCCATCTGCCTCCAACTGTTGCAAAACTATAACTCCCAGCATGCACTGACAGACCATGCATGCTGGGAGTTGTGGTTTTGCAACAGCTGGAGGCACACTGGTTGCAAAAGTAAAAAAGTAAAAGTTACAAACTCTGTGTTTTGCAACCAGTGTGCCTCCAGCTGTCTGCCCCCCATGTGAATGTACAGCGTACATTCACACGGGCGGGTTTACAGTGAGATTCTCGCTGCAAGTTTGAGATGCGGCAAATTTTCCGCTGCAGCTCAAACTCCTAGCTAGCAGGAAACTCGCTATGAACCCCTGCCGTGTGAATGTACCCTAAAAACACTACACTACACTACACAAAATAAAAAGTAAAACACTACATATACACACAGTCCCATCCCCCCCCCCCAATAAAAATGAGAAACGTCTGGTACTGCAGTGTTTCTAAAATGGAGCCTCCAGCTGTTGCAAAACAACAACTCCCAGTGTTGCCGGACAGCCATTGACTCTCCATGCATGCTGGGAGTTTTGCAACAGCTGGAGGCATCCTGTTTGGTGAACACTGCCGTAGGGAAATTTTGATATCTGAGGTCAGTCCCTATGCAAATCCCTAATTCAGGCCTCAAATGCGCAAGGCACTCTCACTTCGGAGCCCTGTCGTATTTCAAGGCAACAGTTTAGACCACATATGGGGTATTTCTGTACTCGGGAAAAATTGTCTAACAAATTTTGGGGGGCTTTTACTCCTTTTACCCCTTATGAAAAGGTAAAGATGGTTCCAGCCATTTACAGCTCTTTGTGGGAAATAGGAATATGTGTATATATACATCAGTGCAGGGGACCATAGCAGGGCCCGATTTGACACCCGATTTGAACGTCCTGTCTATTGCAGAGATGGAGCTTTCTCCTGCGCTCCGCATCTCTGCACTATACTACAGCCACTCACTTATTCATATTTTCCTCAGAGCGGTGATTGGCTGCAACCATCAGGCCAATCCCCTCTCTGGGCAGAAAATATGAATGAGTGATGTTCTATTCACATCACTGGCTGGAGTACAGAGCAGAGATGCGAGCACTGTATAGAGCCGCTCCACATCTCTGCTATATTATGGATGATCGCCCGGGTGTCCCGACTGACACCCGGGCGATATGTCTATCAGTACAGGTACTACTACTCCCATCATGGAGTAGTAGTATTACACACACTTTATTAAAACTTAAAATGTAGTTATAAAGATAAAACTTAAAATGTAGTTATAAAGATATACATTTCGATAAATTCATATTTTTTCCATCACTACTGCATCCTTTTTTTTTTTTTTTTTTTGGTACCCAACAAATTTGGGGTACCAAAAAAAACCTGCCAAGGTGCAATTTCCATACAAAGGAAAAAACGGCAGAAAAAACGCCAGAAGCAGGAAATTGCACTGGCATTTTTTCATGCTTTTTTTCCAAAAAACGCAGGACAAAAAAACAAGTAGAAACTTAGCCTAATAAAAACTTTGGACCTTAATCCAACAGAAACATTGCGGAAGGAGCTGAAGCATAAGGATCACATACTTTAGCCATTCACACATGTGTAATATTGGATCATTTTCCTTAATAAATAAATTACCAAATTTAACCCCTTAAGGACCGAGCCCTTTTTCACCTTAAGGACCGGAGCTTTTTTTGCAATTCTGACCACTGTCACTTTAAACATTAATAACTCTGGAATGCTTTTAGTTATCATTCTGATTCCGAGATAGTTTTTTCCTGACATATTCTACTTTAACTTAGTGGTAAAATTTTATGGTAACTTGCATCCTTTCTTGGTGAAAAATCACCAAATTTTATGAAAAAAATGAAAATTTTGCATTTTTCTAACTTTGAAGCTCTCTGCTTGTAAGGAAAATGGATATTCAAAATATTTTTTTTTGGGTTCACATATACAATATGTCTACTTTATGTTTGCATCATAAAATTTATGAGTTTTTACTTTTGGAAGACACCAGAGGGCTTCAAAGTTCAGCAGCAATTTTGAAATTTTTCACAAAATTTTCAAACTCGCTATTTTTCATGGACCAGTTCACGTTTGAAGTGGATTTGAAGGGCCTTCATATTAGAAATGCCCCATAAAAGACCCCATTATAAAAACTACACCCCCCAAAGTATTCAAAATGACATTCAGTAAGTGTATTTACCCTTTAGGTGTTTCACAGGAATAGCAGCAAAGTGAAGGAGAAAATTCAAAATCTTAATTTTTTACACTCGCATGTTCTTGTAGACCCAATTTTTGAATTTTTGCAAGGGGCAAAAAGGAGAAAATTTTTACGTGTATTTGAAACACAATTTCTCTCGAGTAAGCACATACCTCATATGTCTATGTTAATTGTTCAGCGGGCGCAGTAGAGGGCTCAGAAGGGAAGGAGCGTCAAATGGTTTTTGGGGGGCATGTCACCTTTAGGAAGCTCCTATGGTGCCAGAACAGCAAAAAACACACACATGGCATACCATTTTGGAAACTAGACTCCTCAGGGAATGTAACAAGGGGTAAAGTGAACCTTAATACACCACAGGTGTTTCACGACTTTTGCATATGTAAAAAAAATAAAAACATTTTTACCTAAAATGCTTGGTTTCCCAAAAATGTTACATTTTTTAAAAGGGTAATAGCAGAAAATACCCCCCAAAATTTGAAACCCAATTTCTCCCGATTCAGAAAACACCCCATATGGGGGTGAAAAATTGCTCTGCTGGCGCACTACAGGTCTCAGAAGAGAAGGAGTCACATTTGGCTTTTTGAAAGCAAATTTTGCTCTGGGGGCATGCCGCATTTAGGAAGCCCCTATGGTGCCAGAACAGCAAAAAAAAACACATGGCATACCATTTTGGAAACTAGACCCCTCGGGGAACGTAACAAGGGGTAATGTGAACCTTAATACCCTACAGGTGTTTCACGACTTTTGCATATGTAAAAAAAAAAATTATTTTTTTACCTAATATGCTTGGTTTCCCAAAATGTTTACATTTTTAAAAAGGGTAATAGCAGAAAATACCCCCCAAAATTTGAAGCCCAATTTCTCCCGATTCAGAAAACACCCCATATGGGGGTGAAAAGTGCTCTGCTGGCGCACTACAGGTCTCAGAAGAGAAGGAGTCACATTTGGCATTTTGAAAGCAAATTTTGCTCTGGGGGCATGCCGCATTTAGGAAGCCCCTATGGTGCCAGAACAGCAAAAAAAAAAACACATGGCATACCATTTTGGAAACTAGACCCCTCGGGGAACGTAACAAGGGGTAATGTGAACCTTAATACCCTACAGGTGTTTCACGACTTTTGCATATGTGAACATTTTTTATTTTTTTTTACCTAAAATGCTTGGTTTCCCAAAATTTTTACATTTTTAAAAAGTGTAATAGCAGAAAACACCCCCCAAAATTTGAAGCCCAATTTCTCCCGATTCAGAAAACACCCCATATGGGGGTGAAAAGTGCTCTGCTGGCGCACTACAGGTCTCAGAAGAGAAGGAGTCACATTTGGCTTTTTGAAAGCAAATTTTGCTCTGGGGGCATGCCGCATTTAGGAAGCCCCTATGGTGCCAGGACAGCAAAAAAAAAAAAAACACATGGCATACCATTTTGGAAACTAGACCCCTCGGGGAACGTAACAAGGGGTTAAGTGAACCTTTATACCCCACAGGTGTTTCATGCCTTTTGTATATGTAAAAAAAAAAAAAAATGTTTTATACCTAAAATGCTTGTTTTCCCAAAAATTTTACATTTTTAAAAAGGGTAATAGCAGAAAATACCCCACAAAATTTGAAGCCCAATTTCTCCAGAGTACGGCGATACCCCATATGTGGCCCTAAACTGTTGCCTTGAAATACGACAGGACTCCAAAGTGAGAGTGCCATGCGCATTTGAGGCCTAAATTAGGGATTGCATAGGGGTGGACATTGGGAATCACTGGCGTAGAATACCCCTAACAGGGGGCCTCCAGCTGTTGTAAAACTCCCAGCATGCCTGGACAGTCAGTGGCTATCTGGCAATACTGGGAGTAGTTGTTTTGCAACAGCTGGAGGCTCCGTTCTGGAAACAGTGGCGTACCAGACGTTTTTCATTTTTATTGGGGAGGGGAGGGGGGCTGTGTAGGGGTATGTGTATATGTAGTGTTTTTTACTTTTTATTTTATTTTGTGGTAGTGTAGTGTAGTGTTTTTAGGGTACAGTCACACGGGCGGGGGTTCACAGTAGTTTCTCGCTGGCAGCTTGAGCTGCAGCAGAAAATTTGCCGCAGCTCAAACTTGCAGCCGGATACTTACTGTAATCCTCCGCCCATGTGAGTGTACCCTGTACGTTCACATTGGGGGGGGGGAAACATCCAGCTATTGCAAAACTACAACTCCCAGCATGTACGGTCTATCAGTGCATGCTGGGAGTTGTAGTTTTGCAACAGCTGGAGACACACAGGTTGTGAAACACCGAGTTTGGTAACAAACTCAGTGTTTTGCAACCAGTGTGCCTTCAGCTGTTGCAAAAGCTACAACCCCCAGCATGTACGGACAGCGGAAGGGCATGCTGGGTCTTGTAGTTATGCAACAGCCGGAGGCATACTACATTGGCTGGGGATGCTGGGGATTGTAGTTATGCAACAGCTGGAGACACACTGGTTTACTACTTAACTCAGTGTGCCTTCAGCTGTTGCAAAACTACAACTCTCAGCAGTCACCGACAGCCAACAGGCATGCTGGGAGTTGTAGTTATGCAACCACCAGATGCACCACTACAACTCCCAGCATGCACTTTAGCTGATTGTGCAAGCTGGGAGTTGTAGTTACACAACAGCTGAAGGTACACTTTTCCATAGAAAGAATGTGCCTCCAGCTGTTGCAAAACTACAAGTCCCAGCATGCCCATAAGGGCATGCTGGGAGTTGTGGTGGTCTGCCTCCTGCTGTTGCATAACTACAGCTCCCAGCATGCCCTTGTTGCATGCTGGGAGCTGTTGCTAAGCAACAGCAGGAGGCTGTCACTCACCTCCAACGATCCACACTGCAGGACTGTCCCTCGCCGCGGCCGTCGCTCCTCGGGCCTCGATCCCAACAGGGACGCATGCACCGGGGGTCATCTTCCTGCACCCGCTCACGTCCTCCGGAAGAGGGGCGGAGCGGGTTGCGGGAGTGACACGAGGCGCAGGCGCCCTGATTGGTCGGCCGGTAATAAAGTGACCTTTCAGCAGGGCTGCCATCAGAAATTTCAGGGCCCCACACACAGCTCAAGGCCTAGAGATACATGGAGAGGGTGTGCCGGCCGCAGCTTCCTGCGGGGTACAGACGTCAGCTTCCAGCAAACCGCCGGGGCCTGTTCAGGAGATCCCAGCGCTTGGACCCCCCTGCAATCTATAACTTATGCCCTATCCTTGGATAGGGGATAAGTTATTTTTCACCAGACTACTCCTTTTAAAGAGTGGCCTACCCAAACTATATGGAAGCAACTATTAACAGAGGGGCCTACCCAAATATATAGGGGGCTCCATATAGTTGTGGTAGGCCCCTCTGTTAATAGTTGCCCCATAGTTGTGGTAGGCCTGGGCCCCTCTCAGAGAAGCCTACAACTATATGGGGGGAAAACTATTAGCAAAGAGGGGCCTACAACAACTATATAGGCCAGGGCACAATTTGCCACTATACAGTTGTTGTACGCCCCTTTCTGCTGTTAACCGTTGCCCCCAATGCTGTATCAATGCGCAGAGGTCATGCGCAGGGGTGTAGCTAGAAACCACAAGGCCCCGATGTAAAAAATTACCTCGGGTCTCCCTACCCATCCCCCCTGACCCCCCCCCCCCCCCGCCAGGACCTGGGCATTTTATAATAAGCAGCCCATTTTTTTGGTGGGGGTCCAACTGCTGAGACCCCCACCAATCACTACAGTTGAAGTGGTCCTCCAGCTGTTGGAAAGCTAAAACTCCCATCATTCTGGAGAGCCTCTGTCAATGGGAGTTGTAGTTTTGTAACAGCTGGAGAGACACAGATTGGACACAATTTTACCCATTATCACTGCAGAATGTACAAGTGACTACAGCTCTGATGGGACAGTCAGGAGAATACACAATGATATCAGTGACCTGAGGGACGTCTTCTGACTTGAGTGATATCTCCTCTGTTATCTTTTCTACTTCATCTGGTCCAGAGACCAGGTCTTCCTCTAGCTCCATATTCTCTGCAGAGTCTGACATCCGGACATCATTGGCTCCTCACTTTGTCAGCAGATCCTCATCCTCTGCATGAAGACAGTAATCATTATAACCTTGCCAGAAAGTGGCATTATCACTGCAGAATGTACAAGTGACTACAGCTCTGATGGGACAGTCAGGAGAATACACAGTGACTTGAGTGATATCTTCTCTGTTATCTTTTCTACTTCATCTGTTCCAGAGAACAGGTCTTCCTCTAGCTCCATCTTCTCTACAGAGTCTGACATCCGGACATCATTGGCTCCTCACTTTGTCAGCAGATCCTCATCCTCTGCATCAAGACAGTAATCATTATAACCTTGCCAGAAAGTGTACACTAAATAAAATACTGCCCCACACTATACTCTGAATATAATACTGCCATACACTGTACCCACTAAAAATAATACTGCCACACACTGTGCCCACTGAATATAATCCTGCCACACAGTGTACCCACTGAATATAATACTGCCACACACTGTACCAACTAAATATAATACTGCTATACACTGTACCCACTAAATATAATCCTGCCACACACTGTAACCTGAATATAATGCGGCCCCACACTGTATCTACTTAAAATAATCCTGCCACACACTGTACTCTGATTATAATACTGCCAGACACTGTACCCTGAATATAATACTGCCGCACACTGTACCCTGAATATAATACTGCCACACACTGTATCTACTGAATATAATCCTGCCCCACACTGTACCCTGAATATAATACTGCCGCACACTGTACCCTGAATATAATACTGCCAGACAATGTATCTACTGAATATAATCCTGCCACACACCCTACCCTGAATATAATACTGCCACACACTATACCCTGAATATAACACTGCCACACACTGTACCCCTGGATATAATACTGCCACACACTGTACCCTGAAAATAATACTGCCACACACTGTACCCCTGAATACAATACTGCCACAAGCTGTACCCTGAATATAATACTATTATTATAATACTACTATAATAGTATTATATTCAGGGGTACAGTGTGTGGCAACACACTGTACCCCTGAATATAATACTGCCACACACTGTACCCCTGAATATAATACTGCTATACACTGTACCCCTGAATACAATACTGCTATACACTGTACCCCTGAATATAATACTGCCACACACTGTACCCCGGAATACAATACTGCCATACATGCATACACATCATATATACATATACACCCCCTCTTATCCTCTGTGTCCTCATCACTCCTCATCACCCCCATAACCCCCCTGCACCTCTTATCACCCCATAACCCCCTGCTCCTCTTATCACCCTCATCACCCCCTGCACCTCTCATCACCCTCATAACCCCTCCCTGCAGGGGGGTGATGGAACAGATGAAGTAGAAAAGATAACAGAGAAGATATCACTCAAGTCACTGTGTATTCTCCTGACTGTCCCATCAGAGCTGTAGTCACTTGTACATTCTGCAGTGATAATGGGTAAAATTGTGTCCAATCTGTGTCTCTCCAGCTGTTACAAAACTACAACTCCCATTGCCAGAGGCTCTCCAGAATGATGGGAGTGTTAGCTTTCCAACAGCTGGAGAGCCACTTCCACCGTAGTGATTGGTGGGGGTCTCAGCAGTCGGACCCCCACACAAAAAATGGGCTGCTTATTATAAAATGCCTGGGCCCTGGGGGGGGGGGGGGCAGGGGGAGGGTAGGGAGCCCCAATGGTTAACAGCAGAAAGGGGTGTACAACAACTGTATAGTGGCAAATTGTGCCCCGGCCCATAAATTTGTTGTAGGCCCCTCTTTGCTAATAGTTCCCCCCCCCCATATAGTTGTAGGCCTCTCTGAGAGGGGCCCAGGCCTACCACAACTATGGGGGAAACTATTAACAGAGGGGCCTACCACAACTATAGCGGCAACTATTAACAGAGGGCCCTACGCAAACTATATGAAGCCCCCTATATAGTTTGAGTAGGCCCCTCTGTTAATAGTTGCTTCCATATACCTATCCAAGGATAGGGGATAAGTTATAGATCGCAGGGGGGTCCAAGCACTGGGATCTCCTGCACAGGCCCCGGCGGTTTGCTAGAAGCTGACGTCTGTATCCCGCAGAAAGCTGCGGCCGGCACACCCCCTCCATGTATCTCTACATGGAACCGGGGGGGGGGGCAGGCCCCCCCCTGCGCAAGTTCACCTACCCTGCCGAGGATCGGTGAAACCACGGGCTTCTGCGGCTCCTGGTGCTGGATGGGGAGGATGAGGGAGATCGTGATGGGACGTAGGCAGGGACAGGTCAGGTGATTGGAGTAGACGTGCGGCCCTGCCACGATTCTTAAGGGGCCCACGCCCTAGAAATAGGTAATTTAACAGAAATGTGCGGGCCCCCTGGACTATGAGGCCCGGTCATAGTCCTGGGTGCACCCAGCGGTCAGTTAGTGACAGTTGCAGTCACTCACTGACATGCAGGGCCGTCATCAGGGGGGTACAAGTGACAAGCCAGTAAAAAAAAAAAAAAAAAAGGTCCAGGGACGTCCGGGCCTCTTGAAGCTCCGGGCCCTATACAGGTGTATGGGTTGTACCCCCCTGATGGCGGCCCTGCCTGTCAGAAAAGCTAGGACTAACACTTCAGGGGGGGGCTTGGGGTATACAACAAGAAGCAACAGCAGCCATTTCGCACTTCTTAGTGCTTCATCAGTCTTCACAGTAATGCTTGCAGGTAAAACATACATTGCTCGGAAAAAAAAGGGAACACTCAAGCAACACAATGTAACTCCAAGTCAATGACACTTCTGTGAAATCACACTGTCCACTCAGGAAGCAACACTGATTTACAATGAATTTCACATGCTGTTGTGCAAATGGAACAGACAACAGGTGGAAATTATAGGCAATTAGCAAGACACCCCCATAAAGGAGTGGCTCTGCAGGTGGTGAGCCTGGTGACCACAGACCACTTCTCATTTCCTATGCTTCCAGGCTGATGTTTTGGTCACTTTTGAATGCTGGCGGTGCTTTCACTCTAGTGTTAGCATGAGACTGAGTCCACAACCCACACAAGTGACTCAGGTAGTGCAGCTCATCCAGGATGGCACATCAATGCAAGCTGTGGCAAGAAGGTTTGCTGTGTTCGTCAGCGTAGTGTCCAGAGCATGGAGGCGCTACCACGAGACAGGCCAGCACATCAGGAGACGTAGAGGAGGCCGTAGGAGGGCAACAACTCAGCAGCAGGACCTCTACCTCCGCCTTTGTGCAAGGAGGAGCAGGAGGAGCACTGCCAGAGCCCTTCAAAATGACCTCCAGCAGGCCCAAATGTGCATGTGCCCACTCAAACGGTCAGAAATAGACTCCATGAGGGTGGTATGAGGGACCGACGTCCACAGGTGGGGGTTGTGCTTACAGCCCAACACCGTGCAGGACGTTTGGCATATGCCAGAGAACATCAAGATTGGCAAATTCGCCACTGGCACCCTGTGCTCTTCACAGATGAAAGTAGGTTCACACTGAGCACATGTGACAGAGGAGACGCCGTGGAGAACATTCTGCTGCCTGCAACATCCTCCAGCATGACCAGTTTGGCAGTGGGTCAGTTATGGTGTCGGGGGGCATTTCTTTGGGGGGCCACACAGCCCTCCATGTGCTTGCCAGAGGTAGCCTGACTGCCATTAGGTACCGAGATGAGATTCTCAGACCCCTTGTGAGACCATATGCTGGTGCAGTTGTGATAGCCTGGCGGGTGTAGGGTATGGGGAGTCTAGCTGTGCAGCAATTAAAGGGTGCTTGTTAACCCTTGCTATTCGTGATGTCAGGGTGTGGGTTCCTCAATAACGCTTTTCCTACCGCCACCCTTCCCAAGAGCGATAGGGAGGTAGATAAGAAGAATAGATTGTCCACAACCGGAGAGTTTTGGAAACAGCATTAACATTTACTGAAGATTTTCTGCAAGCTTCAATAATACAACAGTCTCTGTGTATAACAACAGCTTTTCCTTGGAGATTGACAAAGGTTTGGACTTTAGCATTAAGAGTATTTTTAGTATATTGCATTGCTGCACTGGATTTAGGGGTTAATTGCGGTCCAGTAGTAACGCTAACATTTGCGGGGATTTAGATTTGAACTCACGGTTTGGTTCCGCTGAGGCCGGAGGTTTTGAGGCCTAGCGTGTCTATGAAAGTTGCGTTGCACCGTCCTGTTAGTCCGGCATCCACGAGAGCAGCAATCCAAGAGAGCGATAATTGGATGCAGCTCCCTCCTATGGGCAGGGGCTGGACTAACGCTAATTGGTCAATACTGATGTCAATCACCATTACAGAGATTTGCGGGTAACACGTGACCCAAGGACCTCCTAAGGTCCGATAACATACCATTGAGGTTACTAGCATGGTCACATGACCGAAGGTGCTGCGACGCTGAACAAGGTCAGTACTATACATTAATATAGAATATATAATATAAATATATACATTTATTATCATTAAAGATAGACTTTAGGAGAGGTGACTAGGGGCTGTCCCACCTGAGTAACCCTACCTGAACATATTTACTCTGACTTTGGGGACCTCTACACTAGGTACGGTATGCAATACAGTACTGGGACACCACCCCTAAGACAGAGGGACGAAGTGAAGTTCGGGTACAACACTATAAAGCTACTTAAGATTTTCTTTGATGTACATACATTAGTTTGGGTAAACTCATGAACAGGTTTGGTTCATAAATTTTGTAACAGGATGGTATTATGCACGAGATACATCCTACTTAACATTTTCTAAGCTCACTATACATTTTTGAGTCTTACTATATATGCTCCTAATCTGGGTGACATCTATGCTGCCTACTCGGGGGGACAAGTATGCTCCTAATCTGGGGGACATCTATGTTGCCTAATCTGGGTGACATCTATGTTACCTACTCTGGGGGACAAGTATGCTCCTAATATGGGGGACATCTATGCTGCCTAATCTGGGGGACAACTATGCTCCTAATATGGGGAAAACTGATGCTTCTGGCCTTGGGCCTATAATTTTTTGAAGTTTAGCAGTAGCTAAATACATTCTTAATGCAAATGTCAACATTGATCTTTAAATGTAAGGGGTTATGAAACCCTCTTGGGTACTGCGAATGACTGCTCCAGACTCATTCTGTGTCTTTCACAAACTACTTGCCTCCCTGGTGCCTCAGGCCTTGGGCCTATAATTTTTTGAAGTTTAGCAGTAGCTAAATACCTGCTTAATGCAAATTTCAACAATGATCGTTAAATTCTCGGCGCACTGCCAGGGCCTTCTCCTACCCTGCCTGGGCCGATCCGAGGACCTCACTAACCAACTCACTAATCCAATCGCTTATAGCGACGGGCGGTGTTTATAAAGGGCAGGGACTTAATAAACGCCAGCTTATGACCCTTACTTACTGGTAATTCAGTAAATAATTGCAATCACAGATCCCTATCACAAACTGGTTTCAGCATGCAACACGCACCTGTCCTTGAAACATAGAGACACACTAATCCGTTCAGTGGAGCGTTAGTGCGGCCCAGGACATCTGAGGCCATAACACACCTGTTATTGCTCGATCTCGCAATTGATCGGGTAAGGTAAGGGGTTATTAAAGCCTCTTGGGTACTGCTGAGGCCTACTCCTGACTGCTCCTGGTGCAATGTATGGGGTAATTAAACACTCTTGGGTAGTGTTATTGTTAAATTTACTGGAAATTTTATCGGTAATAAAATTGAATTTTGCAGAATGCTAACCATTACACAATGGAACGCTTGTTGTGTGTGATTTTTAAATGAAAAAAAAATAGATGGAGAGGGATTAACTCTGCTTAATCATTTTTGGCGATTAGAATCCTTTTGTCATCTGATTTTTTGGAGACAGATGCGCTTACACACATGTAAAACTACAACTCCCAGCATGCCCAGAAAGCCTTTGGCTGTCTGGGCATGCTGGGAGTTGCAGTTTGGCCTTCCTAGTGGTTGCCACAGTAAAGATCGTTTTACTTTCACTTTCAATTCCCCCCCCCCCCCTCACCATCGATTCCCTACCTGAGCAAGGATCCAGCAGGCTCCAGCGAAGATCCCAGGTCCCCAGGCATCTTCTCCTGCAGGTACGGCCTCCATCTTCTTCCCAGATCCCCTCGACATCCAGGGGCGGGCAGAACGGGGGTTGCCATGGCAACCCCCTGTCCTGCACTGCCATTGGTCAGAACTCCGTTCTGACTAATGGCAGGGGATAGGAGGAGATCGCAGCTCTGCGACCTCACTCCTATCCCTTAGGCTGATCGGGGCTGTTGCTGACAACTCCGATAAGCCCTATTTTCCGGGTGATCGGGTCACCAGAGACCCGATCAGCCTGGAATTGGAGAAAATCGCATGTCTGAATTGACACGCGATTTTCTCCGATCGCCGACATGGGGGGGGGGTCTCAGGACCCCCCTGGGTGATGTGCCGGGGTGCCTGCTGAATGATTTAAGCAGGCATCCGGCTCCGGTCCCCAACCGTATAGCGTTGGGGACCGGATTTCCCACGGGCGTATGGATACGCCCTCGGTCCTTAAAGGGTAGATCCCACCATCCTATTTTTTTTTTTTTTTGCTAGCCCGTTAGCTACAATATATAACATATAGTACTACAACATATAAAAAAATAAAGTTGGTGACAGTGCCCATTTAAGGACTCAGAATGCAGGGCGTATCCATGCGCCCTGTGTCCTGAAGAGGTTAAAGAGCGCCAACAGATTCCACAGCACTTTACAATTTTGGGGCACAAATAAAGACAAGTATTAAACAAACAATATTACATACTAACTATTCAAACAGAAGGAGTGAGGGCCCTGCCTGCAAGAGCTCACAGACTACGAGGAATGATAAATGGGAGATTTTCAAATCAACACTAAATAGCTATACTATTTATCCTATTTATACTATCTATCCCTAAACTAAAAGTATAAACGATCAAAACTTAATCCTACTTGGCTGACAAATGATTTTGAAAGAATTATAAACTACAAAAATTAGTATAAAAAAAAATACAAATCAGAGTAGTCAGCTTCAGCCTGAAGAATTACAAAAAGCTTAATAAAATCTGTAAGGCTGTTTCCACTATGAATTTTCCCAGCATTTTTATTTTTTTTGGGGGGGGGGCAAAAAAAACACCAAAATGGAAATGCATTTTTTTCATTTTTTTGCATTTTATAGTTTTTACCATAAGAAAAAAAGATCCAAGGGAAATGCAGTAGGGATTCTGGAATTTGTAGGGAAGAAATTATATTTTATTTAAACCCCTTAACCACACATGATGTAAATGTACGTCTTGGTGCCCTGGCACTTTACGCACCAGACATACATTTACATTTTGTATATGACACGAGCACCAGAACAGAGCAGGTCCTGGTTGCTATGAGCAGAAATGGACTCGCCGGTAATAACGGACATCAGCAATTGTGCTGATGTCCCCCATTTACCCCTCAGATGCCATGATCAATACAGATCATGCCATCTGCGGCAGTGTGGGTGTTCTAATGGATGATCAGATCGCCCGAGTACAGAGGTGTGCCAAGGCCACTGGCAAGGGTAAACCTATAAGAGAGCATAAACCAGACTAAATAGGGATTAATTTAACTGAAGATTACATCTGATTATGGTACCAGCTTCTGAAGGAGCTAGACATTTTCAGGTTAGGATTTGTCATGTAGCCAGAAAATCGCTAATGCTCTAGTTTCCTTATTGCATGACTAGGAATGTTGGGCCTTGATGCAGCCACAAAATGTCCCACTATGGAAGTACAGTGATCCCCCGACCTACGTTGGCCCCGACAAATGATAATTTCAACATACGATGGCTTCTCAGAGGCCATCGCATGTTGAAGGCAGCATCAACATACAATGCTTTTGTATGTTGGGGCCATGGCATAAATGGCAGTGCTGACTGCTTCAGCTGCCGCCGGATAGCCGTTTAATGTGCCCCATGTGCCCCTGTGAATGTCACTCACCTGTCCCCGCCCCTCCAGACCGTCCTCTTCAGGCTCCGCTGCATGTCTTCATCTTCACGTCGACGCGCATGCCGTCCCGTCATCCAATAGGAGCGGTGTGCCCAGCGACGTGATGACGGCAATGGAGAGCGACGATCCAGGGCAGCGGTGATGGTCCGGACCAGCGGAGACACGTAAGTATAACATTCTATATTACTGTTGCACGGATCCCTCAACATACGATGGATTCAAGTTATGATGGTTCATTTGGAAGGAATTACCATCGTATGTTGAGAGATCTATGTAATGCCCCAAATCTGCTTTAGTGTTAACCCTACCTGGGAGACTAACACTCGGATATGTGAAATGAACTGAGAAGAGGGCCCTCAATTGGAGAATCTCCTAAAGCTAACAATAAATTTTGACCCCTTATGGAATACCAATAATTGAAGGTTTGGAAGAAGCTGATTTATTCATGCACCCCTACTTGAGATGTTTTGGTGAAGGAAGCGCCAATACATGATGGTTGCCATACCCAGTAAACTACCCCTTGTCATACCTGGATTGCTGGGAGAAATTTAGGTGAACTCACTGGGCCTCATGAAGCAGAAGAAACCCAGCTATGTTGTTACCTTAATAGTAAGGCTCAAATGATGCCCAATAGGAGTCCCCTCTGGCAAGGAAGATAGTTTGTACTATGACCTAGCCTTTGAAGAAATGTGAACAAAAGCAACATTATACACATTAAACATTACAAAAATGTTCAATGATAATGGCATTGTTGTAGATCAGAAGGTATGACAGGAATGAAAAATGATGCCACCCACCTGAAAAATGACAGAAAAGGTGAAAGCAACGATATACAGCATGTCACCGAAAACCCAAGACCTCCGAATACTCTGAATGAGCAGAACCTATTGTGAATTAATCAAAAAATGAAAAGTACAAGGAAGAAGATGCGATGAGCTATATGATCTGTGACCCTAGGATCCTGACACCAACAGCATAACATTTATCCGACTGATACAAACCTAAGGTCATCACAGAAAACCAGAAAATTCTTATGGATAAATATCTGGCAACCTAATACCAGTACAAGAAACCTACCTGTAACTTTAACCCGTGGGAAAATCATGAAAATGTACCTAACTTACCTTAAGCTGATGTAAGAGAATGAGCAACTGGTCATAACTCATGAAATCAAACAATCAAAGAAACCTGGACCCGTATGTATGATACTAACTGTTACACTATGTGCTCCAGCCTTACACGCTGGCCGTGATCGCATGGTCCCCTTACCTTCTGCTGCCGACAGGGCCGGGACTCGCATCGCCCGCATGCGAGCCCAAGTCCGTCACTCTCTGGATGTTTCTCCTGCCTCCGCCTCCACCTCTCTGCTCCAGCGCGCGTGTCCCTGTCCCGCCGGAGCTTTAAGATTTAAAGGGTCAGTATGCTCATTAGTGTAATCACCTGTGGCTTGTTTTTTAATTCCTCCACCCCCCTCAGTTTGTGTTGCCTTGTGCCCAAGTGAAAGCGTTCCTTAGTATTGCCTTGCCGTGTACCAGATCTCCTGCTCTTGTGTCTTGACCTTGCTCCTTTGCTGCCTGCCTACTGAACTCCTGCTATGTCCTGACTACGCAACTGTGCCGCCTGCCCTGACCTACTGCTATCCTGACTACGAGTTGCCTCATCCCTCCTGTGCCTCTCATCTCCTCAGCCGCCTGTGTGGTCGAGCCATGCCAGGGGTAGCGACCTGGGTGTCGCCTGCAGCTGCAAGCCCCTCCTGCTTTGCGGCGGGCTCTGGTGAAGACCAGCGGCACCTTAACTCCACTCCCTGGTACGGTCCGAGTCATCTGCCACACAGGTCCAGCGGATCCACATACACCGGAGTTCCTGTCTTCAGAAACTTGAGTGTTACAGTAAGATCCGACAATGGATCCCACTAAGGAACCCCCGCCAGAAGTTGTGGATCTTTCCTCCATTGTGACACGTCAGTCGCAGCAGTTGGCTCAACAGTCGCAGCAATTTTCTCAACTTGCAGCTATGATGCAACAGCTTTTGGCCTTGCAACAGCAGCAGGTACCACAATCTGGCCCACTCCCACCTCCAGCTCCTTCAGTGTCTCCTGGCTCCCAGCTGCACCTGCCTTGGCCTTCCAAGTATGATGGGGATTCCAAGTCCTGCAGTGGCTTTGTTACACAGTGCTCCATGCATCTGGAGCTCATGTCTGAACTGTTTCCGATGGAACGTAGTAAGGTGGTGTGGTGTCCCGATACCGCATCCTATCCGGTACCTGTGTATATAGGTCCCCATAGCCAGAGTCCCTAGGACGTCGGGGTCCTTTTGTCTAGTTTGCCCCTTGTCACCTCTCATCTAGATAGTCATTAAACTAATGGTTTATTCAGGATTTATGTAAATATAACAGTACTAATGTATATAGCTAGTTAAGGACCTTTGGAGGTCCCTGTGACGTATTGCGCCCACCATGCTTTGTGACGGTGAGTGACAGATATTCGGACCAATCAAAACAACCCCGCCCCTGCCCATATAAGGGAGCGGCGGCCATGTTTCGTTCTCTTGTTCCCGGGCTGTCAAACGAGCAGGATCTGCACAGCTATCTTCCGCAGTGAGTTAGGCCTGAGCCTTGCAGCAACGGCTGATGATCTATTCAGAATCCTGAGTGTATTAATCCCTAAGCCCTCTGCAAGATCACCGGACCTTATCTATCCCCTAAATTCGGACGGATCTCGCAAACTACCCTAAATTCAGAGACTTGTATTATTATTTAAGGTCCGCAACAACTGTCAGACGCTGAACTATGTAGAGACTGTTTGCATGAGACTGTTATTGTGCATTGGATGTACCGCAAGCATTTAAGTAAAGTTATCCAAGTTCAAGTTCAAGTACCTTGTGGACCTTCAGTCATTTTATGCATGCACCTATCGTTACTGGGAAGGGCGGCGATAGGCCGGAGAATTACCTCAGCATACTAGCCCCCAGCCTGACGTCATGAACTATAGGGTTAACCTTAACCCCTCATCTACCTAAACAACACCCCAGCTACCATACACCCCCAAGGGCTACCACAAAGCCTTTTTGGCATTGCAAAAACAGGATTCGGGTGTGTGCCTACTACAGTCGCCACTAGTGAAAGTGTACTCCCCCCAGAAAACGAACTTTATTCATGTACTGTGACTTATACTCTGGAGTAAGGGGTTGCGCACACGGTGCTGTGTGGAGGAAGTGCGCATGTAAAGTAAGGGGGAGGCGAACAGCACAGCGGAGCTACAAGCTGTGAAAGAAAGTACTGGAGTTAGCGCGGGGCCCTTCTGTGCACGTGATCCAGAGACCCCGCCCACCGAAGCCCTCGGTGCCGCAAGGGCCATTTTGTTGGAGTCTAGTGCCGGAAACCAACAAAGAGAGGAAGTTCAGCGCGGGAAATGCACAGAGTGCGACAAGGGGTTGGAAGCTGTAAAGAGCCGGAACAGTACAGGACTTTGAGACACCAGATTGCTGAATTGAAGTCCTATATAGAATCACTTCAGCTACCCATCAACACACTTAAATTTCAATTAAATGCTGTTGAGTTTCAAGTCACTGCCCTCAAATGTGAAATGTAAAAAAACAACTGCGTATCTTCTGGAGACCTGGGAATTTGAGATCTATTTAAAGGGCCAGCATACCAAATACAGAAATATCGGAACCAGCAGCCCCACAGTCCCCATCTGAACAGCAAGGGGGCGATGCTCCAGTGGCCCCACCAATGGGGTCTCTACCCCAAGTCAGAAGGATGTTGCCGCCTTCACCAACACCTTCTAATTCACAAAGACGTACTCTACCTGTGATTCCAGCAAGACCTTCATCACCGGCGGAGCAGGACCCAGCAAGTCCACCTACAGTGTCTCCCTATGTGTTGGGAGCCACTGTTGCTGCACCTGTCTTCTTTGGGAATCCTGTGCTTCCTACCTACAATGGTGACCCTTTTACATTGAGAGACTTTAAAGAAAAGTTTTACAGCCTCTTCGGATTTTATGCATTACCCCCTCACCAACAGATACAGCTGCTTCTGGGACAGCTCCAGGGACCCGCCTTGGAGGAATTGCGTACCTGGCCGGCGGCTGATAAAGCCACAATGGGACAGATTTTTGAAGGACTCTCTCAAGTGTTTGAGTCTCATTCTCCCTCGGAGGTATGCCTCAGACTGTATGAACGAAGTGAGAAGCCGGGTGAGACTCTCAGACCATATGCAGGAGCTTTACAGAGCGCATTAGAGGCGGTACAGAAGTTGGACGGCATCACGCCCGATCAGGGCAATCGAGTACTGATGGGCCGTTTTATAGAAGGGGCACTGAACAAATGGGACAAGGCCCAACTTAGGATGCTGGCCGTTCAAAATCCCGACATGGCTTTCCCAGCTTTTAAGAGACTAGCGGTTAAAGTAATAGAGTCGGGACCTCAGACAGAGGAGACTAGGGTTTCCGCTACCGAATCTCCGGGGCCTTCGCCCCAGCCGCCTGTCCCTTCTCAATCTGCCCCGTTAACACCTTCCTCTAGCCCTTGGACAGCTGACTTACAAGACATCAAACAGGACATTGAACAATTAGCCAAGGCCTTTAAAGAGATGGCTGTATGGCCAAATCCTCATAGATCTGCAACACCACCACCTAAGAAGGCTGACCCTCGCCCTGTTGGTCCACCTAGTACCCCTCCTGTGAGACCACCTGGGAGTCAGAGACCCGTCTGTAGTTATTGTAACAAAAATGGACACTGGAAGAGCCAATGCTGGAATTTAAACGGGCATCCCCTGGGGTCGAGGACCGCACCCTAGAAGTAGCGGCTGAAGGTCCAGAATCAACCAATGACAAGAAGGGATTCTCTATGTATGTAGCTCCTTGTCCTTATGTACAGGTGATGGTTGAAGGTATTCGGGTACAATCTCTGATAGATACTGGGTCTCAGGTATCCACTATTCCGCAGGGGGTTTTCTATAAGTATTGGGGCCCAGAAAGGTTGTGTGAACCTCAGGAAGCGGAGTTTACAGTAATCGCAGGGAACGGGAAACCAGTACCCAGGCATGGCTACTGGGAGCCGACGGTGCAGGTGAGAAAGTATGTCCTAGAAAGGCAGGGTGTGATTGTCACCAATGTAAGGGATGAAGGGGCAGCTGATTTCATTTTAGGAATGAATAGTATGAGGCACTGTTTTGATGACATTGTCTGTGCACTGCATGCATCTCTCCCTCACCTGTCACCCCCAGGCCGGCGAGCTGCCCAACACCACCTCAAAATCCTCCAAGCAGAACAGAAGTTCGTGAATCATCAAGGAGAAATCTGTCGAGTGAGGATTCAAGATATCCGAGCCGTTAGTCTACAGCCACAGACAGAGACAGTTATTTGGTGTCGTGCCCGACCCGGAGTGAAAAATCAAGATTACCAAGCGCTCTTGGAACCCCTTCTACTGGAAGATTGCCCCTTGGTGCGAGCCGCTAGAAGCCTGGTAACAGTACATAATGGGAAGGTTCCAATGAGACTTATTAGCCTCTCTCAAGTTGCGGTCCAACTACCCAAGTATACCCCAGTGGCTACCCTGCACCATTTGGAGGTGAGAGATGTGGTCTCGAAGTCACAAGTGGCTCAACGAGGACCTGACCAGAATCCTGCGGAACCTTGGTGGAGCCAACTGCAAATAGGAGGCGAACATACCTCCAAGGACAAGGTGGAAGGAGTCATCCAGGTAGCTAAGAGATGTCAAGAAGCCTTCAGCAAGTTTCCCACAGACTTCGGCAGGACCACCATGATCAAACATTCTCACTGGGGACAATCCACCCATTAAGGAGAGACATCGCCCTGTGGCTCCTAGGATGTATCAGACCATAAAGAAAATGCTCGTGGAGATGAAAGAGGCCGATGTCATTCAAGAAAGCCAGAGTCCTTGGGCTGCACCTTTGGTCCTGGTGAAGAAAAAAGATGGGACTATCCGCTTTTGCGTGGATTACCGGAAATTGAACAACATAACTCATAAGAATGCCTATCCTCTCCCTCGCATCGAAGAATCTTTGACTGCATTGGGGTCGGCCGCCTACTTTTCCACACTGGATCTGAGGAGCGGCTACTGGCAGGTGCCTATGGCAGAAGAGGACAGAGAGAAGACCGCATTTGTGACCCTATGGGTCTCTTCGAGTTCATAAGTATGCCCTTTGGACTGTGCAATGCACCAGCTACTTTCCAACGCCTGGTGAAGTGATGCTTGGGGCATCTTAACTTCCAGAGTGTTCTGTTGCATTTAGATGACGTCATCGTCTATTCTCGGACATATCAGGAACACCTGGATCACCTGAAAGAAGTTTTCCAAGTCCTTATCCAACATGGACTCAAGGTTAAACCTTCCAAGTGTCACTTGCTAAAGCCGCAAGTACACTATCTGGGACATGTCGTCAGTGCTCAAGGAATCCAGCCTGATCCAGACAAAGTGAGTGCTGTGAAAGAGTGGCCTACACTCAGGACGGTGCTAGACATCCGAAGTTTCCTGGGATTTGCTGGATATTACCGGCGCTTCAGCCCCCAATTTGCTGGACCCTTAACCGAATTACTGAGAGGGACTGCCCGAGATAATTATAATGGGAGGCTCCCCATACAGTGGGCTGAAGAACAGGAAGATGCCTTTCGAGCCCTGAAATACCTCCTCACAGAACCCCCCACTTTGGCGTATCCTGATTACAGCCTGCCGTTCCGTTTGTACACAGACGCTAGCTTTGAAGGTCTGGGGGCAGTCTTATCTCAAGTGCAAGATGGCAAAGAGAGGGTGATTGCCTATGCCAGCCAGCATCTCCGAGGTGCTGAGAAGAATGATGCCAACTATAGCTCCTTCAAGCTGGAGCTTCTGGCCCTGGTCTGGGCCATTACCCCTTTCACGATCTACACTGATAACAACCCCTTGGCCCATTTGAACACTGCTAAGTTGGGAGCGCTGGAACAGCGTTGGGCCTCTCGGTTGGCCAACTATGATTTCAACATTAAGTATCGCAGCAGAAAAACCAATATTAATGCAGATGTACTTTCACGCATGGCCCCAGGAGAACACCTCCAGCTGAGGATGTGTAGGAAGATGTGGAAATGCCTCCCTTCTACCGAAGGTTTGTGATCCAGAGTGCTCTAACTGCCCAGGCGGGTGACGGACCAGAATCTCCCAAAGTCCCTGAAGATCTATCCACCTGGAAGACACTTCAGGATGAAAGCCGGGTTATCGGGGACCTCCTAGACTATTGCCTCCACAAGAAAGTGCCCACTCGGGTGCGCAAGGCCCACGGGGACTTTGAGTTAAAGCGGCTGTGGCGGCAGAGGAATCGCCTGTTCCGGCACAAAGGGCTGGTCTACCGAAATTCCCTGGACCCAGTTACCGGAGACCGCATACACCAGATTGTGGTTCCTAGAAGAGATGCAGCCATGGTCCTGAATGCCTATCATGATCAATCCGGACACTTCGGGGTCCATAAGACAGAGATCAGAAGGAGATTTTACTGGATTGGGATGCGGGGAGACATCGAGAAAGGGTTTGCCGAGTGCTCCGTGTGCAACGTGATAAAGAACCCCCGAAGGGATGCAAGAGCCCCTTTACATCCCATCTGTACAGAAAGGCCGAATCAAATTGTTGCCTTGGATCATGTGAAGCTGGCCCTCACTCGATCTGGCTATTGTCATGCTCTCATCATGGTGGATCATTATTCCAAGGGGGTGGTTGTGGTCCCTGTCAAGGATCTTACCGCCAAGACTGCCGCTCAGCTCTTCTATCGACATTGGATCCAACCTCTGGGGTGTCCAGAATCGGTCCTCACGGATCAGGGAACCATCTTTGAAGCCCAGTTGTTCCAGGAACTTTGCCGGTTGCATGATTGCAAGAAGCTCCGGACGACGGCCTACCATCCCCAAGGGAATGGGCTCTGCGAGAGGATCAATCAAGTGTTCATCCAAATGCTTAGAGCTGTCTCTGTTTCAAAGCACGAAGAGTGGCCTCAGTTGTTGCCTGAACTCCTCGAAATTTACAACAACACTGTCTACTGCTCTATGGGGTACACACCTTTTTTCCTGATGATGGGCCGACACGGCCAATTGCCAAGGAATCGAACCTTCGGGCTACAGGCACCTTTCAACAATTCTCCTCAGGTTTCCCAAGGTTGGGTGTCAGATCATCAACGAAGAATTGAGGAAGCCAAAGACATTGTTGAGAAGAAAATGGGTGAGGTTCATGAACGCCTGCAGAAAGATTATAATCGACATGCTTCGGCTCAGCCCTTACAGCTTGGAGATAAAGTGTGGCTCAGAAAATTTCCTAGAGCCCATAAACTGGACTCCTTGTGTGTGGGAAACAGAGCCATACACCATTACTGCAGTCCCTTATCCCGAGATACAGAAAGACGGGTTCGAGCCACAGGGGGTCCACAGGAATAGGATAAAAGTGTGCCTGAAAGAAGATGTGCTTGGCCCATCTCCTCTTACCCCTTCTGCTCCTCCTGCTACTTCTACTCCACCTCCAACAAGGCCAGTGAGAGAATATGTGCCGGGAGAAGGAATTCATCCCACTATGGACGTTCCTTTGTTCCCATCTCAGCAGCCTACCATGTATTGGGGTATACCGTTCCCAGCTCCGTCCAGCCAGCCGCCACTGGTTGCTCCACCAAAACAGTTGCCGGTAGCCGTACCATCTTGTCAGTTGGCAGTGGGTGTTGCACCCTATCAACCACCATTGGTTGCTACACCCAGCATCAGTCCTGCTCCAGTGACTGCTCCAAGTATTGATGCCACTACTCCACCTGTCTTCAGAGAATCCTCCAGTCCAACCGAAGATATTGCTTCTGTTTCCAGCCCTCCAGCTGGTCCCTCGGGGACTGAAGCTCTTGAAGAAACCCCAAGTGAAGAATGAAGGGAGGTGGTGTTGCGGCGGTCTCAAAGGACTACACAGGGCAAACTACCCGTAAGGTACCAGGACTCACATTTAGTACCTACACACACACAGTACCTTGGGTTACCCACTTCAATGCTCTGCCTATCACTTTTCAGTATTCTAAACTACTGACTTAAATGTACTACCTCAAGTACATACACAAAAACTAAATATGTCTCACTTAAGTAAACACTTTGGAATTGTAGCATATTGATACCCAATTCCTGCCACTGTAAGGTACACTTCTTCTTCTCCTTCTTTGCGTGTGTGAGATGCTCTGCCTGGCCAGTAGGTGCTCTTGCCAATATAGAATTAAACACATATTGCTAAGAATAACCTAGTTAGGTTGTTTTGAAAGTGCTCTAGGGGTAAGTACCGTGTAGCCGATAGACCCTAGCAGCCATCCTTACTGTGACCTTGCTTCCGGCTAGCCAGGATAACCTTTTGTGTACTAACAGGTAACTTATTGTTGGCAAAAAGAATAAAATGTGTGAGATAATAAAAATGTCTAGTCAGTTTGAAACTAAAGGTATAGAGAGCTGTACTAATATTCAGTTTAGTCTCATAAAAAAATGTGTAGAGAGCTAATAAAATGTCTTAGGAGCTAGCAACTACATGTCAGATAGCTGCCTAATTGCCTAGTAAGCTTTAAAGTGTATAATAAGTTTAATAAAATGTCTATGAAGCTAGAAACTAAAGGGTTAGATAGCTTCCTCAAATGTCTAGATAGCATTTATGTCTAGATAGCACCCATGTCTAGATAGATTTCTATTGTCTCGTCCAGATACTAGTAAGAGTATCAGAGAATGTAAATGTGTTCAATGTTTACTTAGGATGAATAGCAAATTCATAGATCATCCTGTTCTAGTCCTAGTCCCTCTGTCTTAGGGGACAGACGTCGAGGTCAACTTATCTTAAGTAAGGGGGTTTGTGGTGTCCCGGTACCGCATCCTATCCGGTACCTGTGTATATAGGTCCCCATAGCCAGAGTCCCTAGGACGTCGGGGTCGTTTTTGTCTAGTTAGCCCCTTGTCACCTCTCATCTAAATAGTCATTAAACTAATGGTTTATTCAGGATTTATGTAAATATAACAGTACTAATGTATATAGCTAGTTAATTACCTGTCCGGAGCGTATCAGGACGTTCGGGTCACGTGATCAGGTAAACTCTATGGTTTTTGTTTAAGGACCTTTGAAGGTCCCTGCGACGTATTACGCCCACCATGCTTTGTGATGGTGAGTGACAGATATTCGGACCAATCAAATCCTCCAATTTGTCTGCATTCTTGGCCGAATTTCGCAGTGTCTTTGAGGAATCCGCACGTGCCTCTTCAGCTGAGACAGCGTTGCTGAATCTCTGTCAAGGAGATTCTACCCTTGGTGACTATGCAGTTCAATTCCGCATTCTAGCCTCTGAACTTGCCTGGAATGAAGAGGCCTTGTGTGCCACATTCAAAAAAGGACTGTCAAGCAGGATTAAAGTTGCCCTTGCCGCATGAGATCCTCCATCTTCTCTGACTGAACTTATCCACTTGGCCACACGCATTGATGTGCATTATGCCGAAAGGCAGGAGGAATTGCGCTTTGAGAGGGAATCTGCCCGCCTGACACCTGTGTACCAACATCCTCCTCTTCTGTCTCTTGCGCCTCTTGCCGAAGAGGTTATACAAGGAGATCGTTCTCGTCTTACGCAACAGGAGAAATCACGACGAAGCAATGAGAATTTGTATTGTGCTAGCGCGGAGCACTTTCTCAAGGACTGTTCAGTTCGCCCACACCTAGGGTTACATGGGTGGGGCGTCCCTGAGTGTGAATACTACCTCTCCACGCTTAACTATCCCTATACAAGTCTTCGCTTCAGCCAAGCCTTCCTTCAGCGCTACAGCATTTTTGGATTCCGGATCAGCAGGTGACTTTATTGATGCGGCTTTAGTCCACAAGTATCATCTTCCTGTCACTCGGCTTGCCAAGCCTTTGTTCATCTCCTCTGTTAATGGACAAAATCTGGACTGTAAGGATCACTTCCGTACTGAATCTCTCGTCATGCAAGTGGGAGTATCGCATAAAGAAAAGATTGAATTCTATGTTCTGCCACACTGAACCTCTGAGATTCTTCTCGGCCTTCCTTGGCTGCAATGCCATTCCCCGCAACTGGATTGGAGAACTGGAGAAATAATTTGCTGGGGACAATCCTGTCAAAATTTTTGCCTCCAACCTGTTCTCCGTAAAGTTGTTTCTCGTCTTTCACCTTTACCTGGCCTGCCGCCACCTTACCAAGATTTCTCGGACGTCTTCTGCAAGAAACAGGCTGAATCTCTGCCTCCACATTGTCCTTATGACTGCCCTATTGATCTTCTGCCTGGTACCACTCCTCCTCGTGGGAGGATATACCCTCTTTCAGTTCCTGAGACTAAAGCCATTGCTGAGTATATCCAGGAGAATCTCCAAAAGGGTTTTATCCGTAAGTCCTCTTCTCCTGCTGGAGCAGGTTTCTTCTTTGTAGGGAAGAAGGATGGCTCACTCTGTCCATGCATTGATTACAGGGGACTTAAAGGGGTACTCCGCACCCCTAGACATCTTATCCCCTATCCAAAGGATAGGGGATAGGATGTCAGATTGCCGGGGTCCCACTGCTGGGGACCCCCGGGATCTCGGCTGCAGCACCCACCTGTACGGCTTCCACCTCACACCAGCAATGCTGGAGGCTTCGGATCCCGACCACAATGGCGGACAAGCGTGATGTCACGACTCTGCCCCGTGTGACGTCACGCCCTGCCCCCTCAATGCAAGTCTATGGGAGGTCCATCACGCCCCCTCCCATAGTCTTGCATTGAGGGGGCGGGGCGTGACATCACACGGGGCGGAGTTGTGACGCCAGTACACTGTCCTCTATTGTGTTTACCGCTTTACAGAGTTTAGTATCATCTGCAAAGATTGTTACTTTACTATTCAACCCCGCTACAAGGTCATTAATAAATATATTAAACAGAACAGGACCCAAGACGGACCCCTGTGGTACCCCACTAGTAAGTCACCCAATCAGAATAAGTACTATTAATAACCACCCTCTGTTTCCTATTACTGAGCCAGTTACTTACCCACTTACACACATTGTCCCCCAGCCCGATCCTTCACATTTTATGCTCCAACTTTTTATGTGGCACCATATCAAATGCTTTGGAAAAATCCAGATATACGACATCCAGAGATTCCCCCTGGTCCAGTCTGGAGCTCACTCCTCATAGAAGCTGATTAGGTTAGTTTGACAGGACCGATCCCTCATAAAGCCATGCTGATATGGAGTCATACATTTATTTGTATAAAAATATTCCAAAATAGCATCTCTTAGAAAACCCTCAAACAATTTACATACAACAGAGGTTAAAGGGGTATTCCAGGCAAAAACTTTCTTTTATATATCAACTGGCTCCGGAAAGTTAAACAGTTTTGTAAATTACTTCTATTAAAAAATCTATCAAACTAACAGGTCTATAATTCCCGGAAAACCTTTTGTTCCCTTTTTAAATATTGGTACCACATTTGCTATGCGCCAGTCCAGGGGAACAGTCCCTGTTGCTATAGAGTCCCGTAATATAAAAAATAGGGGTCTGTCTATAACATTACTTAAAGGGGTACTCCACCCCTAGACATCTTATCCCCTATCCAAAGGATAGGGGATAAGATGTCAGATCGCAGCGGTCTCGCTGCTGGGGAGCCCTGGGATTCCCGCTGCGGCACCCCACTCTCATTACAGCACAGAGTGAGTTCGCCCTGCACGTAATGACGGGCAGTACAGGGGCCGGAGCATTGTTACGTCACGGCTCCGCCCCTCGTGACGTCACGGCCTGCCCCTTTCAATACAAGTCTATGGGAGGGGGCGTGGCGGTCGTCACGCCCCCTCCCACAGACTTGCATTAAGGGGACGGGCCGTGATGTCACAAGGGGCGGAGCCATGACGTCACGCTGCTCCGTCCCCCGTATCGCCCGTCATTACGCACAGAGCAAACTCGCTCTGTGCTGTAATGAGAGCGGGGGCCGCAGCGGGGATCCCAGGGCTCCCCAGCAGCGGGAGCGCGGCGATCTGACATCTTATCCCCTATCCTTTGGATAGGGGATAAGATGTCTAGGGGCGGAGTACCCCTTTAATTCTTTTAGAACACGGGGGTGAATGTCATCCGGACCTGGTGATTTGTCTATTTTGATTTTTTTTTTTTGTAGGCAGCACTGTACTTCTTCCTGGGTTAGACAGGTGACCTGTACTGGGCATTTTACCTTATCACACTGTATTTCACCTGGTATTTCATTTTCCTCGGTGAATACAGTGGAGAAGAATTTGTTTAATATATTAGCTTTTTCCTGATCCCCGTTTATAATTTCTTCCTCATCATTTTTTAAAGGGCCCACACTTTCATTTTTGACCTTTTTGCTCTTAAAGAACATTTTGGGGTTAGTTTTACTCTCTTTGGCAATGAGTCTTTCTGTATTTATTTTTGCAGCTTTTATTTGTTTTTTACATATTTACAATTTTTCTCTATAATAGCTTTTTATTGATTCTTCATTGCTGTCCTGTTTTAGTATTTTAAATGTTTTATTTTTGTCATGTATTGCCCCTTTAATGTTTTTATTCACCCATATTGGTTTTCTTTTATTTCTGACCCTTTTATTCCCATAAAGTATATCTTTTTTACAGTGATAATTTAAGATATATTTAAAAGTCTCCCATTTAGTGTCAGTATTCCTGTTTATGAGGACAATATCCCATTTTATATTGTTAAGGGCTTCTCTGAGCTGATCAAACTTTGCCTTCCTAAAGTTCATTGTTTTTGTGGCCCCTCGAGAGATTCCCTTATTGAAGAACAAATTACAATGTATTATAATTATGATCACTATTTCCCAGGTGTCCTTTTACCTGCACATTAGTTATTCTGTCAGGTCTGTTGGTTAATATTAAGTCTAGTAGGGCGCCCCCTCTGGTCGGGCTCTGCACCATTTGGGACAGATAATTGTCTTTAGTTATAGTCAGAAATCTGTTTCCTTTATGAGATTGACAGGTCTCAGTCTCCCAGTTTATATCAGGATAGTTAAAGTCCCCCATTATTATCACATCATTTTGATTTGCTGCTTTGTTTATTTGCCTCGTAATTGATCTTCTGCCTCTTCCATTATGTTTGGTGGCTTATAGCAAACCCCTATTAGAATTTTTTTTATCTCCATATATTTCTACCCATAATGCCTCCACATTATCGTCCCCCTCCCATATATCCTCCCGCAGTGCGGCCTTCAGACTTGGTTTCACATACAGACAAACTCCTCCCCCTTTCCGTTTTGTCCGATCCTTCCTGAATAGACTATAACCCTGTATGTTGACTGCCCAGTCACAGGTATCATCCAACCAAGTCTCTGTTATACCAGCTATGTCATAATTTTCCTCAGACATCAACGACTCCAGTTCCTCTGTTTTATTGGACAGACTTCTGGCAATAGTTATCATGCAATTCAATGGTGTATGTTTTTTCTTCCTATGAAGCCTATCCGTATTAACTATTCTACCCCCCCCCCCCTCTGCTCTACCCCCAGCTACATTACTAAGTCCCCCCTCTCTATCTACACTGTCTTCCCCCTCTATGTTATAGGTTACCTCTCCCCAGTCCCTAGTTTAAACACTCCTCCACCCTTCTAGCCATCTTCTCCCCGAGCACAGCTGCACCCTCCCCATTGAGGTGCAGCCCATCCCTACGGTAGAGTTGGTAACCGACAGCGAAGTCAGCCCAGTTCTCCATGAACCCAAACCCCTCCTCCCTACACCAGCTTCTGAGCCACTTGTTTACCTCCCTGATCTCCCGCTGCCTTTCTGGTGTGGCTCGTGGTATAGGTAATATTTCAGAAAATATTACCTTGGAGGTCCTTGCCTTAAGCTTGCGGCCTAAGTCCCTGAAATAATTTTTAAGGACACTCCACCTACCTCTTACTTTGTCATTGGTGCCAATATGTACCATGACTGCTGGGTCCTCTCCAGCCCCACCCAGCAACCTGTCAACCCGATCCGCGATGTCCCAAACTCAAGTGCCAGGAAGACAACACACTGTTCGGCGATCCGGTCTTTGTGACAGATCGCCCTGTCTGCCCCCCCTAATAATTGAGTCCCCCACTACCAGTACCTAGCCTGCACTGCAGTAGTCTAGCCTGCCCTGCACTCCTCCTTCCCTCCTTACTGGAGCAGACACTCCCCTGGCGGTCAGAGGCAGAGTCCTGCTGCAGTACTGCTAGTTCTGAAATGGCATCCCCCTTATCCGCCAATAGTGTTGAGCGGCATAGGCCATATTCGAATTCGCGAATATTCGCGAATATATGGACGAATATTCGTCATATATTCGCGAATATTCGCATATTCGTAATATTCTCGTTTTGTTTTCGCATATGCAAAAATTCGCGTATACGAAAATTTATATATGCGAAAATTAACATACAAAATAAGCATACGCGAAAATACGCGTATGCGAAAATTCGCATATGCGAATTTTCGCACGCCAATCTCACACAGTAGTATTAGAGCCTTCTTTACATCACACAAGCTGGAAGCAGAGAGGGGTGATCACTGTGATGTGTACTGTGAAAAAAAACAAAAAAAAAAAACGAATATTCGTAATTACGAATATATAGCGCTATATTCGCGAAATTCGCGAATTCGCGAATATGCGATATTCGCGAATAATATTCGAATTGCGAATATTCGCGAGCAACACTATCCGCCAACAGGGCAAACTTGTTGGGGTGTGTCAGTTCAGGACTAGCCTCCCTGACACTTTTCCCTCTACCCCGTTTTCTAACTGTAACCCAGCTAACTGCCTGACCGTTTGATTCCTGCCGCTCCTGCCGAGAATTCAGCAAATTTCTCTGGGAAAATCCTTTGTGCCCACCAGATTGAGACGCAAGGTCCTGAAATTGGGTCATTCTTCCTTGACAGCAGGACATCCTGGAATACGCAAGACCCTACTTCTTATTTCCCGGCACTACTGATGGCCCCATCTTGAACGTGATGTTCGGTCCTGTGTAACTTGTGCCCGTGACAAAACTCCTCGGCAAAGACCTACAGGACTCTTACAGCCTTTACCCATTCCAGAGACTCCCTGGTCCAATATCTCCATGGATTTCATCACCAATTTGCCACCTTCTCATAATAACACTGTCATCTGGGTCGTGGTAGATCGGTTTTCCAAGATGGCCCATTTCATTCCTCTACAAGGTCTTCCTTCTGCTCCGCAGCTGGCGAAGTACTTCTTGTTGCATGTCTTTCGTTTACATGGTCTTCCACAGCATATAGTTTCGGATTGAGGGGTGCAGTTTGTCTCTAAGTTCTGGCGAGCCCTTTGTAATTGTCTGGACATCAACCTGGACTTCTCCTCGGCCTACCACCCTCAGTCCAACAGTCAGGTGGAGAGGGCTAATCAAATCCTTGAGACTTATCTTCGGCATTTTGTTTCAGCCCGCCAAGATGATTGGGTCGACCTTCTCCCCTGGGAAGAATTCTCATATAATCTTAACCCCTTAAGGACGCAGGGTTTTTCAGTTTTTGCATTTTAGTTTTTTCCTCCTTACCTTTTAAAAATCATACCCCTTTCAATTTTCCATCTAAAAATCCATATTCTGGCTTTTTTTTTGCGCCACCAATTGTACTTTGCAGTGACATTAGTCATTTTACCCAAAAATCCACGGCGAAACGGAAAAAACATTATTGTGCGACAAAATCAAAGAAAAAATGCCATTTTGTAAATTTTGGGGGCTTCCGTTTCTACGCAGTGCATATTTTGGTAAAAATGACACCTTATCATTATTTTGTACGTCCATACGGTTAAAATGGTACCCTACTTATATAGGTTTCATTTTTTCGTACTTCTGGAAAAAATCATAACTACCTGCAGGAAAATGTATACGTTTAAAAATGTCCTCTTCTGACCCCTATAACTTTTTTATTTTTCCACGTACAGGGCAGTATGATGGCTAGTTTTTTGCGGTGTGATCTAAAGTTTTTATTGGTACCATATTTGTTTTGATCGGACTTTGTGATCACTTTTTATTCATATTTTAATGGTATAAAAATTGACCAAAAAAAGGCTTTTTTGGAATTCGGAATTTTTTTACGTGTACGCCATTGACTGTGCAGTTTAATTAATGATATATTTTTATAGTTCTGACATTTACGCATGCGGCGATACCACATATGTTTATTTTTATTTACTCTGTTTTATTTTTTTTATGGGAAAAGGGGGGTGATTCAAACTTTTATTAGGGAAGAGGTTAAATGATCATTATTAACACTTTTTTTAAAACTTTTTTTTCCAGTGTTATAGCTCCCATAGGGACCTATAACACTGCACACACTGATCTTGTACACCGATCACTGGCGTGTATTAACACGCCTGTGATCAGTGTTATCGGCGCTTGACTGCTCCTGCCTGATCGGTCATTCACCGATCGGACACCGAGGAGGCAGGTAAGGGCCCTCCCGGTGTCCTGTAAGCTGTTCGGGATGCCGCGATTTCACCGCGGCTGTCCCGAACAGCCCAACTGAGCAGCCGGGATACTGTTTTTTTCGCTTCAGACGCGGCGGTCAGCTTTGATCGCCGCGTCTGAAAGGTTAATACAGGGCATCACCGCGATCAGTGATGTCCTGTATTAGCCGCGGGTCCCGGGCGTTGATGGCCGCTGGGACCGACCCGATATGACTACGTGACCCTGCGGCATATCGCGGGAGCTGGCGGAGGACGTAAATATACGTCCTTCGTCATTAAGGGGTTAACCACTTTAGGACCTAGGGAGTATGGATAAGCCTTGACATCCTGGTACTTAAGGACCCAGGGCATATCCATACGCCCATGGAAATTTCGGTCCCCGCCGCGCGCTGAGGGACCTGACCCCTGAATGTCGGCAATTGGCGCAAATCACAAGTGAATTCACACTTGCGATTTGCGCCGATTCCGGGTCATACGGGTTTATGGTGACCTGGTGACCCGGAATATAAGGAGGATCGCGGTTGTCTAAGACAACTACGATCCCCCTGAAGGGATAGGAGTGAGGTGGCAGGGGTGCAACCCCTCCTATCCCTGCTATTGGTGGTCTAGACGCGACCACCAATAGCAGATCAGGGGCGGGGGGGGTTAACTTTCGTTTTCCCCGTCCTGCCCACCCACAATAGGCGGGGCAGAACGGGGAAACGACCGGAGGACCGGGGACGAAGTCCACTTACCCGTCCGGTGCTGCGTGCAACGGTGATCGGCGGGCGGCGATGACGTGCGGCAGAAGAGGACGGCTCCCCGGATCCTACGGAAGTCGGTAAGTTGATCTGGAGGGCACAGTCTGAGACCACTGTAAAGTGGTCTCTAAACTCTAGCCCTCCAGATGTTGCAAAACTACAACTCCCAGCATGCCGAGACAGCTGTTTGGGCATGCTGGAATATGTAGTTTTGCAACAGCTGGAGGGTTACAGTTTGAGACCACTATAAAGTGGTCTCTAAACTATATCCCTCCAGATCTTGCAAAACTACAACTCCTAGCATGCCCAAACAGCTGTTTCCTGTCTGGGCATGCTGGGATTTGTAGTTTTGCAACATCTGGAGGTCCACAGTTTGGCGATCACTTTGCAGTGGTCTTTAAACTGTAGCCATCCAGCTTTTGCATAACTACATCTCCCATCATGCCCTTCGGTGATCAGTGCATGCTGGGAGTTGTAGTTTTGCTGGAGGCACACTGGTTGGAAAATGCTGAGTTAGGTAACAGAACCTAACTGAAGGTTTTCCAACCAGTGTGCCTCCAGCTGTTGCAAAAGTACAACTCCCAGCATGCATGGTCTGTCAGTACATGCTGGGAGTTGTAGTTTTGAAACAGCTGGAAGTTTGCCCCCATATTTTTTGTATGGGCCATTTATATACTTATATACGTTTATCATATCCCCCCTTAAACGTCTCTTCTAAAGACTAAACAATTGTAACTCCTTTAATCGCTCCTCATAGCTAAGATGTTCCATGCCCCATATTAGTTTAGTCGCGTATCTCTGCACCCTTTCCAACTCCGCAGTGTCCCCTTTATGAACAGGCGACCAAAACTGAACAGCATATTCCAGGTGAGGCCGTACCAATGCTTTATAAAGGGGGAGTATTATGTCCCTGTCCCTCGAGTCCATGCCTCTTTTTATACATGACAATATCCTGCCGGCTTTGGAAGCAGCAGCCTGACATTGCATGCTATTCTGTAGTCTGTGATCTACAAGTACACCCAGATCCTTCTCTACCAGTGACTCTGCCAGTTTAATCCCCCCTAAGACATACGATGCATGCATGTTCTTAGTACCCAGATGCATAACTTTACATTTATCCACATTGAACCTCATTTGCCAAGTGGATGCCCAGACACTTAGTCTATCCAAGTCATCTTGTAACTTATGCACATCCTCTATAGACTGTACCATGCTACAAAGCTTGGTGTCATCTGCAAAGATAGAAACAGAGCTGTTAATGCCATCCTCTATATCATTGATAAATAAATTAAATAGCAGCGGGCCCAGTACTGAACCTTGGGGTACACCACTAATTACCGGGGACCAATCAGAGTACGAATCATTGACCACCACTCTCTGGGTACGATCCATGAGCCAGTGTTCAATCCAGTTACAAACTAAAGTTTCCAAGCCCAAGGACCTTAACTTACCTGTCAGACGTCTGTGAGGGACAGTATCAAACGCTTTGGCAAAATCCAGAAACACTATATCCACAGCCATTCCTCTGTCAAGGCTTCTACTCACCTCTTCATAAAAGCAAATTAGATTGGTTTGACAACTTCTATCCTTAGTAAACCCATGCTGGCTATCACTTATAATACTATTATCCCCTATGTATTCCTGTATGTAATCCCTTATAAGTCCTTCAAACAATTTACCCACAATGCACGTTAGACTTACCGGTCTATAATTGCCTGGCGAAGACCTAGATCCCTTCTTGAAGATTGGTACCACATTAGCCTTGCGCCAGTCCCTTGGCACAATACCAGACACCAGAGAATCTCTAAATATCATGAACAAGGGTACATATATTACTGAACTTACCTCTCTAAGAACTCTTGGGTGTAGTCCATCCGGCCCTGGAGATTTGCTTACATTTACTTTACTTAACTTACCTTGTACCATCTCTACATTAAGCCAGTTCAGTACATTACATGATGTGTTACCAGCACTGACCTGGCCAATGTCAGCTCCTTTTTCCATAGTGTATACAGAACTAAAGAACCCATTCAGTAGCTCCGCCTTCTCTTGATCGCCCGTGAATCGACCTTGAATTGTATTATAAGTCTCTGAATTTAGGGTTAATTTTTAAGATCCGTCTGGATTTAGGGGATACATAAGGTCCGGTGATCTTGCAGAGTACTTAGGGATTGATACACTCACGGTTTAGAAGAGATCAGTTGTCGCCGCAAGGCTCAGGCCTAAATTCACTGATGACAGCAGCGCAGATCTTTCCCTGTCAACAGCCCACGAGGAAAGAGAGCTAACAATGGCTGCCACTCCCTTATATGGGCAGGGGCGGGGTTGTTCTGATTGGTCCGAATATCTGTCACTCACCGTCACAAAGAATGATGGGTGCAATACGTCACAGGGACCTCCAAAGGTCCTTAAGCAAAAGCCATAGAGTTTACCTGATCACGTGACCCGCAGGTCCTGCTACACTCCGTACAGGTAATTAACTAATTATATACATTTATACAATTCTTTATATATAAATGCTAAATAATTACTAGATAACAAATACCTAGATGAGAGGTGACCAGGGGTGGACTAGACAATAAGGACCCCACGTCCTAGGGACTCTGGCTATGGGGACCTATACACACAGGTACCGGATAGGATGCGGTACCAGGACACCACAAACCCCCTTACTTAAGATAAGTCGACCCCGACGCCTGTCCCCTAAGACAGAGGGACTAGGAATAGAACAGGATGATCTATAAATTTGCTATACATCCTAAGTAAACATTGAACACATTTACATTCTCTGATACTCTTACTAGTATCTGGACTAGACAATATAAATCTATCTAGACATTGGTGCTATCTAGACATAAATGCTATCTAGACATTAACAAAGCTATCCATCCTTTAGTTTCTAGCTTCTTAGACATTTTATTAAACTTATTATACATTTTAAAGCTTACTAGACAATTAGGCAGCTATCTAACATGTAGTTGCTAGCTCCTAAGACATTTTATTAGCTATCTACAAATTTTTATGACTAAACATTAGTACAGCTCTCTATACTTTTAGTTTCAAGCTGACTAGACATTTTTATTATCTCACACATAAGTTTCCTGTTAGTACACATAAGGTATACTGGCTAGCCGGAAGCTAGGTCACAGTAAGGGTGACTGCTAGGGTCTATTGGCTACACGCTACTTACCCCTAAAGCACTTCACATAACCTACCTAGGTTACTTCAAGAATTACTTTAATTCTATATTTTATTTAATTCTATATTCGCAAGAGCACCTACTGGCCAGGCAGAGCATCTCACACATGCAAAGAAGGAGAAGAAGAAGTGTACCTAACAGTGGCAGGAATTGGGTATCAATATGCTACAATTCCTAAGTGTTTTCTTAAGTGAGATATTTACTTTGGCGTATGTACTAGAGAAACTTGAGGTAGTACATTTAAGTGAGTAGTTTAGAGTACTATGTGTGCAAGTACTATTTTAAGTGGAATCTTCCCTATTATTTTTGTTGAGACTGGTGCTAGCGATTGGCGACAGCAATAATACTACCCAAGGAGAAGCCGGGGTGCCACCTGTTGAGTTACCTACTAAAACACCTTTAGCATTATATACATTTGTATGTACAAGAATCATTTATGTTTTTAGTGTTGAGTGTACACGTGCAGCACACCGACATTTTCTGTGTAGAGCTCTGACTCACTTTTTATGTACATAGATATTAGACTATCTTTCTATGTACACCCTTGCCTATTTTTTATGTACACAGACACGAGGATACCTTCCTGTGTACAAAAACCATATACATATTTACTACACAATTATCAACACTCCAACATGGTTCAGGCGCATTCACCTGATAAGTGCAACATTTAGCATAAGAGTTCTTATGAAGCTGCTGGTATATACATAAAATAGACATGTAAGGATCAGCAGTCCACCTACACTAGGAGTCCAATTAAAGGGAAATATAAAAAGTGGGGTGTAAGGATCAGCAGTCCACCTACACTAAGAGTTCAATTAAAGGGAAAGGTAAACACGGCCTTAACCACAACTCAGCCGCGTACAGTCCTTGAATCTCCTACAGGCTAGGAGTCTCTTGACTTAATAGTCAGGCACAAGCTTAGTGGTTACATTGCTGAACTTTGAACTGGAACAATCTCAGCAAAGTCCTGCTAGGCACAATTCTTGAACTTGATTGCTGCAAAATAAAAGTGGTTAACATAAGAAACAATCTGACATTACTTTAAAGTCCCTTCAGAGAATATTCTTCTTTACTCTTGTTCCTCTCTTGGTTCCTCCATACCTTCCAACAACAGGGACAGGTGTAGAACCGACAAAGCTTTGCCACACCACATTGGTGAGGATGGAGTGGTGGAAAGCAGCATTAGAAGGGGTTATAGGCTTACTAGCCGGGATCAAAGTGGGGCAATAGCGCTTGAGCACCATCTCCAAACTGGGATGGACCCATGACTCTTTCGTTAGTACCCTGGAAGCAGGCAAACTCTCCATATCAGAAGAGGGCCTTGGTACATACGTTGGTACCTGTGCAGGAGGCAAGCTCTCATTGCTCCGAGAGGGCCTAGGTACGGTCTTTGGTGCCCGCAATTTGGGCTTACTTTCCTGAACTTGAGCAGGACTTGACTCTCAACGGTATGTAGAAAATGAAGAACTTGGCTCTTTGCTGTACATAGAAGATGATGAACTTGGCTGTTGAAGCTCCTCCTCCTTGGGTACGCTGGTGGAGGCTTTAGGAGCAGACCTTTTCGGCCTCAAGTTGAAGGGATCGGACTCCCAATCAGTTGACGGAAAATATTTGAAGGGAAGCTGTGTTGGGGCTGTTGATCTGGTGACCGCTGCAGCCCATTCTCCACGAAGGCTCTGGACCGGGGTGTACTCCAAAATTTCACCCACCTTCAAGGTGTAGAACTTCTTATGGAGATATGGCCTTTGCACTGCTCGCCGGTTTACGAGGATGGTCTGCCCAGTGTGGCAGTCAAGGAGTGTCCCATAACCTCTGACCTTGTCGAACTTGGCCACAGTTGCTCTTCTTCTTTCTAATGGCTCCTCCCCTTCTTGGGGGTGATACCATTTGCGTATGTACAATTCTTTGGTATTTTCTTGATACCAAACTTTTTCTTCATAAGGCAAATGCACGTGCTTGGGGGCATAGAGTTCTTTGTGTCGGGCCTTTAGCTGTTTCATCAATTCGGCCAGCTTGGCTTCTTGACGGGCCCTTTCTTTTTCTGCAGTTGGGATTGGTGGAAGTGGCTTCCCAGGTAATGGTTGATGTACTCTGTGCAGGTACTCGATCAGCTCCGGCTCATCTCCGAACACCCATTGCAGCAATTTTGGTGAGCACGGTCGTGCACTTGGCAAGCTTGATCGAGGTATGACCTCAGGGCTGGAGGAGGAAGAATAGGCCACCTCTGGCGGGGTACTCACAGCAGACTCCTCTGACGGGATGTCGGCCCACGAGCCCCAGGTTCTGTGGTGAGTGGGACAATCTCACCGGTGATGCACCTCCAGCTGTCCCTGCGCTCTCCGCTGGAGGTGTCTCTGGCCAATCGTCGTCATCATCAGGCAGTGGGGGAAGATTGCAGGCCCCCTCTACGTCTAATGGCAAACCGTGCAGACGGTCAGCAAGTTCTTGGAATAGTCGGGCAGCGATTGCCACAACTTTTCGCTTTTCCGGCCTCATTTTGCCAACTTCACCACGTGGAACACTGCTCTCCGCCATGTCTGTACTCTCCGTTTCTCCGTACAGACTGAAGAGGTCACTGTGCGTGGCATCTTTTATAGTGGGCTTCTCCAAAATGGCGCCAGGTAGGAAGGACGTTATCGGTGCAGCCCCAACTTCCGGTCCCTCAAGAGACGACTCCTGTATCTCTGAGTTCCCTTTCGGCTGCGACACAGCAACTTGGTGGCCACGCCCAGGGGTGGGGCATGGCGCAGCGCGGGCTTTCTTTGCGCGCTTTTCCGGCAGCAGTTCGGCTCCGCCTGTGCCGACCGGACCAAAGGATCGAAGCATGAACTCATTGCGCAGTTTAAACATTTCAGTTGTAGATAAATCTTCGCCTCCCCCCTTACTTTTCTCGTGGCCCCCTTGTATGGTGCACCACTGACACCGCTCCCGTGCACAGCAACACAGTTTACAGCACATAAATAAAGTTTGTTTTCTGGGGGGAGTACACTTTCACTAGTGGCGACTGTAGTAGGCACACACCCGAATCCTGTTTGTGACGCCAAAAAGGCTTTGTGGTAGCCCTTGGGGGGTGTATGGTAGTTGGAGTGTTGTTTCGGTAGATAAGGGGTTAAGGTTAACCCTATAGTTCGTGACGCCAGGCTGAGGGCTAGTATGCTGAGGTAATTCTCCGGCCTATCGCCGCCCTTCCCAGTAACGATAGATGCATGCATAAAATGACTGAAGGTCCACAAAGTAGTTGAACTTGAACTTGGATAACTTTACTTAACCTGTTGGGGACGAAGGGCGTATGCATATGCCCTTGCGTCCTGGTACTTAAGGACGAAGGGCGTATCCATACGCCCATGGGAATTTCGGCTGCGTGCCGGGCGGGGACCGAACCGGGGTGACTGCTGATATCTATCAGCAGGCACCCCGTGCAAATGCCCAGGGGGGTCATTAGACCCCCCCCCCCCCATGTCGGCGATCAGCACAAATCGCAAGTGAATTCACACTTGCGATTTGCACCGATTCCGGGTCATTACGGGTCTATGGTGACCCGGTGACCCGAAATATAAGGGGGATCGCGGGTGTCTAAGACACCCACGATCCCCCTAAAGCGATAGGAGTGAGGTGGCACGGGTGCCACCCCTCCTATCCCTGCTATTGGTGGTCTAGACGCGACCACCAATAGCAGATCAGGGGCGGGGCAGAACAGGGAAAACGAAGAGGAGCGGCGCCGAAGATCACTTACCCGTCCGGAGGCAGTGGAGTGACGGCGATCAGCGAGCGGCGACTGAGATCTGCGGGCGGCAGGCGGCAGAAGAGGACGGCTCCCTGGATGCGACGGAAGCCGGTGAGTTGCCTAGCAACATCTAGAGGGCTACAGTCTGAGACCACTATAGTGGTCTCTAGACTGTAGCCCTTCAGATGTTGCAAAACTACAACTCCCAGCATGCCCAGAGAGCTGTTAGCTGTGTGGGCATGCTGGAATTTGTAGTTTTGCAACAGCTGGAGGTCTACAATTTAGAGACCACTGCACAGTGATCTCTATACTGCCCTCTAGATATTGCAAAACTACAACTCCTAGCATCCCCACACAGCTGTTTGCTGTCTGGGCATGCTGGGAGTTGTAGTTTTGAAACATCTGGAGGTCCACAGTTTGGAGATCACTGTTCAGTGGTCTCTAAATTGTAGCACTCCAGATGTTGCAAAACGATAAATTCCAGCATGCCCACACAGCAAACAGCTGTCTCGGCATGCTGGGAGTTGTAGTTGCGTACCTCCAGCTGTTGCATAACTACATCTCCCAGCATGCCCTTCTGTGATCAGTACATGCTGGGAATTGTAGTTTTGCAACAGCTGGAGGCACACTGGTTGGAAAATACTGAGTTAGCTAACAGAACCTAACTGAAGGTTTTCCAACCAGTGTGCCTCCAGCTGTTGCAAAACTACAACTCCCAGCATGCACGGTCTGTCAGTACATGCTGGGAGTTGTAGTTTTGCAACAGCTGGAAGCACACTGGTTGGAAAATACTGAGTTAGGCAACAGAATCTAACTGAAGGTTTTCCAACCAGTGTGCCTCCAGCTCTTGCAAAACTACAACTCCCTGCATGCACGGTCTGTCAGTACATGCTGGGAGTTGTAGTTTTGAAACAGCTGGAGGTTTGCCCCCCCCCCCCCCCATGTGAACGTATAGGGTACATTCACACGGGCGGGTTTACAGTAAGTTCCCTGCTACAAGTATGAGCTGCGGCAAATTTTTTGCCGCAGCGCAAATTCCTACCGGGAAACTCACCGCCAGTGTGAATGTACCCTTAAAACACTACACTACACTAACACATAATAAAGAGTAAAACACTACATATACACTCCCTTACACTGTCCCCCCCCCCCCCCCCCAATAAAAATGAAAAACGTATTGTACGGCAGTGTTTCCAAAACGGAGCCTCCAGCTGTTGCAAAACAACAGCTCCCAGCATTTACGGACAGCCACTGACTGTCCAGGCATGCTGGGAGTTTAGCAAAAGCTGGAGGCACCCTGTTTGGGAATCACTGGCATAGAATACCCCTATGTCCACCCCTATGCAATCTCTAATTTAGTCCTCAAATGCGCATGGCGCTCTCTCACTTCGGAGCCCTGTCGTATTTCAAGGAAACAGTTTAGGGCCACATATGGGGTATTTCCGTACTCGAGAGAAATTGCACTACAAATTTTGGGGGTCTTTTTCTCCTTTTACCCCTTATGAAAAGGAAAAGTTGGGGTCTACACCAGCCTGTTAGTGTAAAAAAAAAAAAATTTACACTAACATGCTGGTGTTGCCCTTTACTTTTTATTTTCACAAGAGTTAAAAGGAAAAAAAGACCCCTAAAATTTGCAACGCAATTTCTCCTGAGTACGGAGATACCCCATATGTGGGCGTAAAATGCTCTGTGGACGCACAACTAGTCTCAGGATTGAGAGCGCACTATGTACATTTGAGGCCTAAATTGGTGATTTGCACAGGGGTGGCTGATTTTACAGCGGTTCTGACATAAACCCAAAAAAATAAATACCCACATGTGACCCCATTTAGTAAACTACACCCCTCACGGAATGTAATAAGGGGTACAGTGAGAATTTACGCCCCGCAAGTGTCTGACAGATTTTTGGAGCAGTGGTCAGTGAAAATGAAAAATGAAAATTTTTTTTTGCACAGCCCACTGTTCCAAAGATCTGTCAAACGCCAGTAGGGTGTAAATGCTCACTGTACCCCTAAGTACATTCCGTGAGGGGTGTATTTTCCAAAATGGGGTCACATGTGGGGGGGGGGTCCACTGTTCTGGCACCACGGGGGGCTTTGTAAATGCACATGGCCCCCGACTTCCATTCCAAACAAATTATCTCTCTAAAAGCTCAATGACGCTCCTTCTCTTCTGAGCATTGTAGTTCGCTGGCAGTGCACTTGACGTCCAAACATGGGGTATTTCCATACTCAGAAGAAATGGGGTTACAAATTTTGGGGGGCATTTTCTCCTATTACCCCTTGTAAAAAAAAAAGTAAAATTTGGGGAAAAACCTGAATTTTTGTGAAAAAAATTCACACATCCGACTTTAACAAAAAGTTGTCAAACACCTGTGGGGTGTTAAGGCTCACTGTACCCCTTGTTACGTTCCTTGAAGGATTTTGAATTTTCTCCTTCACTTTGCTGCTATTCCTGTGAAACACCTAAAGGGTTAACACCCTTACTGAATGCCATTTTGGATACTTTGAGGGGTGCAGTTTTTATAATGGGGTAATTTATGGGGTATTTCTAACCAGAAGACCCTTCAAATCCACTTCAAACCTGAACTGGTCCCTGAAAAATTCTGATTTTGAAAATTTTGCCAAAAATTTGAAAATTGCTGCTGAACTTTGAAGCCCTCTGATGTTTTCCAAAAGTAAAAACATGACAACTTTATGATGCAAACATAAAGTAGACATATTGTATATGTGAATCAATATATAATTTATTTGGAATATCCATATTCCTTATAAGCAGAGAGCTTCAAAGTTAGAAAAATTCAAAATTTTCAAATTTTTCATGAAATTTTTGAATTTTTCAACAAGAAATGATACAAGTATCGACAAAAATTTACCACTAACATAAAGTAGAATATGTCACGAAAAAACTATCTCGGAATCAAATTTATAAGTAAAAGCATCCCAGAGTTATTAATGCTTAAAGTGACAGTGATCAGATTTGCAAAAAATGCTCCCGTCCTTAGGGTCATAATGGGCTCCGTCCCCAAGGGGTTAAATGCTTGCTGTACATCCAATGCACAATAACAGTCTCATTCAAACAGTCTCTATATAGTTCAGTGACTGACAGTTGTTGCGGACCTTGAATTGTATTATAAGTCTCTGAATTTAGTGTTAATTTTTAAGATCCGTCCGGATTCAGGGGATAGATAAGGTCCGGTGATCTTGCAGAGTGCTGAGGGATTGATACACTCACGGTTTAGAAGAGATCATCTGTCGCCGCAAGGTTAGGGCCTAAATTCACTTATGACAGCAGCGCAGATCTTTCCCTGTCAACAGCCCACGAGGAAAGAGAGCTAACAATGGCCGCCACTCCCTTATATGGGCAGGGGCGGGGTTGTTCTGATTGGTCCGAATATCTGTCCCTCACCATCACAAAGAATGATGGGTGCAATACGTCATAGGGACCTCCAAAGGTCCTTAAGCAAAAACCATAGAGTTTACCTGATCACGTGACCCGCAGGTCCTGCTACTCTCCGTACAGGTAATTAACTAATTATATACATTTATACAATCCTTTATATATAAATGCTAAATAATTACTAGATAACAAATACCTAGATGAGAGGTGACCAGGGGTGGACTAGACAATAAGGACCCCACGTCCTAGGGACTCTGGCTATGGGGACCTATACACACAGGTACCAGATAGGATGCGGTACCGGGACACCACAAATACGGTACCGGTCCACCCCTATGCAATCCCTAGGCATGGCGCACTTCGGAGCCCTGTCGTATTTCAGGGAAACAGTTTAGGGCCACATATAGGGTATTTCCGTACTCGGGAGAAGTTGCACTACAAATTTTGGGGGGCTTTTTCTCCTTTTACCCCTTATGAAAAGGAAAAGTTGGGGCTACACCAGCCTGTTAGTGTAAAAAAATAAAAAATTTTACACTAACCTGCCCCATACTTTTTATTTTCACAAGCGGTAAAAGGAAAAAAAGACCCCCAAAATTTGTGACGCAATTTATCCTGAGTACGGAAATACCCCATATGCGGGCGTTAAATGCTCTGTGGGCGCACAACAAGGCTCAGGAGTGAGAGCGCACTATGTACAGATGAGGCCTAAATTGGTGATTTGCACAGGGGTGGCTGATTTTACAGCGGTTCTGACATAATGGATTTTGAGGAGAAAATTTTTCCGGAATTGAAGGCCACGTGTGTTTACAAAGCCCCCATAGCGCCAGAACAATGGACCCCCCAACATGTGACACCATTTTGGAAACTACACCCCTCACGTAATGTAATAAGGGGTACAGTGAGCATTTACGCCCCACAGGTGTCTGGCAGATTTTTGGAACAGTGGTCTGTGAAAATGAAAAATAAAATTTTTCATTTGCACAGCCGACTGTTCCAAAGATCTGTCAACGGCCAGTGGGGTATAAATACTCACTGCACGCCTTATTACATTCTGTGAGGAGTGTCGCTTCCAAAATGGGGTTACATGTCGGGGGGGGGGGGGATCCACTGTTCTGGCACCACAGGGGGCTTTGTAAACGCACATGGCCCCTGACTACCATTCCAAACAAATTATCTCTCCAAAAGCTCAATGGCGCTCCTCCTCTTCTGAGCTTTGTAGTTCGCCAGCAAAGCACTTGATGTTCACACATGGGGTATTTCCATACTCAGAAGAAATGGGGTTACAAATTTTGGGGGTCATTTTTAAGGGGTCATCCTATTACCCCTTGTAAAAATGTAAAATTTAGGGAAAAAAATTCATTTTAGTAAAAAAAAAATTTTTTTCATTTACACATCCAATTTTAACAAAAAGTCGTCAAACACCTGTGGGTAGTTAAGGCTCACTGTATGTTCCTTAAGGGGTGTAGTTTCCAAAATGGTATGCCGTGTGGGTATTTTTTGCCGTTCTGGCACCACAGGGTCTTCCTAAATGCGACATGCCTCCCAAAAACCATTTCAGCAAAATTTGCTTTCAAAAAACCATTTTTATAATTGTATTATTTGTGGGGTATTTCTAATATGAAGGCCCTTCAAATCCACTTCAAAACTGAACTGGTCCCTGAAAAATTCAGATTTTGAACAATAGATATAACACTGTCCAGGATTAAAGACCCAGCAGGGTCCTCAATTAGGTTGATCTTTTCCTGATATGTACGAGATTTATTTTCAAATTCATAGAAGTAGAAGTCTTCTTGACAAAGTGGAGCAAAGCTTGTAACAGACACAGAGCTCAGATCTTCCGTCTGCTCAACACCTTGTAAATTCGCACATTACAAACATGCTTTACAACTACATATCTCATTAAGACCGTATGGAACGACAGAGTTTAATTCAGTAATCCAAAAACATTCTCTCTGCAAAAGACGTCTTTTGTTCAGATTCTCATTAGCTTGAACGGGAACCTCCTCAAGAATTAATCATTTAAGGGTAGTAACAAAGTGTTTAAATTCAGAAAAATGCCTTGCGACTGTACTTTCACCAAAACTAGTAGTTTCTTCTTTTTTCTCAACATTCAAAAATTTCTTGATAACAGATTTATGTTCCATTAACCTTGTTTTAATCATTCTAGCTGTTTGACCGACATAAGTGAGTCCGCATGGACATTTGAGCAAATATATAACGTTTTTTGTAATACAGGTGTAAAACCCTTTATGTGCTATGGGAAAACCTTTGGATGGATGATTACATTTTTCACCTTTTATTATACCATTGCAATGATTGCAATTTAAGCATGGAAAAGTGCCCTTGCGTCTACTAGCCAGTAATGTCTGGCGACTCCTTTTTTTAATAGAGATATCATTCCTGATCAGTTTTTCGCCTATGGATTGGCCTTTCTTGTATATAAACATAGGGGGATTTTTAAATAGCATGCCATACTTTTTATCAGTTTGTAGAATATGCCAATTTTTTAGGATAGAATTTTTTATCATATTTGCTCGTTTGTCATATACATTATGCGATTATGTCTTTCTTTCATTTTTATTCCACTGGGTTTCAACAAGTCTGCTCTATTACATTTAAAGACTTTTTCACCTTCTTGCACAATCTGATTGGAATCATAACCTTTCTCAATGAACTTCTGTGTCAGTTTTTCTTGACTAATTTTATATTCATGATCTGATCCGGTAATACGCCGGGCTCTAATGAATTGGCTACCTGGCAGACCTTTGAATGTGGTCGGTGCGTGGAAGCTTTTTTTATGGAGGGTATTATTCACGTCCGTGGGCTTAACATACATTGATGTATAAAAGCCCACAGGCGTACATCTAACTTCAGCATCCAAAAAGTGGATATTTTAATGACTATAATTTAGAGTAAATGTTATTGTTTTGTGACATTTATTCAAATTATAAACAAATTTTAATAAGGATTGTTCATCACCCTTCCATGTCATAAACACATCGTCCACGTAGCGCAGCCACATGGACGGTGCGTATATGGAGTCCCCAAACACATGACGTTGCTCAAGGTCTGCCATAAAAATATTAGCGACACTAGGTGCCACAGATGAACCCATAGAAACTCCATAGGTTTGTAAGTAAAAAGTACTGTCGAACCGAAAATAATTCAAAGTGAGTGTCATATTCAGTAATCCCATAAGAAATGCAATTTTCCTATTATCCAAGGATGGATTAGTAGATAATAATTCACGAATACAGGACATACCTTCATCCAATGGGATATTCGTGTAGAGACTCTGGACATCCAGAGTACACAAATAATCCACATCTTTAATATCAATACTTTCTAACTGCCTGAGAATGTGAGAAGTGTCAGAAAGACATCTTGGGAGTTTTTTAACAAGTGGCTGTAAATAATCATCCACAAGGACCGCAAGAGGCTGTAACAGGGAGCCCGATCCAGAAAGGATCGGGGACCCTGGTGGCCTCTCGCGGTCCTTGTGAATTTTTGGAAGGAGGTATAGTACCGGTATTCTCGGATAATCAGTAATTAAAGTTTTGCCCAATTTTTGTGAGATAATGCAGTCCTCTATGTGGGATACAATATAATCATCAATAACACGCTTATACTGTAATGTAGGATCTTCTTTCAGAATTTTATAAACATTTTTATCTGACAATTGTCGCTGGGCTTCGTCAATGTAACTAACCCTATTCATAACTACAGTGGCCCTTCCCTTGTCAGCCCTCTTGATGACAAGGGAGGGGTCCCTGCTGAGGGTAACCAGTGCAGAATGCTGTTCTTTAGTAAGATTTGGTTGTCTATAAGGGACAGATTTCCATTTTGTGTCTATCTCCGATGTGATAACTTGAATAAATGTATCCAATGTCCCGTTTTTTATATCAGGATCGAACATAGAAGTTTTTCGTAAATTTACTGGAATGTCTCCCATGAGAGCTCGATCTTGGCCCTTATTTACATCCTATAGATACATTTTCATCCTGATAGAATGGCAAAATTTAAAGAAGTCCACTTTATGGTCAAATCTTGTTTTTTCAAACAGGGGAACACAATTTAACCCCTTGTTTAAGACAGAAATTTCGGTGTTAGAAAGTTCATGATCAGAAATATTGACCACCATATTGTGTTCTATTTTGTTTTCTTTGGTTTGATTTTCTTTAACCTTGAATCTTCCTTTCTTTCTTTGTCTGTACCGTCCGCGGGCTCTTCCGTTATTTCTGGTGTTGTTTTCCCTTTGGATAAAAAATTACTTTTGACTTGTTGTCTGGATCTCGTTGTTCTTCTATCTACGGTCGAGGAGGACTGGTCTGAACTTGAACCATCTGTGGAATAGGAGTAATTACTACCTGCTGTGGGTCTGTTAGTGCGGTTTTGCCTCTGTTCATCTGCCCAGGTGTAAACTCGATTATGCAGGGAATCGCGCATATCGCGCTCAAATTTCTGAAGTTTATTTAGAAAAATTGTTGTTTTCATTTTTTCCAGATCAGGTTGTAAATCACTCTGGAATTGCTCAAATTCCACCGTTGTTTTATTATTTTTCAATTTCTCCTCAATAGTATGTATCTCTTGTTTTATTGGTTCTATTGCCATCTGTAGATGTTGTACAGAAAGCAGCATAAGATCCATAGAATGCCGGTTGTTCATTGCATACCATTTTTGGTGAAAAACCGCATCGTCAGGTAACAGATTAGGCACCAGTTTACACCTCAGTCTGCGTGGTATGCGTTTTATTTTTAAATACTCAGTAAGAGTGGAGGCATGAAAAGAGAGATTTATCTCTTTTTTAGATAACATTTCTAGACGTTTTTCATAATCAACTTTACACTGCTCACGTAGTGTAGCAAATGAAAATCCGGCATCGGACGCTTGAGAGAGGATGTTAACCCTCTCGATTTCAGAGAAGGAAAATACTTCTGCTCTGTTGTCTGTAATTTGGCTTAAATCTCCGAAAGACATTTTATGCAGATCAATGTGGAAGTCTAAGTAACCGTTCAACACATGAAGCTCATCTGCAGTGGTTCAGCAAACACATGTAATGTCCCACCTGGGAGCTCCACATCTCCCATAGAAACACTTGTAATACACACCGTGGGGTAGGCAATAGATAAAACACTGTCCAGGATTAAAGACCCAGCAGGGTAGTAACTCACGATTAGGTTGATCGTTTTCCAGATATATACAAGATTTATTTTCAAATTCATAGAAGTAGAAGTCTTCTTGACAAAGTGGAGCAAAGCTTGTAACAGACACAGAGCTCAGATATTCCGTCTGCTCAACACCTTGAAAGCGACGGCGTTTTGGAGGCGTGCCCCCTTAGTCATGCGTACCAGGTGTGGAGGGAGGGAGGATTATATGGAGACATGATAAGCAACCATTCACATGGATGGAGCATTATTTTTTGTTTACATGAAAAAACTTTTTTTAGAAAAATACATATGTAAATTTGCACATTACAAAAATGCTTTAAAACTACATATCTCATTAAGACCGTATGGAACGACAGAGTTTAATTCATTAATCCTGAAGCACTGCAGATGAGCTTCGTGTGTTGAACGGTTACTTAGATTTCCACATTGATCTACATTAAATGTATTTCGGAGATTTAAGCCAAATTACAGACAACAGAGCAGAAGTATTTTCCTTCTCTGAAACCGAGAGGGTTAACATCCTCTCTCAAGCGTCCGATGCCGGATTTTCATTTGCTACACTACGTGAACTATGTAAAGTTGATTATGAGAAACGTCTAGAAATGTTATCTAAAAAAAGAGATATATCTCTCTTTTCATGCTTCCACTCTTATTGAGTATTTAAAAATAAAATGCATACCACGCGGACTGAGGAGTAAACTGGTGCCTAATCTGTTACCTGAAAATGCGGTTTTTCACCAAAAATGGTATGCAATGAACAACCGGCATTCTATGGATCTTATGCTGCTTTCTGTACAACATCAACAGATGGCAATAGAACCAATAAAACAAGAGATGCATGCTATTGAGGAGAAATTGAAAAATAATAAAACAATGGCGGAATTTGAGCAATTCCAGAGTGATTTACAGCATGATCTGGAAAAAATGAAAACAACAATGTTGCAAAATAAATTCCAGAAATTTGAGCGCGATATGCGCGATTACCTGCATAATCGGAGGCAAAACCGCACTAACAGACCCACAGCAGGTAGTAATTACTCCTATTCCACAGATGGTTCAAGTTCAGACCAGTCCTCCTCGACCGTAGATAGAAGAACAACGAGATCCAGACAACAAGTCAAAAGTAATTTTTTATCCAAAGGGAAAACAACACCAGAAATAACGGAAGAGCCTGCGGACGGTACAGACAAAGAAAGGAAGGAAGATTCAAGGGCAAAGAAAATCAAACCCAAAAAAACGAAATAGAACACAATATGGTGGTCAATATTTCTGATCGTGAACTTTCTAACACCGAAATTTCTGTCTTAAACAAGGGGTTAAATTTTGTTCCCCTGTTTGAAAAAACAAGATTTGACCATAAAGTGGACTTCTTTAAATTTTGCCTTTCTATCAGGATGAAAATGTATCTATATGATGTGAATGAGGGCCAAGATCGAGCTCTCATGGGAGACATTCCAGTAAATTTACGAAAAACTTCTACGTTCAATCCTGATATAAAAAACAGGACATTGGATACATTTATTCAAGTTGTCACATCGGAGATAGACACAAAATGGAAATCTGTCCCTTATGTACAACCAAATCTTACTAAAGAACAGCATTCTGCACTGGTTACCCTCAGCAGGGACCCCTCCCTTGTCATCAAGAGGGTTAACAACGGAGGGGCCACTGTGGTTATGAATAGGGTTAGTTACATTGACGAAGTCCAGCGACAATTGTCAGATGGTAATGTTTATAAAATTCTGAAAGAAGATCCTACATTACAGTATAAGCATGTTATTGATGATTATATTGTATCCCACGTAGAGGACTGCATTATCTCACAAAAATTGGGCAAAACTTTAATTACTGATTATCCGAGAATACCGGTACTATACCTCCTTACAAAAATCCACAAGGACTGCGAGAGGCCACCAGGGCGCCCAATCCTTTCTGGATCGGGCTCCCTGTTACAGCCTCTTGCGGTCCTTGTGGATGATTATTTACAGCCACTTGTTGAAAAACTCCCAAGATGTCTTTCTGACACTTCTCACTTTCTCAGACAGTTAGAAAGTATTGATAATAAAGATGTGGATTATTTGTGTACTCTGGATGTCCAGAGTCTCTACACGAATATCCCATTGGATGAAGGTATGTCCTGTATTCGTGGATTATTATCTACTAATCCATCCTTGGATAATAGGAAAATTGCATTTCTTATGGGATTACTGAATATGTCACTCACTATGAATTATTTTCGGTTCAACAGTACTTTTTACTTACAAACCTATGGAGTTTCTATGGGTTCATCTGTGGCACCTAGTGTTGCAAATATTTTTATGGCAGACTTTGAGCAACGTCATGTGTTTGGGGACTCCATGAACGCACCGTCCACATGGCTGCGCTACGTGGACGATGTGTTCATGACATGGAAGGGTGATGAATAATCCTTATTAAAATTCGTTGATAATTTAAATAAATGTCACAAAACGATAAAATTTACTCTAAATTATAGTCATGAAAATATCCACTTTTTGGATGTTGAAGTTAGATGTACGCCCGAGGGCTTTCATATAGCAATGTATGTTAAGCCCACAGACGTGAATAATACCCTCCATAAAAAAAGCTTCCGCGCACCGACCACATTCAAAGGTATGCCAGGTAGCCAATTCATTAGAGCCCGGCATATTACCAGATCAGATCATCAATATAAAATTAGTCAAGAAAAACTGACACAGAAATTCATTGAGAAAGGTTATGATTCCAATCAGATTGTGCAAGAAGGTGAAAAAGTCTTTAAATGTAATAGAGCAGACTTGTTGAAACCCAGTGGAATAAAAATGAAAGAAAGACATAATCGCATAATGTATATGGGCACGTATGACAAACAAGCAAATATGATAAAAAATTCTATCCTAAAAAATTGTCATATTCTACAAACTGATAAAAAGTATGGTATGCTATTTAAAAATCCCCCTATGTTTACATACAAGAAAGGCCAATCCATAGGCGAAAAACTGATCAGGAGTGATATCTCTATTAAAAAAAAAATAGTCGCCAGACGTTTCTGGCTAGTAGACGCAAGGGCACTTTTCCATGCTTAAATTGCAATCATTGCAATGGTATAATAAAAGGTGAAAAATGTAATCATCCATCCAAAGGTTTTCCCATAGCACATAAAGGGTTTTACACCTGTATGACAAAAAACGTTATATATTTGCTCAAATGTCCATGCGGACTCACTTATGTCGGTCAAACAGCTATAATGATTAAAACATGGTTAACGGAACATAAATCTGTTATCAAGAAATTTTTTAATGTTGAGAAAAAAGAAGAAACTATTTGTTTTGGTGAAAGTACAGTCGCAAGGCATTTTTCTGAATTTAAAAACTCTGTTACTACCCTTAAATGGTTAATTCTTGAGGAGGTTCCCGTTCAAGCTAATGAGAATCTGAACAAAAGACGTCTTTTGCAGAGAGAATGTTTTTGGATTACTGAATTAAACTCTGTCGTTCCATACGGTCTTAATGAGATATGTAGTTTTAAAGCATTTTTGTAATGTGCAAATTTACATATGTATTTTTCTAAAAAAGTTTTTTCATGCGTTTTTTTTTTACAAAAAATAACGCTTCATCCATGTGAATGGTTGCTTATCATGTCTCTGTAGGATTCGGCAGGCTGGAGGTGGATCCTCTGTGTCAGAGAGGGATTGGCGTGGACCGTACCGGTGGACCGGTTCTAAGTTGCTACTGGTATTCACCAGAGCCCGCCGCAAAGCGGGATGGTCTTGCAGCGGCGGTAGCAACCAGATCGTATCCACCGGTAACGGCTCAACCTCTCTGACTGCTGAGACAGGCGCGGTACAGAAGGACAAGGCAAGAGCAAGGTCGGACGTAGCAGAAGGTCAGGGCAGGCAGCAAGGGTCGTAGTTAGGGGCAACAGCAGAAGGTCTGGAACACAGGCTTGGGAGATACACTAAACGCTTTCACTGGCACAAGGCAACAAGATCCGGCAAGGCAGGGAAGGGGAAGTGAGGTTATAAGGACGTGGAGCAGGTGGGGGCTAATTAGACTGATTGGGCCAGGCACCAATCATTGGTGCACTGGCCCTTTAAATCTTAGAGAGCTGGCGCGCGCGCGCCCTAAGGAGCGGAGCCGCACGCGCCAGGACGTGACAGCCGGGGACCGGGACAAGTAAGTGGATTGGGATGCGATCCGTGAGCGGGCGCGTCCCGCTATGCGAATCGCATCCCCGTCGGCAGTGTCAGTGCAGCGCTCCCGGTCAGCGTGTCTGACCGGGGTGCTGCAGAGAGGGGAACGCCGCGAGCGCTCCGGGGAGGAGCAGAGACCCGGAGCGCTCGGCGTAACAGTACCCCCCCTTAGGTCTCCCCCTCTTTTTGTCTGCTTGTCGCTTCACATGAGACGAGGCCATTGGGAGCGATACTTACGTTTCCTTCTGGAAGACAGAGAAGTCCTGGGTAAATTCATCAATGGCAGGCAATCCAGAAGAAGTGGGAATGGGGAGGGGGGGCAGAGGGTGAAGCTTGCCACGGGGCAGAGTGTTACCAGGAAGGGGGCTATGAGTAGGCAAAATCCCAACTTGCTTTTTGCCAAAAAAATCCTGGTAAGCCTTGGGAGGGACCGGTATGGGTGGAAGCTCAGGAGTTAGGCAAGTGGGAGCAGATGTGAGGCATCGTTTGTGACAAGCAGGACCCCAATTCTTGATCTCCCCGGTGGTCCAGTCAAGGGTGGGAGAATGACGTTAGTTACATAGTTAGTACGGTCGAAAAAAGACATATGTCCATTAAGTTCAACCAGGGAATTAAGGGGTAGGGGTGTGGCGCGATATTGGGGAAGGGATGGGATTTTATATTTCTTCATAAGCATTAATGTTATTTTGTTCCAGGAATGTATCTAATCCTGTTTTAAAGCTGTTAATTGTTCCTGCTGTGACCAGTTCCTGAGGTAGACCGTTCCATAAATTCACAGTCCTCACGGTAAAGAAGGAGTGTCGCCCCTTGAGACTAAACTTTTTCTTCTCCAGACGGAGGGAGTGCCCCCTCGTCCTTTGGGGGGGGTTTAACTTGGAACAGTTTTTCTCCATATTTTTTGTATGGGCCATTAATATACTTATATACGTTTATCATATCCCCCCCTTAAACGTCTCTTCTCAAGGCTAAACAATTGTAACTCCTTTAATCGCTCCTCATAGCTAAGATGATCCATGCCCCATATTAGTTTAGTCGCGCGTCTCTGCACCCTTTCCAACTCCGCAGTGTCCCTTTTATGGACAGGTGCCCAAAACTGAACAGCATATTCCAGGTGAGGCCGTACCAATGCTTTATAAAGGGGGAGTATTATATCCCTGTCCCTTGAGTCCATGCCTCTTTTGATGCATGACAATATCCTGCCGGCTTTGGAAGAAGCCTGACATTGCATGCTATTCTGTAGTCTGTGATCTACAAGTACACCCAGATCCTTCTCTACCAGTGACTCTGCCAGTTTAATCCCCCCTAAGACATACAACGCATGCAGGTTATTAGTACCCAGATGCATAACTTTACATTTATCCACATTGAACCTCATTTGCCAAGTGGATGCCCAGACACTTAGTCTATCCAAGTCATCTTGTAACTTATGCACATCCTCTATAGACTGTACCGTGCTACAAAGCTTGGTGTCATCTGCAAAGATAGAAACAAAGCTGTTAATACCATCCTCTATATCATTGATAAATAAATTAAACAACAGCGGGCCCAGTACTGAACCTTGGGGTACACCACTAATAACCGGGGACCAATCAGAGTACGAATCATTGACCACCACTCTCTGGGTACGATCCATGAGCCAGTGTTCAATCCAGTTACAAACTAAAATTTCCAAACCCAAAGACCTTAACTTACCTGTCAGACGTCTATGAGGGACAGTATCAAATGCTTTAGCAAAATCCAGAAACACTATGAGGGACATTTATCAATGTTTGCTTATGTATCCTTTTTTTTAGTAATTTTTTCCTTACTTTTTTTTTGCTTATGTGCGACGTATTTATCAACTGCTTTCAGCCTGTTGATAATTTTCTTTCACGTAAGCAATTTTTCCTTTTTTACTTTGGTAGTAGCTTTTTCTGCTCCATGTTTGAGCTGGAGTAAATTTAGTCAATTTTTAACGCTGTTGCGACTTTTTTTTGCGCAGTTGCGACTGTCGCAGTTAATAAATACCTGACTACCCGTAATCCATTTTAAAATTATTACTACATAGTAAATTTTAGGAAAACTTAATTTTCTCGCTTTCCAGTCAAAATGTCGCACGAAAAATCATGTAGTCGCAGTTGCGACAATTTTGCGACAATTATAGTAAAGAAAACCTGACTAAACCCGTTGATAAATGTCCATATATATCCACAGCCATTCCTCTGTCAAGGCTTCTACCCACCTCTTCATAAAAGCAAATTAGATTGGTTTGACAACTTCTATCCTTAGTAAACCCATGCTGGCTATCACTTATAATACAATTATCCCCTATGTATTCCTGTATGTAATCCCTTATAAGTCCTTCAAACAATTTACCCACAATGCACGTTAAACTTACCGGTCTATAGTTTCCTGGGGAAGACCTAGAGCCCTTTTTGAAGATTGGCACCACATTCGCCTTGCGCCAGTCCCTTGGCACAATACCAGACACCAGAGAATCTCTAAATATCATGAACAGGGGTACAGATATTACTGAACTTACCTCTCTAAGAACTCTTGGGTGCGATCCATCTGGCCCTGGAGATTTGCTTACATTTATATCACTTAACTTACCTTGTACCATCTCTACATTAAGCCAGTTCAGTACATTACATGATGTGTTACCAGCACTGACCTGGCCAATGTCAGCTCCTTTTTCCATAGTGTATACAGAACTAAAGAACCCATTCAGTAGCTCCGCTTTCTCTTGATCGCCTGTGACAACCTCCCCATTATCATTATTAAGGGGTCCTACATGCTCTGTCCTTGGTTTTTTTGCATTTATATATCTAAAAAAATATTTAGGATTAGTTTTGCTTTCTTTGGCCACCTGTCTCTCGTTTTGAATTTTTGCTGTTTTTATTACATTTTTATAGATTTTATTAAGCTCTTTGTACTGTTTAAATGTTATCGCTGACCCATCAGATTTGTATTTTTTGAAGGCTATTTTTTTTGTTGTTTATTGCTCTTTTAACATAATTTGTCAGCCATGTAGGATTTAGTTTTAATCGTTTATATTTGTTCCCCTTTGGTATATATTTAGCTGTATAGTTATTTAGAGTTGATTTAAAGATGTCCCATTTACCTTCTGTATCAGTATTTGACAACACCTCCCCCCAGTCTATGTCCTGTAGTGCAGCCCTCAGCCCAGGGAAGTTTGCCTTTTTAAAGTTATATGTTTTTGCCTTCCCCGCCTGTGTTTGTTTTCTACATTTTAAGTCAAAAGTAACTATATTGTGGTCGCTATTACCAAGGTTTTCCCGCACAGTTACATTACCAACCAGCTCTGCGTTGTTGGAAATGATCAGATCCAACAAGGCATCACTTCTTGTTGGGTCCTCCACAAACTGGCCCAGAAAATTATCCTGCAATAAATTTAGGAATTGTCGCCCCTTTGTAGTTTTAGCCAACCCCGGACCCCAATCTATATCTGGATAGTTAAAATCTCCCATTATTGCCACTGTACCTGCCCGGGCGGCCCTCTCTATTTGTTTATGAAGCCGAACTTCTATCTCTTCAGTGATATTAGGGGGTCTGTAGATTACCCCAAATATTATTTTTTCAGTATTTCCCTCCTTTTGTAATTCTACCCACAGTGATTCCACCTCCTCAAAATCATCACACACTATGGCATCGTTCACACTGACTTTCATACCACTTCTTACATACAGACAGACTCCACCACCTTTTCTGTTCATTCTATCCTTGCGAAACAATGTAAACCCCTGCAGATTGACAGCCCAGTCATGCGAGGAGTCCAGCCATGTCTCAGTGACCCCAACTATATCAATATGTTCCTCCAGTATCAAGGCCTCAAGCTCCCCCATTTTATTTGCTAGGCTTCTGGCATTTGTGAACATACACTTTACATTTCCATCCTTTATGTTATTGGGGTTAATGGGATTCAAGGGTATAAGTTTTATTTTCCTATGAAGCCTATTCCTATTAACTATTCTAACCCCTCCCTCCGCTCCACCCCCAGGTACATTTATAATTCCCCCCTCTCTATCTACACTATCTTCCCCCTCTTTGCTGTAGGTTCCCTCCCCCCAAGTCCCTAGTTTAAACACTCCTCCACCCTTCTAGCCATCTTCTCCCCAAGCAAAGCTGCACCCTCCCCATTGAGGTGCAGCCCGTCCCTACGGTAGAGCCGGTAACCGACAGCGAAGTCAGCCCAGTTCTCCATGAACCCAAACCCTTCCTTCCTACACCAGCTTCTGAGCCACTTGTTTACCTCCCTGATCTCCCGCTGCCTCTCTGGTGTAGCTCGTGGTACTGGTAGTATTTCAGAAAATACTACCTTGGAGGTCCTTGCCTTAAGCTTGCGGCCTAAGTCCCTGAAATCATTTTTAAGGACACTCCACCTACCTCTTACTTTGTCATTGGTGCCAATATGTACCATGACTGCTGGGTCCTCTCCAGCCCCACCCAGCAACCTGTCAACCCGATCCGCGATGTGCCGAACTCGTGCGCCAGGCAGACAACACACTGTTCGGCGATCCCGGTCTTTGTGACAGATTGCCCTGTCTGTCCCCCTAATAATTGAGTCCCCCACCACTAGTACCTGTCTGGCCTGCCCTGTACTCCTCCCTCCCTCCTTACTGGAGCAGACACCCCCATGGCGGTCAGAGGCGGTATCCTGCTGCAGTTCTGCTAGCTCTGTAATGGCATCCCCCTCATCTGCCAAGCGGGCAAACTTGTTGGAGCCATGGCAGACCGAGGAGGACTTCAGAGGTGCAGTTGGGCAGAACAAAAAATTCAATTTTTTCGTGATGCAGTCCAATGCTCATAAGCAGGGGTTCTGTGCGGTAACGCACAGTGCAGTCCAATTTTACTCCGTTGACCGAAGAGATGTAGAGCGGCTTGACGAGACGGGTCACTGGGATTTTTCAATTATGCATTCCCTGACCAAATGCATAAGGACTTTGCTACCCTGAAAACCCCTTTAACATTTCACATCCATTGACCCAAGAGGTGGCAAGAAGAGGCCAAAATAAAATTTCCCGCAGAACCAGAGTCCAAGAAGGCCACAGCTGAGAAGGAGGAGTTGGCAGAAGGAGAAATCCGCACGGGCACAGTCAGACGTGGAGAAGCAGACTTCACACCAAGAGACGCCACTCCCACGTGAGCTGGGTGCGTGTGTGCGTTTCCCAGACGCGGAGGACGAATAGGGCAATCCACTAGGAAATGTTCAGTACTAGCGCAGTAAAGACATAAATTTTTATCTCTGCGGCGAGTCCTCTCTTCATGGGTCAGGCGAGACCGATCCACTTGCATAGCCTCCTCGGCGGGAGGCACAGGGGTAGATTGCAAAGGATACTGGGAGAGAGGTGCCCAGAGATCAAGATCCTTTTCCTGGCGGAGCTCCTGGTGTCTTTCAGAAAAACGCATGTCAATGCGGGTGGCCAAATGGATAAGTTCATGGTTGGCAGGAATTTCTCGTGCGGCCAGCACATCCTTGATGTTACTGGATAGGCCATTTTTGAAGGTCACGCAGAGGGCCTCATTGTTCCAAGATAATTCAGAAGCGAGGGTACGAAATTGGATGGCATATTCGCCCACAGAAGAATCTCCTTGGACAAGGTTCAACAAGGCAATTTCGGCAGAAGAGGCTCGGGCTGGTTCCTCGAAGACACTACGAACCTCAGCGAAGAAGGACTGAACAGTGGCAGTGACAGGATCGTTGCGGTCCCAGAGCGGTGTGGCCCATGACAAGGCCTTCCCAGACAGGAGACTAACCACGAATGCCACCTTTGACCGTTCTGTGGGAAATTGGTCCGACAAGATCTCCAAATGTAGGCAACATTGAGACAGGAAACCACTCGGCCACTCGCTGTGGAGGAGGTGCAGGAGCTGGCGGAGGAGATGGTTGCTGCTGTAGCTGTGGCAGAAGTTGCTGTAGCATGGCGGTCAACTGCGACAGCTGTTGACCTTGTTTGGAGATCAGTTGGTATTGCTGGCCGACCACTGTGGATAGGTCAGCGAGACTTGGCAGCGGCACCTCAGCGGGATCCATGGCCGGATCTACTGTAGGATTCGGCAGGCTGGAGGTGGATCCTCTGTGTCAGAGAGGGATTGGCGTGGACCGTACCGGTGGACCGGTTCTAAGTTGCTACTGGTATTCACCAGAGCCCGCCGCAAAGCGGGATGGTCTTGCAGCGGCGGTAGCAACCAGGTCATATCCACCGGTAACGGCTCAACCTCTCTGACTGCTGAGACAGGCGCGGTACAGAAGGACAAGGCAAGAGCAAGGTCGGACGTAGCAGAAGGTCAGGGCAGGCAGCAAGGGTCGTAGTCAGGGGCAACAGCAGAAGGTCTGGAACACAGGCTTGGGAGATACACTAAACGCTTTCACTGGCAGAAGGCAGGGCAGGGAAGGGGAAGTGAGGTTATAAGGACGTGGAGCAGGTGGGGGCTAATTAGACTGATTGGGCCAGGCACCAATCATTGGTGCACTGGCCCTTTAAATCTTAGAGAGCTGGCGCGCACTTGCCCTAAGGAGCGGAGCCGTGCGCGCCAGGACGTGACAGCCGGGGACCAGGACAAGTAAGTGGATTGGGATGCGATCCGCGAGCAGGCGCATCCTGCTATGCGAATCGCATCCCCGTCGGCAGTGTCAGTGCTGCGCTCCCGGTCAGCGGTTCTGACCGGGTCGCTGCAGAGAGGGGAACGCCGCGAGCGCTCCGGGGAAGAGCAGGGACCCGGAGTGGTCGGCGTAACAGTCTCTTTATAATCCTCCCTCCCCGAAACACTGTCACGTCCAAGGTGTTGAGCAGACGGAAGATCTGAGCTCTGTGTCTGTTACAAGCTTTGCTCCACTTTGTCAAGAAGACTTCCACTTCTATGAATTTAAAAATAAATCTCATATATATCTGGAAAACGAACAGCCTAATCGTGAGTTACTACCCTGCTGGGTCTTTAATCCTGGACAGTGTGATATCGATTGTCTAGCCCACGGTGTGTATTACAAGTGTTTCTATGGGAGATGTTGAGCTCCCAGGTGGGACATTACATGTGTTTGCTGAAGCACTGCAGATGAGCTTTGTGTGTTGAACGGTTCCATAAATTAGAATATGTCAAGAAAAAACTATCTCGAAATCAGAATGAAAGGTAAAAGCATCCCAGAGTTATTAATACTGGAAGTGACAGTGGTCAGATGTGCAAAAAATGGCCGGGTCCTTAAGGTATATTTGGGCTGGGTCCTTAAGGGGTTAAGGATTCTGAGTCCACGAGGTCGTCTTCCTTTTTTGTTGTCTACGGACTCCATCTCCGTCCTCCTCTTCCTCTCCTAGTCTCCTCCGGTGTGCCTGCTGTTGATGAGCTGGTCCTTGACTTCTCCACCATCTGGCAACAGCCGCTGTCCCTAGCTTCTTCACGCATGAAGGCGCAAACGGATAAAAGTAGAAGACCTCCTCCGTCCTTCTCTCCTGGTGACATGGTGTGGCTTTCATCCAAATACATCCGCTTCAAGATCCCCTGTCACAAGCTCGGTCCCCGCTACCTTGGTCCCTTCCAGATTCTACAAAAGATCAATCCTGTCTCTACAAACTCCGTCTACCTGCTACGTTACATATTCCCAATTCCTTCCACGTCTCTCTCCTCAAGCCTCTGGTCTTAAACCGATTTTCTCAGAAGAATCCTGTCACACCTGTCTCCGGGTCATCTGACATCTACAAAGTGAAACAGAGATCTTGGGAACCTGAGGAGAATATCCTGGACCGTGACCTTCTCAGGAATTTTCTCTCTCATAAAAGGAGGGGGAGACCATAGAGGGGGGGAGCGTACTGTTACACTATGCGCTCCGGCCGCACACGCCGGCTGTGATCGCATGGTCCCCTTACCTTCTGTTGCCAACGGGGCTGGGACTCGCATTGCGGGACGCGCCCGCATGCGAGCCCATGTCTGTCACTCTCTGGGTGTTTTCTCCTGCCTCCTGTGGTTTGTTTTAAAATTCCTCCACCCCCCTCAGTTCTTTGCCGGATCTTTGTGTTGCCTTGTTCCCAAGTGAAAGCGTTCCTTAGTATTGCCTTGCCGTGTACCAGATCTCCTGCTCTTGTGTCTTGACCTTGCTCCTTTTCTGCCTTCCTACTGAACTCCTGCTACATCCCGACTACGCTACTGTGCCGCCTGCCTTGACCTACTGCTATCCTGACTACGAGTTGCCTCATCCCTCCTGTGCCTCGCATCTCCTCAGCCGCCTGTGTGGTCGAGCCGTGCCAGGTGTAACGACCTGGGTGTCGCCTGCAGCAGCAAGCCCATCCTGCTTTGCGGCGGGCTCTGGTGAAGGCCAGCGGCACATTAGCGGCACAGGTCCAGCGGATCCACATACACCGGAGTTCCTGTCTTTTGAAACGTGAGTGTTACACAAACCCGAAATGATACAAACCTGAATCTGGTCTCCGGTTTGTATGCTTTAGTATACATGTTCACGGTATGGTAGCGTTAACATGATATATGTGGACTATGTGCTACAGTAAACAATTGTGCGTGTTTGAATGAAACAGTGTAGACACAAGGCAAATTGGCACCACACTCCTTTATTCCATAGATGAGCTTGGCTGCTGACTGTGAATACACAGGGGAGAAGAGCACAGGGGAGCTAGCATGAACAGTGCAGAATACCATGACTAAATTGAACATAGTACTGAGAAAATGCAGCCCACCAAAATATGTTTAATATGCACAAATTATGCCAGTGCTATGTATATGACAAGACTATGCACTAACATGAGACCTCATATTTGTCAGCTGGAGCTGCAAGGCCCCAACCAGGCATGGGGAACAACGTGCCAGCAGCCGTCTCTGACGGTGGAGAGTTCCCTGCGCTGTCCGGAGGGACTCATGCCATGACAGCTGAGCCTTGCACGTGGGCAGAGCTGACTGGCCACTGTTCTGAACTTTCTGCCTACCGGAAGATCACTCAATGTCCCAAAATTCCACAGCGCTGCTAGCACCTTGTTCTGAATGGCATGTGCCTACTGACCTCCGGCCTCTGATTTCCCCCAATGTTTGATCCAAAATTTGTGCCAACACAGGTAGATAACGCACAGCATGCTGAGCCAAATGTGGCATTGGGGCATACCCTACCTCAGTCACATGCGACCCTTCCGCCCCTCCCACAAATACAGCCTGTCATGCACACACACACATATATAAATATATACATATGTAACGATCACACCTGGCCAGGTTTCTAGTGCTGTGCTCTGCCAAGCTACAGGCACAGGGCCAATCGGATCTGGCTTTAGCAACCACACCCTCCTGAGCTGGTCTTTTTAAAGCCATGTTCACATGCCTTCAAATGTGTGGAATGTCCTCATGGAAAACACGTGCAGAAATTCCGCACATTTAAAAGTTCCGTTGGAGCTCTGGGACTGCTCGGAAATGTGCCGTCTCATAGGCAGCAATGCATTTCCAAGCAAATTCTGCAGAAAGAATAGACATGTCTTTCTGTGGATGCTGGAATTGGGATTTCCACTGCAGAAATACATATTTCTACCATGGAAATTCCATTGAAATCAATGGGACTCTGTTGCAGCGAAATGTCTGTGCAAAATATTTTAGCGGAATTTTGCACGGACATTCCGTTGTGTGAACACACCCTGAGGCTATGTTCACATGGTGGAATGCCCGCACGGAAATTTTCTGTGCAGACATTCCACTGACAGTGTAACAATGTCAGAACTGCTCGGAAATGCATTTCTGTGTGGACTAAATAGGCATGTCTATTCTTTCTGTGGACTCTGAAATAGGGATTTGTAGTCCTTGTAGTACTAGTTTGACCTTGATTTGTATGTCACTTCCGTCTGGCCTAGTGTTCTGCTACTTCTAGCTATCCTGGTTTGGTCTGGCCTGTCTGACATTGCTGGACTTCAAGCACAAACAAGCCATGTTCCCAGATGTTCAACCCTATTCCATTGACTGGGAAGTGGCTATGTCCCAATGGTTTACCATTACCTGAGGTTGCAGTACACCAGTGGAAAAGCTGTAAAAAATTCAAAGTTACCGACCAGCTTGTGGGTCAAGTAGAAAGGTATTCTGTTGCAGAGAAGCTGTTGAGATGCACCCAGGGCCAGTCCTTAACTGACTGGATGGGGAAAGTTCATGATAAGACTGTTCTGGAGTTTATGGCAGCTGGGTATAAAAATTATAATACTGTGCATGAATACTGTGCATGAATGATGTGCATAGGAATGATGAGATGGTGGGAAAGCCTAAAAAATTGTGGTGGACAAAATTTCAAATAGTTTTTTTTCCCCATAAGCTGCAACATGATGCTACAAACTGATCCGGTACTAGTGAACCTATGCAATGTGATTTTTTTTTTTAAATGCCTATGTTTGCTCCAGCAAAGTGTACTGCTGCCAGCTCAGACAGTCCTAAGGAATGCCTATGTGAGCTGACAGTGAATTGTAAAAAAGGTGGTTGCTTTGTTAGAGCCAAGGGGCCTAATAACTTTGGTAAAAGCCAGTTGCAGGCGGCTAGAAACTATTGCAGTCTCTTGTATTCATGGGGATATCTGGGGTTACCAAACACTTATTGCTTGTATTTCGGCTCCCACGTGGCCCAGAAGTGTCAGCAGGAAGTGGACACTGGTCAGATAAGTGTCTGCCAGTCATGTGAGGAATTTAGCAATAGAGTCTTCTGTGAAATGGGAAGTAGAGCAGGAGCCAGAACAAAAATGTAATACGCCAGCAGATTATGAGCCCAGGGTGAGACTAGAATCTCACAGGCATGTGAAAGAAGTGTCGGGGACTGAAAAAGCGGTAGCTATAGTGATAGCTGTGGATAATGCAGAGCTCAAGGTGGAGCAGCTCCAAAGAGGTGCGAAAACAAGGTGTTATATTCACATGTGTGGTCTTTTATATATACCATTATATAGGTATGCTCATGCCCTAATAATACCCTATAGGTGGTGTATATATATATATATATATATATATACTCTCTATACATATTATTCGTCATGCTATCATATTATACTCCATACTTTGCATACCTTTCATTTTATACCAAACCACCGTCAGCTTTGAGCCTACACATATGTTATACTAGTTCACGTGTGTGGCCGCACCTTTATATATACCCTTATATATACCTTTATATATACCCTTATATATGTACCTGTATATAGGTCCCCATAGCCAGAGTCCCTAGGACGTCGGGGTCCATCTTATCTAGTCCGCCCCTTGTCACCTCTCATCTAGGTATTAGTAATTTAACAGTTTATTCAGGATTTCCATAAATATAATTGAACAAATGTATATAATTGGTTAATTACCTGTACGGAGCGTATAAGGACCTGCGGGTCACGTGATCAGGTAAACTCTATGGTTTTGGAGGTCCCTATGACGTATTGCACCCATCGTTCCTTGTAACGGTGAGTGACAGTTATTCGGACCAATCAAAACGGCCCTGCCCATATAAGGGAGCGGCGGCCATTGCTCACTCTCTTTCCTCGTGGGCTGTTGTGAGAGAAGGATCTGCGCTGCTGTCATCAGTGAGTTAGGCCCGAGCCTTGCGGCGACGACTGATAATTACAAAACCATGAGTGTATCAATCCCTAAGGACTCTGCAAGATCATCGGACCTTATCTATCCCCTAAATCCGGACGGATCTTCGCAATTCAGAGACTTATATCTAAAAGTCAAGGTCTGCAACAACTGTTAGTCACTGAAGTGCATAGAGACTGTTTGAATGAGACCGTTACTGTTCATTGGATGGTACATCCAAGTACCAAGTCTTTCAGTAAAGTTTATCCAGGTTCAAGTTCAACTACCTTGTGGACCTTCAGTCATTTTATGCATGCACCTATCGTTACTGGGAAGGGCGGCGATAGGCCAGAGAATTACCTCAGCATACTAGCCCTCAGCCTGGCATCACGAACAATAGGCATCACGAACAATAGGGTTAACCTTAACCCCTGATATACTGAAGCAAAACCCTGACTACTCAACCACTATCCCAGAGGCTTACCACATATGCCTATGTTCTAAAACACCCTATGCCCATGTAAGGGTTACACTCATGCACATACATGCCTAAATACCTACTTTTCCAGTGCCTTTATTTTATTAATTACCTCATATACCACGACCTGATACAACCATATTTTACTGCAAGCATTATATTGTCCTTTCATTGACAGCTGTCAGTTCTGTGACACGCCCCTTCATACACTTATCCCAGTTACCGACAGTGCTTAGCTCATATATGCGCCCCCACATAATACAGTCATTCTATAACATCACATTCCCTATATTATACAAGCACCCCTGTTCATTCAGGCAGACAGCCCCGGGGAGTGCCGTCAATTACAGTGCCTACACACACTGCCAACACTGTCTTACTGCCTATTGGTTGCAGCGGGTCACGTGGTACCCGCCTCCGGACGACGCGTCCCTAGCAACCCCTCGCTCTTTTGGGATCACGAGCATACCCTAGCCCGCGGCTCACGCATCTGGAGTCTGGATGTTTACCTCTTGACGCCGGATGTAGCGGTTACCGGCGGGCAGGTGTTACCTTTTAAAGTAATAACACTCCAGACATTATTTTATGCACTTTGCACCTTGACATAAGTTCTCATATCATGTTAACTATGCTCCATTTAATATAATGCTGTTTTTTAACATGGCTATTAATGCAACATGTGCCACACCTGTACAGTTTGGGCACCCATTTTCTTGTGTATATATACCTGCATGTTTGTAACCTATGGCATACTGATCTGATGAAGGGGGAGACTCCCCCGAAACACGTAATCCTTCTGTTTTATTGTTTTTTATGCTATTCTAAATAAACTGTCCAGTGTTTTGTACTACCTACATCTCTAGCTACGGTTTTTATCTCCACCATTGGAACCAGCAGCGCCATCCCAAGTTCTTTTTTTGCTGTACTACTATTGATTCGAAAACAAGGTAAGGGACCCTGGTCTTTTCTGAGTCGGAAAGGACGCAAACGTTTTCAATGGAGTACATGTGGTGCCCGGAAGCTGTGCTTACTGTAACAAACAGAATCCTGGATGGAGGAGATGTGACATCCAGGCCAGAAATGGATCATGACCAGGAAGGCCAAACTGCGAGCCAGATATTGTTGCAGACCCCGGAGCCCTAGTCATCTCTGCCAAACACTCGAGAGACGATGATGGAAAGAAAAAGAGTACTGGGATTGAGCGGAGAGACAGGGAGTGACTGTCTGGGAGTTTCCCTGAGGGTCAAGGGTCCAAGATCACACCTAAAAGAGGTAAAGAGTGGACCAAGACCACTTGGACAAAGAGCTAGAGCAGGAAAAAGAAGCTGTCAGAAGACAAAAGAGTGTCTCAGGGTCCAGCAGCGAGAATGCTGCGACCACTGCAAGTAAGAGACCCCTGGACGACTGAACCAATTTTGGTGAGGAGGAAAGGAAGTGGAGGCCGTGACAGAGTAGGAAACATCTGAGAAGCAGACTGGTGAAGACTCAAAAGGCTGAAGATTCTGAACACAATGAGATGAAGTGTCAGAAGTCATCTGAAGCTGAAAAGACCATGAAATGTGAAGTAGTCAAAAAAGAGGCAGAGGCTAAAACAGAAACATCTGTAGTAGCTGCGGGTGAGGAAAGTGGCATAGCTGAAGCTGCAGGTGAAGAGAGGAGCAGTACAGAAGTGGAGATTCAAGAAACTACAGAGTGTGCGCTTGAGGACTTGCAAATAGGTGATGCAGGCTTGGATGGCCCCGGCCAGCAAAACTCGTGATGCAGTCCAGCCAGAGAAGGCAGTGGCATGGATGGACTGCTTTGTCCACAGCCATGGTCCAGGCGTTGCACCGACCAACATGGGGGACTAGACGCTGCAAGTCTCTGACTTTATCAGAGCCTTACACAAGAGATTCATCAAAGACGAAAGTGTAAATGAGGGAAGGAGAGTTTTACGTTGTTGAATATGTTACTTGTTATACTATCCACAACAAAACAGGCTGAGGATACAGTTGTTCCTTAGAGAGCACAGCTGAACTCAGGAGCCCAGCAGATGCAAAGGGGGGAGGAATTAGCAGCTGCGGCTGGTGTAGCTCTGGTACGATGTAAGGAGCCAGCGCTGCAGAGCTACCACCTTTACATGATGGGACCAAGTATTCAGGCAGCGGGGGGGGGCATGCCTATGCATCTTCCGCTGCGACTCAGCTTCGGTTTACATATTCTTTGCATGGAAGTGTGGTAGGCCTCTGGGGTAGTGGTAGTGTAGTCAGGGTGTTACTTTAGTATATCAGGGGTTAAGGTTAACCCTATTGTTCGTGACGCCAGGCTGAGGGCTAGTATGCTGAGGTAATTCTCCGGCCTATCGCCACCCCTTCCCAGTAACGATAGGTGCATGCATAAAATGACTGAAGGTCCACAAGGTAGTTGAACTTGAACTCGGATAAACTTTACTTAAAGGCTTGCGGTACATCCAATGAACAGTAACAGTCTCCTTAATACAGTCTTCATACACTTCAGTGACTGACAGTTGTTGCGGACCTTGACTTTTGATATAAGTCTTAGAATCTAGGGTAATTTGCGAAGATCCGTCTGGATTTAGGGGATAGATATGGTCCAGTGATCTTGCAGGGTGCTTAGGAATTGATACACTCACAGTTTGTAAAGATCAGCCGTCGCCGCTAGGCTCGGACCTAACTCACTGATGACAGCAGCGCAGATCCTTCTCTGTCAACAGCCCACGAGGAAAGAGAGATGTTGCTTGCTTAGCAGCACAGGAACAAGAGAGAGATTAAAGGGGTATTCCAGGCAAAACCTTTTTTATATATATATATATATATATCAACTGGCTCCGGAAAGTTAAACAGATTTGTAAATGACTATAGTCACTAATAGTTATTAGCTTCTGAAATTTTCTGTCTAACTGCTCAATGATGATGTCACGTCTCGGGAGCTGTGCTTGATGGGAGAATATACCCATAGGAACTGCACAGCTCCCGGGATGTGAGTCATCAGAGAGCAGTTAGACAGAAAACAACAACTCAACTTCAGAAGCTAATAACTATTGGAAGGATTAAGATTTTTTAATAGAAGTAGTTTACAAATCTGTTTAACTTTCCAGTTGATATATAAAAAAAAGTTGTGGCCTGGAATACCCCTTTAATGGCTGCAGCTATTTCCATGATGGGAGTAGTAATTACCTGTACTAATTGACAGATCGCCGGGGTCCCTTGAGATCCTCTTGTATATATGGGGCGGCTCACGTATATATACACATATTCATATTTCCCGCAGAGCTGTGATTGGCCAGATGGTTCCAGCCAATCACAGCTCTCTGTGAGAAATAGGAATATGTTTATATATATGGCCGTGCAGAAGGCCATAGTAGAGCGTCCGCCGCATCCATACATAATACAGGAGCATCACAGCGGGTGTCAGGAGTGATACCCGCAGTGATCTTTCCTTTACTACAAGTACTACTACTGCCAACATGGAGTACACTCTGCTCCATGCTGGGAGCTGTAGTACCTGCATTAATAGACAGATCGCAGCGGGTGTCAGAAGTTACACTCGCTGCAATATGTCTATTAATACAGGTACTACAGCTCCCAGCATGGAGCAGAGTGTGCTCCATGTTGGGACTATTAGTACCTGCAGTAAGGGACAGATCCCAGCGGATGTCACACCTCCTGACACCCACTGCGATCGTCCTTATGTGAATGTCGGGATCAGCTGTTCTCAGGACTACAGAGCCGGGAGAACAGCTGACGCTGAGCCGTAGGTATACTTCATATATCTACTGCCCAGCAAGAACTTACAGTGAGCCTGCAATGTGTATACAGTATACACATTGCTGGCTCACTTAACCCCTTGCTGAGCTGTGCGCTATGCGCAAGCCCAGCAAGGAAAGAGTTAACTTACACTTGGACAGTGTAGGTTAACCCAGGGGCGGACACAGACAGCAGAGGGCCCCTGTGCAAAGAGTGTGTCTGGGCCCCCCCCCCCCCCACAGCACTGTGCCCCCTCATGTACCTAGACCCCACCGGAGGGCCTCCACTTACCCCGCGCGTGTAGTGTCGCCACTTGCCTATTTCACCACAGGTGGATGGAACGGCTCCTGAGGTGGGCTCCGGGTGGCCCCTGTTCCTATCAGTGTGCGGCCCAGTGAGTACTCCCCCGGGTCAGCCTGACCCGTATCTAGCTGGGAGGCAGAGGGCAGTCCTCCCCTTTATATTCGCACCCCTGGACTTAGCACGACACCCCTTGGCAGCCCCATGTTCCTTGGCTTCTTATCCTTAGTGATAGAAGTGACTTACAGGCAGGGCCAGACTGGGACCAAAAATAGGCCCAGGCATTTAAAAATAAACAGTCCATTTTTATGGTGGGGGTCTGACTCATGGGACCCCCACCAATCACCTTGGTTCAAGTGGCTCCCCAGATGTTGGAAAGCTGCAACTCCCATCATGTCTGAAGTGACTACAGCTGATGGGACAGTCAGGAGACTACACAATGATATCAGTGACTACAGCTCTGATGGGACAGTTAGGAAAATACACAATGATATCACTGACCTGAGTGACGTTTTCTCTGTTGTCTTTACTTTTCTTCTTCATCTGGTCCAGACACCAGGACTTCTTCCATCTTCTCTGCAGAGTCTGACACCTGGACATCATTGGTTCCTTAATTTGTCAGTAGATACTCATCCTCTGTATGAAGACAATAATCATTATAACCTTGCCAAATACTGTACCCCCTGAATATAATACTGCCAACCACTGTACCCCCTGAATACTGCCAACCACTGTACCCCTGAATATAATACTGCCAACCACTGTACCCCCGAATATAGTACTGCCAAATACTGTATCCCTGAATATAATACTGCCAACCACTGTACTCTATTAATATAATACTGCCAACCACTGTACCCCCGAATATAGTACTGCCAAATACTGTACCCCTGAATATAATACTGCCAACCACTGTACTCTATTAATATAATACTGCCAACCACTGTACCCCTGAATATAATAATGCCAACCACTGTACCCCTGAATATAATACTGCCAACCACTGTACCCCCGAATATAGTACTGCCAAATACTGTACCCCTGAATATAATACTGCCAACCACTGTACCCCTGAATATAATACTGCCAACCACTGTACCCTGAATATAATACTGCCAACCACTGTACCCCCGAATATAATACTGCCAAATACTGTACCCCTGAATATAATACTGCCAACCACTGTACTCTATTAATATAATACTGCCAACCACTATACACCACTGAATCACCCCATACACCCCACGCACTCCATCCTCAGTCTCCTCATCACCCCATACACCCCACGCAACCCATCCTCAGTCTCCTCATCTCCCCCATACACCCCACGCACCCCATCCTCAGTCTCATCCCCCCATACACCCCACACAACCCATCCTTAGTCTAATCATCACCCCCATACACCCCACGCACTCCATCCTCAGTCTCCTCATCACCCCATACACCCCATGCACTCCATCCTCAGTCTCCTCATCACCCCCATACACCCCATGCACTCAATCTTCAGTCTCCTCATCACCCCATGCACTCCATCTTCAGTCTCCTCATCACCCCATACACCCCATGCACTCCATCCTCAGTCTCCTCATCACCCCATACACCCCATGCACTCCATCCTCAGTCTCCTCATCACCCCATACACCCCATGCACTCAATCCTCAGTCTCCTCATCACCCCCATACACCCCAAGCACTCCATCCTCAGTCTCTTCATCACCCCATGCACTCCATCTTCAGTCTCCTCATCACCGCATACACCTTAAGCACCTCATCAGTATTACACAGCTGACACCCCCCCCAGTCCTTCTCATCAACATTAAACCCCCTAATCACTACACCCCTGACCCCCCCCCTCTGGTCCTCCTTATCAACACTACGCTCTCCCAGACCCCCAATCCTCCTTATCATTACACCACCAACCTCTTCTTCATCTCCTGTCCTCTTCTTCATCATTACAATCCCTCCCTCCCCCACCGCCCTGAACCCGACCGTCGCTCTCCTCACCTTATCTGCTCAGGGATGCGGCCGTGTGAGGCGGGAGGGTTTGCTGCTCCTGTCGCTTCTGCCGGGGTCAGAGGCCATGACACGTGATGTCAGGGGCTTGGAACAGACGTGCGTGCCTGCGCGGGGCACGTCTGTTCCCATCAGCCCCTGGCCTGTCCTCTCGCCCGGCTGGTTTAAAGGTAAATTACTGCTGTCAGCGGCAGCATATAGTATGAAGTACTGGCAGGGGGCCCTGCAGGGGCCCAGACTGTGAGGCCCAGGCTGTGACCTGGGCTACTAGGTGGGCCCCCTAACACGCTGGGCCCCTGTGCAGCCGAACCGGCTGAACAAGTGATATGTCCGCCCCTGGGTTAACCCTTTGGGCGGTATACACTATATACAGCTATCTATAGATAGCTGTATACAGTGTATACAGAAGACGAAGTCCGTTTACTTCCCTCGAGTACCGGGCAGGTCCGTGTAGCTCCACCCCCTAGTGATGATGTCATTAGGGGGCGGAGCTACATAAGGGAACAAGGCTAGTTAATCTGAAGCTCTGTTCACATTGTCCGTTTTGTATAATGTGAACAGAACCTTCTGGCAGTGTCTACCCAGACAGGGAGACTCTAGCTGTTGCTAAACTACAACTCCCAGCATGCTCAGACAGCCAAAGGCTGTCTGGGCATGCTGGGAGTTGTAGTTTTGCACCAATTGGTGGCTCCCTGTTTGGGTAGACATTGCATCATGGGTGCTCTCCCCAGCGGACAGCGCCAAAAATGTCATAACCATTTTTTTGTGTTTTTTTTTCTTCTCGTTTCAGATCCGTGTATGCAAAGGATTACTGCGGATTCGATGGATTACGGCGGATTATTATTTTTTTCTTTTAATAAAATGGTTAAAGAGGGCTGTGGGGGAGTGTTTTTTAAATAAAATAATTTTTCCAATGTGTTGTCTTTTTTTTAAATAGAATTTTCAGGGTTAGTAGTGGAAGCTGGTCTTATTGACTGAATCCATTACTAAGCCAGGGCTTAGTGCTAGCCCCAAAAACAGCTAGTGCTAACCCCCAATTATTACCCCGGTACCCACAGGCCCGGAGCGTCAAAAATGGCGCTCCTGGGCCTAGGCGGTAACAAGCTGGCGTTATTTAGGCTGGGGAGGGCCAATAACAATGGTCCTCGCCTACCCTGGTAACATCAGGCTGTTGCTGTTTGGTTGGTATTGTGCTGAGAATGAAAATACGGGGAACCCTATGCGTTTATTTATTTGAATAAAAAATAAATAAAAAACGCATAGGGTTGTAGTTTAGCAACAGCTGGAGTCTCCCTGTCTGGGTAGACACTGCCAGAAGGGTCTGTTCACATTATACAAAACGGACAATGTGAACAGAGCTTCAGATTAACTAGCCTTGTTCCATTCTGTAGCTCTGCCCCCTAATGACGTCATCACTAGGGGGGCGGAGTTACAAGGACCTGCCCGGTACTCGAGGGAAGTAAGCGGACTTCGTCTTCTGTATATACTGTATACAGCTATCTATAGATAGCTGTATATAGTGTATACCGCCCAAAGGGTTAACCTACACTGTCCAGCAATGTAAGTTAACTCTTGCCTTGCTGGGCTTGCGCATAGTGCAAAGCTCAGCAAGGGGTTAAGTGAGCCAGCAATGTGTATACTGTATACACATTGCAGGCTCACTGTAAGTTCTTGCTGGGCAGTAGATATACGATGTATACCTACGGCTCAGCGTCAGCTATTCTCCCGGCTCTGTAGCCCTGAGAACAGCTGACCCCGACATTCACATAAGGACGATCGCAGCGGGTGTCAGGAGAAGTGACATCCGCTGGGATCTGTCCCTTACTGCAGGTACTAATACTCCCAACATGGAGCACACTCTGCTCCATGCTGGGAGCTGTAGTACCTGCATTAATAGACATATTGCAGCGAGTGTAACTTCTGACACCTGCTGCGATCTGTCTATTAATGCAGGTACTACAGCTCCCAGCATAAAGCAGAGTGTACTCCATGTTGGGAGTAGTAGTACTTGTAGTAAAGGAAAGATCACTGCCGGTATCACTCCTGACACCCGCTATGATGCTCCTGTATAATGTATGGATGCGGCGGCCGCTCTCCTATGGTCCCCTGCACGGCCGTATATATACACATATTCCTATTTCTCACAGAGAGCTGTGATTGGCTGGAACCCTCTGGCCAATCACAGCTCTGCGGGAAATATGAATATGTGTATATATACGTGAGTGCAGGGGACCATAGAAGAGCGGCCGCCGCATCTATACATTATACAAGAGGATCGCAAGGGACCCCGCGATCTGTCAATTAGTACAGGTAACTACTACTCCCATCATGGAAGAGTGTGTTCCATGCTGGGAGTAATAGTACTACCTAAAAAATGTTTTAAAAAAAGTGAAAAACACGCACACACTACATTTTTATTATTGTCGGCTACATTTTAGTGCTTTACCCGCTCACATAAATTGATCCCTGTTTAAAAATTCATAAACATTTAATAATAAAAAAGATACATTTCGTTAGATACTATTTTTTCCATCACTACTGTATCTTTTTTATTATGATTTTTTTTATGGTACCCTACAAAATTTTAATAAAAAAGGCATCTCCATAAAAGAATAAAAAGATTTACCGAATGTACCCGAATACCGAATGTATCCGATAAAAATCAAACTGTATCCTTTTTATTATCTTTGTTATTAGAATGAATTCTTTACGTTCGTTTACGGATAACGAATGCATTCGTTATTCACTGCATGCATTCGGGAAATAACGAATGCATTTGTTATTTTGCTATTCATATTATCGTGGCTATTCGGGAATATTCAAATTATGTTTTCGTGCATTCGGATGGGTCCGAAAGCCCGAAAACTGTAAAATTCGGTAAATTAGACATTCGTGCCGAACCGAATTGCACATGTCTAAATGTCAGCTCCTTCTTCCTTAGTATATACAGAACTAAAGAACCCATTCAGTAGCTCTGCTTTCTCTTGATCGCCCGTGACAACCTCCCCATTATTATTATTAAGGGGTCCTACATGCTCTGTCCTTGTTTTTTTTGCATTTATATATCTAAAAAAATATTTAGGATTTGTTTTGCTTTCTTTGGCCACCTGTCTCTCATTTTGAATTTTTGCTGTTTTTATTACATTTTTACAGATTTTATTAAGCTCTTTGTACTGTTTAAATGTTATAGCTGACCCATCAGATTTGCATTTTTGGAAAGCTATTTTTTTGTTGTTTATTGCTCTTTTAACATCATTTGTCAGCCATATAGGATTTAGTTTTAATCGTTTATATTTGTTCCCCTTTGGTATATATTTAGCTGTATAGTTATTTAGAGTTGATTTAAAGATGTCCCATTTACCTTCTGTATCAGTATTTGACAACACCTTCCCCCAGTCTATGTCCTGTAGTGCAGCTCTCAGCCCAGGGAAGTTTGCCTTTTAAAGTTATATGTTTTTGCCTTCTTTGTTGCCTGTCTTAGTTTTCTACATTTTAAGTCAAAAGTAACTATACAGTGGTCCCTCAACATATGATATAAATTGGTTCCAGGAGAACCATCATATGTTGAAACCATCATATGTCGAGTACATATGTCTATGTAAAAATGGTAATTGGTTCTGGGGCCTCGGAACCATTGTATGTTGAATACATATCTCTATGGGAAACTGTTAATTGGTTCTGGGATGACCATTGTATGTGGAGTGTATGGGGAGTGTTTAACAAACCAGGGTGCCTCCAGCTGTTGCACAACTACAACTCCCAGCATGCATGTACAGCCATTGACTGTCTGGGCATGCTGGGAGTTATAGTTTTGCAACAGCTGGAGGCACACTGATAGGGAAACATTGATGTATTGGGTGTATTGTGTGTATATGTATTGTATGTGATGTGTGACATCGCATACAGTACTGTACAGTTCTTTAACCCCTTAAGGACACATGACGTACTGGAACGTCATGTGTCCACTCCCGATCTATAACGCGGGGCCACGGCGTGGCCCCGCGTCATAGCGGGTCGGGCCCGGCCTCTAACAACGGCCGGGACCCGTGGCTAATAGCGCGTGGCATTGATCGCTGTGCCGCGCGCTATTAACCCTTTAGACGCGGCGTTCAAAGTTGAACGCCGCGTCTAAAGTGAAACCGAAAGCATCCCGGCTAGCTCAGTGGGCTGTTCGGGATAGCCGCGGTGAAATCGCGGCATCCCGAACAGCTGACAGGACAGCGGGAGGGCCCCTACCTGCCTCCTCGCTGTCCGATCGCCGAATGACTGCTCAGTGCCTGAGATCCAGGCATGAGCAGTCATGCGGCAGAATCGTTGATCACTGGTTTCTTATGAGAAACCAGTGATCAACATAGAAGATCAGTGTGTGCAGTGTTATAGGTCCCTATGGGACCTATAACACTGCAAAAAAAAAGTGAAAAAAAAAAGTGAATAAAGATCATTTAACTCCTCCCCTATTAAAAGTTTGAATCACCCCCCTTTTCCAATAAAAAAAAAAACACAGTGTAAATAAAAATAAACATAAACATATATAATATCACCGCGTGCGGAAATGTCCGAATTATAAAAATATATCATTAATTAAACCGCTCGGTCAATGGCGTGCGCGCAAAAAAATTCCAAAGTCCAAAATAGTGCATTTTTGGTCACTTTTTATATCATTTAAAAATGAATAAAAAGTGATCAATAAGTCCTATCAATGCAAAAATGGTACCGTTAAAAACTTCAGATCACGGCGCAAAAAATGAGCCCTCATACCGCCCCATACACGGAAAAATAAAAAAGTTATAGGGGTCAGAAGATGACAATTTTAAACGTATTAATTTTCCTGCATGTAGTTATGATTTTTTCCAGAAGTCCGACAAAATCAAACCTATATAAGTAGGGTATCATTTTAATCGTATGGACCTACAGAATACATATCAGGTGTCATTTTTACCGAAAAATGTACTACGTAGAAACGGAAGCCCCCAAAAGTTACAAAACAGCGTTTTTTTTTTCAATTTTGTCGCACAATGATTTTTTTTTCCCGCTTCACCATAGATTTTTGGGCAAAATGACTGACGTCATTACAAAGTAGAATTGGTGGCGCAAAAAATAAGCCATCATATGGATTTTTAGGTGTAAATTTGAAAGAGTTATGATTTTTTAAAGGCAAGGAGCAAAAAACGAAAATGCAAAAACGGAAAAACCTCCGGTCCTTAAGGGGTTAAATACCTTCAGGGGGGACAGAATGTCCTCCATTACGATCCTGCCGACTACAGCTCTATAGGAAAGGAAGGGGAGGGCAGCCAGCAGCTCATTGGATGCCTGCAGCAAGATGCTGCAGGCTATTGGCTATGGCTGCACTGGGGGGCGGGGCTTACACGGAGCTCACAGTGGAAGCCTGCGTGAGTTAGCAGGACAGCATGTGAGTAACAGGAGGCAGAACGGGGCACACGGGGCACATTAAACAACTGTCTGTCAGTTGCTGAAGTTGTCAGCGCCGTCAGATAGCTGTTTGTACGATGGCCCCAACACACAGCAGCATCATATGTCGATGCTGCCTTCAACATACGATGGGCTCTGAGAGGCCATCATATGTTGAAATGATCATATGTCGGGGCCATCATAAGTCGGGGGTTCACTGTATTGTGGTCACTATTACCAAGGTTTTCCCTCACAGTTACATTACCAACCAGCTCTGCGTTGTTGGAAATGATCAGATTCAACAAGGCATCTTCTTGTTGGGTCCTCCACAAACTGGCCCATAAAATTATCCTGCAATAAATTTAGGAATTGTCGCCCCTTTGTAGTTTTAGCCAACCCCGGACCCCAATCTATATCTGGATAGTTAAGATCTCCCATTATTACCACTGTTCCTGCCCGGGCGGCCCTCTCTATTTGTTTATGCAGCCGACCTTCTATTTCCTCATTGATATTAGGGGGTCTGTAGATTACACCAAATATAATTTTTTCAGTATTTCCCTCCTTTTGTAATTCTACCCACAGTGATTCCACATCCTCAGAATCATCACACACTATGGCATCGTTCACACTGGCTTTCATACCACTTCTAACATACAGACAGACTCCACCACCTTTTCTGTCCATTCTATCTTTGCGAAACAATGTAAACCCCTGGAGATTGACAGCCCAGTCATGCGAGGAGTCCAGCCATGTCTCAGTGACCCCAACTATATCGATATGTTCCTCCAGTATCAAGGCCTCAAGCTCCCCAATTTTATTTGCTAGGCTTCTGGCATTTGTGAACATACACTTTACATTTCCATCCTTTATGTTATTGGGGTTAATGGGATTCAAGGGAGTAAGTTTTATTTTCCTATGAAGCCTATTCCTATTAACTATTCTAACCCCTCTCTCCGCTCTACCCCCAGGTACATTATTAAGTCCCCCCTCTCTATCTACACTATCTTCCCCCTCTTTGCTGTAGGTTCCCTCCCCCCAAGTCCCTAGTTTAAACACTCCTCTACCCTTCTAGCCATCTTCGCTCCAAGCACAGCTGCACCCTCCCCATTGAGGTGCAGCCCGTCCCTACAGTAGAGCCGGTAGCCGACAGTGAAGTCGGCCCAGTTCTCCATGAACCTAAACCCCTCCTTCCTACACCAGCTACTGAGCCACTTGTTTACCTCCCTAATCTCCCGCTGCCTCTCTGGTGTGGCTCGTGTTACTGGCAGTATTTCAGAAAATACTACCTTGGAGGTGCTTGCCTTAAGCTTGTGGCCTAAGTCCCTGAAATCATTTTTAAGGACACTCCACCTACCTCTTACTTTGTCATTGGTGCCAATATGTACCATAACTGCTGGGTCCTCTCCAGCCCCGCCCAGCAACCTGTCAGTTTTACTCTCTTTGGCAATGAGTCTTTCTGTCTCTATTTTTGCAGCTTTTATCTGTATTTTACATATTTTAACTTTTTCTCTATAGCTTTTTAACGCTTCTACACTGCCATCCTGTTTTAGTAGTTTAAATGCTTTATTATAGTCATTTATTGTTCCCTTAACATTTTTATTCATCCATATTGGTTTTCTTTTATTTCTGACCCTTTTATTCCCATAGGGTATATACATCTTACAGTGAGAATTTAAGATATTCCTAAAAGTCTCCCATTTAGTGCCAGTATTCAGATTTTTGAAGACATTATCCCATTTTATATTGTTAAGGGCTTCTCTGAGTTGATCGAACTTTGCTTTCCTAAACTTCATTGTTTTTGTGGCCCCTCGAGAGATTCCCTTATTGAAGAACAAGTTATAATGTATTATATTATGATCACTATTTCCTAGGTGTCCTTCTACTTGCACATTAGTGTTGAGCGGCATAGGCCATATTCGAATTCGCGAATATTCGCGAATATATGGACGAATATTCGTCATATATTCGCGAATATTCGTTATATTCTCATTTCATTTTCGCATATGCGAATATTCGCGTATGCGAAAATCAACATATGTGAATATTAGCATATAAAAAAGTAGTACCCGCGAAAATTTGCATATGCGAAAATGCGCATATGCTAATTTTCGCATATGTGAATTTTCGCGCGCCAGTCTCACACAGTAGTATTACAGCCTTCTTTACACCACATAAGCTGGAAGCAGAGAGGGGTGATCACTGTGATGTGTACTGTGAAGAAAGAAAAAAATATATAAAAACGAATATTCGTAATTACGAATATATAGTGCTATATTCGCGAAATTCGCGAATTCGCGAATATGCGATATTCGCGAATAATATTCGAATCGCGAATATTCGCGAGCAACACTATTGCACATCAGTTACTCTAACAGATCTGTTAGTTAATATTAAGTCTAGTAGGGCGCCCGCTCTGGTCGGGCCCTGTATCATTTGGGACATTTGTCTTTAGCTATAGTCAGAAACCTGTTTCCTTTATGAGATTCACAGGTCTCAGTCTCCCAGTTTATATCAGGATAGTTAAAATCCCCCATTATTATCACCTCATTATGATTTGCTGCCTTGTTTATTTGTTTCAGTAGTTGATCTTCTGCCTCTTTCATTATGTTTGGTGGCTTACAGCTATTTTTTTATTATAATCTCCATATATTTCTACCCATAATGTCTCCAGCATCCTAATGTCTCCAGCACCATACACACTGTGGTTGTCACTTTGACACCCTTTTTGTTTGGTGTTTAGTATCAATTTTGTTTTGGCCAGTCCACTGAGAGTTTTTGTTAATAGGGTAATTGTAGGATCCTCACTTTCCCTGAGACTTTAAAAGCTTTGAAACTGTTCAATTCCTGTTAACTTTAAAGGGTAAAATATGAGCAGTTTACCCTCTGCATTTAAAAGTTCAACCTTCTCCTTTCTTGGGTGGGAAGAGCCACGTGACATAGTGATGCACCGTGAGGGAAAGAAGTATCTTGACAAAATGAAAGGCTATATGCAATTTGCCTCGAAATGGTAGATTACATTTAAGATTTATGGTCTGAGGCTAAAGGGATTGTAGAAGCTAATGATTTGCTGGCATCTGCCCAGGCATGGCACCGTGCTTTATGGGCTATTGCTAAAGAAAGATGTGTGGAGGAGGAACAGAGATGAGAAGAGGAATGTGATTATGTATTTGTATTACAAAAATATTGCAGTATCTTGTAATGCCTTTTTTATTGGACTAACAGCATTTTGTAGAGACAAGCTTTCGGGATTCCTCCCTTTATCAAGTCCAAAGCAAATCTAAGCTCACAAGTAGAAGACACAGGTTACATCTCACAAATATGCAGGGGTTAAGACAATAGATGTGGAGAATTCACACTAAGATGGGCCATAAATTGTCCTGTTATGGGAGCATAGACTAAATAGATAAGAATGAGAAAAAGGGGGAGGGAGGGGGGGAGCAGGGGAGAGACTGATAATTAGCAGGACATAGTGAGATTTAAAAGAGAACACAGTGCAGGATATAAGAGAATACAGTACAGCACAGGTTATAAGAAATTTTGATAATGAGATAAGAAGCTCAAATCCACATTAAGTCCATTATAACCTGAGCTGTACTTTATTCTCTTATAACCTGCACTGTGTTCTCTTTTACACCTCACTATGTCCTGCAAATTATCAGTCTCTCCCCTGCTCCCCCCTCCCTCCCCCAAATACAAATCTGATGGGTCAGCTATAACATTTAAACAGTACAAAGAGCTTAATAAAATCTGTAAAAATGTAATAAAAACAGCAAAAATTCAAAATGAGAGACAGGTGGCCAAAGAAAGCAAAACTAATCCTAAATATTTTTTTAGATATATAAATGCAAAAAAAACAAGGACAGAGCATGTAGGACCCCTTAATAATGATAATGGGGAGGTTGTCACAGGCGATAAAGAGAAAGCGGAGCTACTGAATGGGTTCTTTAGTTCTGTATATACTAGGGAAGAAGGAGGAGCTGACATTGGACAGGTCAGTGCTGGTAACACATCATGTAATGTACTGAACTGGCTTAATGTAGAGATGGTACAAGGTAAGTTAAGTAATTTAAATGTAAGCAAATCTCCAGGGCCAGATTGATTGCACCCAAGAGTTCTTAGAGAGGTAAGTTCAGTAATATCTGTACCCCTGTTCATGATATTTAGAGATTCACTGGTGTCTGGTATTGTGCCAAGGGACTGGCGCAAGGCGAATGTGGTGCCAATCTTCAAAAAAGGCTCTAGGTCTTCCCCAGGAAACTATAGACCGGTAAGTTTAATGTGCATTGTGGGTAAATTGTTTGAAGGACTTATAAGGGATTACATACAGGAATACATAGGGGATAATAGTATTATAAGTGATAGCCAGCATGGGTTTACTAAGGATAGAAGTTGTCAAACCAATCTAATTTGCTTTTATGAAGATGTGAGTAGAAGCCTTGACAGAGGAATGGCTGTGGATATAGTGTTTCTGGATTTTGCTAAAGTGTTTGATACTGTCCCTCATAGATGTCTGACAGGTAAGTTAAAGGAGTAGTCCAGTGGTGACTCAGTGGTGAGCAACTTATCCCCTATCCTAAGGATAGGGGATAAGTTGCAGATCGCGGGGGGTCCGACCGCTGGGGCCCCCTGCGATCTCCTGTACAGAGCCCCGACAGCCCGCGGGAAGGGGGCGTGTCGACCTCCGCACGAGGCGGCGGCCGACACGCCCCCTCAATACAACTCTATGGCAGAGCCGAAGCGCTGCCTTCGGCAATCTCCGGCTCTGCCATAGAGATGTATTGAGGGGGCGTGTCGGCCGCCGCCTCGTGCGGGGGTCGACACCCGCTATCTCGGCGGAGAGCCGGGGCCCCGTACAGAGAGATCGCAGGGGGCCCCAGCGGTCGGACCCCCCGTGATCTCAAACTTATCCCCTATCCTTAGGATAGGGGATAAGTTTTTCACCACTGGACTACCCCTTTAAGGTCTTTGGGTTTGGAAATTTTAGTTTGTAACTGGATTGAACACTGGCTCATGGATCGTACCCAGAGAATGGTGGTCAATGATTCGTACTCTGATTGGTCCCCAGTAAATAGTGGTGTACCCCAAGGTTCTGTACTGAGACCGCTGTTGTTTAATTTATTTATCAATGATATAGAGGATGGCATTAACAGCTCTGTTTCTATCTTTGCAGATGACACCAAGCTTTGTAGCACGGTACAGTCTATAGAGGAGGTGTATAGGTTACAAGATGACTTGAATAGACTAAGTGTCTGGGCATCCACTTGGCAAATGAGGTTCAATGTGGATAAATGTAAAGTTATGCATCTGGGTACTAATAACCTGCATGCGTCGTATGTCTTAGGGGGGATTAAACTGGCAGAGTCACTGATAGAGAAGGATCTGGGTGTACTTGTAGATCACAGACTACAGAACAGCATGCAATGTCAGGCTGCTGCTTCCAAGGCCAGCAGGATATTGTCATGTATAAAAAGAGGCATAGACTTGAGGGACAGGGACATAATACTCCCCCTTTATAAAACATTGGTACGGCCTCACCAAGAATATGCTGTTCAGTTTTGGGCACCAGTCCATAAAAGGGACACTGTGGAGCTGGAAAGGGTTCAGAGACGCGCGACTGAACTAATATGGGGCATGGAACATCTTAGCTATGAGGAGCGATTAAAGGAGTTACAGTTGTTTAGTCTTGAGAAGAGACGTTTAAGGGGGGATATGATAAATGTATATAAGTATATGAATGGCCCATACAAAAAATATGGAGAAAAACTGTTCCAGGCTAAACCCCCCCCAAAGGATGAGGGGGCACTCCCTCCGTCTGGAGAAGAAAAAGTTTAGTCTTCTTTACCATGAGAACTGTGAACTTATGGAACAGTCTACCTCAGGAACTGGACACAGCAGGAAAAATTAACAGCTTTATAACAGAATTAGATACATCCCTGGATCAAAATAACATTAATGCTTATGAAAAAATATAAAATACCATCCCTTCCCCAATATCGCGCCACACCCCACCTTTCAATTCCCTGGTTGAACTTGATGGACATATGTCTTTTTTCGACCGTACTAACTATGTAACTATGTAACTATGTCCTGCTAATTATCAGTCTCTCCCCTGCTCCCCCCTCTCTCTCCCTTTTTCTCATTCTTATCTATTTAGTCTATGTTCCCATAACATGACAATTTATGGCCCATCTTCGTGTGAATTCTCCACATCTATTGTCTTAACCCCTGCATATTTGTGAGATGTAACCTGTGTCTTCTACTTGTGAGCTTAGATTTGCTTTGGACTTGATAAAGGGAGGAATCCCGAAAGCTTGTCTCTACAAAATGCTGTTAGTCCAATAAAAAAGGTAACATTTTAGGATTTGAATCTGCATCACTGGACTAATACGGCTACTCAAATTAACTATATTACAAAAATAGAGAGGTATCACCACTTGATAATGATGATGATCTTAACTGTTGGTTGTGTCCCCGTTGTGGTCAGCAAAACCTGCCCTCAGTAAAAGACTGTGTGTCCTGTGGCCAAGCCTGGCCTGCAAATGCTCCACAATGTACTGCCACAGCACCTGCGTATACTGCAAAAATGGACCCACCCAAAATGCACCCACCCCACTATATTCAATTCTACCTCCTTCTAGTGGTGGCCATGTTGCTTCATCAACTTCCTGTGCTGTCAGCCATCTTAGAGTACAGGAAGTGCTGCTCCACCCACTTCCTGTGCTGTCAGCCATCTTGAAAGGACCAGGAAGTTCTGCCTCACCCACTTCCTCTACTGTCAGCCATCTTGGCTTACCCAATTTACTTACTACCTGTAATGAGCTTTCATCCAGTACACCCAAACAGGCCTTGCCAGTTGCTGGAAGGTTTCTCTAGCAGTTATCCTAGTGCTGAAGCACTTGATCTCTTTCCAGTTATGACTCAGGATGGGGGTTACTTTTTACCTAATGGCCAGATCACTGGCCTATACCCAAATCAAATCCACAAACTCCCAGATCAGCCCTCACCGGAAGACTCTGTATTTCACTCTGCTAATAATTGCTGGGGTAAAGACATTTAAAACATAACATTTATTGGTGCTATTAAAACAAAAGTATCCCCACTGACACAAAAAAAAAAAAAAATGGGTCAAGAGAGGCTCAGAGGCCATATCAAGCAATAATACTCGGAGTCAGACAATTTGATGGCCCGAATACTGACAATGTGGGGTGACAGGGATATGTTTGAAGACCAGGTAGGATGGGGCTATAGCCCTAATACACCCTAACAGGGGAGATGTTGTGCCCACTCACTCTGCTCGCTCAGGGAACTGTCGGGGCACTCGTCCTTGAAAGGACGACCCCTGTCCCGGTCTACCCCTTGGTCCGCCCCTACACTAGAACAAATACGTAGCCCTCCCAACGCGTTTCCCCCAAGTTACTGGGTTAATCAGGGGCTCCAGGGCAAATAAGAAATCACGTCAGTAAATAAGTAACTCAATGTAAACAATAATACATAAAGTGCGATGAGATAACAAGGTGCAAACAAAGTTCATAGGCCAATAAGGTGCAACAGTGATAATAAAGTGCACCAATTAGAACCAACACATTAACAAAGTCCAAAAAATAAACACATTTCCCTTAGAAGGTAGCCAAGGGACAAAGTGACAAATAGCGTGCTGGTTACCCAGAGCAGAGCCCTGCTACTGGGTTTGACTCACGTGACCACAGTGGCAGTCGGCGAGATGTCAGGAACTGCAGTGGCAGAGTGCGCGGTTACGGCGTCTGTATCCTGTTGGTCACATAAGTGAACCGGGGATCCTTAAATAGCACTTACCTAACCGGCTGCTTCCACGCTAACTGATGCACGCGCCGCTTCCGGATGCCAACATCACAACTGTGTGCTGGCGTCACTTCCGGGGGCGCGTCTGTGCTACGGAGCGGAGTGTCCTGCGTTGCCAGGCGATGCTGGTAATACACTACGTATTCGCCAATGGCAACATACCTTTCAATAGTACAAATGAGTATTAGGAGGCTGGTGCTGACAATTTAAACAGGTAAAGATATTTACAAAGAGAATATTAGTAACTGAGTTAGTGGTAATGATGAACACATGGACAGCAAAGGTTACAATGCAATCCTAGAGACGTAGCTGTAAATGGGTAGAGAGAAACAAGGAGAGAGAAAGGTGGGGGAGAATCTGGAGGAGGGATAGGGCTGGAGGGACAGTGAAGGGGACAGAATTATACATAGCATGCAAAACTAAGTTGTTCATTATGGGGGGGTCGCACCAGCTCAATCCCCACAAAGCTGACCACTTTTGGGTCCCCTCCGTGGGTGTCATGAACATGTCTTGCCAGGGGTTTGTCTGCTGAATTGGCTATGTCTCTCAAGTGCTCCCCCACCCTCCTCCTCATCTCATGTTTTGTTTTTCCAATATATTCCAAACCACAAATGCAGTTAGCCTTATAGACCACCCCCATGCTCGGACAGTTAATGAAATCTCGAATGGTGTATGTATCGCCTGTCACAGAACTTGTAAAGGTTTTTGTAACCGAGATGTGACCACAGGCGATACAGCCAGAACACCTAGGCCCGGTAGCCTCTCAAATCATCAACCTTTCCTTTCACTCCCTGACTGCACAAGAGATGTGTATACTTAGTAAGGGTCTGGGCTATGTGCCCACCAATAACTTTAATAAGTTTAATTGGGTGAAGGATCTACACTTATTCAGGCGTAAATTACAATGGCACAAATTTTACATGAATACTGAAAGAAGGCGGGCCCTTGAATTAGGATTACCAAGGGATGTTCTACAGGGTGTTGATACCCTGGTGGATCTCCTCACTGAGAGTGAGGTCACAAGTGGTCATGGTCCATTTACTGCTCTGAAAAATAAGAGCACGAAGATGCCCCCGGCTGGGAACATCTCGTGCATAGAAGTATTCTTGGGCCTGGTCACCAAGGAATTGGAGATGGTTCAAAATCACACCCGCGCCAATTGTGGACATAATGAGATGCTGGCACTTCAGTCTCTGGAACGCGACCAGTCCTTGACCATCAAACCCTCCGATAAGGGGGGGAATATCGTGGTCATGGACTGGTCACTATACAGAGACATGTGTCAAACTCTTCTGGCTGACACCACCAGCTATAAGGTTCTGGAGAGGAGTCCCACTGATTCGTACCTCTCAGAGCTTAAACAGCTGGTGGAAAGAGCAAAGAATCTAAATTTGCTAAGTAATGATGAGTCTGATTTCCTTGTACCCCGCTTTCCCAGGATTGCGACGTTCTATGCTCTGTCAAAGGTCCACAAGCGCACCTCTCCTCTCAAGGATCGACAAATAGTCTCTGGTGTGGGAAACATTACTCAGAATGTAGGCTTATACATTGACACCATCTTAAACCCCTTCGTAATGGCACTTCCTTCCTACACCAGAGACACAACAGACCTGCTGCAGAAACTTGATGGTCTGACCATTGAGGAGGGGTGTCTTTTGGCAAGCATAGACGTCGAATCCCTTTACACCTCTATCCCTCATGATTTGGGGATAGCAGCTGTAGAATTTTTTTCTCCAAACTAGGAGCCTCCAATTTCGGGCCCACAGCCAGCTAGTCTCCGAATTGTTGCGCTACACTCTCACCAGGAACTATTTTCTCTTCGATAGGCAGATTTACCATCAAGCGTGTGGGACTGCGATGGGGAGCCCCTGCGCCCCCACTTACGCCAATCTATATTTAGGATGGTGGGAGGAGTCAGTGGTTTTGGGTGAGTCATTGTCGCAGTACACGGAGCTGGTTGGGCTGTGGGCCCGTTACATAGAAGACATTTTCATTCTCTGGAATGGGTCGTCAGACCAATTCAGAGAGTTTGTGGCTATTCTGAATCAGAACGCAATAGGATTGCGTTTTACATATGAGCTTCATGCTGATCAGATCCCCTTTATGGATGTTCTAATTTCCAAGATTGGTCAAGGGGGTCTTGATACCACCATTTACCGCAAGCCTACAGCCACGAACTCCCTTCTTAGTTGGAATAGCCATCATCCTAGGTCTGTGTGTAGAGGCATCCCGAAAGGGCAATATCTGCGCATTAGACGCAATTGCTCTACGGAAAAAGAATTTGTGAAGCAGGCGGCTGACCTGCGCCACAGATTCAGGGAACGCGGGTGCCCGGATTGGTTATTGAGACAAGCGTACCAGGAGGCTAAGGGAAGGGAACGGAGTATGCTCCTTACTCCCAAACAAAAACCACCTGAGAAAGCCATCACCCGTATAGTGGCCACCTATAATAATGGTACCCCCGAGGTTAAAAATATCATTGAAAAATACTGGCATGTTCTCTTGATGGACAAGGACCTCCAGGAGGTTCTTGATACTCGTCCCCAGATTTCGTTCCGGCGGGGACGGAGCCTGCGAGATAGATTAGTACACAACCACTTTGTCAGACCAGGTCAGACTCCTACCTGGCTACATCGGAACATCAAGGGGTGCTTTAGATGTTCTGGCTGTATCGCCTGTGGTCACATCTCGGTTACAAAAACCTTTACAAGTTCTGTGACAGACAATACATACACCAATCGAGATTTCATTAACTGTCAGAGCAAGGGGGTGGTCTATAAGGCTAACTGCATTTGTGGTTTGGAATATATTGGAAAAACACAACATGAGATGAGGAGGAGGGTGGGGGAGCACTTGAGAGACATTGCCAATTCAGCAGACAAACCCCTGGCAAGACATGTTCATGACACCCACGGAGGGGACCCAAAAGTGGTCAGCTTTGTGGGGATTGAGCTGGTGCGGGGGGGACTGGGAAAAACTTATTTTGCAGAAGGAGACTCAATGGATCTTCTGCCTGCAGACTCAGTTTCCCAAAGGTCTTAATGAACAACTTAGTTTTGCATGCTATGTATAATTCTGTCCCCTTCACTGTCCCTCCAGCCCTATGCCTCCTGCAGATTCTCCCCCACCTTTCTCTCTCCTTGTTTCTCTCTACCCATTTACAGCTACGTCTCTAGGATTGCATTGTAACCTTTGCTGTCCATGTGTTCATCATTACCACTAACTCAGTTACTAATATTCTCTTTGTAAATATCTTTACCTGTTTAAATTGTCAGCACCAGCCTCCTAATACTCATTTGTACTATTGAATAGTGTTGAGCGGCATAGGCCATATTCGAATTCGCGAATATATGGACGAATATTCGTCATATATTCGCGAATATTCGCATATTCGTAATAACCTCGTTTATTTTCGCATATGCGAACAATCGCGTATGCGAAAATTAACATACACGAAAATTAGCATATTTAAAATTAGCATACGCGAAAATTCGCATATGCGAAAATTAGCATATGCTAATATTCGCATATGCGAATTTTCGCACACCAGTCTCACACAGTAGTATTAGAGCCTTCTTTACACCACACAAGCTGGAAGCAGAGAGGGATGATCACTGTGATGTGTGCTGTGAAGAAAAAAAAATAAAAATAAACAAATATTCGTAATTACGAATATATAGCGCTATATTCGCGAAATTTGCGAATTCGCGAATATGCGATATTCGCGAATAATATTCGAATTGCGAATATTCGCGAGCAACACTACTATTGAAAGGTATGTTGCCATTGGCGAATACGTAGTGTATTACCAGCATCGCCTGGCAACGCAGGACACTCCGCTCCGTAGCACAGACGCCGGAAGTGACGCCGGCACACAGTTGTGATGTCGGCATCTGGAAGCGGCGCACGCATCAGTGAGCGTGGAAGCAGCCAGTTAGGTAAGTGCTATTTAAGGATCCCCGGTTCACTGATGTGACAAATGGGATACAGACATCGTAACCGCGCACTCTGCCACTGCAGTTCCCGACATCTCGCGGACCGCCACTGTGGTCACGTGAGTCAAACCCAGTAGCAGGGCTCTGCTCTGGGTAACCAGCACGCTATTTGTCACTTTGTCCCTTGGCTACCTTCTAAGGGAAATGTGTTTATTTTTTGGACTTTGTTAATGTGTTGGTTCTAATTGGTGCACTTTATTATCACTGTTGCACCTTATTGGCCTATGAACTTTGTTTGCACCTTGTTATCTCGTCGCATTTTATGTATTATTGTTTACATTGAGTTACTTATTTACTGACGTGATTTCTTATTTGCCCTGGAGCCCCTGATGAACCCAGTAACTTGGGGGAAATCATTGGGCGGGCTACGTATTTGTTCTAGTGTAGGGGCTGACCAAGGGGTAGACCGGGGAAGGTCGTCCTTTCAAGGACGAGTGCCCCGACAGTTCCCTGAGCAAGCAGGGTGAGTGGGCACAACATCTCCCCTGTTAGGGTGTATTAGGGCTATAGCCCCATCCTGTCTGGTCTCCAAACATATCCCTGTTACCCCACGTGGTAAGTATTCGGGCCATCGAATTGTCTGACTCCGACTATTATTGCTTGTTATGGCCTCTGAGCCTCTCTTGACCAATTTCATTGTTTTTGTGTCAGTGGGGATACTATTGTTTTAATAGCACCAATAAATGTTATGTTTTAAATCTCTTTACCCCTTCTGTGAACCGATATTTGTAGCAGGGTAATCGAATTGCTTTATCTGTGAATTTAATAATTGCTGGGCCTCACCAAGAAGTCATACCTCTCTACCCAGTGAAGACAATCCTCCAGCCCAAGATGAAATCCATCCATGCACGGTTTCAGTCTCCTACCCATAATCATCATCATCAGTCTCCTACCAATGATAATCATCATCATCAGTCTCCTACCAATGATAATCATGTGCCTCCCAATACCTCCTACGGTAACATATACAAAACCATTAGGCCAAGTTTGGTGTCTGAATATTTTCAACCGGCCCTTGGAACAAAGATCTGGTATCACCCTACTCCGGGTTGGCATGGGTTCCATGGAAACCCAGCAAGTGCAAGCTATAATTAACCCAGCAAATTCATATCTTCAGCATAATGATGGCCTTGCTGCTGCCTTAGTGCATGCAGGGGGGGACTAGTATACAGCATCAAAGGAATAGAGAGGGCGCTACCTAGCGCATTACCACTAAAAACCAGGGTGAACAGAGGTAATTACAATGCTCACCCAGAATGTTACACTCGCCAAGTGTAACAATGGAAAATAACTTGTGTGTAAGTATGCCGGCAGCCGGTCCACCTTCAGAAAGATGCACAAAGAACACAAGGAGCCTCCAAGGAGGTGGCGGACATCAGGAGGCGCTGGACACACTCGGAGGGTAGAATCAACTTTAATCGCCCATCATGCAACGCGTTTCACAGATTATCTGCTTCATCAGGCATGACTCTGATCTGTTGGTACTACAACACAGGCCCATTTCATCCTCCCATCTGGCCATTACGTGTTGTTGGTCCCAGATATTCCTCTTCCGAACATGAGGCCTGCATAAGGCAGCTTCAGTCCACAATACACCACATTCTTGATCTAGCTGGAGAGAAGAAAATTTCCTCTTTGGCCATTCCACCCATCATTTCTGGACTCTTTGGATTTCCTCCTAATATATTTGCCAATGCAATAGTGTCCAGTATTAAACATCACAAGCCAATACCAACATTACAGGAAATCAGGCTTATCTCTAAAACATACAAAACAGTCCAAGCTCTGGTAAATGCTGTCAACCTGTTCAACAAACTTAACCTCTTGGGTAGACACCCAATGCCACATGATGATTCAGATAACCTACAACATAGATTACCCAGATCCACGCCACCTAAACTTTTGCCCATACAGCCTGATAATTCCAGAAATCCCCTGCACAGTTTTGGTGAATCCAGTCCACCGTAAACTATGCCAATACCACTTAATTATAGTGGTGGAAATACAGGGTCTGAAAAACCTCTTCCAGAAACTCTTAATAAATATGTTCTGTTTACCTTGGTGCAAGTAAATAATCTCCTAAACCAACTCTCTGACCCAGAGAAACAGCCAATGCCTTTCTACAGAAGAATCAAGCAAATCCAACAAACCTATTCATCAGTAGTGTTGCTCGCGAATATTCGCAATACGAATTTTATTCGCGAATATCGCATATTCGCGAATTCGCAAATATTCGCGAATATAGCGCTATATATTCGTAATTACGAATATTCGTTTTCTTTTTTTTTTTTTTTTTACAGTACACATCACAGTGATCATCCCTCTCTGCTTCCAGCTTGTGTGGTGTAAAGAAGGCTCTAATACTACTGTGTGAGACTGGTGTGCGAATTTTCGCATATGCAAATTTTTGTTTATGCTAATTTTCACATATGTTAATTTTCGCATACGCGAATTTGCGCATATGCGAAAATAAATCGCAAATATTCGCGAATATATGACGAATATCCGTCCATATATTCGCGAATATTCGCGAATTCGAATATGGCCTATGCCGCTCAACACTATTCATCAGTATGGTAGGATTTATATAATCTAGTCTCTATCAAAACTGGAGACGCCTTCTGGCCTATCATTTCTGCCAGCCTTGATAGTTCTGCTATTGTGGACGAGGAGACATACTCTTCTGGAATGGAATTCTGAAGACAATTACATGCCTGGGCAAGAGACCGCCTAGCCTCCAGCTCTACCAATATATCTGATGCCTCTCAAGAACCTATGTAGACTGCTGAAGACTATTTAGACTGTTCCAGGATCAGGGCTATGACCAGGAAACCAAATTCCATAAGTCAGCCTTCATCAATACCTTTGTTAGTGGCCTGATACTACAAAGAAAAGACTTATGGATACTACTGTACGCCTGAATATGTGGAACTTGAACCAAAACAGCTTTTAATCATTGCCAAAGCTATTGAAAAACAAACTGGAGTGGCACCTACTAAGAAGAGCTCGGATGCGTCAGTCTGATAAGATGCACAGATGATGCTTAATGCTACAGCACAATACCCGGTTCAGAATTATGTCCCTCAGTTCCGAACCGTTCCTGCTCGGTACCGTGTTCTGAATTATACCCCTCGAAGACCACCCGTCAGAACGATCATCTGCTACAGATGTGGTAAACTCAGACATGTCAAGCGAAACTGCAGAACCAGACTTCCTCCTGTCAACTACTGAATGGATTCAGCCACTGCAAGGCCAATGATGTCACAAAACCATCATAATATGGACCAACAACAATCTGGACCTCTCTCTGGACACCCAAACCACTCCAAGATGAACTAACAATGAAGACCCGACAACAGAATGACTCAAGAGAACCCAGCTAATCATGTCTCATATAGAAACTATAAAAAATCTGGATCCGAGATTTACTCCTCAAAGTCACCAATAAATATGAGGATGATGGGATGCACCTTGAATTATCTCAACCACTCACACCTGAAGAAGTTTGTAATTTGAAGGCCTCTCCATTGATGGTCATGAATATCGAAACAAAGACTATACCAGATGTATATCTACAACAAATTGCTGACCATGTCTGGTCCAAAGGCCCAGATGATATTGGACTCTTGCCTGTTTCGCCTGTTAAGGTCTTCTTAAAATCCGGGGCCAAGATACCTAGAGTACCCCAGTATCCGCAAACCAAGAAACTTCTCTTTCTGAAAAAATCGCAACTCTTCTCAAGAATGGAGCCTTTATCAAATGTGTTTCCCCAGCAAACACTCCTTTGCCTCCAGTAAAGAAGAAGACCCCAAGAGGACAACCTGAGAAGTTCCGCATGGTACATGATCTTCGTGCCATTAATGCTACCACAATTCTATATACTCCCAATGTTCCCAATCCGCATACCCTGCTCAGCTCGATACCACCAGATGACAAGTTGTTTACTGTTCTGAACTTAGCCAATGCTTTCTTTAGTGTTCCTTTGCATCCAGACTGCCAATACCTCTTTGGCTAGTCACCAAGGAGGACAGTACACTTGGACAGGCTTGCCAAAGGGAGCTCAAAACTCCCCCAATCACTTTTCTCAAGCCTTATCCACCTGTCTGCATCCATGGGTAGGAGCCCATCATAATGGGACTTTACTTCAATACGTGGATGACCTTCTACTCTGTGCCACATCGCAAGATGAGTGTGCCACCACTTCAGTTGATCTACTATCTTTCCTTGCCTCAATCAACTGCAAGGTGTCGCTTGAATAAGTTCAATGGGCACAACAAAAAGTAGTCTTCCTAGGACATTGTATCTCTCAAGGTGTTAAACACCTCACAGAAGACAGGAAGCAAGCCATACACGAGATTCCTATGCCTACAGTACAACTGTCAAGCAACTACTAGCCTTTCTTGGTATGATCACTTACTGCCGACAATGGATTCCTGATGCCTCAGCACTGATGCAACCTCTATATGATGCCATTCCAGCTATGACTCAGATGCAGCCACTATCATGGGAAGCTATACGGTGTTTGAACCACCTAAAAGACCTTATCTTGTCTGCTCCAGCACTTGGTATCCCAAATTACGAACTGCCGTTTTATCTGTTTGTCTCTTAAACAAAGGGCCATGCCTCTGGAGTTCTTGCACAAAAACATGGAGACAAATTGAGACCTTTGGGATACTACTCATGCAGACTTGATCCTGTTGCACAAACTGCACCCACCTGCCTTCGAGCTGTGTTAGCAGCTAAGGATCTCTTGGACAAGATCTCAGATATCATTCTTGGACATTCCATCGTTATCCTCGCTCCGCATGATCTGAAAGCTATTCTAACGCAATGCCAAAGAAATCCACTTTCTTTACAAAGACAAGTGAGACTTCAACCCTCTCTCTAAGTTTCACACCACGTTCTGTACTTACGGTTCCCGTATACGGCTGGAAGGAGGGGGGCGGGGCATAATCGCTGCACCCGCACCGTATTTAATGCATGTCTATGAGCCGACCGGAGTGAACTGCGGCCTCCGGTCGGCTGCGTTTTCGGACGTAT